>NC_084759.1:96333774-96943188 GCF_028858725.1 Colius striatus | reverse complement strand
ACGTGGGCTACATGCAAAATATTGGCACTGAACTTTCTAGTTTTCCAGAATAGTTTAGCTGAAAATTACCAAATTTTCAAAAAATGAGACTCCACTCTTCAATTAGACCAGTGCTAAAGACTGCTTTCTAGATGACTCCACATGCTCAGCTGATAAAGCTGCATGATATATTTTTTCCTTTACATTTCAATCTTTTCAGGAGAAATTTTTGATTGCTTTTCATAGTAGAACCAAAAGTAAGTGCAAGCAAACAAAGATAAATCTTAAAAATTAACTGTTTTAAACTTTTTGAACATGTAACACTATCAACTACACAACTTTTGTGGATATGGAATGATGATATTCATGTGGCAGGGAAAAACACACTTTGTCATGTAAGTGAAGCAAAAAAATTACAGAAATCTATCCTTTTGTGTCCATCAGCATAGATTTTAATTAGAAAAGCTGCTTCAACTTGTCTTAAAAAAACAGGCAGCACCACTCAGGCTTTTCCATTTTTTCATGAACTGCCTTTCCATGTCATCTTCCAGTATCTTTCTTATCTGGACTTGAAACAGTGCGTATATCTTATAAAACATGTACATACATATGTGCAGTTACAGAGGATCTCTTAGTGTCTGTTCACTGAATTCTGTAGAAAGTTTGTCAATGTCACAGTGAGTTATTCAATAAAATAGAGAGAAAAATCAGACCTTGTTGAAAATTGAAGGTAGCAGGATAGACCACTAGTATGCCTGAAAGCTGTAGCTTTGGTAGTAGCTTTGCGAACAAAATCAGAGATGCTGTGTGCGCGCATTTTGCCAGCACAGGAAAATAAGGGTGGATGACACTGATGCCTGAAATAAGCAGGATTAAAAGTAGCAACTGTTGCCATTAAATATAACTTTCTTTGGCAGGGATGTTTTTTGCTTATGTAGCAGGTATGTGCTTATATATATTAATTTATGGATAGGCAAGATACTTCATGAAGTAACAAGCTTGAGCTGTCCTAAGGAGAAATTTAAGTATGGCTGTTGGCTTCTGAGTGAAAAAAATGCATACTGCAAACTGACTTTATTAAAGCCTGTTGTAATTAGTCATCTGGGTAAACTAGAAAATTCTTACAAAAAAAACACCCAAACCCAAAACCAGTTTTGATGGATGAGAGGTGCTTTCTACTGGGAATTCCAGCTCTTTTTCACAGCCACAGGAATGCCATCAGGGTAGCAGCTGCAACACTTCCTATGGCCTGGCCAAAACAGTCATTCCAGGTGGAATGGGGAGCAGAGAAAGACTGTTTGAATAAGCTAAGGAAAATGGAAGTTGCATCTAGGATGTCTTAGAATAATGCAGCTTTAGGTCTTGGAAAGTATATGAGAACCCTTTGTAAGTACATCCCAGGGGTATAACATGTAGAAACACCACGTGAATGAAAGATTGTGCTGGCTATAGACTGTAGAAATCTGTCTTCTACAAAACCAAACTGAAAATGACAAAAAAGTTTATAACCTTTGATGAGGCTCTGGGCCAGTCTTACAGCTGAAGCAGAGGATGTCAGTTTTTCTAAGACAGAATTGCGCAAGCCTGTGAATTGCAGGATTTGCCTCTGATAACAGAGGATTGGACTTGCTGATCTTACATGTTCCTCCCATTCCCATTTAGATGTGTATGGGCTAGTCCAGGAACTGTTACTATTCTGTGGCCGTTTTCTTTTTAGTGGAAATATGTTAATACTGTAAATATCTGCTGGCTAATTGAAATCATCCTTTTGGAACAAGCAAATTTTGCCTCTGTTTCTGCGTTTGTTTTTCAGGAGTTTGCCCTGTCATCTTCTGAAATGCTTCTCTTGGAAGGAACAGATTTATCATTAATTCTTTGCACTCTTGTTTATGTCCAAAAAAGTAAGCTATTAGATATGGGTAAAACAATTTCTCTGTGGATATTTTTTTTTGTGTTGGCTTGCATTTTCTGGTAAGCCTCGAAGAACAGGTCAGACTTGTACCTCTCCATTTTTAATTGTGATTGCGATAGAGGTACTTGCATAATTTTGAATGCATAAGCCTGTTTCATGTCCCAGTGGACAGAACTTACTCATGGACAATGTAGGTACCATCTCCAAAACCTCTGTTAGAAATTTCAAAATTACAAGAGAGCAAAACAAATTGTCTAATCATCTAGTCCTGTAAAAGCATAATCAAAATTCTATTTTGAAGTGAAAATACACTCAATTTAAAAAGTAGCTGATATAGTGCTTAACAGCATCAGATGAGATTGAAAAATGTATGAACAGAATATGAGTAAATTGTATCTGTTGCCAGTTTATTTTGAGTGATAAAATATCAATGTAATCAAAAATGTCACTGAAGAGGAAACAATGATAGGAAGGGGTTTGAAAGTCAGCAACTGGTTCTAAGTGGGAATTAGATACTAAGTCTCAGTATGACTAGATAATTTTTAGCTCTCTATATATATCTTTTGAGTGGGAAGTTGGAATATAGAAGCTGAATGTTGCTTTAATTTTTAAACTGCTTTAAACCAGCTAGATTTGTGGAAACTAAGTTGGAAGCAAAAGCAAGGTTGTTTTCTTCTTTTTTTTTCCTTTTGAAGTATCATTGTTTGGGGACTTTCCCCTGGACACTGTTCAAAATTGTTTTATTGTGAGACATTTGTTGTTTGCTGATCTGTGGTAGATACCAGAGATGCTACTTTGGCTCACCCTTGCATTCCTGGATTAGAGCACTGAGACTTCTAAATTCTGTCTTGTTAAATTTGTGCGTAGTATTTGAGTGGCTATATGAATGGTGCTATTGCTCATCCACATTGAAATGCAATTAAAAGCCCCTTCCTAGGGATCAGATTCATCAAGTAACGGACTGCCCTTTCCCTGGGTTACCCAATTCTCCATGCTCAGAGAGAGTGAAACAGTGTGCCATGAAACAATTCTGCCACAGCACATTTACATTTAGAACGTGGAAGATGAGTGTCTGTGTTAAAATTTCAGTGAGGAACCACATACCATCTAGAAATACTTGCAAGCTTCATACATTAGTTACATCCGTGCATTGAGGTACATCTGCAGTATATATGCCTCCTGGATAAAAATATTTTTAGTCTTTGTCTCTGAATATGTTTAGCAAAATTTAAATTTCCAGTGTAGCTAAAATGAAGATTTTAAAGACCATAAATATGAAAAGTCTGAAGACTTGAGGTTTTCTTTTCCTAATGATATCACCCAAGGAATATTACACTACGGAGAAGAGTCAAAGTAAGACAAGAAGAAATAAAAAATAATCTACTTATATTATGAGAAGCAATTAGATGTTCTTTAACTGGACAGTAAAGGAACTATTTTAAGTGCTTCCTTTTGCTTCAAGCAGGTGGCTCAAGCATGCTATTTAGAGTGCATTTACAGTCAATTGATTCATGGCTAACAACTTAAAAATATTACACTTCCTGAAGGCGTTATAGCCAAAATGTGATAGTTATGCCTGAAGCCTGAATTAAGTTGAATTATTATTAAGCAACAAAAAGCAGTGACATTTAACCAAACTATGTTTTAAACATCTTGCTTGAAATTTATATGAGTAGTCCTAGGACAGAGAGGTTTTATTTGACACAGATATTACCTGCAGTGTACATTGAAAAAAGACCAAACAAACTCTTGCTGCAATAATGTTGGTGTTTAGGTTAGGAGCTACAGCGCTTTTGCCTTCACTGTGACTTTTTAAATCTGTTTTTGTTGGTTTTTTGGTGGCTTTTTTTTTAATTGCTGTCATCTGTGTCCTCTCAATCTCACCTGCACTTCTCATGGAAATTTAAAACACTTTGCAAATATAGCTGTTTTAACTCTCGGAATTTTTCTGCTGGGTAAATCTCCTTCTTATACAGGACATAGAGATGCAGAGAAACTGAATATGATCTTGAGCAATCTACTTACAGCTTAAGACATTAACTGGATAGAACTCATTGTGAAATCTTGGCTGCACTGGAGTCAGCATTATAACTCCTATGGAGTACAGCAGAATCGGCCCCAGTGCCTCAATTCGTGGTCCTGTCCCACTTAATAATAAACTGGAATAAGCATTGCATCTGTGAAAACAAAAAGTGTTTAGGTAATAGCTTTCCTTCTGGAAATTGCTTTTCTTCCTATCTTTCAGAATTGGAAAATAAGCTTGTTTGCACTCAAATTACCCTTCTGCTCAGTGCTGCAGTTTCTGCAGTGAAAACACGCTCTTATATTTTATGGGCCTGACCAATGCATCAATTTTGGCATTCTTGTATCACTGCAGCTGAAAAATAGAGAGATAATGGAGAAATCTTTCTTTGAACAATCTTTAGGGATACTTTGCAAAGTTGACAAGGAAAATTATGAAAATCCGTACAAGGTTTGAAGGTTTACGAATATTCTCGTGCAGGGAAGTGTTTTCTTCCCTTCCACAAAAGGCCATCACTAGGAATATTTGGCCATGTCCTGCAGTTAGGGGGAAAAAAGAATCTTTTAAGTACTGTAACTGTAATCAAGATAAATATTGTATCTTTCAAAATATGTGGGGTTTTTTTTCTATTTCCTTCAAATGCAGCATATAGTATTTTTTTTCTTTTCTTAAAGCCTTTGCCTCCTTGTCATGACTCTAAGGAATCTATGCAAGTGTACAAACAGCACTGCAAAATAGCAGAAGAGTATCATGAGGTCAAGAAAGAAATTGCTCTGCTGGAAGAAAGAAAGTGAGTAACTTTGCCAAAATATTTACTGTTGTATATTGTCTTTGTAAAATCCTGTTTTAGTCATGAGGGTTTCACATCATATTTTCTGACCCTATACATCTACCTGATGGTCACAGTACAGCACCACAGTTAGGTCATTGGTCCATAGGATCAACTGGGATCACTAAGGACATGGAGTTGGCAAAGTTCTGGGACCTCAGTTATACAGATATCCCTTAAAACCATCATTTGCAGCCTCTAGGTGACATAGCAATGTAGTTTAACTGGTGTCAATTTAGTGTCTTTTTAGTTTTAGGCAAAGTTTTTTCAATTTAACTTCACACACGAAGAACATAACAGATTCTCAGGTTTATAATGCTTGACAATGTTAGAAAACATGTTTCTGTGAGGTGTGTTATCTCTCTGTGCATTGATATTTTAGGTGTTCATATCCAAAGTGCCTAAGCTGCAGACTTTTTTTTTCTGGTTTATGGCCTATACTCATACCCCTGTCATCTTTGCATGATTATTAAATGGCAAAGTGTGCTCTGCGACTCTTGGTCCCTTTCCAAGAGAAATCTGAAAAAGAAATTGAGAGATTGCAAAGAGGGTCATTAGTGAAAGTTTTTAACAGACAACCAGCCCCAAGGAATATCAGTTACTGCTAAGTAAAAATTCTCTTTCAAAAGCTTTTTTTTTTACTTTCACGTTTTAAGCAGTGTTGCCTTCCTCAGGGAGTTGCCTCAGTGTCGATCTCTGATACTTGTGAAAATGAAGACCACACCATCATTCTTCCAAATGCTGCTTGAACAGAAATATTTGCAATATTGCAACAGAGGTTGAAAGAGCTCTCTTGCAGAGTGCATTTGAGTAGAAGGTGGACTACTGTATGTGTTTCATAGGAATCTTTACACAGCTGACCATGCAGTTCAGCCAAGTTTACATCCATGAGAGTCTTCAGCTGCAAAAGCAAGCTTATGGGAGGGAAACCAGTGAAAGCCTGTAGTCTTACAAGTAAGACAGCCCAAAGACCTCTTCGAATACAGGCTATGCAGAGTAAGAAATTGAAACTAATCTTTAACTACTTGAGGTTTTCCACTACAAATCTCCTGCTGTAGGACTGGCATGGTACTCAGTTGCTAATAGACTGGCACAAAAGTTAAAAAAGAATTAAAAATAACCAGAAGGAATTTACACTACATTGTCCCAGTATTTTCATTTGATTTGTCATTAATTAAACTTGGCTAATCAAAAGTAATTGTTGTTTTATAAAAATATGTAGGGAAGAAAATGAATGAAAATAATTTTGCAATGATTTATCAGATTTTATTGTCTAATATAAGGTGCTTAGATGTGTGTTTAGCAACCAAGTGAATTCAGTGGAAACCATGTGTGTTTGTCTTCTCTTAAAATCCAAAAAACATTAAATAGCATTTACAATTATTAAATATTTATTGATTTATAAACTCAAACCCAAACTTAGAACTTTTGGTTTTAAGAGTCTACTAATGTAAATGCATTGTTATTACTGACACATCCCTGAATCAGTTATGCACATTTATGAAGTAATCTTGGAGACACTAAAAACTAGACTTGGATATATGTTTTTGCATTTACTAGAATTGAACAGAAATGCTGTTTGATTGCATTTTTAGATTCTGGAGTACTAGCTGGCTTAGAAATATTTTGCTTCTTGGGAATGGCAGGTACATGCAGAAACTTGTTTATTTGAACTCAAACTATCCTAATATGTGTCTGAGGCCAGAAGTCAGCCTCTCAGTAGTGGTTATTCTGGATGAATTAAGAGGCTTCAGGCCAGCATTTTCCTTCATTCCAACAGTGGATGTGAACAGTGGCATAATGTGAGGAAGCTTCCACCACTGCTACCTCTGCTGAATCTATTCTATGGATAGAAGATTTCATGCCCCAGTAAAGAGATGTTGAAACACGAGTAGCTGAATAAGGCAGCAAATAGAATGATATTGTTGTGATCCTTATGTGTCTTCTAATTACATATTTGTGGCCTAGATAGTCTCATGCTGTGTAGCTGTGAAATGTCTAAATGTGACATGTATCAGTGCAGCACTTTTCACCACCTTCCAAACCTCTTACTCTGAAGAAGTTGTCTTACAAGCACTAGGATTAAAGATGTTTAATTTCCTACAGGTTGGTGCACTGTCATTGTCTGAGATTTAAAAAAAACTGCAAGTGCCAGCTGAAGCTTCTTTTCTCCAGATGGGAACTACTTATTATTTCTCTCTCCAGACAGATTCTCCATTTTATATTATTTTGGAGGAAGTCTCATGTATTGCCTTTCCTCTTTGGGATATCTTTCCTTTGTGTAGCCATTTGTTTTTATAAAACATTCCAGAAACTAATTGGGACCTCTTTACCACATGAAGTTTGGTTGAAATTGAAAAGTGGATAAAAAAAACTGGACATATATAGCTTTACACACATGTAAACTTAAACACATGAAATTTGATTTTTGTATACATAAAATAGATAGAAAAAGAGTTTAACTGTGGAGGGGAAGGAATAAGCAAGAAGTAAAAGAGTTTTCATCTAGTGTTCATTGATTTATATCTAAACACATTCTTAACAGTTAGAGATTGAAAGTTAAAGGTTTATTGGGCAACATATGCTGAATGAAGAGTGGATTGCAATGGCTGGAGTGGCATGTGTGTTGAATATTTCATTCTCAGAGGGAAAAGCTTCTTTGACTTTTCTAAAAAAAAATCTGATGAGATGCACAGCTTTTAGTCTCAAAAGCAGTTGAAATAAAATTGAACAGATGGAGTTTGCACCTTTCTGAATTTTTCCCCTATTGCAGCTGTCTTCATCTTCTTTTACATATGAATTTGAATGTATGGGAGTGAAGATTCACAATTGCCTAATAAACCTGCTGTCTTTTGCCTATTTCTTTTAAATACTATTTTGATAAAATGGACACAGATAGAGTTTCATTCCTTGTAATGGGAACTAACAGTATGTACAGTGTTCTTCAGTGTACATATTAAGCAAAGGCAACCAGAAGTGCTGTTGGGTATTACCCCTGAACTTCCTCTCTACAGATAAACTCAACTGTGGAATTAAAATGTCACGTCCCACTGGCAATGTCTGCACCTGTAATGCCTACTGATTGTACATGGTGCACACAGCATCCTGAAGCCACTGATTGTCAGGAAAGAGCAGAAAATGGATTGAGCAAATATTTCTGATTTGTTGGCTGAAATAAACATTTGTATAGATATTGAGGCTTTCTAGTAAAACAAAAAAAAAAGGATTAGTATTTATTCTACTTTAAACAATTTTTGTTCCAATGTCCAATATTCAGTGTAACTTGTTATACGTAACAGAATTACCTACAGGTGTATTTCTAAAGGAGGCATCTTTAGGAAATGGAAAGTTGAGTAACATTGTGTTAAAATAGTAAAAAATATTTTCTCTTTTGAAACTTTTCAAAAGCTTTTAATTCTGCTTAGTTTGACTTGTCTCTCATTGGAGTGTCAGGATTAAGTATGGCCAAAGTAAAAAAAGGCAATGGTTGCTTTTCTTCAAGGCAAGAACAGAGCTTATTTACCTCTTGCTCTTGTATGCAATGTAGATGGCAAATGAAATGTACTGGGATGGCAGTGGGAGAGATGGCAATGACTATTTAACGTGAAAATGGGAAATGTGAGAAAGAGGGGTTTTGGGTTCAAAAAAGAGGAAATCAAAGGACAAGGCAGATAAGAAGGGGAAAAGAAATTCCTCAGGAAAGGGACAAACTAAAGGAAGGAAACAAGAAATGGAAAGAATTTAAAAGAACATTGTGTAGTTTTTTTTGCTAATATAAATAATCACAGCTTTCTTTGCTGTCTTTACTCAAACTGTCCCCCTGTATGCCAGCAATATGTATAAGGGACAAAATCACTCTGGAATGGCAGACACGATCAAAAAGAAAGAAAAGGGTGTGGAAGCAAGAACCTGCCACATTTAGGTCACAGAATGTAATTTAATTTATGTTCCAGAAACACACATGTATTTCCATAACAGATGTTTTTGGGTATCTAAGTTTGGGTGAAAGGGATGGGATGGTTGGTTATTTTGAGCACTTGTTATATTGCTATTACTAGATAATGACCCTGGATTATGTAGTTAAATATTAGGGTTACCATGGTTGCTAGCTATATCTTGTATTCTTAGCAGTGGCTGTTTTTCTCTTTTTCCTCCCCCAGACAATTCTAATATAACTCTCCAGAAAATATCATTTGATCACCACCTGGTTTAGAATCACTCCTTTTCTTTGCTATGGATATGATTTCTTTTCCTTCTTTTACACATATTACAGTAGACATACAGTGGAGATGTCTGCTTAATTTTGTGGTATACTTTAGCTTTAGCAAGCCCTCATGACCGCAGCATTGTTTCTATGGTCTTAAGTCCAGGTGGTTTCTCCAGGTCCACTATTTCTGGAGTGTCTTTACCAACACTGTTGAGATGGGTAATCTTCAGACCTGCAGGTCTTGCAGAAAGAGATTGGTGTAAACCATAAAAGCAACCTTTTATCTTAATAATTTTCCTGTACTAGACCTGATTTTTCATCATCCCATATATACACAAAATACGTGTAACTTGCCCAAATAGTGTAAATTACAGCTTTTCTAATACATAGAGAAACCTCAACTTGTCCTGTTGCAATGATGAATACTTACAGAAATTTTATGTGCTGACATCTGAGATATATTGTCATTTACATTAAAATAGGCTGTCTCGTTTTAAAAATGAATTAGTAGACTTTGAATACATAAGGACAGTCTCCTCAGACACCAATTACCTTGCAGAGTCTCGTGATTCCTCCTGATTCGAAAGCCATGTTAAGTATCAGAAAACTAAATGACCTTATTAGCCACCAGAACACACAAACACATTTTAGCTGGGAAGAAATGTGTAGTATCACAGATGCATGATCCTGAATACACTGTTCCTAATGGAGAAAAGACAAGTCTGCCTCTTTGTACTGTGGAAGCTCTTTTCCTTGAGTCCAGTCCATCTCCAAATACACTTGTCTCCAGATAGATCTGTCTGCTTCGTCTGTCACTTTTCTTGGTATTTTTTAATTGAGAATATTACTGTGAAGGAACCCTGTTTAGACAAGGTCAAGAGAAATAATTTCCCTGAGACCATGATGGGTTTTTCTCCTGCTCTGATATGTCTCATAGTTTATTGGTTTATGATGCAAATCACAAACTCCTCAAAATCACTCAAACTCACAAATCACTCAAACTGCTCCCCAAAAAGAACACTTAAAGCATACTTGCAGATAGTCTCAAAGCTTCAAGTACCTCAGCACCATTTGAGAAAATACCTTATCGATGCTGTTAATATTTAAACTCAGGGTAACCATTAACAGAAAACACTGATTACACAGTGCTAGATATATTTATTAAGCATCCATAACAAAGTCTAGATGGTGCAAGAGCTTAGTATGGTGTTCTTTAACCTCTGGAAGCTAAGTTCAAACCCTGGATTAGATCAGAAGCAAATGTTAGTTACTGTCCTCATCCTTTTGTGAGCTTCGTAAACCACACCATTCATAACATTTAGCAATTCCCTGGTACTCTAATTTTAGATCTGTGTGGCAGGCTGGCAGTATTTGCCTGAAACATCACCCTACCCTGTAAACAGGTGTTGATCCTGATGGGAAAAAGAATAAGAGGGTTCTGCTGACTCAGAAGTGGGCAATTTTACTACCTCATTGCAAGGAAACTGCTTTCTGTGAGGGAGGTCCTAGGCTGTTTGCTACAGCAATGAGTGCATTTTGATTTTAATGCATTTATATTTTTTTTAATGGCAAAGCTAAATCCCAGGGGGAAGAAAAAAAGAAGAAAAGAAAAAAAAAGAAGAGCTATCTGTGCCGCTTCAGTGTTACTGGAGAACAGCACGAAGCCATGCCTTGCACATAGCTTCATCTTATCAAGTCAGGACTGACATTCATTAATAGAGCTGTCTGAGTTTACACACTGTCTGTCTGTGCTGTTCCTGGCTCAAGCCCAAATAAACTAGTTAGTACTTTTCTTTTACATGTACTAAAAGTCCCCATGGAAAAGGTTTACCTGTTTTTAAGATGCTGATTATTTGTTAGTGTGTGACCTGCATCTCCCTTTATGAACCTCGTAGTGTAAGAAAAGTAGGGAAGAATTGTTCTGAATCAATTCATTTGGAACACTTCTTAGTCAATGGTCTGTAATTTGAAAAAGCTTAATTTAATCCATCAGTCCAGCATTGCACCAGTTGAATAATGGCAAAGAAATATTACCAAAGCTCTCTTTTGGTCCCAGGAGACAAAAGTCTTGTAGAGGAAGCTTTAAGAGACTGAAGTGATTAAATCTGCTGGACTTGTGAACCTGATTGTCCCTAAATGTATTTCTCCTTTTCTAAACCATACATGCAATTATTCCTTTGTGGCTTGAAATCCCATTAATAGGAGCTGGAATATTGAACTGTCTAGCAAGATCAGTTCGTCTTGGCCAATTTGAAAATTGGTTCATCTAGCATGGCCCAAGGAAAGAGAAACGAATCTGTTGATGGCTCTCTGCTTTTAAAAATTTTACAACTGTATTGTGCCAAATGTTAATAGAATTCTGCTGAACAAAAATACACTCTTGATATTTTCCCTTGAAGATCTGATTGAAGACACTTTTCACCTGGTGAAAGGAAAGAGAAGAGGCTTTGCTGCAGCATAGATGCTATGCATTACTTCAGTGGTACAGAACAAAGCCAACACATTTAGCTACAGGAGGGTTTCTATATACTGCAACTTCTGGATGATTTAAAATTGCTGTAATGGATACTAACTCTTCCCTTCTCTTTTATTTGTATGGGAAACACAGTAGGGAAAAATGAACGTGCCAGAGGTCTTTTCTAACTTGTGACTCCTTAAACTGCAGTTATTGTGACTGTAAAGGGTCAGATAAATCATGGGCAAACTGTGCTATCACTGAGACCTGTGGTAAAGACAGAGGAGTATCAAGCTGATCCTAAAATAGGGCCAGGTAGAAGTGTTTTTCAAAACCCAGGTGCTCTAAGTGGTACTTTTACAGCTATAATTTCAGTGATCAGCAAATACTGCAATGTTATAATTTCATGAATACTCTGACTTGTAGCAATAGTTACTGATCTGTGGGAATTTCCTGTCTGAAAGGCCAGGACAAGAGGTTTCCTTTAGAGACTGCAGCAAAAGCCATCTGCTTTAAAGGCATTTCATCTTCCCACTGATGATTTACAAGCATTGTTTTGACATGACTGAGAAATAAAGTCACAGGGCTATGAACAGTTAAGGATTAAGTAATCTCTGAGATAGAATGATCAAAAGAACTAAGAACCTTTTAAAAGAGACTTCCTGTCGCAGGAGTGAATAGATGATTTGACTGAAAGGGGGAGGGAAAAAAAAGCAGAGGCCAGGCTAGCCTATTGGGTAACTGAGTGGAGAGCGATTAGATACTCTGAGTTACTCATGCCTTCAATGTGTTTGCTTTAAGATTTCTTTAGTCTAAACTCGTGCTGTATAGTATCAATTAATACTATACAGGAGAGTCCAGTTCCTGGGCAGCTCTGGGAATACAGGGCACTGTACAACTCCATCCAGAACAAAGGGACGGCTTGAATCCTCCTATGTCTGCCCTTAAAAAGACCATGAGTGGTCAGGTTTGCAACTTTATCACTCTTCCTCAGCTGCAGGGTGAAGGTCTGAGCATAAATGCATTATAGAAACAGTATGTGTGGTTCAGATTCATGTGCCTAGTATTTACTGTGATCATTTTTATTTGATGCAGAGAAAAGGAAACCAAATGTACTTCACAAAATTTACTGATAAAGCTAACTAACTGGACAAAAAAAACCCCTCTCTTTCTTTCAAATACGTTTGGTGTTGAGAGAAAAATAAGCTGTTATTTATCTCCAGGAACTTAATTCTTCTCCATGAAATGCATGTTCAACACTTCCTGAAGTTAGAGATACTTGAAAGTCCTCAGCATTTTACAGGTTTGGTCACTGAAGAACAAATATATCACAGATGTTGGCAAGTTAATCTTTTAAAGTGAAGTTTTCTAGGTTTTTGTTTTGCAAGAGCTCAAGTAATACCATGTTAACAACCCATAGTCCAGCTTTAGTCTTAACACATGATGACAAATTTTTGTTTTCTGACATTTTTAATATCTTCATTTTTATATTTTTTTCATAATCATCAGAAAGGAGCTGATTGCCAGGCTGGAACAAGTGGAAAAGGAAAGCATGGATGCTGCTCAGCTGGCTAAGGAATACGCAGAACTGACAGAGGAGAACCGAACACTGAAGCTGGCCCAGACACAGTGTGTAGAGCAACTGGAAAAGCTCAGAATACAGTACCAAAAAAGACAGGGGTCTTCATAACTCTCAGCTAGCTTATGTAAGGCAGTTAACACAGGTCCTGGGCTGAAAAGAGATTTTAAAATAAAGGTCTGTTTAATATGTTATAATACTTGACTACAGATACAGAGTATGTAGAAGTCTATATTTGATTTAATGCTTGCCAGCCAGTAGCTTAATATAATGGATATTTCATCCATTATATAATGGATATTTTATTTCAAGCAACATAATTGAAGTTAATCTATCCCCATTATATGTTCTGGTAGATCAGGTTTCTTTTCTAAACATATTTCTTCCAATTTAAGAAGATATGGACACACTAGAAAATGATATAAATAGTCTCTGTGTTGGGAATTTGGACCATACTAAGGCATACAGCAGGGACAATGTTAATATATGGAATACATGTATGTTAATTATAGTTTGGTGAAGATTTTTTTAAATTATTTTCCTCATGCCTAAAGTGGTTGGAAGTTATCTTAAAGCAGATCTCCTCATTGGTAAAAACTACACTTAATTGTCCCATGTCAACTTTAAATTTTTGTATAAAATGTGAGAAATTGCACATTAAAAATCAAAGTAGTATATTTATTTCTTATCAAACAAATGTGCTGCCAGTAATACTTTGCAAGTAATGAAATTAAAAGGAAACAGATGAGATCAAAGTTGCCTTCTTCAAGCATAAAGACAACTTGAGAGTCTTTTTATTGTATCTTCTGGCAAGAAATTAAAAGTTAATTTCTGAATACTACTATCATAGCTTTAACTGAGAATATGTCAGAAAAAGTACTGTGAGGATATTTTGTTCTTATTTTCCAATCTGTTTTGAAACATAAGTGGCTGTAAGTAGGGACAGGAGTTCCATGATACGCAAATAACCGAGAAGTAAAATGTTAGTTTTACTTGCTCTATTTATCCCTGTATTTTCCTAGATCAACCAAAAATTCTTTGTTATACTTCCATTTCTATTCATACAGTATTTTTTTCATTAAAAGTGGATATAGAAAAGCCATTTCGTTTTCCGAATGTCCATAAATCGCCCTGTATTTTTAACTCTGCCTGACAGAGGCAGCTAGATACATCTTCATGAGGCTGGAATTAAACTTGATGCATCATTAGTATTGAAATGTGTCTTAATAATTGAAAACTATGAACTGGAGATTTCCAACAGAACTTTAGCTTTGATTAAGGTCACTAATCTATTATAAAAATGGGATTTTATGTTAATTGGAACAATTCCTGGGGAAGTCTTCTGGCACTACATTGTTGCCCAGCAACTTCAGCAGCAAAAGGAACAGAAAAATACAAGCTGACTGTTATTGCTCCATCCTACCTACAGTATTCCCTGCAGCATAGGGGTGAAAATAGGCTCTACATTGTGACAGACACCTGATGTTGCAGCAGGAGGATATGAGGAGGTAGCAGGAGAGGTCTGCCTTGTCCCCACTTCTCCTGAACCATCAGTGCAAGGGCAGCATACTCACCCAGCACTGCCTTACTCTGACCAGTGCAAAGGGAAATCACTGCTCTGAGGCTCGTGCTTTCTGCTGAGTTGCTCCATGGGCAATATGACACTGTATTTATTCTTCTTTCATTGTTATCTGAGGGTCTGGTTTTCACAGTATCTTATGAAAATGGAAGAGAAAAAATCAATAATGCTTAAAAACCACTTGGAATGTCAAGCTTCATAATACTGAACAAGCTCTGTCTGAGTTTTGCACTTATGGGAAACATACCCTGTATAGACTTCAAGGCTTTGAGCACAGGACACTGCAGAATCTAGGATGTATTATTTTTGTCTCCATTAAAGTGTTTTGAATAAGAAGATTCTGATTTTTAAAATTATTTTTTTTTATTTAGTCTGAAATTTTTCCACCTAGCTTTGAAAATGTCAGGCAGTCTGATGATTTCCTTGAATTATCAGAAAATTGTAAAAAGTACATAAAATTGTTTCGTTAACAGACTGGCTTTGGATGCAGACAGATTAGACAGCAGAACTTTACTTACAAATAACTGTGTTTATCTTGACATTTCCTATTTAAGTGCAGCCATTATGCTTTAGATGTCAGAATAATAACAGACCATACTCTTGGAGTAAAACCCAAGGGAGAGCCACAGTCATGTGGAGAAGGAAAGACAGGCCTCATTTGTGACACATAGTGATTTGAGAGCCAGGAGATATGGGGTTTTTTTAACCTATAGATACTGACCAGCATGGGAGTCTTCAGGAAATGTTTTTACAGGTGTATAGCCACCAAATTCTTGGTGTGACCCAGCTGTCAGCCTGGATGAATATAGAATACTTAAAATATGCCAAACTAACTGAAGTCAGAAATTTGCATTTAATCCAAAGTGTGGCTATTTGAAATCAAATTTTCCTCCTACTTTTAGTTATGGCAAAACTAAAAAAATAACTGATTTATATCGACATGTTTACCTGCCAGCATGGATGCTCATATGCCTGAGAACAGTCATTCAGAGAAAGTGCATCACATTCAAAATGAGTGAAACTGGTACACAAGTACAAAAGAAAAAAAAAATTAAAGCATCTTATGAAAATAATTTTAAAAGAAAAAGTAGCAAGGGAAATGGAATTTAAAGACAGGAGGGCAAACAAGTGGAATTTCCAACCAATATTAATAGGCAAGACAAATTAAATCACAGAACGCAGTAAATTGTTCAGATGTTGCAAAGAGCAAAAATGGCAAGAAGACCCTTCTGAGAGGTAACTACTGTATCTATCATCCATCTCTTGATTATTCAATGAAGAGTATAATAATGATAAACATTTTCACATTCAATAAATCTCCAATTTTGACATACTGAATTTTTCTTTAGATATTACTTGGAACCGCATAGCTCTGCTGACTCAATAGCTGAAATTATGGTTTTCAAGAACATATTTGTTTATCACATTTATGCTGTGTTTCCCAAATAGACACTATGATTTGTGTCCTAGTATTTAATGAGAAGTCTTAAATTGGTGTGCTAGCTAGGTCCATTGGAAGTATATCACTACAAAAAAAGAGTTGTTTGTAATTATTTCAAAGATTTTTTTATACCATATTTCACCACAGAACTTTGAAACCAGTTTCAGCTTTTCAGTTCAACTGCTGGTGAAATGTTCAATTTTATAACTTCTGACTACAGCCTGTGACAACTGCACTTTTATTCAGCAAAACAACAGCACATTCTGAAGCTCTTGCTGGCAATTTGCCAGTGATCAGAAGGCCAAGAAAGACATGTGAAAGGCTAAGAGGACAAAAGAAGTTGCTAAATGCATACATCTACATAGAGACAGCCTGTTACACAGATAAAGTGTATTTCTTGCTATTATTCAGGTTATTCAGGTTAGGAAAAGTAAACATGCCACTATGATGACAAATGCTGTTTGCTTCGGAGCACTTAAGAAAACAGTGAAGTGCATGAGTTGAAAAACAAGACCTGTGCTTTCCATTTTCTATTATTACTGACTAACTTCCTTCCATCTTAACAAATGCTGAACAAGCACGATTCAAGTATTCCAGTTAGCAAGGATATGACTCATGCAGCCTTGCAATGGCCAGAGGCCGGGATGATTTTACACTTGAAAAATCTGGAAGATAAGGACCTGTGGGTTTGTGTATGGCGGCTCTTTTTTAATGTTTCCTTTTCTAAGATTATTTTTATTCTGGCTGGTTTTGTGAATTAATGATCTTTGGAAGTGTGTCACCTCCACCCAGAGGCTTTATTGCCATCTAGGTCTTTGTGAGCATTACACACTGTTCATACAGTAGCAATATACAAGGGTATGACACAGAGGTGTTCCCAGCCTTCCTTTGGGCTATATGGTTGTGAAGCTCTGCTGCATAAATGAGCCAGTTGCAGTCTTAGCCATGGAGTCACTTGGTGTTTTTCCCTACATAAGATTCTTTCCTTGTTCAATGCACAAGATGGAACCATCTAGAGGAACAAGGGACACTGCTGTCTCGAGGAGCCTTGCCTCTCTTCTCATGGACAGTGCAAGTTGTGCAAAGATGGAAGAAGAGAGTTGCAGGGAAAGGAAGTTTGTTCTAGGCAGTGACATAGCAGAGGGGCAATGGCCCTGGCCAGTGGGATTGTGAAAAGAGCTGACAAAACCCAGATGCTAGCATGACTTTTCTCACATATGTGTGCACCCAAATCCCTCACTCTCTCTGTCTCCTGTTAGAGTGTCCTGATGTGAATATGCATGGATAATATGGTGATGAATATCCTTGGAAAAGCCATGATGAAACTATTAACTGTCTTCATGACAGGCCTGGAAGGCATGGAACAAGGAAGGCCTACGACTGTTACTTAAACGAGTACTAAAAAGCTGGTTGGAAGGGACCTTTAGAGATCATCTAGTCCAATCCCCCTGCAGAAGCAGGTCCACCTAGATCAGGTCACACAGGAATGTGTCCAGGTGGCTCTTGAAGACTTTCAAGGAAGGAGACTCCACACCCTCCCTGGGCAGCCCGTGCCAGGGCTCCCTCACTCTCACAGTGGAATAGTTTTTCTTATGTTTAAATGGAACTTTTTATGTTCCAGTTTCATCCCATTACCCCTTGTCCTGTTGCTAGATACAATAGAAAAAAGTGGTGTCCCAACCTCCCGACATCCACCATTTATAAACTTATAAATATTAATGAGGTCCCCCTCAGTCTCCTCCTCTTCAGACTAAAAAGCCCCAGTTCCCGCAGCCTTTCCTCATAAGAAAGATGTTCCAGTCCCCTGATCATCTTGGTGACCCTGCGCTGGACTCTCTCCAGCACTTCCCTGTCCCTCTTGAGATGGGGAGCCCAGAACTGGACACAGGACTCCAGATGAGGCCTCACCAGGGCAGAGTAGAGGGGGAGGAGAACCTCCCCTGACCTGCTGGCCACACTCTTCTTGATGCATCCCAGGATGCCATTGGCCTTCTTGGCCATGAGGGCACATTGCTGGCTCGTGTTTAGTTTATTGTCAATCAGGACTCCCAGGTCTCTCTCTGCAGAGCTGCTCTGCAGCAGGTCAGTCCCTAGCCTGTACTGATTTTGCAATGGTAAACTGTGAGTTAATGAGATGGTCTTTCAGATACACACTGAAAACTAAGCAGGTGACATTTGAATTCAAACAAGTTCATTATTTTGTAAGAATGAAGAAAAGAATTTTCTTGTTTAGGTCTGAGCCATTCACCTGTAAGTTCTTCAATGTTCCTTCTTACAAGGAATGTCATGCATTACTCATACCCGTATGAATGAAAGATGACAGTCACTCACATATTGGTGGTAACCTCTATCAAAGCTTTCTTGACTTCACAGTCTGGTGGTTTACACTGTAGAAAGCACAAGATTTAGTGTATGAGTCAGCTTTTCTACACACCAATCATCAGTTCCCCCTTCTAAAACCTCAGTTCCTTTAATCTCCCTGCGGACCACAACCCATGCCTACCTCCTACTGAGCAAGCAACATCAGCCTAGAGTTCAGATCCAGTTGACTGGTGATCTCATGACATGGTCTGATGATCACCATGTGCTTGAGATGGTTTCCAAATGTTGCAGTTTACAATGTTTTGTGTTTGGTGCTGATATATGGCAGCAAGGCACTCTGCTAGCCTACAGATGCTGGCTGTGAGATATACTTGTGTCCTTTGAACTGGTTAGGAAAACATGAGAGCAGGTGGTCTGTGGATTTAGTTATTTGTCTGAATTTTGTATTAAAATTCAATGGAGAAATTCAGGAAATGAAATGAGGATGTGTGTGTTGATGTAACAAATATGCCACCAGATGCTAGATTGTGCCTTGGGTGCTCAGCTGAGTAAAGTGATGTGAGAACTGTAAGTGACAGAAAGGAAGTAGTTACAGCTAGGAAGGGGAACTGGTGAGTGGGCACTCTGCCTTATTTCTTGCTTTTTGTGGGATGCATAGTCTATTACATCAGTGGGATGTATAGGCTGTTTGTTGTGCGTAGCTCAACATTAAGAAGCTTTTGTTTGGATGTTTCCAAAAGCTTTTCCAAGCCTAGTCAACACAGATATTTTTAACTTCATTAAGGTTATGTTTTTGTTTCATATGTCTAGTATCAACAGAGCTTTATGGTGATAAACATGCTCACAGCACTGCAGATGGTACAGAAAGAGGAATAACCAGTATCAGTATATGACTCTTCTGCTAATCATAGAATCAGAATATCTTGAGATGGAAGGGACCCATAAAGATCTTTAAGCCCCATATCATACCAACTGCTGCATTTGCATTAAAGAGAAATAAATTACAGGTTTGATATATAGCCTATGTTGACTGAAAACTACAAAGAAGCTAGAGCACTTTAATATTGAAATAAATGCCTCCCTACTGATGGGCTTTTGCTATTTTCATTGCATGAGTTTGGTGTGGCTATTAACTAGATCCCCAGTTATCTTCATGAAGTGATAGTACTGCAAGGTTCTGTGATCAAAAGACTTCTGCCTCTGTTTTGTGACTTTTATACAAGTGTGTGACACAGCTCAGTACACAACCCAGCTTGTTCTGTGCCTACAGACTTTCTTGACAGATGTTTAATCGCATTGCTCTCCCCAGCCTTTTCCTTTGACTCTTGCCTTTCACATTCCTTGGCTGTGCTCAGATAGCTGAAATAAGTCAACTGCTCTGAATTTTTAAGAGTAGCCAGAAGTAAACATATAATTTAAAAACATTACCTGCTAAAAACCTTGACTGTCTTGTGTATTCATGTTCTGCAGTTACATCAGTATAAAGGTTTATTGATGAGATGTCAGTGAAAAAATAATACAGCTGTTAGTATTTATGGAAGGCAGAGGCATATTCGAACAGACTATTATAAATACTGTTCTAAATATCAGGCTTCTTCATGGAGCTCACTACCTGGTTGTGTTCCTAATCAGAAAAAGAGCCCACTATTCACATATGAAATACTATCTCCTTATGGAGTTTTCTGCACCAAGAAGTATGTGACCACTTGCTTTTGAAATAATTTCAGTAAAGGAGCATTCCTTCAAGAAAAAAAAAAAAACACAAAACAAACCCTCATATCATAGTTCCCAGTCAATATAAATTACATCCAGCTATGCACTGACTGCTGGAAATGTGCTTAAATGTATTTATCACACTTTAAATAGCTCTCATTAGTTTTCGCCTGTAAAAGATACCCTTACAGTTGGCTTTATGAGCTCCCTCTGCTGGGTAACGTGACATCTACCACTTTCATTGCAAAGCAGACAGAGACACCTCAGGAAATGTTTTGGGTATACAATTACGTTTGTCCCAGTGGAGTTTTCTTTATTTAAATATTTGTAGCTACTGATTCTTTATATTGCTGGGTACAGGATAGTATTCTAATCTCTGACCTCCTGATCACATCTGAAACTACGAAAAGAGTGACAGTCAATATTTTAAAGAAACTAGAGATGTTTGCACAAAGGTGTAGTTTTCAAAAATACATTGGACAACATCAACACCCAAGTTAAATGAGTTCTGACATCCTCCTATAGAAGTTGAAACATTTCATAATACTTACAAATTATATTATAATGTCTTTATTTGTCCAAAGTACTTCAGTTGAGTCCAGTTGCATTTATGTGTGTGGAAATCTGGCTTATATGGCTTTACCCACTCTTTCAGAGCACTGGACCGTACTAACTTGCAGATACTTTATGTAAAAAGTATTTACTTAATGTTACAAAAAGAATCAATTATGCTTTAAATAACTCAGAACAACCAACTAATGTACCTCTTTTTTGATGGCAAATTTGAATATGCCTTAAATCTCATACAGCCTGGTGTTCATGTGTTACATTTATAAAAGAAAACACAAGTGTTATCTTATTTTCCTCTTTGTATTTAGGTGAAGTGATCTGAACACAGGAAGTGTTAGACCTCGGAAGAGCGCCCTAATGCACAGGCAGTGTTCCAGCCACAGTTCAAGTTTCAATGACCCAAAGTGGTTGTGCTGGAATATTAGGATTGTTTTGCCAGCAGTGAATTTGGTGGCTCTTGCATACCCCACAGTTCATTTGAACAACCACGGTTTTGGAAAATGTGAGTTCCTAGAATGTTTTGGAAGAAAAAAGAGCAGAAAAAGCAGGCTAATAAGTTTGCTTTTCTACTTCAGGTGTTCTAGAAGTCCCCCTTTATGAATGAAAAGAGGTTTATGTTTTGTCACTTGGCCGAAACCTGGCAAGAGACAAAATCCTAGTTACATTATATTTAAAGATAAAGCAAGAAGGTGGAAGAAAACATAAGCAGGATTTTACCAAATGCAGTGGACAATATTTTTACTAGTAATTTTTTACTGTGTATCCTTTGAATATGTTTGTGTGTGCAGTGTTCTCAGATGTTTATGATATTCTCCTAATCCTGTAATTTGTATTCAAGAGACTTTCAATTCACAGTTTGACTGCCAGAGTGCCCTGATGCAAATCTGCCACTACATTACTGTCCAAAAGAGAATCATCACTGAAATTTCTATAATGAGATAGTAGCATTTCAGATTGCTTAACATCGCTTCCGAAATGATGGTGTCCACATCTAAGTGAACAAGGCTGACTGGTAGGTAATCAGCAATGCCAAGGAGGTACCACATGGTAAACCGGATTTAGGCCCTAGTTCAACATAGCACTTACAGTGGAGCACTGTGGCCACATCAAACAAATCTCTTGAACACATACCCAACTTCAAGTGATGAGTAGTTCCCACTGATTTAGCAATAGTGGTAAAGTTTTACGCATGCACTGAAATGTTTTACTGGATCAAGGCCAGAGACGCCAGCACCTCAGCTTGAAACTTTACTGTTACAAGTTCACTGGAATTTAATTACGTGTTTGCAGTGTTTACACACTGAACTGCGCACTGGGTTGGGGCCTTCCTGACAAGCAGCCTGTCAGTGAGCTAAACAGGTCCTCACAGCGCTTAATAGCAAGGGAGGACTAATGCTGTGAGGTGCATCTTGCATCTTGATCACTTTGTTCCAGCAGCTTGAGCTGGGTCTTGGTCCAGTTGCATCTGTGGAACAAACCAGATATTGGCATAAGATGTCAAAAGTAATGAAGAAAACTGTTTTGTCACTGCTGGTAAGCACATTTGTTCCCACTCGCAGAACTGCAGCCACGCCAGCTCTTACCAAGTAGCTCTGTAGGGCCATTATATGGAACTATATGAGTTTGAAAAAAAAAAAACAAAAACAAAGCAAACACAGAAAAAATGTCAAACATTTGCAAAACACTATAAGACACATCTGTCTCTTCACTAGAATAACAGCATAATACTGTTAAAAAAATTTAGAAATGCTCCTCTTGCTTTGCTTTTCTTTGGAAAAAAATTGGCAGAAACACTGGCCCAGCATAAAAATGCCATAGGTGCCTCCATCACATAGGTTTCATTCCTCCTTCCTTCTCCCTTCACGTACCTCTCTGTGTTTTTCCAGCAAGAGGAGATCTCAGCTGCTTCAAAGATTAGATAGAGAAATAAAATATTTCTCAGAGTTGTGGTTGTGGCACAATTTTCTTGGAGAAAATTCCCTCTGCTTTTGATGTACAAACTGGGCAGAGGAGTGCCTGGTTAAAGGTGTGTCCTTTGCCCTCCATATGAATGCCTGCTCAGATTTCAATGCTTAATAAGCACATGAAATTCTCAGTTTGCACATGGTAAGTAGAGACTTAGAGTTAAAATATTTCCTAACTGAACTTACTCCTTAACCCAAGAGCTTCAGTGCACTGGTGACTGTTTGGCCCACAGATTGCTTTCCCCCCACAAATGCGTACTTCAGTCAGGCATATATGACCAGAGACAATCTTGCTTGTCATTTCATCTCGCAGTTGGATTCTCCCATGCTGTAAATATGTTTCCTTTGGTCATTGTAAACTGTGATGGAGGAAGACGTCATGTTCAAACACAAAATTATCAAACATCTAGACCTAGGAAGGAAAAATATTTCCTTTAAATTTAGCTAGAACTCATTGTTACTTTTCTGCCTTGCTTTATCATCACTAATCACTCTTAATGAAAATTAAGGCTTCTCCTCCTTTCTGTCTCCCTGCCCCTTTTTCTCTTCTTTTTTTTTTTTTTAATCTAGTAAGAAGTATTAAAACATATGCTTACAAAAGATAAGGAACTTATCTTTATAAGATAGATAGGCCTTTATAAGATAGACAGAGAGTTCAGACCTATCATGATATGTACAGCTGAACAAACAAAATGGCTATTTCAGTATGATCTTAAGCATTTGGAGCTTTCTGTCTGATGACGTACTTTCCTATTTCAAGAGCGGGAATTACTTCATATCTGTCTGAACCAAGCATTTATGAAATACATCATCTTCAGATAGTCTCAGCCTTACCCGACCATTATTGAGGACTTCTATTCAAAAATAAAGTAAAACTTCCAGCTCCAGTTAATTATTTACTAAATACATTTCTAAATAGTATTTTATTTAAAAGAATCAGTGCCAGATAAAGGATGAGGTCAGAAGAAGAGTAGTCCACAGTGGGCTTAGATTGCCTACTGTATAATTTAAGTTTTAAACCTAGGAAGTGTTTGGGTAAGTGGCATGCAATAGTCTTGAAAGATTAAAGCCCCTGAAGGGCTTCATTCTCAGGAGCTAGGTAATAAGGCTTTCTGAATATGTTATTTTTGAAACAAATAAAAATTTACACATCACACGAAGCCAAACTTCACCTTTGAAAATTTACACTGTATGAAGGTCTCCTCCAACATCTGACAAGGACTTGGACAACATAGAAAGTGTCCCAGTTCAGAAAAGATGTGAGCAATTCAGATTGCATGTTATCTGGGGCTGATGCTATTCTGGGAACAGAGTCAATAGCAGGGAGTAGGTGCTTGGTCAGACTGTAAGTGCCTTCTATCGAAGTCTACTTTTTCACTGGCTGTGTAGGGACCCTATGGTCCAGTCACACACCAGCTGGGTCTCCAAGGGCCTCTTCCTTAATGGATTTTGTATCTATATGGAAGAGCCATTCATTCACTTAAAACTTGGCTCTCTACACTGAAGCATTAGCCTTCCGGTAATGCTGTTAAGACTGAGACTCCTGGTACTCTGAGTCATGCTATGTAGACATAAAAAAGTACCTAAAACTTAGATTCTGAGTAGCACCAGCACCAAGTTGTTTTATCTTCACTTGGAAAACCCTTCCTAGAAACCAAATATGTGTCAATAAACTGTTCTGCCAAAAACACAAAGTTGGGTATGGCATGGGTACAAACTGAGCACACAGGAAAGAGAACATGAAATCCCTACGGTACATTTGTGCAGCTATGGTCATTTCTCTCTTGAATTTAAAGGTTTGTTCTAAAGCCCTACTGTATGCCACACACAATGGAGCAGGCTTGTGTGACTTTGCTTCATTACGGAGCCACCTCTGTCTTTTGCAGAGGCAAATGAAATAAAAGTGACTGCTCCACATTGTGCCTGGCTGATTCTGCCTGTTGCTCTTCATGTAGCTGTCAAAGATAGGGCTTTCAGAGGACAGAAAATATGGCCATTTGTGACCAGGGCTCCAGAAGCACCATTAGGTGGCAAAGAAGCCACAAACACTTAAAAACTGCAGAGCAAATGTTCCCGCAGCTTCACAGGGTCTCTGGAGCGGTCAACAACAAGAGGACAGACAATGGAAAATGAGATGGAAAATACAGTGGAAACATTCCTATTTAAAAAAAAACACTAAAAAAAAGGAAATAGTTTAAAAAAAATATGACTCTGTTGCAATAAAGATGTATGAGATACAAACAGACAGTTGTCTGTACTATATGAACAACTATATTCAAGATGAACTTGAGCTTTTTGAGGGTTCATTTAGCCTGAAGCTTCTTCAAAGGGGAACAAGGTTATTTGGTACTTACATAGTCTGTGAAAGAAAAATACTTGAAAAAAACCCCGAAGAAATGCTGTCTCTACTGCTTCTGGTCTGAAGCATGATAATTGGAAATCCTGGAGACACATAGCTTACTGGTGGTAGCACACAGCGTTTTTAATATTCTGAAAGAAGAAATTGCTTGGTGAGTTGAGCTAAGAAATATCGGATGTACATCCTACAAACAAGTTTGTTTCTCTGCACTCTTTATCTTCAGAGGGCTTTGATGATGTTGCAGCTTAAGAACAGATTTTTTTATTCTATCTTAGGAGAGTAATAAAGATCTGGAAAGAAGACAGATATTCACCGCAGACCTTGTGAGAGTGTATGTGGGTCTTTATGTCTTCCATGGGAAACAGTTTTGGACCATTTCCTTCATATGTAGAAGACAAAAGGAGAAAAGCAAGCAGTGTTTCTTACCATCCTCCTCCCCAGAGTATCCTAAAAACCCAGGACACACCTCTGCTAACACAGGAATTCCTGGAGGCTCCAAGCAGGAGCAAACCCACCACATGGGGAGGCGGTGTGCCTGGGCACCTCAGCATCCTTTGCTATGCCCCACATACCTGCAGCTCACTTTGTCCATTCACTAAGAACAGCTGACAAGCTGATCTTGATTGCCAATTTTTTCAGTTGTTATTCCATGTGATTCCTTCCTGGGTCTTGTTACTAATTTTCTTTAAAGCTGAGCTATGCACTCTGTGAAGTCAGCTCCAATTTCATCTCTCCTTCTGATGAATTATTTCTGGAAAATCTGTGTGCAGTTTATCCATGTGTTATTGGTATGAACCAACAGTCCATTTTGATAAAGGATAAGTGTTTAATTTTAATACTATGTATAAACAGTCTCAGGAGTGATTTTTTCTGTTACTTGTTATTTCTGCTAGAACTTTTGTTCCTTGTTCCTTTTCATGAATTAAACCATTTCATTGTGATTTTTCTTAGAGCTGTTCAATCTTCTGTCAGATAGCTGTTTAAAATTAATTAATTTAATTAAAATTAATACCCACATCAAAACTTTATTTTTAAAAGGTAATTTATTGGTAGCAAGACAATAACTGTCTTTTAGTTAACATTCTTGATTGGCAACTTTCTCCTGATTGTAAGACTCTACCAAACTACTTGTTTTAGAATTACTCTTCTTTCCAATCTCTTACTGACCAGTTGATTTTTTTTTTCTTCATTGCTCTTTTGAGCCCCTCTTTACTTCTTTTTTTTTTTTTTAAACCAACAACAACTTTTCTAACTGCTTATTTCTCCTTCACCACCTGTAGAGTAGATAGAGTACTCTATCTCTAGTATGCCTGCTTTGGTACTGATAGTCTGGAGGCACCTTTGCTACCTGGAACTTATTTTCCTAGAAGTTTGTTTCCTGCTCTAATCTGGTATTGCAAACATATTTTGTACTCTTAACAGTTTCTAGGAGCAGGGTGACTTTACATCCACCAGGAAACAATATAACTTTTCTCAGCACTAATTTTGTTTTCTAGAAGAGGTTTTTGTTAAGTAATTCTATTTCATTCCATCAGTGGTTAAAATGTATGCCTTCATGCTGTGGTTTTGCCCAGCCAGCAATGAAGCACCCTGACATTCTCTTGTTCAATCACCCATTCACCCCCACCCTCATTAGGATGGCAAAGACTCCAGTGAAATGGGTGTAAAAAGATAAGCAAGGTTGTTGTAGATCGAGACAAGGGCAGGGCGGGCTCACTGCCAATTACAGTTCTAGGCAGTACTCAGAGAGGAAGGTAGGAAAGTTTATCAGAATAGAACAGAATCAGAATAGAACAAAAAGAGAAGTAGGATGATGAGAAAATTACAACCAGCACTTTAAGATCTCCCTCCCCCATCCCTCCTTTCTTCCTGGCCTCAGCTCACTGCTCCCGATATCTCTACCTCCTCCCCCCTCAATGGCTCAGGGGGGCAGGGAGTGGGGGATGTGGTCAGTCTCTCACAGATGGGCTCTGCCGCTTCTCTCTGCTCAGATGAGGATGACTCCTGGCATTCTTCACCTGCTCCAACACGGGGTTCCTCCCCCGGGACACAGTCCTTAATGAACTTTTCTGGTCTGGGTTGTTCCCAACAGCTGCAGCTTCTGCCGATACAGGGTCCCTCACACGGGACACAGTCCTTGGTGAGTATCTCTGGTGTGGATTCTTCACCATGGTTGCAGCTTCTGCAGATACATGGTCCCTCCCTCTGGACGAGGCCTCTTCTGGGCATAGTTTTAATGAGCTGCTTTGTCATGGGTTCCTCCCCATAGTTACACCTTCTATGAATATGGGGTCCCTCACACAAGATACAGCCTCCTCCAGCCATAGTCACTGCCCCTGGCATGGGATCTTTAATGAGTGAGTCACTGCCCCTGATGCAGGGTCTTTAGCAAAATGCAAATAAATCTCAGCTTGTCCAGTCCTCTCTGTAGAATGCAGAGGAGTCTCTGCTCCAGCACACCTTCTCCTCCCTTTCCTCACTGACTTTGGAGTCTGCATGGTTGTTTGTCTCACTCTTCCCACCCCTTGCACCACCACCTGCTGGAAAAGAAGAAGGGACAGAAGAAGGAACAGGAAGAAGCCTCCTCTTCCTGCTTCTTCTTAAAAAGTGATCATGGAGTCATCTAATTTGCTCAGCCCCAGAAGTGGGTCTGGCTCAGAGCTGGGGAGAGTTTTGAACAACTTCTTAAGGAGCCATCTTTACAGCCCCTTTCCCCTTACCAGAAACGGCTGTCATGTCAAACCATGACACTTCACTACAAGGATTTTCCAGGGTATTATCTACTTGAATACCCTTTTTTTTCCCCTTTGAACAAAGCTTCATTTTTAAAATATATATCCCATGATAATTGCATAACTATGGTGGCCATCTAGCCAATGAATCAAATACATCTTGGATGTAGAAATCAGACAGCATAGTTGGCAATATGCTTTATTTTGCTCTTTGAAGCCTTCACAGCACCTGAACAAGCTCAGTTTAATCCAAGCTAATGTTCACATTTTTTACGGCCTGCTGCCTATTTTTATAACCCAGCAATTACAAGCTTAAAATAATGCACATGGATTAAAATAAAATCCTTGTGATGTGCTTAGGACAGTAGCTGATTGATCAACAGAAACAGGCTAGTGTCTGGAGGACTAATGAACAGAAGGAGATGAGAAGAACTACTGAAAACTGGTGATGACAGTTTTCTTATCCATGACTACTTAGTAATTTCTGTCAAAATTACACCAAAAAAAAGTGCTCAGAGGAAAGAAATGGAAAGCCTTGTCAGCTTCACAAACAATGTCTTCATCAGCATAAAATAGGTTAAATAGGTCAAAGCACACAAGTGGAGGATGAATGCTGGTCTTCTCATGTTGCAAGTGGGTCCTTGTGCAGGAAATCTTGCAAAATTTGTGAGAGGAAGGAGAGCAAACAAGAAATTGAGCTCTAGTGTTTGGGTGCTGGAGCATCTCACCCCCATTTTATGCTTATTTTTGATATGTAATTTGCAACCCTGAAGTACTTTCTGTTTGCAGCTAGGTGCCCCAGTCAGAAGGCAAGGTGCTTCATTTTGGGGAGGCTGGTCCTCACCTGCACCTGTCAGATGTTCTGTGCTTGTAGACTGAGGGCACTGGAAATGCCGTTTCGCACTTCCACACCCTGAAATTCAAGCAGGGCTCTTAAGCTGGGACAAGGTACCAACTTTCTTAAGCTGCAGCTGGCCTGTGCCTACTGAGAAGCACAACCAGAGGCACTGAAAGGATGATCAGATCAAACAGGGAAGGGTAAACTGAGCCTTGCTCGGAAGGAGAAGCAAGGAACATATTGCTTGATTTAACATTTTGGATCTATGTGGACCTCAGTTTTAGATAACCATTTCTATACCTAAGTATATTTCCAAACTCCTCCCACAGATACTTGCATTCGTGCCATGCTATCACCAGTTCATGACTGCTATTTTAACTGCTATACTGAATGCAATGCAGTGTGCTTAAAACACACTGTTTATCTGATTTGTGAAGCTGCTTCCCTCTCGTTTTTCTCCAGTTAATATTTTACATTATCTACTGTTAAGATACAATGTCATTTAAGGAATGTCATAAAGCAAACTATATTTCTTTTAAACATGATATAATATTGAAAATACCAAGACATTGCTTAAGAAGTAGCTTCTTAGGTAGATTTCTTTATTCTTACCAACATCATCAGCGGAAAAACTTGGCAGAAGTTGGATTCAAACAACTGCACCACTGGTGATAATCTACAGTGTTCTTTCAAAAGCAGAAAGTGCTTAGAAAATACAACTGACTCTTCAGTCAGCAGTTTTTTGTGCTGCATCATTTCCACTGCAATTGGCAAATAACGAAATAACAAGCAAGCTGTTCATGTCTGGACAGAAAAAAGGCTTCCTTGGCACTGTAAAACTGCAAACTTTTAAAACCAAATCTATACTGAAACATGCATTTGAGAAGTTTCTACTAATTTTAAGTGGTTATCTAAAGTATTTCTTGCTTTATGCAACAGCAAGTATTGATATCAATGACAGCCAACTTTGTATTAATAGAAACATGTGAAGCTTAGTCATCATGCCCTTACAACTGCCAAGAACATAAAAGCATTTACAAGTTTCTTGTTGGTGGAAGAACAGCCACTAATCCAAATAAACATGACTGTGCTGACACATGACCTCTCTCAGTCAAAGTGACAAGATTCTTACAATGAGAGAAAGAACTGGTAGAACCTCAAACCGTTTTATGTAGATATCAGTTTACATTTTAGCTGATCTGAATGAATGGGTTTAGAAACCTCATACAGGGATCAGTTGGGGAAAAAAAGTAATTTTCCACAGTAAAATTGGTTATAATTGAGTATTATACAACAGGTTTTTCTCAAAACTGTTCCTAAACAAAATATTTACTGGTTTTTATTTTGCAAGATCAGTGTTTGGAAGTTTCCCTCCCACTCTGCACATCAATTCAGTCTTCTAAATCATACTGTGACTCCAATGAAACTGCCAAGTAGTATTAAAATAACGCAAATCAAAACGATGGAGAAAAAGAATCTCTGATATTTGCTGATACGCAACAGAATGGGGTATGATTTGAGAAGATTGTTAAAGGCTTGTTCATTCAGATCTTAGTGGGTCAACTCCTCTGCTTATTGACATGTACTCTGTTAAATGTTTTAGTAGGTGAGGGACTCAGTGTATACTATGTTCCATTTTATTCTCTCTTTGGAGCATTTAGCATACAAGCCTAGAGTTGTGTAATTTTGCATAAACACTACTTACATAGGCTATAAATGCCAGTGCCAAAGCCTATGTTGCCAGCTGGAGTGGCAGCTCATTTGTGTTATTGAATGCTTCTGTTTCGTTTATTGCTTTGATCTAGAAGCATTGTTAAAAACACCCCTGGAATGTTCATTCTTACCTCTGCCTTAAGGTCTGCTAATAAGACAATAGTCACTACTGTGTATCAACATGCAATTTCTGCATGTATTTTTTAAGTTCACAGAGAAAAATACATCTCAATTGTGTTCTACCCTCTGCATGCAAAAAAAGAAAAATCATGTTTTTGTTACTTACACTATCATTTAAAAATTTCTTCTGCTAGCATAGTGTCAGCTGTGCAGTTTCTGCTATGTTTCTCTGCCTGAGAGGAATGTGTGGTATATCTCCTGGTGTCATACAGTAGCCGCTGTACAACACAGTCACCAGCTGCCTCACTTCAGTTCATCCACCCCATTTTCTGAGCCTGTATGTGAAATGTGACAGGTGGTGTCATTTTTTTTAATGAGGTAGTAATTCGTAAGCATTTCACTAGAACATGGGTATTTTGCTTTTTCTTAGGGGGACTTCATGTGAAATAGTTGCTACAATTTCCAATTTGCAGCATTTGTTTTAAAGTACATGGTATTTGCATTTTCTTTGGCAGTAACTTGCTCTCACATGGTGGGAAGGCATGCAAACAAGCACTCAGAGCTGAAGGCTTATATCTTATCAGGACCAAACAGGACTGTGTTCTGCCATGGCTGCACGTAGATATGTAAACAGGTTGACTGTGACTTGCAAAACTCCACCTGAACCCCAGATTCCTGAATTTTTCAACTCATTCTTAAGTGGAAGGCTGTGAGAAGAAGTAGGTAATATGCACAGATACAACACACCCTGGAGAATATTCCTGCTGTAAGCAGCTCACAAACCCTAAACTGACCCTGGGTGTTTTGAGAGGTTAGTCAACAGAAGACTACTCTGCCAAGCACTCCCTCTTGGAGTCTCAATAATAGCAGCGTGCTTGGAAAATGCAGGTAGAGAAGATATTGCTCTGGAGATCCTATAAACAGTCATGTCCCATAGAAAGGCTTTAGAGTCTTGGCCTCCTATGGAGTATATTCAACCAGGACAACAGCCTTGCACACAGTCTTAGAACAATTTGCTATGTCCTCAATCTTTAAGGCAATGTAGCCAGAATTTGATAGACAGACAAAAAAAATGAAGATTCTATACAGGAGAAAAGAGATCATGGTGGTATATGAAATAATATGAAAAAATTAATCTCCTAAGCTATGCAGCAGTTGGGAAACACCTTACAGGGAATTCAAGGTCATGTTTGCGATTCTTCTTATCACAAAATAAGTCTGTGTGCAAAGAAGTACTCACAGGAATTTGATTCTCTCACACCCTTCTGGTAGAGTGGCAGCCCTTCCCTCCCTCCCCCTTCCCACCTCTTGCCACCCTTCTGAACGCTTGTTGAGAGGCAAAGCAGCCAATATGTAACTCAACTGGTCTGTTCTGGGGAGTGAAGGCATTACGTATGCTCTGCAAACATGAGATAGGGTCTTGTTTCAGAAAAGATACAAAATTCAATAGAAGCGACCAATAGAATCCTCACAGGTTGCTTTTTATGACTACACTCAAGCTTAAGGTACATCTTTCCAGCTGAGATATTGAATCTGCCAAAAGGCTTAAGGTAATGGTAGGCTGCTGTGTAGTCTAGAGTGTCTAAAGAAGTCTTTACTGACTTTTTGTGTTGTTTTTGCAGGGTGTTTTGAAAAGTTCCCAGGCTAGGTAAGCTCTGGCTAGGACAGCATCCAGGGTCCATTAAACATCCAAGATTTGTGCTATGGTTAAGTACAAAATGTACATCTTTGCCTGAGTAAAAGTATGTCTCAAAAAGTGATGTAATCATTTGACGGTAGCTGGGACAGCACCAGAGGGCATTGCTGGCTAGATATGTCAGCTTACTCTGTGACCAGACAGCATAGCTTATTTCAGTCCTTCTTTAGTGCCTCATCCGAGCTAAGAGAAGGCTGAGTAGGAATCTCATGGACGGGTAAAAATATCTGAAGGGAGGATGTAAAGATGATGAAAATGGACTCTCAACAGGTATCCAGTGAGAGGCAATGGCACAAACTGAAACATACGAGGCTGTATCTGAACACGTGGAAACGCTTTTTCACTATGAGGGTGACTGAGCACCGGCACAGGTTGTCCAGGGAGGTTGTGGAGTCTCTATCCTTGGAGCCTTGGCAACTGGCTCTGGGTGGCCCTGAGTGAGCACGGGGGTTGGACCAGATGCCCTCCAGAGGTGCCTGCGATGCAGTGAAGGAAAAGTCAAAAAGAAATGGTGTGTTCTTGAGAGAAACTTTGAAAGTTATTTCAATAAGCTCCTACCTTATACAGTGAAAAACCCAACTCCAAAACATTTCTAAAAAACTTTGTTGATCTCCTCCAATGCTGGCAAAACCAGTCTCCACAGGTGTGGATCATCAGCTATCCAAAGCAGGGAGAGGAAAAACAGGAACAGTAGGAAACTGTTTGACTACTATGTCCTAGGCAATACCTCATAAGACAAAAAAAGAAAAAACCCAAAACCCAAAGAACTAAGTTATAAGGGAATGGCACTATGTAATCAGTTCCATCATTTCTATAACAAGTTGCAGAATTGCAAGTACACGTTCCAATTGTCAACTCACTATTTTCAGCAACTTTGGTCCTCTGACAATAGGTGACCACTAGACGACATCATCCAATACTCCGTTTCTGAAAAGAGGCTCCATCACAGTCAGACCTACTACAGTCATAGAATTGCAGGTATATTTATATCTTCTTTTTTAATTTTTTTTGAGGTTTTTTCCATGTTGATGGTGATACCTCCTTCTATGTCCTATGTGCACTGCGTAACCTTTTGCTGTGTGGAGTACTTTTGGGCTCGTTGTGACTTTCACAGAACTAAGCTACCAATAAAATCAAAAGTAGAGTTAAAATTGGCCTAATTTTTCTTTTGGTATGAGCTGTGCACTTAAACCGTGACTCATCATGGCTTGCAGTCACACCCAAGCACACGATGAACTGACTGGCCAGTCACTTGAGAACAGGATGAAATTCAGATAGACACAGTAGATGGGTGAAGATTGGCTCCCTCCTCTTACTGGATCACCACAGTGACAAACAAACTAGTAGTAATCACTCTGGCTTCTCAAGTGAGGCTCCAGCTTGGTAATGAGTCCCAGAAACAGCTTCTGTTGTGGGGCATTTAATGTGCAGCTCTAAACAGAAGCAGGCTTGGAATCAATTTCTTGTCTGTTATGACAAATGAGAAAATGCAGAACATCATAAAAAATAAATCCCTTTTGTCTTTCTGGCAAGTCATGGTGTGATCAATACAGAAGTAGCAGATTACAATAAAATTCTTATGCCGTTGAATTAAAACCTAGCCAAGCATTTGAATGTATGATATTCTCTCCTAATTTTGCTATGCTTTCCAGTCTTAGCCAGGTCTTCATAATGTCATTCACTTTTGTAATCATCCTGCATACCAAAAGCAAGTGGGGTGTTCATAAAGAAGAACTTAATTTAAGCAAAACAGTAGCTTAATTAGATACTTTTAAAAAGATTACAGTATACCAAACTGCAAAGGATCATATGTTGTCTTGGGTTTTTGCCACCATCAGACATCTCCAAAAGCAGATGCAATTTCATTGTTCACTATTCTGGTCCTGGTCCTGGTATATTTACAACAGCCTTCAGATAGCCTAAGGGTTAAGTCCTTCAGAAATTTTCTACCAACACATTTAAAAATTAATCCTTCTTCAGGCACTAGACTCAAAAGGCAAATACACTTAGAGATAATGCAATGACAATTCATTTCCATATTTCCTTTCAGAATTCTTGAAACATTTCCATCTAATGCAGAAAACCTAGCCTTTTGAATCATTTAACCAGTGTTTTTCTTGTTCATCTGTCTGTCTTGGTTGCATCTGACCTCTGGGATGATTGCAATAGAAAAAACATTCATCTTTTCTTTCCTTTCTTCACTATGACTCAACATCCTTCTCCTCTCAGGGGTATGACTACAGTTCTTAGGGAATCAGTCTAAAGTTTCAATGTTTCAAGTATTAGATTTACAAATCTTTATGTGTGTGAGAGAAGCCACTTCTTTCCTTCTTTCTCTCTCGTCCACAGATGCTTTTGTCATTTAAGAAAACTGAGGGTACCTCCTTCCACAGATATAATGAACATTCCACGGTTTTTTCGCCGGGGGTGGGGTGGGGAGGGTTTGCATTTTATTAGAAGAGCAACAAACCAGTACTCTAGATAGCCCTGATAAAGAGCAGAGTCCTCAGAGCAATAGAATAGCCCCGAAACAGAAACACATGGGAAAAACACACTACCAGCTCTTAGTCCTCTTAAACAAAGGGTGTACAGAGGAGCCATCACAAGTTGCTAATTTGGGAGATTGTCAATAGACTGTATTATAAATTGAAGAAAACAGATCGACCCTTATTTCCCTAGTACAGCAAATGCAATTTTCTGAAGAGATTACTTTCTTCCCCAGCATGATCCTTTCCTGGGGGAAGGGCACACAGAAACAGTGGGTGCTGCTATGCATTTAGTTTGTGGTACTGTGAATGCACATCATCAGTCCCCTGGTGAGGTGTTTCACCAGGTCTCCCTCCATCTTCCCAAAACCTTGGTCCTTCCATGAATCTGCTTGCAGATCTGTATCCAGCCGAAAGCTAAGCTTCTGCTGGTTCAGGCTTAGTGGTTTTCTGCTGCAGGGAGCTAATTAATCTAAAGCCCACACAGCTGTGATCCCATAGTGTTACTTGAGACTGCAAATACTCATAGAGCCCTGGATGACATACACTGTCTTTGCCACATACACCAAGGTTTCCTCTCAGGCTTCAGAAGAGCCACTGTGTAATAATGCCTGGTCCAAACAGTCTGGATTGAGTAATTTCACCTCACGTCCTCCACATTTCTGGGTTTTTTTTCCCAGATCCCTCAGATCAGGCATTACCGTCTGACCAAATTATAGCCATTACCAGTTTTAATCCATGTTTCCAGGAAAGCAAATCCATCTTTTTCATGAATAAATCGTTTCCCTCTTTCAAGCTAAGTACCCAGGTGGGGCTTTTGCAGCTGTTCTGTTGCAATTCTTATTCTTTGGTCTTTCATAGACCCACCTCAGCCTATCTAAGCAGACCTCTTATTTTCCACAGCTAGGCACCTTTAAATCTGTTTCCCACTTTTTATTGCCATTGCTTACACATGGCTTATAACCCTTCTCACAGAATTAAAAAAAAGAAAATTAAAAAATCTCATTCTTTTTAAGGAAAAAACAGGATTTGTTTGAGGGGTTTTTTTTGCCTATAGAAATATTACTATTTAATTTAAGGTTGCTGTTTTTAAAAACAATATCTAAAAAAAATGTTTTAACCGTGAGACCAATCTTCATTTTAAGAAGCTTTGATGAAAATTGGGCCAAATTAACTTTAGCTTTAAGATAATCACTTTTATAGACAGTTTCTAGAACATGAATCTAGATGAAAAGCTTTAATTTTTTTTTAATAAACAGGGAATTTAAAATATTTTCCTGTGATTAACACTATGCTTTTCTAGAATGAACAAAAGACTTTTCTAAGTAAGAAACTGTGAAAAATAATCAGGTGTGCTCTTAGGAATTAGAACAGTACCACACACATACAGCAAAAGACAGTATGGAAATTAATTCTAAAAGAATGTCTTTAAAGACGTCAAAACCATTTAAAAATAAGAGTCAGATCTTCAGCTTGTATATATTGACATAGTCCTGAGGTTTCAATCACTTAAATACATCACATACCATAGTAGCTCCTTGACATCTCATTTTACAGTTAGAAAAAGTTATCTAAGTGAAGATTAAAAGAAAACAGCTTTTGTGTTCACAAGTTCACAGGAGGGAGTGGTTTGGTTTTCATTTACAGTAGTGTAAATGAACCAGTTTTTATATGATGCCTACAGAAATCATATTTGGTGTGAATGTGGGTACAATGGAGTCTTCAGCTTCTGTCCCATGAAGCAAGGGTGACTCCTGACACAGCTCACAGTGTTGACAAGTGCAGCACACCAGACAGACCGAACTCAATTAGTCATTCCAGAGAGACCAGCCCAGTCCCAATTGGGACCTTTTCCCACTTTATCTGCCATCACTGCATGCACATCTGCAGGATGTGCAACACAGCTGCTGTATGTATGAATAGAAAATCTGGTGCTCCAGGGAAATACTGGAATTGCTGCACATGCATGAAAGGAATTTACTGCTTGTGACACTATGGCCAGAGCTTCCAGGAATGCATCAGAACTACTTCATATATGCAGTGCATTCAATTTGTGCCTATAAACTTGGTGCACCTAGGACAAAAGCATGTCTTTTACATCTGACTCACTGAGGTGATCTTTATACTAAGTTGCCTTACAACAGAAGTGCTGGATTCGTTATGTATGCCTAACCCATATATATTGCAGTGTAGATAAGAGGCCACAGACAGAAACCCTCTTCTGATGCTAAATATCTTACTCAGCTAGAAAAAAAAATGGACATTTCATGACAAAAGGAAAATGGGCCTTTTGCACCTATTTTTCTAAATGACTGCACAACACTTTTGCTCAAGAGGATTCCTATCCAAACATCCTGCAGAAAGTAAGTATGGAGGTACAGTTTCAATTAACGTGTAGTCCTCCAAGAGTTATGTCTCTAGCCTAACCCAGTTATCCACATTCCTGCTACAGAAAAAGGCATAAGACAAGCATCTCCAAAAGCAGTTTTATCCCACCTGTCTTAAATATCTACCAGAGGAAGAGAAAAATTACCCCACTGAAATGTCTGTCCAGTTCTGTTAACTGCACAGGAGCCTAGATAAGTAGCTTAAACTGGGCAGCTAAATTTAAGATGGATAAAGATAGGTGAGATGAATCTTACCTTCAGCATTGGGACACGTTGCAATTTACTTCTGAAGAATTTATTAGCCAAGTTTCTATGGTATGAAACCAGTGTCAGCATAAGAAGAGAGGGCAAAGGCAGAAAAGATTACACACAATATTACAGATAGACTAAACATTCTTTATTTTAGGCTGTGCCCTGTAGTACACAACTAACCTCCAGAGATTGGGTCACTTTCATTTCTCTTGGCCACTGCATATATAGACTAGTCAGAGTTCAGGGAAATTGAGCTATAAACTAATGCTAGCCGAGCCTGGTGCATCTAGTGTGCTAGAAGCAGTAAACAGCACTATCAGAGAGAGAACTATAGCCAGTCTTTGTAGGTAAATAACACCATTTGATATAATGGGACTAAAAATCCCACTGTCATCAACGTTTTGGAAAAAAGAAGTATTGAAAAAAAGGGCATTTTTCTTTGTTTTCTCCTAATTACCTTTGTCATCAGGCTCACTAATTCTGTGAGCATTTATCACCTCAGTTTTTACATTGCTTTATCTTTAAAATATTCATTACTCATCTGCAGGAAGACATACTTCCTTGTTTTTCAGCTTAGCTCCCAGATCTCCTTTTTGCTGGTTTTACTTCCCCTTTTTTGAGGGGGGAAAAAAAAGGTATTAACTTTTTTATTTTTCCTCTCTCCCGTTGTGTCTAGTTTCAATAAGGAAAGTACTTATTCAGTTCTTCAGTTTGACTATGAGTGAGAAGCAAACTGTTACACCATAATTGCATTCCCTTTTGTGTGGGAAGTCAGCATTGTGTCATCCCTAGGGCTGAGAATAAGAGATGAAGATCTCATCCTGGTGAGTGCGGGCCAAGATTTGGTAGCCAATCTTCAAGCCAATGTGAGAGATCCTTTTTTTTCTGAGTTATTTATTTTGATTTTGATTTATTTCTTCCCTCGTCTGTTCCTCTCTCTTCCCCACAAAAATCTGACATGAAAAAAACAGAAAAAAAACACCAACTTTTAGTCTAGTTGTGGGTATTTCAAGTTTTTTTGCTTATGTTTAAACGCTGAGAACATCCTTTATTTCTGCAATTCATTTTTTACCATCTAAACCCTTGTCTGCTTTCATCATACCTAAGTACTAGGGGATTGGGAATTATACAAGAACTACCAGTCATCAAAAACATGAAGAGTAACTGAATATATTAAGATCTGGTAGTACCCAAATCTCAAGCGAAAGGCACTATTTGCATATTACTGTCAAATAGCTGTCCTTAAATTTATCTGCCAACAAATTCCTTATGTTATTTTGTAATGAAGCTCTGTACTAAGCAATATCTTGGTAAAAATAATTAAATGCTTCCTTCTGAATGAGGTGCAAGGAAGTTATTGAATGGTCAGAGAAGGAAAACCTGCATTAGCCTCTGACAAAACTGAAAATCTCTTGAGTTTTGCTCAATATACTCTGCATATGAGTGGAAGAGAGAACCACACTCTCCCTTCGTGATGTGTGACTTTGCTGAATCCTGTGTGAGATTCCAAATATCTCACATGCCCCTGGTATACTACAGCTATATTTAGTAAACTGAGGCCACCAATAATTTCTTGCTCAATTAAAATATGGGAGCTCTATAAACATAGGAGTAACACTTGTGTTCCACATGGAGAAAACTGCCACAGGGCTTATTTCTGTTTACAAAATACTGGATGTGTCTTATTCCTTTGGCACAAACACACACACAAACAGATTCACGAGAGAATCCCAAGGAAATGGGAGTAGCAGAGAGGTAATCCTTCCTCCCCGTAGGAGATTCTTCTCATTCTAAAGGTATCATACCTCCTTCAGAGAAGGTTTAGAAGATCGAGTAAAACGAACAAGCAAAACCCGCAAGTGTATGTATTTTTAAATTAGTAACCGAATATCCAGGCTTGCTCTTAATTCTGCAAATATTTTTGAATCTTCCATTCCATGCCTGCTCCCATCCTCTACAATCCTGTTGTTCTTTATACTCTTTGAATTTAATACCTTCTTTGTTTCAATAGCTCCAGCATGGCATAAGTGCAAAATTTTTGTCCCAGCTGCTAGTGTGGATGATGATATAGGTATATAATCCTGCTCGCTGCAGGACTTTCAGAGAAAGTACTGCTTGACAAATCTCACTTACAGCTAACACAGTAGACTGTTTACTTTATTGATGTTCATTTTATTTGTTTTGTATGATTATCGGTTACAAAAGGCAACAGTTAGTCACCTGTATCAGCCCACAATAAAGACTAAGAATCCAGGCACATGTGAAAGTAAAACAAAAGGTGTGTTGCTTTGGGAGACGGGGACAGTTTATGTACCAGGCCTATAGCAGGTGTAACATAAAAGGCAGACTGGTGGAAATCTAGATAACGCATTAACATCTATCCTGAATGGATAGATGGAGGAAAAGAGAGTTTCTGTTTCTCAGACTTCCCCATCTGCATGTACAACTTTCAGAACAAGTATTATGAGTTCTCAGAGCCTGGAGCAACTGGGAACGCTTGAGTAAGTAATCTGGAACTGCTACTTGAGGTATGGTTGCATATCTGCTTTTAGAGTGCTTCAGGTTGTCATTTTTATTCCGGGTGCAAATTATGATATCTAATTAAAGAAGCGGAGACAAATAAATAGTGACAAAATGCACCTTACAAAACTGAGCCTGAAGGACTTAGAAATGATTGAAGGAAAAGTGAAGCCTGCCTATGAAACACAGCCACTCCCCACTTAAAAAAAATCAAACAAAACAATACTCTCAGCTAGCAAATAAATTAATAAAGCAACAAGGATTTCCTGTCTGTTATCAGTTTTAATCTGGTATAAGGACTTTTGAAGAAAGCTATTGAAAAGGTCCTTTCTACTTTGCTGTGAAAATGAAACTGTTTGGTTCACTGAGCAGGGGTGGAATCTCTTCTAGATCCCCAGACCTCCCACCTGTGTAATTTCTAACTAGTTTACCACTGAATGTAAATAGAAGAACAATACCATTAGGATTGCCATTGTTAAAGGTAGCAACTCTGTGGAAAAAAAAGTATTAATACATGTAGTACTCTAATAAAATGTTCTTAAGAATGACACTCTGTGCTTTTCAGACCTAAGCATTTTCCCTTATGGTTTCATCTGTTTCTGAGTTATGCAAGGTCAGTCATTACACTCAAACAGGAGGGGAACTCCCTCCCCTGTTATGCACACCTATCATTACAAAATATTATCAGGAAGATCTTTGTTCATACATTACCCAAAAAGTCTCCAGAAGGCTGAAATGAAGTTTTGGAAGTCTACTGTAAAAACAGTTTGAGAAAGTTATGAGGCACTTTAAGTAAGACATTGCATATTCTTATCTTGTTTAATTGATGAGGCATAAATGCAATCTTATCATTCAAATGTAAACAAAATTGTTGAAGCTTCTTAAAATGTAATAACAATTCCCATTACTATTTTTTGGCAGCACATCTTTAGCTATCATTAATGTTTTAGTCAGAGTTATGCAGCTTCTGGAAGGAGGTTACTTTCAGTAGTGTCCTTGAATAAACAGGTAGATTGAGCATACCCCTCTCTGATCTCTCCAGAGGTTTTTTTCCCTTTAACACACAAAAGAGGAAAGGGGTTTTTTTTCACCTTTCAATCGGTTTTCCTTTGCATTGCCTTCCAAGATTACACTGGGGAGAACAAGCTGCCCTCTGGCTATTTTTAGCAGAAGGAAATACCTTAGTGCTACTCAAATTTGCTTTGGAAGAGACAAGTATCATAGAATCTCAAGGGCTGGAAGAGACCTCGAAAGATCATCTAGTCCAAATCCCCTGCCAGAGCAGGGCTACCTAGAGTAGGTAAAATAGGAACTCATCCAGATGGGTTTTGAAGTCTCCAGAGAAGGAGACTCCACAACCCATTTGGACAGCCCGTTCCAGTGCTCTGCCACCCTCACAGTGAAGGAATTTTTCCTTGTATTTATATGGAACCTTGTATTTATTTTTTCCAGCTTGTACCCACTGGTATCTGGTCCAAAGCCTACAAGTAGTGAAAATTCTCCGGACCCGGACAGACTAACACATGGCAGTCAGTTTCTAAGACGTCCCCTTAGCTATGCGAGACTGAATTTGTACATGTAGATGGCATCACACATAAATACTTGTTGGGACCTGAGAACAGCATGCACGGTATACAAACACGGCACTAGGCATCCTTGTCCAGCTTTCAGTAGGGATACTAACTCAATGGTAAGTCTATTTTCAGTTCCAGCATTGGTGCGTGTGTTGATAGCTGAAGGTTATCTCCTCACCACAACTGGCTCTGCAGTATTTTTTTGCCTCATTTGACATTGTATCTCCGTAGCACAGAACTCAATAGCTGGTTGACAAATCAGACCCAGAGGAGGATACGGTCTGTCAGGGGGACGCCGACATGAGAGATAAATCGCCCTCACATCAACGCGGTTTGAGATTCCAGAAACATTTTAGACGACACGGCATAAGCCCAGCAAGTCAGGTCACGCCAACAAAAGCTGCCTCGGAATGGTACCTTTAGTTTGACGTTTCCTGGCTCAGAAGTGTCGCCAACCACACGGCGGCACTTCCCAGCACAGGCCTAGCGCCACATTTCCAAGAATTTAAGTGGTTTGCACTACCATCCCATCCCGTCCCGCCGCGAATGACACACCAAGGCACCGGCTGGGGGGCCGAGCCCGGCGCCGCGTTCAGCACTTCCCAACCGGCAACGGCTGCCGCAGCGGAGACATCCATGACTTCCTTCCCGCGGAGCCCCTTGCCTTCAGAGAGGCGACGATCACCTTGCCTAGCGCCCACGGCAGCCGCTTCGGCTGTGGCAGGGAAGCTGCCGGCGCCGCCAGAGGCGGACGGCAGGACCCCGCGGAACCCCGGGAAGCGGCTGCCGGCCGGGTGCCGCCAGCAGCGCGCAGGCGCGCTGTGCCCCAATGTGGGCGGCTGCGCGGCGGCGGGGAGGGCCGCGTCCAATCAGCGGGCGGGGTGTGTGTGCGGGGGGGCCAGGGGCGGCGGGGGGGTAATGTTGTTCAGAGTCACCTGACCGCGCGCGCCGCAGTCGGGCCGCAGCCTGTGCCAGGAGCGGCCGGAGCTCGGGGAAGAGGGAGGAGGAGGAGGAGGAAGAAAGGCGCGAGGCAGCGGCCGCGGCCGCGCTGCCCTTCGGCCGGTGAGCGGGCCCGCGCGGAGGAGCGGCGGCGGGCGCTGAGGTGAGTTCGGCTGAGCTGAGCCAAGCCGAACCGTCCGGTGACCGTTGGGCTAGAGGAGTGGTGGTGGCGTGAGGGCAGCACCATTCGGGCGGGCGGGCGGAGGAGGAGGAGGAGAGGGAGTGGAGGAGGCTGAGGCGTGTGCGTAGGGGCGGTGTTAGTCAGCTGAGCCCCTTCCCGCCTCCCCCGCCCCTCTGCGGCCGGCGCAGTGGCCCGTTCCGTCCTGGCGTGAGGGCTGCGAGGTCAGGTGGGGGGGAGCTGCTGGCGGAGGCGTCTCGTCCGCGACGGGTACCGGGCGGCGGCCGGCTCCCCCTGCGCGGTGCCGTGCTCCCTCAGGTATTTTCCCGCTCCCTCAGGTATTTTCCCTCTCCCTTCTCCTCTCCTTCCCCCGCGGCCTGTGCCCGGCGGCGTCGCGGGGCTGAGCAGGCGGTCGTTACTCAGCGCCGCTCCCCCGGTTTCCGCGGGGTGCCCGTGCGCTCCGGTGACACAGGCGTGACTCCCACGCCGCGGTCTCTTGTCCCTGTGCGAAAGAGGCAGCTCAGCCATACTGGAAGCCCGGCCAGTAATCCCGCTTTGCCTAGGTAAAACGTGCAACTGGTGTGTTTGGAACCCTTTGTAGAAGCTGAGGAAGACTTGTTTTAGACCGTAATCAACGAGGGACGAATCCTATCTGTCTCGTTCTGTACAGCGAGATACTTGGCATGCTTTGGGGCATGCTGGAAACGTACTTATTATAAAAGAATCGTCACTAGCTTTTCAGTCAAATGGTGTTTACGTTCTCTCTGTTCGTATGGCAGTATAACAACGATCGTAAATTCCTGTGCGACTGGTCCCTCTAAGTGTTTGTTGAATTGAAAAAGCAAACATTCTGGCAGTAAAGGTGAAGGGAAAATAGCCACGTACAGTTTTATCATGCAGTAAATTTTGACAGACATTAATTTGATTCACTTCAAGAAGGCACTTTCAGTGTGTGAAAAACATTTGGCTCCAGTAATAGAATAATTGCATTCCAGAAACACTGTAAGTTAATATTATGCAGCACTCTTGAATACTATAGTATTCAGGGTAAGTTCTTTAATCTCCAGTGTTGTACCACGCTGAAGAGAAAACAAAGTAGTACATTCCTGTCAAATATGATTGAGTCCAAATTAAAGCAACTGAGATATTCCAAATCTTATTTTGTGATTTATGAGCGTAAGGGTATCTTAAATGGTATAATTACTCTTGCATGACCTAACATGTGTCAGTCTGCATGTATGTTAGGAAGTAGTGAAGTCCAGAAGTGGCAGGTTCGCAAAGAGAAACAGTTGCTACTGAAAGCAGAAAGTCCATATGGCATGCTTTTTTTTTTCCAAGGACTTACTTTGAGCTAGCTCAATTGAATTCCCCAAGTATTTGGACTTCTTTAAAAGTACTTCTAGAGTACGTTTCCCAATTTAATTTTGTCTAAAAAAGAAACTACTGTTGTTGTCTGAGTCCATCTTGTGAATGAAAGCACAGTAAGTGGGATGTTGGAAAGCTTGCTTTACTAGCACATGTATGATTCTGCACGCATGATTCTGATAAAAATGCTGAAGTGGAGGTTTAACTTCCATCTACTGTATTTTTGAGTGTGTTATACTCAAATATGCAGGATTGTGATGTGCTAATCATTTGGATGAAGTGACACTCTCATTGGACATAGAGTAGATGGGTCTTTGCATGTGAGTTGTATGAGTCCCAGATAACAGTCTTATGGTTTAGGGAAACGTGGCCCAAAGAGTCTCTTTTCATGTAATTTCCATACCCAACCCCTGCATTTCAATTTTCCCAGTTTTATAAGATGAGAAGAGGTGTTTGGATAGGTTCTTCATGGATTTCCTTTTAATTATAGACTTGTCTCTTTCTTTGAACTGTTGGTGTGAGGGGGATGAGTGGTAGGTCAGACAGAGGATTCATTTTTGTATCTGAAGGTTGACATTTCAGTTGTCCCTTAGAATTCAACCACTGAAAGTTTCATGGGGGAGGTTTTAGGGGTAGAAAAACTTTTTGTGGTATTTATAGAACAAGTCCTGTTTATATCCTTAGTTAAACCATAGGTAACTTGTTGATGCAAATGTGGGTAGAAACAAAACCTTAAGTGATCAAAAAATAACTGCTGAAACAACCATTAACTTGTGTGCATTCAGTCCAGTATGACCACTGCAGGGATAGTGTCTGAGAACCCACCTGCAGCTTTCCCTGCCCCCCACCTCCACCCGATTCAGAGATTAGCAGTGTGAGGAGGGGAAAGCAATAAAGGCTCACTTTGCTGTAAGAAATCACAAGCAGTATCACAGAGTAACTCCATCTCCAGTGGTGTGCATTATTTTTTCAGTTAAGGCCCTTTTTAGGGTGGAAGTAAGTTTTGTTCTTCTTAAGTAATACGAAGGGAAGCCTTAGTAACTTATATAAATGCAAGTTGGCAGGTCAGGGTAAGGCTCAACTGACCAGTCAGCTACTGAAGCTTTAAAAAGGAGGGGGAAGTGCAATATGAAGGACAAATTGACTTTAGAAGCATTGGTGAAATACAAATAAATTTAGTTTAATCATTAGACATACATCAGAGAGCAGAAGTATCAGCTAGGCTGCCAGTCACTCAGAATACTCTGTATCTTAAAGAATATTCAGTTAATCTTTAGAATTGTGTTGAGATAATTTGTGTATTACTTCATTCGAACTGTCAGGCTAATGTTTGTAGGTGTTTATTTGGATTCCAGTCCTGGCCCATTGACAAATACTTTCACAAGTAAGTAGCGTTTGCTATCCCTGGTTACGGGTCATTTAATATTGATATTTTATACAAGTATCATCCCAAGAATACTTACTTGTGGCTCGGCTAGTATGACTGTGACATCATGTGTCAGGTAGGAAATGGTCTACAGTTTCCTGCTGGGAAAACTGAAACACAGTTTTATGTGATTTGGCGGAGATCTTAGCTGGAACTCTCATTGAAGTCTGGTCTTTCATACTTTTGTATTTTCCTAGAAATGGTTCTGAAGTTCTTTCTGGCTTATGTCTAAATTATTCATAGAGTTTTGTTTCAGTTTTGCATACAGTGAAGATCAGTTGTAGGAACAAACTGGAGTTAAAAAGCTAATACCAGAAACAAGATTATGAAGATAATTTCTAAAAACTATTTTTCTTGACTCGACAGTATGTTTGCTTCTCAGCTCTTCAAGGTTCTTGTGTCCTAAGTTAGAGTAAGATACATTAGAACCACATATGGTTAATTTAGTATCAATTATATATATTTTGACATACCTCCTTGTGAATGGATTCTGACATTAAAGCAAAACAATTAATGTCGTTTATACTGTGGCAAGAAGTAAATATGTAACCATAAATGAAATTACAATTGTCCTTTAAAGGCAGAAGTGAACAGTAGGTGTTAGTTGTACATGCTTTACATTATGCCAGTTTATCCCTTATCCTAAGTGGCTATGTTATTATCTATTTTATTTCTCATTTTTAAAAAACCCAAACAATTTCTACTTGTGTTTTTTGAGTGTTGTGGTTTTGGGTTTTTTGGTTGGTTTTTGGTGGTTTTTTTGTTAGGTGTTTTGGGGTTTTTTTTGTTTTTTTGGTTTTTTTTTTTTCCTTTGGGTGAACCATGTCTTTAGGAGTTCTGTACATTGTTGTTGGCTTCTCAGAGTAACTCTGAATACCAGGAGAATTGAAGGATGGTAAATTGTGAGATTTTACTGCGAGGGAGTCTCTGAAATCCCTTCAGACTTATTTACTTTTTTAGCACTGAAACAAACCAAATCGCACAATATCATTTTCATCCCTGTTCCAAAAAGTAAACAATTTATGATGTGTAAAAGCATGTTAAACTGTGAAGTTTATGTTATTTTCTGAGTAGAAACTATTCAAACGTCCACTCTGTGGAAAATTTCTGTGATTTCACAGTATTGATCCTTTGCTTTTTTTTATTTAAGATCCTAGCTTCTGGAGTCTTGTGACTACTAGTAATCTCATGTCCCCAGGTTCCCATCTCCTTGCACCCTGGATTCTTACATAGCTTGCAAATATTAAAAAAGTGAATACCCAGGCTTAAGACCTGGAAAACAGATTAGGACACTTCGTGCAGACTTAAAACTTGCCAGACTTCCCATAATTCTTCTTAATTTTCTCTTGTGACTTGACAAGAGTCCAAATGCTGTGGTAAGAATTATGTTGCAGGAATACAACCTTATAATTTCTAAAAGCTCATTTATGTAATTAAACAGTGAACAGTATCATCCAGGTGTTTAGAGTAATAAAGAATACCGTTTAGAATTTTAATTATGTGTTAACCATCTGAAGATGAGAGCTACTTGTTAGAGGAGAATGCATTTTCTTATGTAGCAAAGCTTACTTTCTGGCTCTTCTAAAATCACTCTTTTCTTGTAAAGTCTTTTTGAACTGAAGATGAAGAAGCAATAAACATGACCACCAAAACGCTTGTTCATTCTTCGTCAGCATAACATGAATCAGCAGCTTTTCACTGCTGTAGGCGTTCATCTGTAACATCACTTCATGTCCTTAAAAGGAGAGGTAGCTGGGGGCCAGGACGTAGATACAAAACTTCAGAAAAAAGCCTTTGCAGTGTATTTTGAATAAACTGTCTCATAACCAAACAGTCTTGTTTTAGCAGTAATAAGTGATAGGTGTCCATTTGTACTTTGTCTGCAGATGACAGATTTTTTTAATAGGATAAAGTAAACTTGAATATCTACCCTAAGGGAACTGACAGAGGTCAGTGACCTATTGGAAGTTACTTAGTAGATCGGTGTGGTAGACAGGAATAGCACCCAGACTTTGTTTATTCCAAGATTTTTTTGAAGGGTCTACAATTTTATGTGTTTGGAGAGTACAGATTTACTACAAACGTGATGGTAGCTGAACAGACCTGTATTGTTTGTCAGGTGATAAATTAATCTCGCTAATTTTATTGTGATGATGATCACAAGCGAAATTGCATCTTTATGTCCCAAGTTCAGCCAGCTCAGCAGAGGCATACTGACTGGGTCCTGCAGCTGTGCAAGAGGAGCTTCTTTCACTCAGTGCTTTATCTTGTTTCAAGAACTTTACCCATGTTCAACTGAGAGTTAATGTGATTACTGCAGAGGATTGATATCCAGTGTGATATTACTGGGTAGTTGTTCCCTAAGTAAAGATTAAGGAATGGGGTTTTGTTTACTTTTTTGTCCTGGATCATTTACAGGAAATTCATGGTAGCTCAAAGTGATAAAAAAACCCAAACAAATGAAGTTACATAGGTGTAAACTGAGTTGATTGTGATGGTAGAGCCACATAATTGATGTTTAAATCTAGGAGCAAAAATATTAGCTCTTCTGTTTAGAGATACCTGAAATACTTTCAATCAGTCACTAAGAGGCTGTTGCTCTTTAAAAGAAAGCACTGACTTGATAGGATGTTACTTGGTATTTTTGTGTGGCTCTTGTTAGTACCACTTCTGTCTTCCAGAGCTTAAGATGGAGGAATCTCAGGTCATTTTGTGTTGGTTTGTTACCCCACTTAGTCTTAAGTGTAATACAGGTGATGGTAACAAAGTTACAGTCTTGTGTTTTATTTGACAGCTAGTGTTTCTCAGTCATTAGGATCTGGACTTGATTGAATCCAAATGCCTGTGGGTATCTTGACCTGGATTTTTTTTTTTTTCTGAGTCCTTAAATTTATAGCCAAGATTTTAGATTGTAAGTTTGGGAAACCAAAGGATTACACGTTCAGGAAAAATATGGCTGAAGTAGTAATGGCAATACTGTTATTGATTTCTATGGATCTCTATGCTGACTTAGTATTTTAAAAGGCAATTGAAACATTTAGTGTTAAAAAAATATTTTGATTGACACACAATTTAGAGGTGTATCATAATGTAAATAGAAGCAGAGATGACAGTAGTTTTTCACTCTCAAACCTATATCTCCGTTTAAGTGCCATTTTAGTTGTCTTTGGCTGTTTGTCCTACAAAGTCTCAAGAGCCTATGAATCTCACTGCTTGGACTCAGTCATTCTTTCTAGTTGTGAATTCCTTCTAATGCTACCAGTGGATCTTTCCAGCATCAGCTGATATGATTTTCAAAACATATTGTATGTAGCCTTTTCAGTTTTTTGTGGTGTTTGAGTCTTAACTTGGGGTTACTGAACTTAGCTGTGTGTTAGCTGTTCTCTCTTTTCTGTGGTAAAGTTCCTGGCAGCTGTCAGGCAGACAGAGACACCTCCAGCTGTGATTTCTGCCATCTTTATTCAGAAAAAGTGATGCATATGTGCAATAAATCAGCTACAAGTGTACAGAATTGGTGTTGTCTGACTGTTTTTTAAGTTATTAATTATTCAGAAGTTATTCAAAGTTAGTTACAAACTATATGGTATTTGGGGGTGGTTCTAACGCTGCTGCAAAATGTAAGAGACACTTTTAAATCTTCATTTGAAGTCTAAAGTTCTTAGTATTAATTCACTGCATTGAATAATAGTATCTTTTATTTATTGAGTCAGTTTTATTTTTGTTGTCTAGTATATTTGGCTTTCATCAATAAAATATTTTGATCAGAGCATTGGAAAGCCAGAATTCTTTGGCAGTTGTACAGTGGACATCTGGATAAGTGGCAGTGATTTGGGATAGTTGCTGCCTATGTTAATATTTCATAGAATCATAGAACAATAGGGATTGGAAGGGACCTCTAGAGATCATCTAGTCGAGCCCCCTGCTAAAGCAGGTCCACCTAGATCAAGTCACACAGGAATGCATCCAGGTGGGTTTGGAAACCTCCAGAGAGATACTCCACATACTCCCTGGTTAGCCTGAGCCAGAACTCCCTCATCCTTATAGGAAAGAAATTTTTCTTTGTGTTTAAGTGGAAATTTTTGTGTTCCAGTTTGTCCATTACCCTCACCATTCTATGATGACCTCTAGTCCTGACACTAGATGCTACAAAGTGTCACCTCATCCTCCTGACATCCACCCTTTAGGTACTTGTTAGTGTTAAAAAAGTCCCCTCTCAGTCTTCTCCAGGCTAAACACTCCCAGGTCCTGCAGTCTTTCCTCATAAGAAAGATGTTCCAGTACTCTGATCATCTTGGTAGCTCTCCGCTTGACTCCCTCTAGAACTTTCCTGTCTCTTTTGAACTCGGGAGCCCAGAACTGGACACAATTCTCCAGATGCGGCTTTACCAGGGCGGAGAACAGAGGCAAGAAAACCCCCCTTGACCTGCTAGCCACACTCTTCTTAATGCACCCCAGGATGTCATTGGCTTTCTTGGCCATGAGGGCACATTGCTGGCTCATTTAGTTTATCATCAACCCGGACTCCCAGGTCTCTCTCTGCAGAGTTGCCCTCCAGAAGGTCATTCCCCAGCCTGTACTGGTGCACAGGGTTCTTCCTCCCAAGGTACAGGACTCTGCACTTGTCCTTGTTGAACCTCATGAGGTTACTCTCTGACCTCAAGCTGATAAATTTGCAGTGATCTGATAGGTGGTGTACAGTTACTTTATTCTTTTAAGGTTTGCATGTAGTGTTAACATCTATATATTATTTCTGTTGCTTCTGGTTAGGTATATAACTTTCTGTTATGAATGGAATTGCTACCTGTCAGCCTTTTGCAACCAGAAAGGGCTTAATCACTAGGGCAAATTGTGAAGTTTGGGCTCAACAACCCAGGGAAAAGGAAATGCTCTCTTATATGTCAGTTTACGTATGCTATGCGTTTTTGGGGAGAGTTACTCCTCAACATTAATACTTGAGAAAGTTGTGTTATGTTAAATCCTGACTTTTAGGAGTGGCTTGCTAAGAAAACCTGTTGTAAAATGCTTTTACTGTTTATTGTCATTATTACTATTTATGTGTATATATAGTATAAAATTCAGTGTATTATTTGTATAAATATATGTACAATTAAAAACTCCCACAAATATATATAAAAATGTCTGGGTTTTTTTGTGAAAAGCAATACAAAACTCTTTCCAGGACTCTAGTTGAATTTTCAGAGATGTCTACTGATCAAGTACTACTTTTGCTCTATCATGAATGATATATTGCACTGTTACGACTTTTATACCAGTAGTATGTTCCAACTCTTATGCTATTTGTTTCTAGGTAATATTAGCTATTGTTATTTTCCTTCTGTAACTGCAACAACAGTTCATTACAACTGTACCTATTCTCAGCCATAATGATGTGATCATCTTTGGAATATATGCATTTTTATTTTATCTTTTACTATCAAATATGGAGATTTTGTGCTTTACCTAAAGTTACACACCAAATGACTCTTTAAAGCAGAGATTGGGAAGGAAGGAAGGAAGGGAAAGGAAGTAGAGTATCCACTAACTTAGCTTGTTCTGCAGTCAGCTAGGAGCAATTACTACCAATTGTAAGCAATCAGATGAGCAAACCTGTAGTGTAATATTTAAAGTTCTTTACACTTACTATCCTTTGCAATTACCTCCACAATATAAGCTGATGAATAACTTGATATGCGTGATAGGAGCGAGTTTTGAATGAGATCTGTATTTTCCAATGAACCCTGATAGGCATCTTGCTCTGATATCTGTGCTGTGTACTTAAATGTATATATTTTAGTCTAGCTTCCAAGGAAATCATATTATTGTTTGTAATATCCATTTCCCATCACTTTGGTAACTCGTTGCTCCTCTTATTCAAATTGACCGAGGTGGGGGGGGGAAATCTGACTTTTTCTACAAATGTTATCTGTGTAAAATGGATACTTGCACTGGGAGGAAGAAATCTAGAAGGCTACCATGCCTTTATTACACAACTGGAAAACAGAATTAAAACATTCATAAGTTTGACCTCTGTCAGTACTTCTCTGAAGCGTTAGAGCTTTTTACAGGAGTTATGTTTTTCTTTTCCTGTTTGATGCTTTTTGTTTCCAGCAGCCATTTCAATTGTCTTGTTCTTTTCCTTTTGATTTCTCTCCATCATATATGACAGTAATTAGATTTTACAAAGAACATAGAGGGAAGTTTACTGTTTTGGGAGATGTGTGGGGGGGGATATGTTTCTTTGGATTTTTTTTTCTGTTTCTTTGGGGCTTTAAGAGTCTTCTAAATTTTGAAATGCTAAAAAAAATGCTGCATTTTATATTGTGGATGCCTCAAAACTTGTGTCCTGTTTAAAGATAGTGAGGACATAACCTGGCTGACAAAATCTTTGCATTCATAAGTAGCATTCTGTCAGAGGAAGGTGTTAAATTCAGTTAATGCTCAAATTAAATACATATTTTTCACTTCTCAAGAACACATAGTAATGTTTGTGTTGAGACATTTTTTTTTTACCAGCAGCAACATTGGAAACTCAGTATCAGTGCTGTAAATAGGCTGTACATTGTTTTCAGAGCATGTTGTGGTGCTTTGTGGGATTCAAGTACAAATGAGGATTGACTGTCCTCTGTGCACATATATATTAAAAAAAAAAACCAAAAAACCCACAAACCAAAAAACCAACTCACAAACCCTACTGTTCCTTTTGGTCTTCTATGGTGTGAAAGTGTATTGGATATTGGAGCTGAGATGGATATTGGAACTGATTATTTTGTAAGACAAAACCTAAGAGCACCGTATTTAATGCATGACTTGTCTGTGTGAGGATGGAGAGAGCTTGAGACTTAAAAAGAAGAAAGGAAGAACCACCTTTAAAGGCCTGCCTTTAACCATAATCTCACTCATCATGAGTTTCATAGGTGTTCACTCCAAGATATGTCCTTATCTTTAGTACTTCCCTGTGCTTGCCACTACCTTGGATTTATTTTTGTCCTCAGTTCTATTTTGATGATGTTTTAAGATTGTCTTGTAACAAATATGAAGTTGTATGTAGTTAAACTGCATGTGCTGTAATATCTGAGGAATATAAGAAATTAAGGATAATAGAGCAAAGATATTAGGAATATATGGTTTATATTGTGCTACTTCCTTCTCGTAAGCTGTTATAAGAATGGAATTTAATGAATTGCTCTTTCATTTAAACTAATTGGAAAGAAAATATGTCTGAAGAAAACAAATCTTGATAGTCTTGTCATTAGGTATATGGAAATGTTGAAAGTGTGGTTTTGCTTCCAAACAAGTCCTTAAGGGTTAATGGTGTGTGCTATAGCTATTGCCTAGTGTGTAACTTTTTTTTCTCAGAACTTCTATTAAGACAAACCAAAGTCTTGCATATTTAAGTAAATGCCTCAAAACAGCCTTGCTTTCTTTTTTTTTCCTGAAGTTGAGCATACAGTATTCCATGAAGGAGTGGGAAGGACAGATAACATGAATGCTCTGCACTTTACTGGGTCTGGACTGGTGCTGTGCTACTACTGGCACTGGAAACGTGGATCTTTCCTTCTTCTTTCTGTTCAAAAGACCACTAAAAATGCTTGGATGCCCTGAAAATAAGTTGAGTACTGAGGAACTAGCACTATAGCTGGCAGAATGATTTCTTTCCACCCCCCACCCCCAGCCAGTGTTTAAAAATGGCTGTGCCCCTCTCCTTCCCCATGTTGTGAAAGTTTCCCCTGTTTGAAAACTGAAGATTTTCACTGGCTACAGTTTTATTGTTTTTGGGAGCTGGCATATCATAACAACCTCTGTTGAGCAATGTAATGATTGGGTAGTCCTGTGTCAGCTGAAGGGAGTCTTGGCAACTGTGTTCGGTTACAGTAACTCTTGGGTGGAATAGTCCAATGTAATCTAAATGCTTGCTTTGTTAAGGCAACACTTTTCCTAGTAATACCCTATTTTCCTTGCAGGATAGGTCCAAATCTGGCTATGAGGTTTCTTCGTTGAGCTTTAGATGTGAGGACAGTACTTATGGGCTTTTTTTTTTTTTAACTGGAAGAAAGACTCAATTCAAAGAAGACAGGAATTTATAAATACAGTGTAAAGATGAGGCTTGGAAATGCTGTTAAACTTCGCACTCTCTAGGAGGGCTCATTTCTTCTTTGGTTGGTTGTTGTTTTCACAAATTCTAGGAGTTGAGGAATAGTTTCAGGACAGTTCCATAAAAATTTATTTCAAGGTTTTAAATATCATAAGCTTAAATTTATTATCCAATAAATACTGTTATTTCAGAACTCTGATGCTTTGGCACAAAGGCATTCCATAGCCAAATGATCTGAATCATAGCGATCAATCAGGAAAGCAAACTCTTACAAAGTATGACAATTCAAATAATCATGAGCAGGAAGGGGGAAAAGCTGCATTAGGGAATCAATGTAGGTGAACTAATCTGCTTAAACAAAATGCCAACCTACGAGAGAGGCAATGAGAGCATTTTACCAATGTCTGAGCAGACAGCCTGCTTTTGGAGGAAGCTACAACACAAATATTTTACTCTGTATTGGTTGATTCAGTAAACAGCAGTATCTTGTGTAGTGTTTTGATTAATTTTGGCTTAATGCTTCTATTTGTTACTTTTTTTTTTTGGTGCTGTTGGAGGCAGAATGTAGTGATAACTAAAAGTGAAAGCTTAAATGATTTAATGGTTATGGTAAGGTTATGACTGTTAATCACTTGCTGAGTAAAAATCTATTCTTTATCACTGAGGTCACATGAAAATTGTTCCCGTTTTTGGTCTATATAACTACTAAAGCAGTATTTCAAGATATATAGATTAAGGTTTGGGTACTGCAAATACTCCTATATTTATATATTAACATGTGTGAAATAGTGAGTATTAATCTTGGGAATTAGAACTTGCAATGCATGTTTAACAGTTTGCTTATAATTTAGTATCTGTAGGTTCTTGTCGGATGTGATTTTCACATGTACAACTTGTGGTTTTTTTTTTCTTTCAGATTTGAAGAACAGAAGCATGCTTTCCACTGAGACTTACACTACCATTTGTGATCCAGAATGTCTCTAAGTGAGAAGAACAGTGTGGTTTTTGCATATGAATCTTCAGTACATAGTACCAATATACTTCTCAGTCTTGATGATCAGAGAAAGCAAGATATTCTTTGTGATGTTACTATTTTAGTGGAAGATCAGCGATTTCGGGCTCACAAAGCTGTGCTTGCAGCTTGCAGCAGTTACTTCCTTTCAAGAATTGTGGGCCAGGTGGATACTGATCTTATCATCACTTTACCGGAAGAGGTGAGTGTCACTCCCTTCTGTATTTTACCTGCCAGTGCTTCTGATCTGTTTCCTTCAATTCTGATTCACAATAGGCTGGTGATTAACTGAGAAGTTAAGGTGAGAGAGTTGAAAACTTAAGGGAAGAAATTTCTGAGTTGTAAAGCTGCCACTGCTTGTGGTAAAAGCAGATTGAAGTGTATATCTTGGACTGAAGTGAATACTGTCTTGGGGAGTATATGGGGGAGATCTTTTCTATCAAGTATACATTAAAAATTGTGCACCTGATTCAAAGCATGGAAATTTGTCAAAAACAGGCTTTAAATGGTAAAGAGATATTGCAGAACTAGTCCTCATATGAAAAGAGACTATTTTTGGAGTAGTAAATAAACAAAGCTTAAAATGGTAATATCTTAAAATGAATGTCATTAAGATTTGGTCCATATGTTTGAGTACTACAACTGTGCTTATATTCCTTATTTGCTGCTTACTGTTGTTAATTTTTCTTCTACTCAGTTCCCCATCCTGTTTACACAGTGATCCTTAGCAGCTTGATTTTTTTTTTCTTCTGTTGTGTTTTATTGCTTGTAAGACTAAAAATGTATTACAATTCCTTGCTGTCTTTTTTTACCCCTGAAATACATTCTTAGATGAGATTGTATTCAAAGGCATTAGCAGGAATGAGCCAGAACCTGACATTCATAGGAAAGAAAATTTATTATTCTCTGAACATTCAAAAATTCTGATAGATATTAAGAGTCATGAAGCAAGCAAGTGACTGGATTTTTATGTGAAATGCTGTGCTTGTAGATACAAAGTGAAGAGCCTCTAAGTCCCCATTGGTAGCAGTAATCTGAAGAGTTGATTTTTAAATAATTGTTGGCTTTTTGTTAGGTGACTAACGGCAGTCTGCTTTGGGAATGGGAAGTAGCATGCAAATTGTGGACAACTCAGTGACAATCATGAAAGCTGGAGGAAAGGTGTGCATCAATGAATATTTATAGTGACATTGGAGATGGCATAGACTTCTTCATGTGCAAGACTGAGTAGAATGTTAATGTGAAGATGGTTATTCAGAAAGCTTGTACTTCAGTAATGTAGCTACCTCACTGGCTTTGTAACATACTGAGATAAGCACGAGGATTCTCCGTTACTACAATCTTTGTGAAAAGCAGAAAACTAAAAGAAATGAAGTGGTCTCTTTAAAGAGCCTTGGTGGTCTTTGCTATTTTCTATTCATAAGTGAGTTTGCTACACAATTACATTACAGTACAATAGCACTATGTCACTTATACTTGGCCTTCTTAGTGTATGTGTTCGTTTCTTCTTATTAAGTCATTAGGAAAAGAAGTGTATGTTGATTGCCTGAATGTGTCTCAAATTAAAAGCAATGGTGGGAGCTGAAGGGAAGTAAGGTGCTGAGGGACACAAAGCCATAATCTGGGGTAAAAGAGGGAAATTAGTGTAAAACTTCTGATATTGAAGAGAATTTTTCTCTCAAGTGGTAGGAAAAATAGGATATTGGAAGAATAGTAAATGTATGTTGAAGTTGGAGATGAGAAAAATAGTCTATGGTGTAACGCAACAATGTACCAATGAATCCATGAAATAAACCTGAGCTAGAAGGAACCAGAGTTTGTAAAGAAAATGGAGGAACATAATAATCCTGATATTTACTGCAGTGTAGACTTAAGAGGACTCTTGCATCAGTAATACTAAGTTGCATTAAGAGCTGAATCTGCTGGAGCAACGAGGAAAAATACAGTGAATCTCATCTTTTAATCATTTGAACCGGTCACTTGATAAAAAACATTTTAAGACTCAGCAACTTGAGCTCCTCTTCTGGGAACTGCAGAATGTTTTGAAATGAGTCAGTTTATGAAGCTACACATTTGAGAAAGGCAGACACTGATCACATGATTTGACATGATTTTTTTTTTAACCTTTTTAATTATCCAAAGTATTTGAAGTTTAAAAGGAAAGACATCAGTCAACAATCTGATACCAAAATTTTAGATTCAGAATTCAAGTTCTTCATACATATTCTATTGTAAAGGCTAATTACTAATGTCTTGGTGGAGGTTCTGTGGTGACATTCTAGCAATGTTTTTACTCTGAGTAAAACTATAAGGTCAAATACAAATGAAATAGCTGCTCTGAGAGTTACTTTTCTAAATCATTCTGACCAAGAGTCTTTCTAGCATTCTGTTTTTGAGGATAGCCAGCTAGAAATGTGTAAGAGAGAAAGTGAAAGCAGTAATGTGTGGGTTTTCCCCCTCAATCCTTCCAGCTTTTGACAATAAGGATTTCTGCCTTATATAGAAAGAGCATATAGTTTTGAAATATCACCAAACAACTGCTAAAAAGCCAAACAAACCCTCAACTGATTCCTAAATTAAACTGCGTGTTTAGTTAACTATCTTTCTCACAGAAGAATTCACTATAGTCAATGTGTTAACATTGCACTTCTGTTCAGCATGAAGTCCTGATCATTTCAATAAGGGGAGGGTAGCAGAATGTGGGCTTGAATTTGAGCAGTAATAATGCATATATTGCTTTATTTGCTGTGAAAGGATAGAGGAAATGTAGTATAATTTGCAATATGGTGATCTGTTTACAACAACTCTTCCTGATCTCTTAGTAGTTTCTGACTGTATAAAAGATCATTCAGTTTGTCATGATACAGTTTTTGTTTATCTCTGAATTTGCTGTTAGGCAACTATTCTGTGGCAAAAACTGAGATGATAGCGATAGAAATGTTCAACTAAAACTATGTACTCCAAAGAAGCTTTAAACTGAGAATCTTAGATTTTTGATGTACAGTTGTTGGATGCAATTGTTTTATTCTTTTTGGTCTTTTTTGAAGGAATAGGTGGCTATAGTAATCCATAATAATGTGTGATCAGAGTCAATATACACAGTGCATAAATCTGAGCAAATAAGAGCAATTGCTTTTTATAGGAACAATTAAATAGCAGCAGCATTTTGATCTTGTTCTAGAGTAATTCATGTACAACTTGGGTTTGAGAGAGATCTCTGAATTTGGAATCCAATTACAGTTTTCAGTGTACAACAATATCTTTCCCTTGTTACTGCAATATTGTCAGAACATTTAAGAGATTGGTCACAGCAAGGAAGTTAATTGCTACAAAATGTACAGGATAAAATTGTATCAGAATATTTGTTTCAGAATAAGTGATCAGATTATCTTGGTGGAACTGGTGTACTCTGCCTCACTGGCAAAGCTTGCTCACAAGTATGTTTGTTTGGGTTCTGTAATTTTCCAATATTTACCATACTAATATTTTTTCTTTTATAGATAACACTTAAAGGATTTAGTCCTTTGCTTCAATTTGCATATACAGCTAAACTTGTTTTAAATAAAGACAATGTGTCTGAAGTCTGCAAATGTGCTGAATTTTTGGGTGTACGCAACATTGAGGAGTCTTGCTTTCAGTTTCTCAAATTCAAATTTTTGGACTTCAAATCAGATCAGCAGGAGTGTCCTGGAAAGAAGTGTTGTACACAGCATTGTCAGAAGACCATCCCAAAACTTTGCAACGTGGATGTTGGAGACCTAGAAATAGATGATGAAGCAGAAGAACTTTTAGAAAAGGAATGTATTCAAATTCCTGACACAAAGCTCTGTAAAGATGAAGAAAGTGCTAAATCGTCACCTGCTCCCCAAGATAATGCCAATCAGATGTGTGATCCTGTACACTTAGAAAGGGGTAATGTTGCCAGCTTATCGTCCCAATGCCCAAAGTACAGGAAATTCCAGAAAGCTTGTGGAAATGACAAAGTTCATATGTCAGAGTCCAGTTCCAGTATTAAAGACATTCACGTGCCACCAATTGCAACTTGTCTTGAGAAGGAAATATCTGATAATGATGGCATACAAAAACCTCAGGAGAGTGTACCTATGCAGCTAGTCTCAAAATGTGAAGAGACTCAGGTGAAAACGGAAGAAGGGCAAGAGGGCCTTGAGAAAAAGGAACAGTCAAAGAGAGATTCTGTGACTCAGAATGTGTTGTGTCGTCCCGTGGAGAAAATGGAACTTGCTGCTTTCCCCCAAAACTCAGGTACACCTCATGGACTCAATTCTCTGTCTTTTTTACATACTTGCGAGCAATATGGTAACTTGAATTTCAATAGTACGCAAAACAACACAGTGTTAGCTGACAAAACTATATCAGGTACTGGAATTGGGAATGACAAAACCGAAAGTCAAGAGGACACACCATCAAAGGTCAATTTGTGCACTGGGGAAGCCACATCAGCTGGTGATCGAAGCAGTGTGGAGAGAGAGGTAGCAGAACATCTAGCAAAAGGATTCTGGAGTGATATTTACAGCACAGAAGCCTGTCAAATACACTTACCACCTGCAATTCCAAAAGAGTGCTCGGAGCCAGAATATTCGGGGAAAAAATCAGAATGTCCATGGCTGGGTATCAGGATCAGTGAAAGCCCCGAACCTTGCTCTCAACAAACTTCTACAACATTGAGTTCTGTCAACTGTCCCTTTATAAGCAACCTTAGTACTGAAGGGTACTCCAACAGCTCTGAAGTAAGCACTGGAGATTACGTTCAGGGACAGCAACAAGAACAGTGTCCCTATAATTATGTGATAAGTTTGGGAGAGGATTCAGAGACTGACACCGAGGGAGACAGTGAATCCTGTTCAGCAAGAGAACAAGAGTGTGAGGTAAGAACATCCTGCTGTATCCTTTGCTTCCCTGTCTCATAAGGCTCTTTAAGTAAACCTATGTTGAGTCTCTTGGATGTGTTTTATTTTTGTGGTTGCTTGTTTTAAAAGTCTGGGAAATTAAACTTTTTAAACCTTCGAATAGTTGTTTATGGAAGATTGCTGTTAATTCAGGAAGACTTAAAGTATTTTTGGATGTTGTATTGGTTGATGCTATTGGATCTCTTCAGATATTTTTCTGGAACAACTTCAGCAGAAAAAGTTGTGAGTGTTTAACCAAGGCCTGAGGGTAATATTTTAGAAGATTTTTTTTTTTTTGTCTACTTAGTTAAACTTCTTAGCTCTAGACTTCTTAAAAATCTTTGTTTTCTTAGAGATTAAACAGGTGTTTTGGTTTTATTCTGAGTTGTGGGGAGAAGGTGGGAGAGAAATGACACTTGAGATTTATTGTGAAGTGAAAATAAGATGGTTATCAGGGGGAGTCAACATAGCTTCACCAAGGGGAAATCCTGTTTGACTAACCTGATATACTTATATGAGTGCATAACCAGCTGGCTAGATGGGGGGAGAGCAGCAGACTTCAGCAGGGCTTTTAACACTGTCTCCCACAACATCCTCATCAGAAAGCTCAGGTAGTGTGGCTTGGATGAGTGGACAGTGAGGTGGATCGAGAGCTGGCTAAATGGCAGAGCCCAGAGGGTGGTGATCAATGGCACAGAGTCGAGTTGGAAATCTGTGGCCAGTGGAGTTCCACAGGGACAGATTCTGGGGCCAGTCTTGTTCCACATCTTCATCAACGACCTGGATGAGGGGACAGAGTGTACCCTCAGCAAGGTGGCTGATGACACCAAACTGGGAGGACTGGCTGATTCCCCAGAAGGCTGTGCTGCCATTCAGCGAGATCTCGACCAGCTTGAGAGTTGGGCAGAGAGGAACCTCATGAGGTTCAACAAGGACAAGTGCAGAGTCCTGCACCTGTGGAGGAACAACCTCATGCACCAGTACAGACTAGGGGTCAAACTGCTGAAGAGCAGCTATGCAGAGAGAGACCTGGGAGTTCTGATTGATAATAAATTGAGCATGAGCCAGCAATGTGTCCTCGTGGCCAAGAAAGCCAGTAGCATCCTGAGATGCATCAAGAACAGTGTGGCCAGCAGGTCAAGGGAGGTTCTTCTCTCCCTCTATTCTGCCCTGGTGAGGCCTCATCTGGAGTCCTGTGTCCATTTCTGGGCTCCTCAGATCAAGAGGGACAGGGAAGTGCTGGAGAGAATACAGCACAGGGCCACAAAGATGATCAAAGGTATAGAACATCTTTCATATGAGGAAAGGCTGCGGGAGCTGGGGCTGTTTAGTCTGGAGGAGACTGAGGGGAGATCTTACTAACATTTATAAATATCTAAAGGGTGGGTGTCAGGAGGTTGGGACATCCCTCTTTTCTATAGTAGATAGTAACAGGACAAGGGATCATGGGATGAAGCTGGAACACAAAAGGTTCCACTTAAATGTAAGAAAAAACTTTCACCATGTGTGATGGAGCAGTGGCACAGGCTGCCCAGAGGGGTTGTGGACTCTCCTTCCTTGGAGGTCTTCAAGACCCACCTGGACATGTTCCTCTGCAACCTGATCTAGGTGAACCTGTTTGCAGGGGGGTTGGACTAGATGATCTCTAAAGGTCCCTTCCAACCCCTACCATTCTATGATTCTATGAAAATTATTGTTTCAGACTGTGTATTTAAGACTACTTTAGTAGTGTCACCTTCTCTAAAACTGAGGTTGTATTTGTTCCTCCAGCAGCAGAAATTACTCATCACTTCTTTACTCCGTGTCATAGTTTTATTAGTATTTTAGGCAGACGCCATACATAAGTAGCGTAGTCCTGAAATATTTTTCTTATATACCTAGAATGATTTCTGAAACAGTTCTTGGAATTGTAGAATTGCAATGTGCACGTGTATGATAGGTCACTTAGTGTCATGAAATGATTTTCTACATATGTGGATACATTCATCCCACTCTGAATATAGCTTTGAGGATCTAATGTAAATGTACCAAGTACTCGATTTTTTCACACGTGCTTGAACTCATCTACTTGAAACCTCTGGGTTTTAGCCACTTCAACTGATGAATACATTAGTTTGCTCTTGTTTCTGAGATTTAGGGAGAAAGATAGATTATATGGTAAAGAATGTTTAAAATGAAAAGTCAACCTTTTGGTTTTTGTGTGTGTTGGCTTCAGTTTTGATTTACAGCTGTGTCTTACATTCTAGGTAAAACTGCCATTTAATGCACAGAGGATTATCTCACTTTCCAGAAATGACTTCCAGTCATTTCTGAAAATGCATAAATTAACTCCTGAACAGTTGGACTGTATTCATGATATCCGAAGACGAAGTAAAAATAGAATTGCAGCCCAGCGATGTCGGAAGAGAAAACTTGATTGCATACAAAATCTTGAATCTGAAATTGAAAAACTGGTATGTATAAATATTCGTTACTGTTGACTTGAGTCTTCCCCTAAACATCTTGACTGGACATCTGGCAGAAGTTCGAGAGTGAGGTGACTTACTACTTTTCCACTCAAGCTTAGAAAACTATCAGTCTTAGATGACTTCTTTATAACAGTTAAATTTTCCATGTTTTAGTAAAGTACACACATTTTTTTTCCTTCTGTGGACATATTTCCATTCAAGTAAAAGTGCATCACAGCATAATTTTTGGTGAATGGTGCTTCTGAAGCACACCAACATTGAGCTTAACTGTACAGAATGATTCCCAAACCATCATCCCACTCTTAAGCTTTTTCTACCTCTTTCCCCTTTCCTGCTTTGTGCTTTTGTCTTTCATCTTGTGGTATTGCTCATGATCAGGTTTACAGTTATGCAATTCTTAGTTGTGTAAGTGTTCTTGTAACATACCAACGTGTGTTTGGTGAAGTTTCCTGAGCCTTGAATCATCAAAATGAGACCCTTACAGAAAGGCAGAAGATAGAGCTGAACTCAGGAAGCTGCTTGCTTTTTTAACAGTTGTTTTAAGTTTGTAGCTAAGGAATTAATACATAAATATTTCTCTGTAACCACTTAAAAGGCAATAAAAGGATAAATACTTAACAACAGAAATGTGGATAATCTGCAGTTCTCCTGTCAAGAAGATAGAGTCTTCTTTCTGGTCTTTATTTCTGACTCTCTCATCTTGGTTTCATAGTCACTTGTGCCATGTACACTAAATAGTTCATATGTTTATGGTTACTGTGCTCCTTGTTTATGAAACATTCTAGACTTTGTGTTTATTTACATAGATTTGGTATCTGCATCAACTCAGAACATAGGCAGTCATGTTTCACCTTTCCACGTATGACTTCAGTGTGAAAAGGAGTATAAAATTAGAGCAAAGAGCCATGGGCTAGGAACTTACTTTCCTGTAGTGGTCCATCATTTGAAGGAAGGCCTGCAGTGCCTCTGAGTTGACAGAGCAAGTCAGTTAGTGTGCTGAATGAAGGAAGATGCTGTGGGAGAGAAGGAAATCAGGTGATCACGTTAGTAACAGTTACATTATTCAGACTAAAAGAGAAGTTGCTTTTTGATGGTTCAGAACTTTCTGCCTGTTCTTGTCATCATTTTGTCATTTCTTTTTGGTTTGTAACTTTGTCAATATTATGCAACACTTGGGGTGGGAATTAGAGATCCATCTGCAAGATTAGACCTATCGTGGTCTGACTGGTAATCATAGTATAATAAACTTTTTTCTGCAGATCTGTGCTAGGTCTAGACCTGAATGTCTGCTGCTTGACAGCTGTCTCTGTAGAAAGTCTAGACAATGAGTGCTGAGAATTATGAGGTGAGATCTGAGTTATGAATCATGCACTAGGCACAAACATGTTCAGTCACTTATTTTTTCCAACTGTGCATGCTGAAAAGGCCTTGTTTGGAGCTGTTGATGATATATGACAGCAACTGATGTTATGCACCATCAGACTTATCTAAGTTGTGCACAAATACAGAAGCTTTAAGATAAGTCTAGGCATAACTTACAGGTGGGTGGAAGGAAAGGGAAATCTGCAAAGGATATGTAGTACATACAGGTTACTTCATGCATGATGACTTGTCTTGTTCCTGCTTCCCTGGGTTGTGTCATGTCTCACAGACTTGTTAGATTTTGATCTTCTTGTGGTGTCTTCTGTAATGTGTCTTTGAGAGAGGATAATATGATATGACTGTAGTTTGAAAATATTCTTGACAAGTGGATAATACTCTGTACTGTAGCCTGTTAGGAAATAGTTCTTGGTTAAATTTGTCATCCTGGCTTCCAGTATTTGCAGCATGCTGTCTTGTATTTATTCATTGTTTCTTATCAGACTAACTCCCTGCATGAGTAGGGGCTGGAGACTGAGTGGCTGGGGAGTGGCTTTACTGAAAAGGACCTTGAGGTAAAACAGCAAGCTGAGCATGGGCTAGCAGCATGTCCAGGCTGTAAAAAAAGATGATCAGTGTCCTGGGCTGTATTAACAGGAGCACAGCTAGTGGTTTGAGGGCAGTGATTATATTCCTGTACTTAATACACATAAGACTGAATCTTTTGTGAGGTTTGACCCCTTCCAGTGCTAGAAGTACATTGTGGAATGGGAGCAAGGTTAGGAGAAAGCCTCTGGGATGGTCAGGTCTGGAGTACTTGTCCTATGGTGAGAGGCAGAGGAATGCAGGATTCTGCTTGGAGAAGACATAGCTGTAGGGAGACCTAATAACCACCTGCCTGTCTCTGTGGGAAAGTCATTGATCATGTAGCTATTGGGAGTGGAAGATCTTTAGCTTCCCGTGGTGTGGTACTTCATAGCAGGAGAACAGTAAACAGTCAGAAATGAAAATGGTAGGTTTCAACTGAATGTAAGGAAATGCTTCTTTCCAATGGAGACAGGCAGGCAATGGAACAAGTTATCCATGCTCTGTCCTTGGACATTTTTGTGATGTGACTGAGCAAAACCCTGAGCAGCCTAATCTTACACAGAGCTGACTTTTGAGCAGGAGGTTGGACTGCAGACCTCCTGAGATCTCCCTATGCAAGTGTTCTTGTGAACTTGGAAGTCTTATGTTTAAGCTCTAAAGCTCTACTTCTGTAGAAGAAAAATGCTGTTCAGTAATGAATCTGTTGGCTGGGAGAATTGTTTTCTGTACTGGTAATGTCATTTTTGACCTCCATATAATCTTTGCTTTTTAATCTTTCAGGTGATAATGTTCCGTATTTGAGAACGTGAGCCACTGACAGATCATGTCTTGTTAGAAATGTGTCTTTGGAGCTCTTGTGTATATTCATTCACATTCCTTATACTTTCTCACTTCAAAGCTTTTTGAAATGAGACTACTTCTGAGGGCGAGTGAAGGGTAGCTGACCTCAAGAAGCACTACTTCCCTGAAGATTCTGTAGCTCAGGATGAGGATGTGTCAGTGAACAACATGTTATAGGCTGTGATGCAAAAAATGTGATTGAGACTTTCTTGTATATACATTATAGCTGGGAGGGGAAGTGTGTGAACTAAATAGATTGTTCACCAGAAGAATTAAAGACCTGTCAGTTTGAAACTAGCTGACATTACTTTGCAACATTAATATAATTAATAATTATTAATAATAACTAATGCTGCCAAAGTAAGACATTTGTATTTAAATGCATTGCTCCATCAACAGTTTCAGATGGGCAGGGAACTTACACTGGAAGAACTATTTCTGAATGTTAAAGTTGTTGTTAAAGAGCATCCAGAAAATGTACCAGTCCGTAATACACAGCTGAGTGCACACATTCAAAATATGTATGAAATGATGTTATATTAGGAGACAACAGCTGACAAGTAGAAGTTTATTAGCAGAGCGCTCTTTTTAATCATTTTAGGCAAAAGAGACTGTCAAGTGCTTTTCTTGCAAAATGCAACTCAAAGTTAGTCAGTTCTTACAAAAAGAAATTGTAGAGATTACAGTATGAGTTTTGCTGCAAAAGGGGATGTGAGTAGGACTGAAAAGAATTGAGCTTTCTAGGAGTAAATTGACATGGCAATATTGATAACACACAGTCCCTATTGCTAAAATTTAGTTCTTAAACTATTCAAAGCTTTGTATGTCATCAGAACTGTGCCTCTTGTTGAGAGATATGAAAATGTGTGGCACATTTGGGTTTTAGTGGTGATTTTTTTTCTCCATTTTCTTTCAGCAGCCTCATTATTGTCTTGTTTGTTTCCTGTCCTTCTTTTGCTATTTCCTCATTTTTCTTTTTCCTGCACGTTGCACATTTGCATCATTAGATCAGTCCCTCAGTTATCCCCACCCTTTCATCTTCAGCCAGTTGTATCAGAAGTCTCACAAAAATTCATGACATTTGAAGTAAAACAAGCTATTTTTTAATGAATGGTACTTCTATTTGATCAGTGAATTCCCATTCCTTTTGTTGCCCCGTGTCTGGAAAAATGCCTTTGCTTTGTGTAGCTAGATTGTAAACTCTTCAGAGCAAGGATAGTCTTATGTCATGTCTGAGTGGTATTCTTATGCATGTTTGCTGCATAAGTAGAACTCGAGTATTTAGCTGGTATTCTCCTGTTCCAATGGTGGGGTGTCTACCAGTTGGCACCCCCGTTATCTCTTCAGTTCACCCCTGTATCACTCTACTTGAAATTCTTTAACCTCCAGTGTTCTAGTTGGTGCTTTGAAACAAACTGAAGTGCTGTGTTTTCAGAGGAAATAGTTTGTTTACAATTTTAGCATGGTTTATTTCTATAATTCTCCTATGTTTTCTGTTTAGAAACTCTTGTTGACTCCATTGTTTGTTCTACAGTACACTTGTCGCTTCAGTTCTTAACTTTTTTTCATCTGGCGGAGTAGTATCAATAGTGGAAATGGGATGTCTGGTTTTCTACATTTCATGCTTAAAATGTAAATCTGTATGAAGACTTCACTGCTTAATGTTTTGTTGACCCAGTGGTAATGGTTTAAACGTTACCCTGTGGAATTAGTGTGTCAGGAATACTTACAGTAAGTGAGCTAGATTTCATTTATTAAATAGCCACAAATTACCTTTTTGGCTGCCAGCATGAGTTTTGAAGAAGTTGTAGGTCTGAAAAATAACTTCAAATAGCTGAGTTGATGACACTGGAGAGAACAGGATTGTCCTTTTGGTAGGCATTCGATTGTGTTTGTTTACACCTTCCTATTGCCAAATTACTTCTGTTTGAGCAGACCAGATTATTTACAGTCTTGTTTTAGCTTTGTGAGGAATGTAACAAACTGTCATTTCTTGTGTTAAATTGCAGACTAAAAGGCTATTTTTTTTTTTTTTTCTTCTTACAGCAAAATGAAAAGGAGAACCTACTGAAGGAAAGAAACCACATTTTATCAACTCTGGGTGAGACGAAGCAAAATCTGACTGGACTTTGTCAGCAGGTTTGTAAGGAAGCAGCCTTGAGTCATGAGCAAATACAAATACTTGCAAAGTATTCTTCCTCAGATTGTCCACTTTCATTTTTATTCCCGGAGAGAGAACGAACAGCTCCATCTGAAAATGAGCTTGCAATACCGACTTGTTTAGAATTAGCAGATGGCCTTTCAGGTGTGAACTCTACAGATGATCAGAGTTCTTGTTATCAAATTGTGAAAAGTATGTGTGATGCAACATGTGATCAAGTACAGAAACTGCAGCCAACTTCTCTAAGAACATTAGAGAAAACTTCGCTTGTGGAACAGTGTGGACAGAGCGGTGGTATCACAGACTTCTGTCAGCAAATGACTGACAAATGCACTACAGATGAGTGAGTCTCGTCCTGTTACTAGCCTCTCAATGTTGCAACCAAAAGCAAGACTGAGCATTATTGTAAAGTAACTTAGTAAGTGAAAGAGGAAATGAAATTTAAATCTTTTGAAAATACATTGACAGTGACATGATCATCTTGGCAAGCTTTGGGTTTACTCTGCGTAGTTCAAGAGTGTCATTTGTATGTGTCAGCCTTGGAATTCTCTCTGCGTGGTGATGCCAAGGAGAGTTCAGGAAAGCTGTTGGGAAGTATAAACATTGTACACAGATGTTTATTTGTGAGGAAGCTTTTATTAAGATATAGAGCAGCCTTCACTCTGATTTATGCCAGAGTACCTAATGCCACTCTGCATCTCAAGACAGGATGCCTATTAGGTGTTTATTCACAGTGACTTGTATACCTGGAATTCTCTCTCAAGATTTCTTTGTTTTTCCTGGTGGACAAACCCTAAGAAGCATATATGAGTTCTGTAAATGTTTATTTTATGGATGGGTTTGGATAACATGACAGTATGAGGACAATCTGGAAAGTGTGCTCTGGAACAGCTCACTGCTTTCTGCTGTTCCCATCCCTATACTAGAGCCAGCTTTTATTGAATATATGCCTTTGTCTTAGCTCTCCAGTATGTAATTAAGACAACTGGAATAGCAGGAATGCTGAAGCATACTGCTCTCTTCTGTAAATTCGATGAGAGGAACAACAACATACTGGGAAAGGCAGAAGTTTGAAACTGATACAGTTCCTTGATTAGTGTGCATTGGATCCTCTGGCATCTGTATTCTCTATGCTTGTTTAAAGTTCATTACTGTTTTGTGACTTACTGTTCTAGCACCTTCAAGCTTGCTGCTGCTTGTGATAAGGAGTCAAAGTATTGTGAAAGTTTAAGGACAGTTTAAGGTATTCAGGCACCAAACTCTTCAACTGCAATGCCTAATTGCCTAAAATATAATATACAAATGTGTTTGTTTGATGATCACTGGGACCAGTGAAGATCTATTTCAGAAAAAATTAGTCTCTGGGATACTTCTGTGGCTGAACCTGTAGCACATTTTCAATGGCTTGTGCTGGAAGTCTAAACGTATAGAAAGCATCATAAGGAAATGAGCTGGAGGAATTTTCTTTACTTGTGAAGGAGAAATTCAGCCACTAAGAATAATCCCCATGTTTTAGATTTTTACATTTCAGTAGACGCATATTGTTATACTGATGATGCTTTGCTATTTAGATGTTATTCTCACACCAGAACTAAGTATTGAACCTCACCACAGAAACCTTTGGTTTTGCTGGTGTACAAAACATGAAGAATCTTGTACACACCAGTGGAATTCTTCATTTCCTACCTCAGAATGTATATTAGCTTTCTGTGTCTTTGTGTGCATGTATAGTAGGCTGCAACTAAGCAGAGGACTGTTGTAAATACTACTTTGCAGTTTTATCTTGCAGTGAGGCAAAACTTGTTCTTGGAAGGGATCTTTTTTTTTCCTTTCCTCCTTTATAGGTAACATAGCATTAATAAATATGTTAAGACTATTAAGCCACTTATTTAAAAAAACCAATTAAAAAATTTTACAGATTTCAACAGTACTTCTCATAACCAGCACGTAATACAAGTGACTACACTACCTCACCTATGGGATTGAAAGTTGATTCAAATCTCTAGTGATATCCTTGGATTTTCATCATATAGAATTACTTTTTTAAGGAGAAAATGTATGTTAATGGAGCATAGCTTGTATAAAATGGTGCTTGCAGTAGCTAAAATTCAGAAATAAGTACTATATGGCAGACATCATGAAAGTTCTACTGCTTTTAATGTATTTTCAGATAATTGGATTGAAATGCTTCAAATTACTCTCATTGATATATGTTGATCCTGTATATGTATTACTCATGAAGCTCTCTGGGTTTTTTCTCCAGTGTCTGTATATGCCTGGTTAATTTAATCCTGCCTCCCTCCTGTGCTGCCACTCTGGGCAGTGTTTTACTTGTAAATCTCCATTTTATTTAAAGAGCAAACCAACAAGAAAAAATAAAACTAAAGAGCCCCAAACCTCTCTACTGTCCATATATAATATCACTTTTAAAGCTGGTGATGCTCTGAAATGACGTGGATAATGGTGTTAAAGCATTGTCCTAATAGTACACATACTCTGAAATGGAATTCCTTGGGTTAAATACTTACTCTAAAGAGGTGGGAGTGTATATGTAGAGAATGACTGGCCAGGACCTTGAACGTATCGAGTGGTTCAAACCCCTGACACACTTGGCTGTGGATGTTGGAAAACAAGGTCAGTGGTTACCAAGTTCAGAGGCTGGATTATCTGCCAAAGAGTTGTGCTCCAGTGCTGCAGTCTGGTGACTAGCCAGGGTCTGAATTCCACCCGGAAAACAGTGCAGGGCTTCCAGTGCAGCAGTCATGGCTGCCATTGACATAGAGTAGAATTCATGTCATGTTTGATGAAATGTTTGAGGGTAGGTTTTTGCCTAACCATCTGCATCTAAATAATTTTGAAAATAGTTATTTAATACAATAGGACCCACAAGTTGCATGTTGACTTCTATAGCCTGTATCATCAACTTGCAAAAGTTAAGAATGAATGAATGACAATTTTATGATACAGAATTCTCAGGTAAATATTTTGGAGGGTTTTTTTTAAGTAAAGTAATACTCAGTTTTGAAATTGTAAAATACTTTGTTAAAGCATGTTTGAAAAATACTTTGAACAGACTATCTTAAAGCCATAAGAGTATGATGGCATACAGATTGTAAAATAAACAGATAATTAAAACAATTGATTTTGTATCTTTCATAATTCAGTATTTTTTAAAACTACAATAAAAACCACTATCCTTTCTACAAAGGCTTTTTTTGTACAAATCTCTTTGAGTAAAATTCTTTACTAGTGCATTATTCGCTTATGTAGTACTACTGTAACATTTCTGAAAGCAGTAGCAAAATAGTCTATATAGTTTATAAGTTCCCAAATAGTACACGTGGTAGCAAATACTACTGAGGTGGAATAAATTTCCTGTAAGTTTGACTTTCTGGTGTCCTGTTCTGTTTGAGTGGGTTTTCTTTTCTTGGGAACTTTTGACTCATTTGAAGGGAGTGAAGAGGTAAATGAATGATTAATGAAGTGTGGTAGGTTTGTTGGGTCTAGAAAAAATGATGATTATGTGCATAGTATGGATCAGTGCATGAGGCTGAGGTTTATCACAGGAGAAGCTGCAATAATACATATGTTAACTAAGCTTCTGAAGAAGGATTTTTTGCAATTGTAGATCTGTTAGGTACTCTTGAATAATCAGAGGGATTGCAGGGAAATTGTCCTTTGAGAAACTGCATTTATCCCAGTCTCCCTCTGTCCTGATTTCCAGTAGGATAGCGTTAATGGGGGTGTACCAGAAGCTGGGTGGGAGCATGGCCAGGACATCTGACCCAAACTGACCAAGGAGATATCCTGTGCCATATTTCACCTTACTCAGTACATAAATCAGGGGAAAAGCTGGCTTGGAGGCCACTGCTTGGAACAGGCTTGGCATTGGTTAGTTGATGGTGGGCGAATTTTTCCATCACTTGTTATTCTTATTTTTTTATTTCTCTTTTTTTTTTTTTTTTTATTTACAACTGATGAGTTTTCTGTTATCCTTCCACTTCTCCTCCCCATCCCACCAGGGCAGAGGGAGTGGACAGCTGTGTGATGCTTAGTTGCTCTCTGGAAATTAAACCGTGGCAGTCCTTTTTGTTGCCAAATCTGGGGCTTGAAGAGTTAGGATAATGACAGATCTGACCAGAGCATGTTAAAACAAATTGTTATAAGCCTTCACTACAACTCGGTAGTCATTGCTCACAATAGTGATTTGTTTGTTTTCAGAGTTGTGTTATGCAACTCCTTACTTGCTGACAGTGTTCCCTGTTGAGCTGTTTCACATATGAGAGCTGGATTAAGGTTATCATTTTGCTGTACTGTGTAACACTGGCTTATGATATGATAATATTCCTAGTCATGAGACTAATCTGGTGTTTGTGCTCACCATTGCTATAATTTCTGTACTTTGTGAACCATCTCTTGGAAACTATTAATAATTACACCTTTTACCTTGGAGAGCCAATCTATAGGGGAGACAAGGAGAAAATGCTTTCCTTTGCTGCTTCTCCTTTCCCTTTTACTCCAGACTAGTTACAATACCTCTTGAGAGTGTTTAGGATTACCATCCAGAGCTCTGCCCTGAGGCTGGGTAATTACAAACTGGCAGAGTATGTGGGATAATATGAGCAAGTACCTAAGACAGTGAGCAACTGCAGTATTTTGGAACTTTACCTTGGAACAAACCACAGGATCTAGAAAAACTGGTAAATCTGGAAAAGTATGCTATTCCCGTGGCAATTTCAGAGACACCAATCACTGCGATGTGCTCTGCATTCTGTGGGGAGGACTGGTGAAGCAGTGATTTGTTTGCATTTTGTTAAAGACCCTGCATCAGGGGCACTGACTATGCCCAGAGGAGGCTGTGTCCCATCTGAGGGACCCTGTATTGGCAGAAGCTGCAGCTGCTGGGAAGAGCCCACACCAGAAAAGTTCGTTAAGGTCTGTGTCCCATGGGAGGAACTCTGTGTTGGAGAAGTGGAAGAATGCCAGCAGTTGTCCTCATCTGAGAAGAGAGAAGCAGCAGAGCCCATCTGGGAGAGACTGACCACATCCCCCACTCCCTACCTGCTCCGTGTCATTGAGTTGGGGAGGAGGTAGAGATATCAGAAGCAGTGAGCTGAGCCTGGGAAGAAAGGAGGGATGGGAGAGGGAGATCTTAAAAGTGCTGGTTGTATTTTTCTCATCATACTGCTTTCTTTTTGCTTTCTGTTCTGTTTCTTGTAGGTAGTAGAATAAACTTTCCTACTTTGCCCTCTGAGTACTGGAGTCTGTTTTGCCCGGAGCTGTAATTGGCAGCGAGCTCTCACTGCCCTTGTCTCAATCTTCAACAACCTTGGTTATCTCTTTTGCTCCCATTTTGGTGGGGCCTCTGCCATCCTAAGGAAGGTAGAAGTGGATGAGGGGCAGTGAGAAAGAGACTGTTGTGGATCTTCATTTGCTGGCTGGGCAAAACCACAACATTAATTGGCCCCACTCAATGGTGCCAGTAGTGTGGAATTAGAGGATGTGGAAGCCAAGCAGCTGGGTTCCATGTCTAGGGAAGGGAGCATTGACAATGTGAAAGGAAAATGAACACAAGTGTCTTGAATCAACTGTGAGATGCAAGGGAATGCAATCCCTTCAGGGAAGATGTTGTATGTCACCCAGGCAAGTGAAACACCATGGAGAGAGGTAACCAGTACCTAAGGGAATTAGCCAGGTGATTTGTGATGACTTGGACAACATGCAGCTATCCAAAGATCTAGATGAAGTCCAACACATACCACCTATGTGGCAGAAGTTTGTACAGAGCACTCCATTGTTGTATGCCAACTCAGGGGCAGTAATGACCTGGCAAGACAGAGGGACAAACAGTGGATGAAGCAGCTGGCCAACTCTGGCAATATGAAGAAAGGCTCTCCTCCTCCCTATGAGTCTGTGTCTTGTCTGTGGAGAAACTGCCTTGGGAGTTCCATCAGTTCAAAGAGGTTTTGCCCTACTCCACATCTGTATGAACCAGTATCTTTGCTTTTAGTAGTTGGCATTCCTCTGCTCAATAAGAGAGGATATAGTGGATACAGATCATGGGCTGTTCTGTGGTTTTACCTGTCTGACCACAGGGAGAACGTGAGGAAATGGGATGGAAAATCTCTCAACCTTAGAGGCACAGGATATCCTGAGTTGCAACAATAAACAATCACAAAAAGTGGTTCTGGGAAAACTGCTGCTCTGGTTTCCAGTGTACAGTTTCCCAAAGTAAAAGGGCTGATCTAACTTCTGATCTTAATAACAGGACTTCTGATTTGTAGTTACAAGTGAGTAATGAATACTCTGACCAGGACTAGAGGGGTGCTGCCTCGAGACAGGTGTAAGAAGGGGACAGCCAGGTTTATTGGGCCATGGGGATTTGGTAGTCTAGCACAAGAGACCCACAGGCTCTGGTGGAAACGATTGCAGAGTGTACTCTAATGCTATCATGCAACAAAAGGGAAAAGGCCAGCTGTAATTCTGGAGTAACGGGGGACCCCAACAGCTAACTATACTAGAGGTAGAAGTGAGCCTAACTGAGAATGAATGGTAAAAGCACCCCATAGTGACTGGCCCAGAGGCCTCATGTGTCCTTGGCGTGAACTGCCTCAAAAGAGAGTATTTCAAGGACTCAAAAGGGTACCAATGGACCTTTGGTGTAGCTGCAGAGGAAATTAGCTGTCTACCTTGATCATTCTGTCGGAGGATCCTTCTGCTGTGGAGCTGCTGAGGACTGAAGAACGACAGGTGCCAATCACTACCACAACTGAGACTCCCTTATTTCCATCCATAAACAGGTTTGTTCCCTGGAGAGCTGTGGGGTGATCAGCAGGATTTGCTCACCTTTTAACAGCCCCATATGGTCAGTGTGAAAGTCTAGTGGAGACTGGAGACTGGCAGTAGACTCTTGTGACCTGAATGAAGTCACGACACCATTGAATGCCGGCATTGCTGGATATGCTGGAACTCCAATACAAACTGGAATTGGAAACAGCCAAGAATGCATTCTTCTTGGTCTCTTTGGCAGTGGAGCGCACGCTCTAGTTTGCTTTCCTTTGGAGGGGTGTTCACTACACCTAGAATCAACTGTCAGAGGGGTGGAAACACAGCCCCACCATTTGCCATGGACTGATCCAGGCTGCACTGGACCAAGGTGAAGCTCTGGAACACCTGCAATACACTGATGACATCGCTGTGGGGGGCAACTTGGCAGAAGATGTTTTTGAGGAAGGGAAGAAAGTAGTTCAAACCCTTTTGAAAGCTGCTTTCAGGTGGGATAGCATTAGTTTTCTTCCTCACAGCTGGTACAGTGCTGTGTTTTGGATTTAGGATGAAAACAATGTCAATAACACCCTGATGTTTTAGTTTTTGCTGTGCAATGTTTACATGAAATCCAGAACTTTTCAGCTTCTCACTCTGCCTTTCCAGTAAGGAGGCTGGGGGTGTGCACCAGAAGCTGGGAGGAGACCCAGCCAGGATGGCTAACCCTGAACTGGCCAAAGGGATGTCCCATACCATACAGTGTTGTGCCCAGTATATAAATGAGGAAAAAAGCTGGCTGGGACAGGGGTTAGTGCTCAGAACAGACTGGGTGTTGGTTGGTTGGTGGTGAGAAATCGTTTTATCTTGGGTTTTATTTTAATATATTTTTCTTATTTTCCTTTTCCTTAAAATTTGTTAATATTTTATTTAATTATCAAACTGTTCTCATGTCAGCCTATGTGGGGTTTTTTACCCTTCTGAATGAGGAAGCAACTTTGTGGAGCTTAGTTGCCAGCTGTGGTTAAATCACCATACCGTTTATATCTCCTAAACAATAAATTGTAATACTGCATCTAGCCTTTCAGTATTACATTTTATCTTCCTCAGAAAGCTTTTCATCAGAAGTCTTCCTTTAAAGCTTTCGTAACCTGTGCATTTGGCATTTTCAAGTCTTAAATTACTCATTCCCATCAGCAGACTCTCCATTAAAAATTAAAGGAGACTTTTATTAAGAAAATGTTAGAAAGAAAGGTGATTGTTTATGAGGTTCGACTTTCTGCTTGTAACTGACAAGGCAGTAAAAGCTGTCTCTGTCCAGGACAGGTTTATCCTTGAAATTTATAGTCAATTGGATTTAGTTAGTGTATTGTGCATTTCTTCACTTTTAAGAACCAAGATGTTAGCTTGCACAAGAGCGTTAGTCTGGTTCCTCTTTGAGCAAAAATTAAAATTTAGACACAGGAGTCTATGATATGCTTGAAACTTATCTTAGTATTCAGCAAGAAACAATGGCAATGAAAGCTAAAAGGTACACGTGCCAGAAATCAGTACTGTAACATCAGTTCTGCCTCTGGGTCCCCTTTAGGAAGTAAGAAATGAGGAACTGCTGATAGTTGGCACCATTTGTGAGCTCTGTGTTTTCATCTGAGCATGACCCAGCTAAGTGAAATATGTTTAAAGTGAAATAGCAAAATTTTTTCTAAAAGCCGAAAATAAGGTAAAAGCACCTACTTTAACAAGCAGCTTTTGAACAAACATCTTTAATACTTTTCTGACAAAGGTTTGAGCGTAAACAAAGTAGCTGATCTTTACAGAGCAAAATTGATGTGATCTGTTTTTGGCACTGAAATAGAAGCTAGGCCCTTGTGTCCATTCAACATTCTATTGTTTGCATAGAGATTTCTTCTTTGTTTTGTTTTTGTTCTTCAAAAGAAGGAGCTTCAAAAGTACACAGCTACAATTCACTGGTATGCACAAAGGAGAATTTTAAGATTGGTACATTATGACTTACTACCAGTTGAATGTTTGTGGAAAGAACTAAAGGGGAAAAATAAAAAAAAAAGCGGGGGGGAAATGAGCTGTTTTAGCAGAGATTTGAATAAAAGAGACTTCATGAATGTGAATTCTTTAAAAGCTTATTTAAACGTGTGTTGAGCTCTCTAGGTCTCTTAAATTTGTTTACACTGCATTTCAGCTTTTTATTATTATTTTTTATCTTTTTGAATTTCAAATATGAACTGACAGATGGTAGATACCAGCATTCATTTTTTCCTAACCTTTAGATAACTGGGGTGGGATATGAAAAGCAGTGTTCACCTCAGAGACTGGAGCTTTAAAAATAAAGAGGATATTTAAACAAATATTTCTGTTGAATAAGGTGATGTATGAAGGTACAGGTAATGGTTTGTGTTACTGGGAAATGTTTTTCCATGTCATAGGTTTAAAAATATAGAATGAAAAGTGCTTATTTTCTTGTTGACCAGGAAAGGTTCAGCACAGACTTTGTCAGGAACACGTTAGAACCCTTTATTTTTCTATTTTAGGGAAGGTATTTTTTACTTTTCTGTCCCTTCTTTGCTGTTTTGAGGAAAGGCAGAAGAAATATATTTATAATAATGCTCATTCAGAACACAGAGTAGCTTTCTAAGGAGGCATTTAAGAGAAGTTTGGATGTTCCACCTAGAGAAATGGTCTAGTGGTTGATAGGGCTGGGACAAAGGCTGGGCTCAATGATCTTAAAAGTCTCTTCCAGCTGAAATGATTTTATGAGTCTGTGATTCTTTTTTATTTTAAAAAGCTTTCCTTATGTTCTTGATACTATAGGCACACATATAAATACTACCTATTCCAAAGACATTTTGATTAAGTGATGTGAGAGATCCTAATAACAGGATCTGCAAAGTACAGAGTGAACTATAATATCATTTTCATTTTAGAACAGTATTTTTACATACTACCTACACTTCATTACATAGGTGTTCTGTGCTGTGAGGAGGGATAGCATGACTGCAGGAGGGTAAAAACAGCTTTGAGCCATGACTGAGTGATCTGGTGGTGGATTTTATTGTATAAGTTTTAGATTTACTTAGTCTATAATATATTGCCAGCTTTGCTTCACACTTAGAGGTGTTATTACCAGTGAGTCTACTGAGCAATAAATATACATATATAAAGAAAAATATAAATAATTCATTATTAGAACTCATTAGAAATCTTAGCACGTGTTAGGTGGATTGACACACATAATGAAGTAGCTTGAGAGTTGGGCAGAGAAGAACCTCATGAGGTTCAACAAGTGCAAATGCAGAGTCCTGCACCTGTGGAGGAGCAACCCCATGCACCAGGACAGGCCTCCAGATTGACCTTCTGGAGAGCAGCTCTGAGGAGAGAGACAAGGGAGTTCTGGTTGATAATAAACCGAACGTGAGCCAGCAATGTGCCCTCGTGGCCAAGAAGGCCAAGGGCATCCTGGAATGCACCAAGAAGAGTGTGGCCAGCAGGTCAAGGGAGGTTCTGCTCCCCCTCTACTCTGCCCTGGTGCGGCCTCATCTGGAGTCCTGTGTCCAGTTCTGGGCTCCCCTGCTCAAGAGGGACAGAGACCTTGTGGACAGAGTCCAGCGCACGGCCACCAAGATGATCAGAACATATGACTGGAACATATTCCTTATGAGGAAAGGCTGTGGGAACTGGGGCTGTTTAGTCTAGAGAAGAGGAGACTGAGGGGGATCTCATTAATATTTACAAGTATATAAATGGTGGGTGTCAGGAGGTTGGGACATCCCTTTTTTCTATTGTATCTAGCAGCAGAACAAGGGGTAGTGGAATGAAGCTGGAATACAAAAAGTTCCATTTAAACATAAGGGAAAAGTATTCTACTCTGAGTGTGAGGGAGCCCTGGCACAGGCTGCCCAGGGAGGGTGTGGAGTTTCCTTCTCTGGAGGTTTCCAAACCCACCTGGACACATTCCTGTGTGATCTGATCTAGGTGAACCTGCTTTTGCAGGGGGTTGGACTAGCTGATCTCTAAAGGTGCCTTCCAACCCTACCATTCTGTGATTCTATGAAGGCTTAAGCCATGCCATCTGTATAGGAGTTCATGCACATGTCGTTTTTTTCCTCAATGCATTTGGATCTGTTTTTGAGAGACAGGTAATACAGTACTTTGCTCTAGCAACGTCAAGCAGAGAAAATCGTATTTCATGATCAATATTCACTAGGAAGCCTTGAGGCTATGTTTATAAAGTTCACTGGAAGTTGAGTATTTGCTTGTAGATAGTCTTGAACTGCAGTTATCAGATAAAAACGTTATGTGTATGTAGTGGTTTCTTTCCTGTCAGCTGATGGAAAGCTTTTTCTGAGTGGTACAGCCAGTAAAGAGCTTCCAGTTTTCTATATATCTACAGATGTTAAAAAACCTGAGAATACAGATGAAAACTATCAGGAAGTTTTTATCGGTTCTAGTACTAATTTGAGACCTTGTAATTTGCACATTTTATGGTAGTGAAAAGCTGATATGTTAAAAAACTGTAAAGGTCAAAAGGTGTGTATTTGTAATTCCTAGAGAGGATATCAGAAACGTGTTATCTGCTGATGGGATTTCAGCTGGAGAAAATTTCTTTGGTTTTTCTCTCTGTTATTTTCTTCTCCTTTTTTTAATTAAAAAAAACCCCATCAAAACCACTATTGTCAAAGGAAATAAAACCAGAAGGTGCCAGATTCCAAAAGATAGAAATAATTATTTAAAGGACTTCTACATCAAAAAGATATTTTTTCCGTTGTTTTCTCAACAGGAAAGCAGGTTCTAGTTTTGTTTTTAGAGAAATTGATCTCAATTTTCACTCTTTTAAAAACTCAGATTTCTGCAAAAACCTCAGATTTTATGAATAGCCTCCCTGAGAACAAAAGAACTTTAATCCCTGAGTAATTAGAGATGTGAAGATTTTGTTTCTGTAACTTTTTTTTCCCAGGCTGCTAATAACTGCCTTAATTGAAATTAAGGGCTAGTGTGGTTCTTGCGTGAGTAACATAGACCCTCAAATTTCATACAGTTAAATATCAACTTGATTTCCAAGAGTGCTGATGTTGTGTTGCTGCTTCTCTTGTTTGTGTCTATGTGAACAGATAACTCTTTCAACAAAAATCTATTGATTTGGGATGGGGGTGGTGGGGAGAAGGGCAGCCAACTAGGACTTCTTACAGAGGTCTTGCTGATGTTTTGAATAAGGCTCAGAGCCTTGCTCACCGAGCTAGAATGCACGAGTACACAGATGTGTCAGTGCATCTCTCTCAATTACTTTTGAGAAGCCTGGATTGCTTTCATTTTACAAAAGCTACCTACCCAGTGGCTGCTTTTGTCATTTGAACTGTGCAGTCTATTTTCTTCTTTAGGCCATAGATGGCAGCACGATACTGTGTACGGCCTGCATTACTTCATCTCAAAGTGAGAACAACTAAGTAGATATTTATTGTTTAAAAAAAAACCCCACCCAAAACTTGTGGGGAAAAAAGGAATTTAAATTATTTTTTTAAAAAGTAACTTAGAAATTTCAACATTTAGCTTTTCAATCTGCAAGTTATGTTTAACAATCACCTTATGAATTTCAACAGATTAGTGATGTGAGTGCAGCATACTGATTACTGACATTGTTACACTGAATTCAGTTCTGAATTCCAAACACATGCATTCTAGACAGAAATGAGAACAATGGTAAAAATCATAGAATCATGGAATGGTAGGGGTTGGAAGGGACCTCTAAAGATCATCTAGTCCAACTCCTCTGCTAAAGCAGGTTCACCTAGATCAGCTCACACAGGAACATGTCCAAGTGGGTTTGAAAAACCTCCAGAGAAGGAGACTCCACACCCTCCCTGGGCAGCTTGTGCCAAGGCTCCTCACCCTCACAGTAAAATAGGTTTTTCTTATGTTTAAGTGGAACTTTCTAAGCTTTCTTCATTTTGAATATATGTAAGTTTAGAGCACCTTGAAGTTTGCCTTGAGGCCTGGCCTTACAGATCTTTGGCACCTTTTTAGTATTAAAGGGCTAGTAATTCAATAAGCTTACATTAATTTTTTTTCCTAAAATTAAAGGGTTTAAAATTCTTTGCCAGCATTGGGCATTTTAAAATGTAAATAAGGACCAAAAAAAAACCACCTGGTTTAAAAACCAAGATATTATTTTCTAAATCATAATCCTTCACTGTAAGGCATTTGATCTAATAGTATCTTTAGTTTGTGGTCAAGAAATTATGATCTTACCAGTTTGTGCATACTGTGTAACAAGGTATTGGAAGGTAATTTCCACAAATGAAATTGAGGATGGTTCTGTTCCCTCCTTTCTCCTCCTTGGTTCCCTCCTCTTCTTCCTGGGTGTTGCTCTGAAGAAGAAGAATTTTATCTCCAAAGAAGCCAAATGGTACTAGATAATGCTAAATATTTGGTATAATGTTTATTGATATAAGCTTTGGAAGCAAGTATTTGCTTTTATGCACGTTACACAATGTCAGCTGCAGCTCTGAGTTGATGCCATGTAATGCTGCCCAGAAAGAAAAGGAGAAGGAGAAAGAATTAGTTGAAATAAAATAGATGCCTACATTTAATTATTTTACTGAGAAACTGTGGTTGTATCATTCATATTGATGTCAGTATGCTAGATTAAGCCTAAGAGTGTATATTAAAGAAAAATGAACAAGTTACAAACCAGTATTTCAGTCGTAGACTGAAGCTTTGTGTAGTTCTTAATTGCTTATATAGATAAAATACTTAGTAACCTAGACACCAACAGCAACTTTTCCCATATGCTTAAAAAAACTGAAACTTGTTAGTTCATGTGTATAAGGCAAATTTTTCTGCCATAATATTACCAAAAACACACTTACCTTTTAATATAACTCTTTCTATAGACACAGTAATAAAAGTGCTTTTAGGGACATTAATTTGCTTGGAGAATGACAAGCTAAAGAGGAAAACAGCTTTTTGTTTGAACAATATGTAGCAAAGTCTTTGTTCTCAATGTATTAAAATGCAAATGTTAAAAGCAAGAATGTACAGATGTCATAAAAAGAAAATCCTTATTTCAAAGCTGATATAATCCCCTACTACTTTACAGTTAGGAGAAATTTTCAAGTATTTAAAATGCTTTTTCTCAGTACCAGAAAGTGACCTGTATATAATTCCCATCTCAAAAAAAGCTTTAAAAAACCCTTGATTTGATCTGTGAAAAATTCTTTCGACCCCATCTTAAAACCAAAGGGTTATGCTTCAGCCCAAAGAGTGCATTTATTACTGGACTATAAAACTCTGAAAATGCAGCCTGAAACATTGATGAAACAAAGCAATAAAACAAGACAATGTGCTAATCCTTATTTACTCTTTTACTATTGTGTTGATCTGAAGATCTGGTGTCTGATCTCAGAAATATTCTTTGTTGACTGGATTAATCTGTGGAGCTCTTAAAGGGGAAAAAAATAAACTTGGGGGAGAAAGACTCAATGCTGCAACTGAGGTGCTTGTCATGCAGTCATTTCACTCCTTTCACAGGTATTCTTATGAGTGAGGTTATGCTTGTAGGCTCAAAAATTTAGGAAATCTCACAACTGAAAAAAAAAGATGTTACTCCCAGAACCCAGCTGCTGTGCATTGTTAGTAGTTTGGGTTTGTTTCCCAAAGGAGCTGTGATTTTTGAGTCTGAGGCTTAGAGATCCAACAGCTGCTGTTTGGGGTTGGCATTTTAGCGTTACAGCTTTTTGATGTGCAAATTCTTCTAGGGGAAATTCTTCAGGGAGAAATGTGATCTCACATATTGTTGCAGGAGGCATCAAATTGTTGAAATTGTGCATCCATAGCCATCTTCTACAGGTGGCCTATCACTTGAAAATACTCATGTTAGTTCTGAATGCATCATAGCTTTCTACCCGAAGTTCATATCTTAAAAAAAACTAATTATAAGATTTTGTTCTCCCATTAGAAAACAAGTTGCAACAGCTGGAGACATAGTCACTCCAGCTGATGTATTTATGAATGCTTGCAAAAATACTTTAAAAGTGAAATTATTCACATGCAACAGCACTTTTAATTTTCCCTTAAATCCCAAGTCAGACTGAGCAATGTTGATGAATAAGTTTGATGTCTCTTGACACTGCAGCATCCTTTATGTTCAGAATCACTGATAGGGTACTGACAAAAGTCAACTGGATCACAGATGTGGTTCCAATGTTGTTAGCTAGCTAATGAAGGGGAAAAAAACCCCAAAGACACTTTTGCACAAACTTCCTGGCTTTGTGATGTCCTTTTTGCCTTTCTCTCTCTCCCAATTTGCAACTAGTCATACAAAAGGAGAATCCATATCCTGTGTGTGCTGCAGGACCATCATCCTACAGCATTACCAGTCAAGTCTATGAGTCAGAAGGATCCAGGGCTATACTCTCCTCCCTGGTCACTAGAATGACTTATGATTTTTTTTTAATAAATCAGAAAAATATTGTACAAGACTTAAGAGAAGTGTTATGCTTTTGCTGCTTTTCTTCTGCTGTTTTTATCCCCTCTAACATTCATTGCATGCTAATCAGATAGGAAGTAAAACACATGAAAAAAGTGATGTAATATTAGTCATGACTCCTCCCACACAGTTTAAAAAATGATGGCTTAGTCATTTCAGATTTTTACAACTATAACTGTAGAGTGTAATAAATTAGACTAGATACAGTATATCCTTATTTTTTACTAAATGCTGGTCATCAAAACAAGCGTTTTTGTGTTATGTTATCCCTACTGTCTTCAGCTTTAACACTGAGCACTCAGGGATCTGAATGGATAAACTAATGAGGAAGGGTAAATTGCATGAGTAGTTCAAGAGCTACAACTTCAGCATCCCCTCCTTTTACCTGCTTCATAGATAACCTGAAGCAAGGAAGCCAGTGGTCATCACTATGGCCAAATTTAACGGGCTACTTCAAAATTCCTTTGCTTATCAAGGCCAGATCTGCTCCACAGTATATTGGAGTTGTCATCACCTCTTATCTAGTCCCCTCGTGCATGTGATATTCAGATTTCATGTCTCTTCTGTAGAAGGATGCTAGCATGGAAATTGTAAAATCAGGTGGTTTCTTCAGCTCTGCTCTGAGGCTTGAACTGTCTCGTGGCTAAGTATTGTAACATTGCTGACATGTTACTGCAGGAAGGCATAAAAATGTAGGCTATAACTAGGGTTTGTAACAAAACCACAGATCGAGTGTTAAAATAAACTGAAGCATCTTGCTAACTGGTAAGGATTCCTTGTTGTTAAGATACACTGAATGAACTAAGGCTAGCTTCAAAAGCTCAGTGGATGAGCTTTCAAATTCAGTTTTCTTTCAGAGGCGAAGAAACTCAGAGAAATAAGGGTCACTGAGAGATCAGTAACTGCAGTAAGTAGTTTGATAGCTGCACAGAAATATCCCTGACTAAATGCCTTGTAACCTCCAAGGTAAATTATTTGTAATTCTGATTATTTTTGCTACTCCCAGTAGTGATGCCGTCAGTGGGGTTTGGTTGCCTAAAGATAAGTGTTTAGTACCATTTGAGGTATCTGAATCTCCCATACATCATACCTGTTAGACTTATGTGATACCTGATGGTACTCACTATTATACTTGAAGTAGAGGAATGATTAAATGGGTTGCTATAGCACTGAACATCAAAGCACCCTTTACACATTGCAATGGAAAGCCATTAGTCAATTTTGCAAAATTGGGAAAGATAACTTTAAATGATGATACTGAAAGCTTTGCCAGCTCTTCACTTTTACTTAGGGAAGGCTGGAAGTAGATGTAGGTAGTATAGTTTAAGGGCTTAGTGGTGTTTTTTCTCAGAATGCTTCTCATTCCAGGAACCAGGTTAACTTGGGCACTAGGAACTTCATATTAGAAGATGACATTTTAAAGCAACATACAACAAAGCACTCTTTATCTTTTAAAAGAAAGCCAATAGCTAACCAAGCAAAATTGAGAATTATCATACTGTTGAAACAAATAGGCAGGAAATCATGTTGTACTCAATAAATTAATCAAAAGAGTCAAAACAAGTTTGTGAGTGGAAATAAGAATTCTTAATATAGGAAAACTGAATCAGAAAAGAAGGTTGAAATTAGGGGAACCTACAAATTGCTAAAAGGAGGTAGTTCATGTGTGGTATAATTTGACATGGATGATTTTGGTGTTGCATTTTAAAGGGTATTGAAAGGCAAGATTTGAAACCAGACTTCTTGTCTATCCAGATGGTGAGCTTTGAAGCAGGCCTCAGTAGCTAATGGATGGTGTCTTCTGGGGTGCTTTCATCCATAGGTACATGTCCACTGGTCTGATAAGTTAGTATGCCCATAGTTCAGCACCAGGATAAGTGGAATTGTTGGGCACATCCAGGCAGCCCATAGACATCTGTGTTAGTTGCATGATGTAAGTGAATCAGAAGTCTGTTGAGCTTCAGGTCACCCTGTGACTGTTCATCAAGACCCTTCTTGGCATAGTTAGAAAGATGAGTATTTTCCCTATCTGGAAAATCATAGGGAAATATTTTGTGTAAAGTTGTTCATTATAGAACTGTGGGCATCAAATATTTTCAGTGTGCTAGATAATGGGATAAGTACTAATATGAAACACAGATTACTCTCCCGGTTTTATATTTCTCAGCTCTCCTTCAAATAAATCTGCATTGAATTCAATGCTTAAAAATTAGAGTCTTGTTCCAGTTGGGGATTTTGGATAGCAAGTTAATGTTACTAGTTGTATGTGTTTCAAATGTTAGAAAATAGGTTTTAACAGCTACACTGCAGAACCAGTAAAAATTAGTCTCATTGTATGCATTAGTAAAGTAAGCCTATACAGTACTGATTCAATACTTGAGGTTCCCCTCGTGTCCAGACAGTGCTTGTATATCTAATACACCTGAAAGATTGTCAGCTTGGCCTAAAAGGTATGCTGAAGCTCTAAGTTTGACCCTCATCATCCCTATTAACAAGGTACTTGTCTGAATTTGAGCATAGCAAGACCGTCGGGAGCAATCCCACAGTTCAGTTTTTGACTTCCTTCCTCTATTCTCTGTTGGCTGTGTGCATCATGTCTACAGGAAGAAATAAAGTTTTTTAAAAACATAATATATTTTAACCTATTTCAATGTAGGCTTTCGGATAAAAAACAGGCAGAGAGAAGGAGAGTTCACAGAGTTGTTTGAAATAGTGAGTCCAATCCTTTAGTCTAATTCTAAATCTCACTGAAAGCCTAATTAATTGTTTAATAGAAACACAGAATGGCAGGTGTTAGAAGGGACTTTTAGAGATGATCCAGTCCAAACGCCCTGCAGAAGCAGGTCCACTTAGATCAGGTCACACAGGAACGCATCCAGGTGGGTTTTGAAGACCTCCAAGGAAGGAGACTCCACACCGTCCCTGGGCAGCCTGTGCCAGGGCTCCCTCACCCTCCCAGGAAAGAAGTTTTTCCTTATGTTTAAGTGGAACATTTTGTGTTCCGGCTTTTGTCCATTACCCCTAGTCCTGTCGCTGGATACTACAGAAACTGTTTGGTTTGAAGTTAAAAGGAAATTGAACAAAAGTTCAGATTTTCACTCTTTCCTCCCTCCTGTTTTGCAAAGAAACCTACTTAGTAAAATAAAATTCCTGAGAAAAATAGCCAGTAGTAATACAGAGATATAGACAGGCACAGCTGGAAAGAATCACCAGAGATTGAATATGTTTGTAATAGAATAACTTGAATTAAAGAAAATGCCTTGTTTCGTATGTTGAAGGTGAAAGACCCCTCTCAATTTTGACTGTGGAAAGAGGAAGGGCACGACTGATATCAGGCTGGTTTCTTGATAAATTAACACCTTCTTTTGTTTCTCCATCAAGTTGCAGATGACCAGTCTGTTCTGCTCAAGCACACTGCAGAAATTGCCTGCGTTTGCGTCAGATTTTGTATGTACAACCACTGATTTTATTATTTTTTTAATATTGTGTTTTGTATGAGGATGATGATGCTTAGAAAAGTTCATAAAAAATGGCATGACAAGCTACACTTTTCTTCTGAATTAAGAAAAAAAGCAGTAGAAAAATAACAGCATCTGAACAGCTAATAAATAAACTTTCAATACCAGCTGTTGCTTCATCCTATTTGGGGCTGCCTGATCACATGATAATTTACTGACTTCACTCATTATGCTTCCAGAAGTCATAAGAAGGATGTGGGAACACTTCTGAGTATTTACAGAACACTTCAACTTCTTCATTTCTCACATAGTCAAACAGCAATTGAACTTTCAAAAAGCTGAATTACCAACTTCTGTGTTGCTATATTCCTTTAAATTCCAACATCAAACTTGAGGACTAAAGACCTTCCTTGTAATTCACACTAGTTTTTCTTGTTCCTTTCAAAGACCAAGAGTTGTGACAGGAGTCATTGCAAGAAAAAAAAATCTTAGAATTTGGTTGATGGTACTAGACCTCTTGCTTGGTATGGAGATTAATAAGTGGAGCTGTATATACTATCATTATGAAAAGTGATGGAGAAAGATCTTGCCTGTGTTGGTCAGGGTGGTTTCTAAAACATTTCTTAATCCTGAGCTATCTTCCTCAGGGAAGGGAGGAATTTCTCATCTTAATCCTTGGATTATGTGAACAACATTTATACTTACAAATGCACTGCATAAAAATCATTATGTCAGAAGCCATATTGGAAATGTTCTTTTTATCCACTGAGGAATTTTTTCCTGTGTTTATTTTCTGGTCTATATTGAAAGTGTCTCTTTTCTTTTGACCTTTCTCTCCTTCTCTAAACAAAACCTCTGATAGTTTTCACTATTCTATCCAGCTGTATGTGCTCCTTAAAAGAACAATCCAGATTAAGAAAAGTTTAATTCTGTCTCATTGGCATCAAACTAAGTTGAAAATAGTTCAAAAGTCTTGCTGAACTTCCGGAAATTACTTTTTGATAGACTTTTTCTCTATTTACGTAACTTGAATAATTCAGATAAACCAAGATAACCGTCACTAACAATGATGTAAAATAAAGTGTTTCCAGGACTATAATGGAAAGTGCAGGGAATTTAAAATTAATTATGAAATCAGGATTGTTGTTCTCCTAATGCTGCTGATTAAGATTTTCGTGACATTAAATGACTTCAGGTCAGCTACATGCAGTGGAAATCAACAACTGTTTTGTCAGGCAGCTCATGCACATGGAGATTTATGTACAAGACAAGGTACTTGACATAAGAGAAATAAATGAATTTCACAAAAGACAAGAGGAGACTTTCCCTTTTACCCCAGATCTCTCTTGCAGCTAGAAATGCCTGGTATGCTCTTGCTTTTGTCCTAATTAGATCACCCATACCACAATGATCCTTCTCTTCATGCCAAGTCTGAGACAAAACTTTGGAGCTGGGCTGTCTTCCTGTGCCTGGGTGAGATTAATTTGTAGATTAGCCACAGGGAAGAGCACCTTTGTGTCCTGGGAAGCCTCTAGCCCAGTACCCTAAGGATCTGGATCCCCAGGGTCTTTGCCTCTTAAAATGCTCTGACATTGGAGGTTTGATCCTACAAATACCTGTGAAGAGGAGGGGAAATATTACCACACCTTGTGATGGTTTGCATGTGCTGGTTCAAAGACCTCTGTTAGCTCCCTTAAGTCTTCACCATGAGGTACTTGCAGCTGGGGCCATCTAAGATGCCCTGACTTAATGCCACCATGATCTTCTTCAGATACTAAATAGGCTTAAAGGGGCTTCTTGGCATATAAGAGTACTAAACTGTGTTAAAAGACATTGCTGTATGCATCTCTCATCTCTACAGAAAAGAATTTACAATAAAAGCAGAACATGTTTGGTAGAAGTATCTTCACAGATTTGTTTTTTTATGAGTAAAGACAATTCATAGCTTTTGTTGACTCACCCTTGTCTTGCATGTTGTCTTGTTATTAAACTTGACTAGGCACTGAGGTCTGTAATTGTATCAGGTGTTCTAGGGGTGAGGGAATCTGAATATAGCTCTCCATCTGCAGTGAGTAATCTGGCCAAAACAGAATTATTTTTGCATCACATTAACAATGTTTTAAAAGAAACACATGCAGAGACTCTGATCGATTTTAATTCTCCACTGATGAAGAAGAGTTACAATTCTTCTCTATCGGAGAATATTTATATACTTTTCTCCTAGCCTTCCTAACAGATTTGAAATGACTCTCACTTGCTGCTGCTGTGAGATGGAGAAGGAAAAGGAGAAGCAAACAACTGTCTACCAGAGGCAGGTCAGAGTCCTTCTCTAATCTTCCACTTTATACATACAAGATTAAAGATCTGCTTTGAGTTTAGATTAAGAATGCAAAGTTAAAAGATTAAATACCAGCAAGCCAAATTAAAGAGGTTTAAGTCAATCTCAGAACTCATCAAAGTACCAAATTTTAAGCTGTCATTACAACACAGGATTAGTGCAAAGCTTCCCTGAACCCTGATTTGATGTCCTTCAGTCAACAATGTTATTCTCCCTGCAGTTTTGTGCTCTCAGCATAAAATCAGTTATTGTCTTGTATTTAGAGCTCATCTCACCTAGATCCATCTTTGACTTTTCCTTTTTTTATACCCATGTTCCACTTAATCTAGGAGCCCAACATTTTCTTGTGACCCACAGTTTTTACTCCAGCTGCAATGTACTGCTCTGTATTATGCACTGTCATGAAGTGCAATGAAGCTTCATAAATGCAGCTGTTTTGGAAAAAAAGGTCTTAGTAATTTGGATAATTATAGACTTTTCCTGTAACTACCAAGGAGTAAAAATGTCCCACTTTGTAAATTTCAGCCTATTGATTCCAAAGACCCAGGAAGAAGAGAGATGTAAGGAGTAATTAGAATGAGATGAGGCTAATATGGTTGTCACCACTGGCTATCCGAAAATGAGTTTTGAACATTAAATGAGTTTCTTAATGTTCACATCTTTTTGGAACCACAAATCTTTTCATCTGAAATTAGTGAAAACCTGTGATGGGAAGGGTGGAAGTCTGAAGGGTATACCCAGGGTTATACCCAGGAATCTGCTAATGCAAATAAAGACATGGATAATAATTTTTACAAACTGTCATAAATGCATTTAAAGTTCATGTTGTAAGGCATTTAAGTAAATGTTCCCTTGCTTTTCAGTAAAATCAATTTAATCCTTTCCATTTTTTATTTCAAGAATTTGGGATGTCTCAGCTAGGTTAAGATTTTGTTTTCCAGGATTGTAACCACAAAAGATAACAATGTTACTAAATGCTATACTAATTAAAGCTTAAATTTGAAGTTACTCTCCCTTGTAAGATAGTCTGCCAAGTGATCTATTTTAAAAATTTCAGCTTGACTTACCATTTTTTGTAAGAGTTAAGAGCAACACAGCCTTTTGAAACAACATTTTAACTTTTCTATATACCTATGAAGAATGTCTTATACAAAATATCAAATTTATATGCTAAGTCATGTTTTTTTAAAAAAGGGAAACTAAAAATTATGTTCTTTACTGAAATATAGTATCTTCATTTGTGTTTTAATAAGGACTCTTCACTGCCTACTCTGTCTTGATATCACTTCTGAGCCTGCTGCCTTTACTAAGGTGCATTGAACAATATTACTATACAAGTTATGTGAACATATCATACTGTTGTCAGTACCTAATATCTTTCAGGAAAAAAAAAGTCATTCCTCTTATTCTGCTTTTACATCTTCTGCCTGATCAATTCTTTTGACATCTCTAAGTGTTCATATTATGAAAAAGGAAGAATAACAGCTTTCTTATTTATATTTTCAATTTTGTTTCTCTTCACTTTACCTCCTAATTTCTACTGTATCTCCATTTTCAGATGTGCTGGTCAGAACCGCATGCCTTGTTTAAGATACCTATATACGTATTGGTAAATAATGATTTCTTTTTTATTCTTGATTCCTAATATTTTCTAACCTTCTGTTCATTCTTTTGACCCCCACTGAGTACAGAGCTGTTTCAAGAAGCCTATTCACTATGGGTCTGAATCTTTTTTCCTTAGTGATACACAGTAAGTTTAGAGCTCATTAGTGTGTATGGTTAATTAGGGTTGTTTCTCCCTATATGCATCACTGTGTTTTAATAACATTGAATTTAATCTGCCTATTTTGCCATCCAGCTGCTCAGTCTCCTTCTGCAGCTCTTCATAGTCAATTTTATCTTTTTAGTGCACTAAATTATTATCATAAGTAATCTTAATCCTATAGTTCTCTGTCTTTTCCAGATAATTTATGAATGTCTTGAGTACTGAGATGCCTTTCTCTCATCTGTGAAGAGACCCATGTTGCATCTTCCTTTAAGGTGAAGGCTAGTAATTTATTCCTGCCTTGTATTTCCCATGTCTTAACCTGATATCAATCCATAAGAGGAACTATTTCTTACAAAGAGTTTCGTTCCGGTAGGATAACAGAAAACCATTTTGGAAACCCAAGTATGGTTCCCTCACAGCCACATATTTGGCAACCCCTTTGAGGAACTCCTACGAGTTTTTTACTTCTCTCCTATGGTCACATTCCCCCTTCCTATTATATCGCTAAAGTTTCCTTTAATTCTTCCCCTGTTATAATAACAACAAATCTGATCTCTGGAGGTAGCAGAATTATCAAACTGCAGCTCCCCACGCCTTCCTGTAGCTCTTTTCAGAGGTTGTCATCACTTTCCTTTTCTCTGGTGCTTATGCAGTAGGAGACACATCCCAGTTAACTACTTCAAGAACTAATATTTGAGAGCCTTAAGACCTGAAAAAAAACTATCTTGTCCTCATAAATTGTTACTATTTGTTTTAGCTATTTATTCTACAACTCTTCTACTGATGCTACTGTTTAGCAATTTCTTAAGCCAAGTGTATGACTGGAAGCTGAAATAGACAACTACATTATTTCCTGTGGTGAAAATAGATGTAAAAAAAGTGACCTGTCTTTTCTGCTTTGGCTTTAACTTCCTTGTATATTTTTCTGACTTTTTTTTTTAATTTCCAGATTCCACATATGAAAAGTCTGAAAAAAAATCCCTAAAATTGTCTTCAGTGTTTTTGTTATTATGGATTTATATTTGACTAGCTAAAGTTAATGTTCCTATTTGCCTTGTTTGGGCATGGCTTCCCCTTCTGGAAGAATGCCTTTTTACTATCAACAGCTTGCTTTACTCTGCTGCTTGACCCCTAGAGCTTTTTCAGCAATCACTTCAGAATCATGTTCATAGGTTCTGATATACTGTTTTCATATACTCTCAAATCAGCTACAAGCATTTGGGCCCTTTAGACACTACCTATAGTTTTCTATATGTTTGATATGGGGGTTAAAATGCATTCTTGTCCTTATTTGGTCTGACCACCAGCCTGCAGGTCTTGCCAGCAGCCCACCATACTGAGAGGAGGAGAGAAAGCAGGGAGAACTGGCAGACACTGGAGAACCTGACAGTACCCTGTGGTTTTCTGACCCAAAGCCAGAGAAGAAACTGCTGATATTCTGTGGGTAATGTTTGTACAGACAAGCTTGTCCATCTGCATTCAGGGTCAAGAAATTGTGTTGCCAAGAGCTGGAGATGGAAAAATCTAGTCTGTCCTACCTGAGAGTGGGCCATCAAACAACAATGTCCCAAGAATAGCTGATGGCTACAGGTGTGGTGTGGTGCAGATTTTTGCACAAGAATATGTTGCATGCAAATCAATGCTAGGAAAGAGACAAACTATCTTGTACCATCATGGGGAAGGAGACCTAATCTAAAAAGCCAGACTGTGTGGTTTAGATGTGGAAGGAAGACATTGGTCAAGACTTTGCAAGTGATCCAGTGACTCCTGGCTGTGTGAATTTTGGATCCCTCTGCTCCCTCAGGGAAGAGGCAGCTCCTCTCTCATCTGTAAAGGGAGGCAACATCTTCACAGGACATCCCTTAGGCCTCCCACAGCTGGCAGGCTTCAGCACGGATGCAGTTTGACTGAAAGCCTGGTTACAGAGAGGCTGTAGTAATGTCAAAATTTGCTAAGGCTTCTAAAAAGAGTGCAGGACACTGACTGTTTCTTTGCACCTTTTCTTTTTTGAAACATTCAGTGATTATTAATGAAAAGAGCAAGTGGAATAATCCATAGAAGGTGATCTGACCATGCCTTGCTGTCCATCTGTACTCAGCTGAGGAATCACAATTCAGAACAAGCAGGACCTTCTGAGATGACCTCTGTATTTCTGATATAAAATCTTTACTGTATCAATGGGTAGAGACTGAGGAATCCTGCAATTTCTTCAGAGAGCAGAGTCATTGGATGTCTCCGTTTAGCTGTATTGATTGTCCTTGAACAACCAATGTCGCCATTGTGTCTTGGCCTGCCCCGTTCCAACTCCACTCCAACCACACCTCCAGTATCTCTTTGTCTCAGACTTAACCTTAATTCTAACCCTAATCATAACTCTAACCGTACCTTCTGGCTCAGGCTATGACTACGACTCTACATAACAAACATCCTTTCAGCACCGCTGTGACAAGGACATTCAACTTATTGTCTGATTATTAAGGTAAATGTTGATGGACACCAAGGAATACAAGCTACAATTCAAAGCTAACTGAAAAAGAACAGCACAAATTGACTGCTTATCCCTGAGTCTGCTTGAGAGAATCCAAATTGAGAATGGCTCCTGCATGAGTAGGGGGTGAGGAGGACCCAGAATGATGTTATGGAGGTCACAGAATCACAGAACAGTAGGGATTGGAAGGGACCTCTAGAGATCATCCAGTCCAACTCTCTGCTAAAGCAGGTTCACCTCAATCAGGTCACACAGGAACATACCCAGGCAAATTTGGAAAACCTCCAGAGAAGGAGACTCCTCACCTTCCCTGGGTAGCCTGTGCCAGGGCTCCCTTACTCTCCCCAGCACTGTTGGGCACTAGAGGTCTCTTATTTACTCTTTTTCAAGAGAAAACCATTTCATTTGTATTCTAAATACAGTGCCCACCACATTACACTTGCTTGCTACCTTATTGTTAGAAGTACATCATGTACCATAGATTAAAATATATGATCACGAATTAAAAGTCCTAGTTATTGAACATTGCTCTTTAGCACACAAACAGTGGCACAGGCTAACTAGCAGCAACAAAGCATGAAAAAATCTTTACATTTTCTTAAGAAAAAGAAAGATATAGGACAAAGCAGCTTTTTGTTATTTATTAGGCTTTTGGCAGGAGGAGTCTAAAATTCTGTTCCTTAGCTGGCAGCATGATGCTGAGCATTTGAGCCTGGATAGACTCTTTTAGGTACTTGAGTATGTAACTGCCTTTTTTAGTACATTGATTGCAAAAGAATAGTTGAAGAAGTTTTAGATAAAAGCACATATTTTGTCTTTTAAATATGAGTCCATTTAATTTTGTTCATGAAAGATCTGGAAGAGAAATACAAACTTGCAATAAGTCCTTGAGCATTTTGAGGTATACAGTTGCTATGACTTTTATGATGTTCTTGAAAATTTCCTTCTGCCCAGTAACACTTTGTTACAGCCTTTACCACAAGAGAGATTGTCAGTGGGAGGTTATCAGATGCTGGAAGTGCTACTGCTGGAAGATGTCATCTGCAGATATTGCTTACATTTCTTCCCTTTATCTATTTGTTTCCTCTTCTCTTCTCCCCGGGGGAAGATAGAAAATGGATTAAAATTGATTGAGCTAATGAGTTTTGGAAAAAGTGCTGAAATATACATTTTCCATAAAACTGCAAATGAAATGCAGGCTGGCTACAGTCTAAAAGAGGACTCTGAAGATAAAAATGCTTAGGTGCATTATTTTTCCTTACCATGGGAGAAAAATTTTGTATCTCATCTGTGGCATCTTTCCTTGTGAAATGTAAGAACTTCTTACAAACGTTAATAACTTAAGTAATGAAATTTTAATGGTCACTTCAGAATGACTTCATCTTTTCTAGAGGGAGCATTAGAGACACACAAAACCCATAACCTTTGCTCCCATGCAGGGAGCTTTTGGCAAACATAAGGCTGTGATCTAGGTCACTTGTCACCCAGAGCTACCATTCCTGGTTACCACTTCACATTTTCCATCGTTAAAGCTTGGACTGATTGACTGGGCATCTTTGATGAAAAACTCTTGAAGCCTAGTGCCTAGCAGCATTCCAGCCCAATTCAAGAGCTCAACCTTCATCCTTGGATGGGATTCCAAGACCCAGTCAAGCCATGATGCTCCAAGAACTTTGCTGAGCTCAAGAGATGGCAGTGAAAGCCACCTCTCTGCCTGCCAATGGTGAGTGCAGGACTGGCTGGTGCCATAAGCACAAGGTGTCAGTCTTTGCCTTCCCATCTTCACTGTTGCTCTTCTCTGATGCTGGCTGATTCGGAGACATGGTCAAAAGAACAGAGACGAATTGACTGACTGTTAAGGCATCTTGTCTCAGGCATAGTTGTATTACGATGGATGAGCATAGTCCAGGGCAGGGCAACCTGGAATAATTTTCAGCACTGGGCTACATTTACCCTCTGTCCCTATTTATTGGTCCACAAAAGGCTGATAAATTACACTTGTTTACTTTAGGAATGAAGAGTTATTATTAAATTGCTATATAATATATCCTTAATGTGTTATTTAAAAAGAAGGGCAGAGCTAAGCTTAGAATAAATGCAGGATAGAAGCATTTTTTCCATCCCATAAATATTTGTGTTTCTGTCTGCTTTTGCCCTTCTACATTCTGATGCCAGCTGAAGTTGAAAAAAGAAGAGCTCTGAGACTCAGCATCTAGTGAGCCTGGGGCTTGCCCGGAAGTCTGGTGGTACCATCTCAAGCCCTGGGAAGTGATCCCACAGGAAGTCCAATGCTGAAGGCACCTGGATGACTGCACATGCAGGTTTATGCCACCCATATGCCTCCCCAGTGCAGGGGCTCCAGACCACAGCCCATGCACAGATGGGCGCAGAGCCCTCAGAAATGATACCTAGCTGACTACATGGCAGCAGAGTTGGAAGTCAAGCAAGAGTCCCAGGCACTAGCCATCTTCCTACCTAGTAGCTGGGAGTGAGTTTAAATGTGAGCTTAAATCACATGTCCCTGGATGATGCTGAGCATTTCTCTCCCAGGCTACTGGTGACTTTGTGGTAAGGCTGCATCTTATTCTCTAGGCAGAAATGGCATGATGGACAAGGAAGCCCACCATGCAGCATTTAGAAGAAAAAAATCATAGAATCACAGAATGGTAGGGTTGGAAGGGACCTCTGAAGGTCATCTAGTCCAACTTCCCTGCTAAAGCAGGTTCACCTACATCAGGTCACACAGGAACGTGTCCCGGTGGGTTTGGAAAACCTCCAGAGAAGGAGAGTCCACACCCTCCCTGGGCACCCTGTGCCAGGGCTCCCTCACCTGAACAGTGAAATAGTTTTTTGCAAATTTAAGTGAAACTCTTTGTGTTCCAGCTTTTGTCCATTACCTTTTATCCTAGAAAAAACTGTTGCCCCATTCTCCTGAAATATACCTTTTAAATACTTGTGTTAATGAGGTCTCCCCTCAGTCTTCTTTAGACTGAACAACCCCAGATCCTGCAGCCTTTCCTCATATGAAAGATGTTCCAGTCCTCTGATTGTCTTGGTGGCCCTGTGCTGGACTCTCTCCAGCACTTCCCTGTCCCTCTTGAGCTAAGGAGCCCAGAACTGGACACAGGACTCCAGATGAGGCCTCACCAGGGCAGAGTAGAGGGGGAGGAGAACCTCCCTTGACTTGCTGGCCACACTCTTCTTGATGCATCTCAGGATGCTCCTGGCCTTCTTGGCCATGAGGGCACATTGCTGACTCATGGTTAGTTTATTATCAACCAGCACTCCCAGGTCTCTCTCTGCAGAGCTGCTTTCCAGCAGGTCAATCCCCAACCTGTCCTGGTGCATGGGGTTGTTCCTCCCCAAGTGCAGGACTTTGCACTTGTCCTTGTTGAACCTCATGAAGTCCCTCTCTTCCCAACTCTCAATGTGAGAACTTCAGAAGGAAGACCATTATAGAATATATATATTCATTTTATCTTCTCTTAAATTTACATGTGCTATAAATCTCTATCTGATACCACTGATGAAGGATGACTGATCAATTAGCTGAGGCTATGTCTTGAGATGCTGAGATTGTTTGCTATTTGTAGTTACTTAGAGCTCTAACTTTAGAAGCTTGTAATTTTGGCTCACTGGACTCATAACTGCATTATAAGTCTCTTCACGTTTTTCCAGTTAAATGAAATGACTATTATTTCCTCCTCCTCCTCCCTCCCCCACCCGACTGTTGTTGTTTAATTAACCATAATGTGCTGCTCTTCAGTGGGTGTTTGTTTATAGCTAGATAAATGTCAGTAATATGCTGTAGTATAAAGTCTTTTAACTGGGTATAGTCAGGTTCTTTTAACTGCTAATACTACTACATTTGTAAATAAGAAAAGCTGCCTTAAAAGCTATTTTTTCTGGTGACTTTTCTTAGTATTTTAATTATTATTTTTAAAGAAATGTGCAGTTCAAATTGGTAGTGAAACATTAATCCCAAACTGAAAGCATATGTGATGGGAAAGAAGATTATGTGAATTTCTTATAATATTTTATCAAGAAGAAATTCAAATCACATCTACATTTCTCAGCTTTTTATTTTCTGTCTTTTCCTTTCTTCTTAAGCCTCAGAGAAAACAGAGGCAAAATAAGCTCATGACCAGCAAAATACAAGGAACACTGATGCAGAGGGATCATTTTGTTTTCTGATACCTATGTTCAGTTCCTCCAAGGTATGTGTAATATCTTAAATTACAAAGAATTTACTTTGCCAGAAGCACTATTGGAACACTTTTAAAACTGGTTGCTAAATGCTTTGTAATCATTTCTCTAAAATCATCTTGATTTCAGTATCATTTCATACAAGAAATTCATGATTACACTTTGAATATTTGGAGTGAAATGGATAGTTGATACATTTTTAGTGTTTAAGATATTATAATATCTGCCCCTTCTTGGTCAGGAGGTTTGCAGTTTATTCCTCTCCCAAAGTTTTACAGACCTGGGACACAATTCCTGGGGGTACAGCTCAGTCCAGTGCCTAGAATAAAGATACTCCTCTTTAAAGGGAAAAAAAAAAAAAAGAGAAGAAATAACAATAATTTTCAAAAAAAGAGCCAGAGAGAGGAAGGTTGAAAACCTTGGCAAAGACTGAATGGGATTATAATGGTCTAGGACACTGTACTATGTTTTCCCCTACAGAAAATCAGTAGACTTTCCTTTTCAAGCTGCCCAAAGTGCTGCTGGCAGTCTTGTCCTATCACATATGCTAATCCTTCCTCCTGTGGGCCCCAAAGACTGTTCACAGAAAGGCTGAAAGCTGGGCTGAAAGTACACTCCTACCCTGAAGAGCACCTTCAGACACAGTGTGTTTGTCAGCATAAATCCAGAGCTCCATCAGTTTATGCATGATAACAGCAGCACATTTCTGCCCTGCTGGGAAGTTGGGATCAACCCTGTGGTGAGCACTGGATGTTCTGACAGGAACGTGGACCTGCAGAGGTGCTGGGATGGGGAGATCTCTGTCCGAGGAGGAACAGTGGGATGGGGGTGCACCTGAGAGCATGGTGAGGACAAAGCTGAAGCTGGAAACATCTCAGATCTTGCATTGTATTGACGGCATTGGTAGTTAGGACAAGTTATAGATGAAGCATCTCCAGGTACAGAGCTTTGCAATGTTATTTTTTTTCTCATCTTTTTTAAAAACCTGAATTTTCAAGGGTGAGTTTGTTCCTCTTTAGGAATGACAGCAATTGTTATACGTTTGCTTATAAGCCGGCAGTCTGTTCCACTGTTTTTCTTTTCCATCTGACTTGGCAGGACTGAAGGTCTGAGGAATATGGGCACCAAAATCAATTTGTCTGAACAAGACATCTCTAATTGTGCTGTAATGTTTACCCAGACTCATTCTCTGTCATAAAAACATGCTGAAGGCATTTCTACCTTGCTCAACTTCCACAGTGCAGCAACCAGTAGCCAACAAGATACTGCACAGTGCTTCAGGGCCAAGTTGCCTCAGAGCCGGCTCAGGGACGCTTTTGTTCTGTACTGATTTACTGAGACTAGACCAGATTCTGTCTTCCTAAACAACTGCTATATTTTGTGGATAAATTGTATCTTACTTAGGCATAGCACTATTCTACTAGCTCTAGAATAAATCTAAAAGATTTATTGCCTGCACTGTCTTACTTGAGACCCTATGCTGATATTGGGCATCTATATCTTTTTTTGGTGTAGAAGGCTGACAATCCTCAGAAGCCACAAGCACTCACTGCAAGGGAGAAATTCCTTCTCTTAAAAACCTAAAATTTAGGTGGGAGAAAGCCTGAAGAACAAAAAAAAACCCCAAATATCATTGCCATCAGATGTCACAGGAAGACTTGCCCAGTGTCACTCAGAAAACATGTGCTAGAGTTTGCTGTTGAAGACAAATCTATTGTGCTTTTCACAATATCAATTTGTTTTGTTGACATGGTGGCAATCTGCATGTCTTGAACCCAGAGAGGAAAAATTAACTTGTGATTTATGTTGTGACAGTATAGAGCTTATAAATACAAGCTACTACCTGTACATATGTTGATTTTTTACTGGTTTTGAAAAGTTCAGCATGTCTCATTACATTTACAATAGCTGCTGAGAAGGATCATGGACCTAAAACAGTGTGAAAGGAAGAAGTGCAAGGCATGTACATACACTGGTATATAATACACAAAGGTTTCCATTGGGAAATAAATTGATTTTTCTACCACTGGTTTCTATTGAAGGAAACTATCTTCAGCCAAGAAGAGTTGGTTTTCCTGCACCATCATTTTTGTTATTGCATGAAAAAGCTCGTTTGAGAGGAACAAAGTGTCAGCTCTAATTATTAAGATTTTTGTAGCACGACTATCAGGGCCAGCTCGCATGTGTCACTGATGCATCTTCATTCAATAACTCCCTCTGCAGAGGCAGGCTGCATTTTTTCACCAGCAAGTAAATAAACCCCACTGAATATCATGGCATGTAATCTTGCTGTGCTGCATTGTGGCAATGCTGATCCTTCCTGGACACGCTAGGTTTATGATGTGCACATGAGTTTCTGGAGTGGGAAATCCTGATGTACATCTATGCCCACCCTGAAATGAGTGGTGGTGGGTGGGAGGTGTGTTAGCAGCTGCCCAGTGCCAGTGCTAGCAGAGCCTTCCTGTTGCCGCTACTCCCCAAGGCTTGGGAGCTGCAGGTGTTGCTGGAAGCCTTGTCATCAGCATCAGCTCTGGGAGCTTTTCTTAATGACAGAATATTAATTTCCCTGAGTAACATATATTAGTATGAAATTTAATTTGTCACCTCTTTATGTGACTTTCCCAACCTCCCCAACTCTCGTGTCTCCATTGTGCTTTTTGATGTGCTTTCTCCCTCCCAGGCATAGATTCTTAAAATTTACATCAGATTCCAAAACTTGGTGAGCATATTAAAACTCATTTGTCCCCAGGATTTTAGAGTGACTCTTCTCAAGGCCAGATCTGGAGTTCACTACCAGTTTTGATATTTTGGGGAAGATTTTTCTTTTGTTAGTTACCAGCAGAGCAGGAGCTGGTAAAACTTTAGACCGTGTCATATACCATATGGGCAATTTCCTAGCAAAAAGAGTTCTGCACATTTTATGACACGAAACACTATTCCTATCCATGATATTGTTCACAAACATGAAGCACAAGGAAGATGAGGCAGAGGAGAGATGCTGAAAATGGATTAAAAATAGTTCAGGGAAATAAATAAACTTTCTGTAGTTCTGAGATCCCTGAAAAAATATCAAATCAAATGTAAAGGTTATCAGCTGGGATCCTTGTGTTTTTAAGAATACAGTTAATTAGAGCTTGCCCAGGCATGGATCCATCTAGTGTGAACCTGGACTCTGTCACCACAGGGAGAAGCACAAAAGCCACTGCTCTGCCTGTTGAAGTTGTGGAGTGAGCAGCAATGAAGGGGAGCTATTCTAGGGAAAGGTATGCTTTGAAGGTAAGCTAAAGCAGCAGGTGATAGCCCCTCTCCAAGGGCTTTGGGCTGTTCCGTAGCCTCCTGCAGGCAGAGTTTGTACTCAAGTCAGAGTCAGGAACATTGAAATTTTCCATTTCTTCAGCTGATGGTAAAATCCATCTTTTTGCATGGGTCTTTGAGATTGGACAAAGACATTTTACATTACCTTTGCCATGTAAAGCTTTACATTTCCTTTGCCTTTTTGTACGTATGAAGCAAAATATTTTGTGACCCTTTACAAAAGTCAGTACAGCTGCCTGTCTTAAATGACCTTAAAAATGAAACAAAAAATCATTTGGAAGGTGTCTAAATGTCTGTGCTTTCCACTTCCCTATCTCTACCAAAGTTAAAGAAATATGTATTTGAACCCAAAGTGAATTTGTGATGACCAGACTATGCAGAAAAGCATGGAGTGATCCATTAAAGGAGTTCAGACGGTAGGGTGAAGAGGGTCATATGAATAGTGTCAACACATATGTTTAAAGAGAGATACTACCTTCTAATATTTGAAGCAGAGCTTCAGCCAGAGTGACATAAACAAAGCTGTCTTTTCACAGGATTTTTGTATCCATAAACAGGAGACATCCCCCGAAATGGTGAAGTGTTCTCTCGAATACTGTTCAATTTTAACATAAAGGATTCCCTGATAATATCTGGGAGAAGAGTTAGTGTTTTCTGACTATCATGAGCTAAGAGCATTAGCCAGGTGGAGCTGCCTCTAAAGGAACTTTATTCTTTTGTCTTACCAGAAACTATTGAATTTCATAGTTAGTTAGTTTGGTTTTTAAATACAGGCTTAGATTTTTTTTTTCTCCTGTTTTATACATTCTCTTGTCTTTCCCTTCACCTCTGTCATACTTTTCAAATTCAGCAAGATGAGTGATGCCTACACTTTCTTTCCAATTTTTAGAAAAGTTCTTTTTCTCTCTCACCTCTTTTTTACCTGTACCTCTTAAAATCTTCTCCATTCTTCTTCTTCAAGAGGGAAGGAAGGAAGGAAGGAAGGAAGGAAGGAAGGAAGGAAGGAAGGAAGGAAGGAAGGAAGGAAGGAAGGTTGGTTTAAAATTGATATTTATTTGAATTTTTTTTCTTTTACTATTTTTTTTTTAAGAATTGGAAAAATGTTTAGTAAAAAAGACTGGTTTTAAGAGCTAAGCTAATACTGCTACAATAGTAGGAAATTAAAGAGAAGCATATTCTTGTTTAGAGCCACATACGTGCATAACGACCGTGTGTCTCGTGTATGACTCATTGTCATGTTCCAGCATAGATCGTGGGCATTAGGGGATAGTACTTTAACTCACCTTTCTTCTAGGGGCTGTTCTTGTATTCATAGGTGAAATAACTGTTATATTACATAAAGCACACATGGAATTTCTCCCTGAAACTAGCTAGTCTGCTCAAATGTCAATAGTCCTTGCTAGTCTCTTGCTGCTGCAGAGCCTACCCCAGCAGGCAAGAGCCTCACACCATCCCTGCCATGGAGCAAAGCCTCCCATGCTGGTGTGACTGCAGCACAGGGCACATATCCTCACACTGCATGCACACAAGCATGCATGCATTCTGCCATCACTCATCTTCCTATTTGGCAGAGGAAGCAGATTTATATGTCAGGAGTATCACTGCAAGAATCTTCATTCTGCTTTTGTGTGTACAGTCTGTCTTCTTGAATGGGTACTTTATAATGTTAAGCAAGGAGGCCTGCTAACTGGTATGATGCTCTTAGGAGGGATTCATGTGCTTCATCACTCTTGAAGATAAGAGTACTGCTTAGTGTTAATAACAGTGACAAACTTTGTTTTTCAGATTTGTGCTGCTTGTCTAAGAAGCATCAATCTAAACTAGAAGACCTCATTGATAGACACAGTATAACCAGGCTTGTTTGTATGATACAAAACCTATGCAACACAGACTTTAGCATGTATCTATTATCTTTGGGTGTGTTAGTTAGGCTTTTGGCCTTGTTATTTGAATCCGTTGTTATATCTGTTATGATATCTGTTGTTGTCTCGACTCTCCAAGCCCTATATTGGACACCAGAAAAGACTGTTGTGGTTTAACCCCAGCCAGCAACTAAGCATCACATAACTGCTTTCTCAGTGTTCCTCCCTCCCAGTGGGACAGGGAGAAGACTTGGAAAAATAAGAGAAACTCATGGGCTGAGTGTAATAATGAAACTAAGCAATTAGCATAATATTATTGTGGTAACTATCATTGTAGTAAAAATTAATATAATAAAAAGATAAATAAAACATAAGAACAGATAATTGATGCCCAATGCAATTTCTCACCACCTGCTGACCAATAGCTGAGCAACAATAGGCCCCTCCTGGACAACTCCTTCCAGTTTATATACTGGGAATGAAATTCTATGGTGTGGGATATCTCTTTGGCAGGTTCAGGTCAGCTGTCCTGGTCAAACTGCCCTCCCAGCTTATTGTGCACCACCTCACTGAGCATGGGCAGAGCATGGGAACCTGAAAAATCCTCAGCTTAGGATAAGTGCTTCTCACCAACAACTGAAACATCAGTGTGTTTTCAATGTTATTCTCAGACTAAATCCAAAATACAGCACTGTATCAACTACTAGGAAGAAAAATAAATCTTTCCCAACAAAAAACAGGAGAGGACAAATCAAATGAGTTTGGTAATTCCTATGAGATTTTGCCTTTCTTAACTTTGTTTCTTGGCTCTGCTACAGATGTCTTATATGACCTTGATCAAATTGTTTAACACCTCTGAAATGGGTTACTCTGTGTAAATTAGTGGTAATAGATTTCTCTCTGCTTTCACTTACAGTTTCTATTTTAAGTGGATGGGAAGTATCACCTGCTTACTTTAGTTCTATATTTTACTCATGAGGAGTGCTTAGCATAATGTGACCTGACTTCAGCTGAAGCCTTTGGTAGTATGTTGAGACTACAGTTATTAAGATTCGGGACTGGGCACTTCAGTTTAAATGGTGTAGTAAATGATAAGAACTTGAAAACCTGATATGATTGACAACTGCATTTTAATTATCTTTTAGAAAGTTTTGTTGTTTTTTTTTTTAATGTGTACCTATATTTATACAAAGTTGAAACTTCATGGTTCCAACTAAGCTGGAGCAGTCTGCAGGTTCAAAGCACCGTATTTCTAAGAGGTTGTTATCAATCAAGGTCTTTCTAATCTAGCCAAAACAAGCCAGAAAATCTGAGGAGGAATCTCTCTTTCATGAAATTTCTAGACCAGTTTTTCAGCCTCTGAGAGTTTAGGGGAAACTGCAAGCTTATCTGTAATTATTGCCTCTGACAATTTTAGGCAACTGTAGAAATCCACAGTCCCTCATTGGCTATTTTAGGATCCTTCTTGGGTCATTTGTTGAGTTGCAAAGTCAAATTTTGTCTCATCTGTTTATATTTGAGGGAAAAAAAACTTCTTTGAAATCTCCACTTTTGTTTCTGAGTGATAGCATTGCAGACTTGTTTGATTTCCTCAATTACTCTATAGTGGAGATGTCAATGATCAATTTGGTACCTGGAGTTAGAGATGGTATGGGCAGGATTTGAGTAAAGGTGAAGAAGCTTTGGCTTTTAACAGTTCAAAATCTATCTGGACTTGAAACTGCAACATGTTTTGCAATCAAAATTAAGGGTGAAGTATCTTCTTTGGGAAAGTGGAAATAGTTGTCTCCATATATTACTTTATATAAGGAGATTGAGATTGGCATTATCTTCCTGTGGTCCCATAACTGGATCTTCCTTGGTTTATGAAATTACATTTCTGACCCAGACACCCTGTTTCTTCTCTTTCATCTGCTATTTATCTAATCAACAGCAACAAAAAAGTTACAATTTCTCTCTTGTTCTTATATCCTAAGGAAAACCCTTGGGAAATCACTGATGTTCCTACTTCTCCCATGGAAAGGGACAACCCTGAGACATTCCTCTTTGATTGGAGGAATTAAAGATCAACATCTATTAGGACCATGTGGATATCTGCAGCTTTGCTTTGGTGCAGAGGAATTCTGTGATGCCTCAAGACTCCTTCCAGTTCAATTTTCTGACCTCCCTGTATAACATTGCAATATGTCTAGAAAGAGCAGAAAATATCCTCTGAGTATATACATCTCATTATCGTGCTCTTTTTTCAATAACACTGGAAATGTCAGATTTGAAGGGAAAATCCCCCTGCAACCTTTAACTACCATGTTGCTGTCGATATATTAATCTTCCATATTTTTTAAAAGATCACAACAAATCAAAAACCAACAGACTAAAAGCAGGTGTATAGCAATCACGTAAGGAATCTTTGACAAATGTTTCACCAAGGGTATGAATTTGAGCTCTTACACAGCACAGAGAGAAACAGGTCTTAGTGTGCAGAAATGGTTCACAGATAGGAAAAGTATATTTCTACCTGGGATCACCTGGAAGTGCATGGAATCATTAAAGTAGGAATAACAGACTTGAGTCATTAAGCATAAAGCCAAACATGCATAATAATAAATATATACAGATTCTTGTATCATACAAAACAAAAGTTTCTCTCCTTTCCACCAGTGCTATATATTACAAAAGTTATTCAGATGGTATAGCTGGGAGTCAGTCTGCCAGGCTCTTCAGAATAAATTGTCCCCATCTGCTTTTTTAATCTCAAAGACTAAAGCTAACCTCAGAAACCCTAATGTCTCTTTTTCTAGTTTCAAATGAAAAACAATATTTGACATTAGCTGTCATGGTGAGCTGCTTCCTACAGAGGCAATGGATTTCTAAAATAAATGTAGAAGTCCAGTCATTTATTTAAAAAAGAACTCAACAAACAACACGCTGGGTATGTTGAATAAACATTGATCATCTGTTACCATTACGAATGACACATCTTGCTGCTGCTTTGGCTCTAGATCAGCATCATCATTTATTAACATTTTGAAATAGCACTGCAGCATGGATGATGCTGAAATCTGTACCTGAAAAATACACCAAAATGTGTAGAGAACTCCAGAGGTGAGGAAAGCAGAAAGGTTGCATAGCTATCAGACAAGAATTACACCGTAAAGTCAGTGTCTCATTTTCCTCACTTGATATGCATTTTATATAAATCAAAGGTCAGGTATTAAGTCTACGTTAAATCATCAAATAGCTCTTTTCAAAATGTCAGCAATTCGTTGCACAAATAGCCTGCCAAATAATAGTTAATCAATTGTAAATGGCATGCAGATTCTTATATAAACTTTGGGCAATTTGTTAACCTCAGCTAAATGTAGATAATATTTCTCATGGAAAGTCACTTCACACACTTGCCTTGGCTGATTTAGACTGAGCAAGGTTCTAATATAAAGAATTTGAGAAATGTGGATTATACTGAAAAGTAATATTTGATCTTATTATCATGACTGTACTCTTCATAGCTTTAGCCAACAGTTCCTTGCTGTATGAAATCAGCCTCTTTGCAGATCCATGTCACTGGTTTAGAGAATACATTGAGTCAGACTTTGAAAAATGAAACATTTGTATAATTACCATAACCCTAGGGTTTTCCCCAGATTTTGTAGGATGGAGAATGGCAAGTACAGAGATGTGTGGGTTCTCTGGTTCAGGCAAAATACAGCCCTTGAGTTTTTATAGAGACTAACTCTCATCTCATTTGCACTGCAATTTGGGATTTTGTGAACTGCTTCCCTTCTTCCCCTTCTCATTCTGACATGTCAGCTCTCTTCTCCTTTGTTTTTGCACCACATGGGCTTTGTCTAGGTTGCTTCCATTTCATTCAGAGTCAATTTTCTTCATAGCCCATTCCCCTCACATACAGATGTAGGAGTTTGTCTTGCCACTCAGCCCCTCCCCTCCTTCATTTTCTCTCCTATTATTTCTCCTGTTGAAGCCATAACTCACTTGCCCACTTCTTAGAAGTCTTTGGCTTTTCCTGTAGATCCTCCTTCAGGACTGGTTTTTTTTTTTGTATTTTCCCTCTTTCCCTGCATCGTTTTTGCAGTCTAGGTTACGTCTCTTCCACTACCAAGTCTCCCAGACCAGCCCCACTAGAGGGGGCTTCATGGAGGTCTCTAGAGCTCCTGTCCCCAGTCATACCATCCAGCAGATACTTTCACTATGGCATTTGCTGCAGAGGTAGACCACTGGGGACATGTTTTTCCAGCTTTTTTTTTTTTTTTCAAGTAGATATGCTGCTTAATAGCTGCATCTAGAAATTAATATATTCCTCCTATTGAATGTCTTATTTAGCACTATGTCTCACTAAAATCAATAGAAGAAGTACAGAACAAAAGGACATACATTTACTGAATTCAGTTCAGCCCTTAGATAAGTGTCAGATAGGTCATGCTAGTTCAGAATTTATTTAAAACAATTTTATTTGGATAATACCAGCTGCCACTGTGTGCTGCTGTCAGGAGTTGTCTTCTAGATCACTTTTCTTTATAAGTGAGCAAGTCTTGACCCTTAATACATGAGTGTGCTAGCTCTGTGCAGGTTAGTGGAGATGTGGATATCTTGCATGTTAAGAGCAGATATTGGAAATGATAATTTAGCAATCAACAGCTGGACAAGTTTGCTGCCTTTAATTAAACAGTCAGATAAATCTTTATATCTGATTTTCTATCACGGGACTATCCAAGAGCCTTCTAAATAGATTGCAGTTATAGAACTCCAGATATGTGTTGAAAAGAGTAGATAACTTAGATATCTAGTGGATAGAAAGGATCACCTTGCAGGGTTCAGTCTCTGGCTGGGATAACATTTCTGTATGAAGAGAGGTAGGTAATAATTTGGGAAATGTAGAGACAATAACAGCATGCTGGAAAAGCTTTTCTCATGCCTCAGAGTATCCCCTAGAGATACATACTGATTTAATCATTACAGAATGATTATTTAATCTATCATGAACCTGGGTTTTATTTTTTTAAAGATAAGTGGGAAGCTGGGGAAGCAGAAAACAAGTGTGTCTGTGAAAAAAAGCTATCATTTCTGGGGACTTCATGTGGTAACATCCTTTAGATGACAGAAGTATTTGTCAGACACAGGAAACTTGGTCCTCATGTTTTCTCTTTCCTCTCAAAAGAAGCAGAACCACATCATTTTGTTGTTCTGGTGGAGGTACAGGTTCATGGACATCCACAACATTTGTTAGAAATAAATGGTGTTTTACTCAAAAGTTCAGAGTGTGAAACCCTCTGGAAGGATTTGCAGGATGCAGACATTCTGCCCATCCCTCTGTCCTGGCCTGTGGGGGATTGATACTCAGCCTCTGCCTACTGAGCAGGCCATTAATCTGATGTGCAATCTGATTGAATGAAGGAAGGTAAATCCCTGTTGGATAACAAAATGCTAGATTAGCATTTAGGAAACCTTGTGATTAGGGAGATGAACTGCTAAAGACATCATTCTTTCAGCCTCCATTTTCATTTAGAGCTAGTAGTCCGTGAAAAACTACTGCACTAGCAATTAGCAAACTGTAAACGTGCTGACCCGAAGAAGGGTGATTGAAGCTTAAGATAACTTTGGTGTCAGTATTTCTTGCCATTTGCTTGTTAGGCAAACTGTTTTTCTTTCTCTGGATATTTAAGTCTTTATCTTCTCAAAAGACTTTGTTTTCTTTGAAGAAAAGGGGATTTTCTGCTGGCTACAAAAAAAAAGAGCAAAACTCTCTCTCTTTGGTTTTATCATTTTATTAGGTATGAGACAAAAGCTTTTAAGGAACGATGTAGTTGTAAAGATCAAAGGGTTCCCCACAATTTTCTGAGCTGACTGCTGGAAATCTACCACTGGATGTTAAAGGTTACAGTAGTCTCCTCTCGTGGCACTTGCAAAAGCTATAATTTCTGAAATAATTGTTGAAATATGATACATGCAAAATTATCTGGCTAGTTCAATTCAGTATAGACATTTCTGCTTTGGGATGACAAGCAGAAGGTTTAGAAAACATAGTATAAATATTTTTGGAAATATTTCTGCATCTCTTTCCAAGTGCCAGGTGAGAGTTCAGCACTCTACCTCGTTAAGCACATGTGCATAAAACCTGAAAATGTGATCACTACTAAATGAAATGGAAATATTATTATTTTATAGAAAATTGAACTAAAAGCTTTTAGGGATACTTGTGTTTGTACCAAGTTCCTTTACTTTTTTTTCTACAGAATAAAGATTGTACAAAAATGAAACCAGGGAATGTAAAATAGAAAAAAAGACTTCTTAGAGGATGTATTAGGGATACATTTAACAGGCAGCATTAGATGTGATTTCTGACATTTCTCTCTTTCCAGAGACACAATAGTTAAGTAATTAGAATTAATTTAAACCACACTCAGAGGTGTTATTTTGGGGTAAAAAAAACCCCACAACAACCTTCATTTAAACAACTCCTCTTGAATATTCTACTAGGACCTAACTATATCTTTGGGCTTCTAAATTCTTTAAACAGCACAGCTCACACTCAAAATAACAGAGATTTTTTGATAGATAGCCCTCTATGGCTCAGTCCCACTGAGACCAAGACATCTTTTCCTGTATACAGTCAAGGAGAGTTAAGGGTTCATGTGGTATGACTAAAGCACTCTGGACATCACTCAGAGCAATTTCTCTGCTCAGTATTTTCAGCAACATAGTGCTGTGTGCATGAATAAAAGCCTGTGGGGAGAAGCTTCAACTCTGTCTGTGGATAATTCATTAAAATTTTTCCACTGTTGCTGCTTGGGAACTAAGGAGCTCAAAACCAGATTGCCAGAACAAAGCTTATCAAGTCTTTGTCATCTTCTTAGCCATCCTGCAACAAACAGGAACAAGTTTCTCTGTACCTGGTTTTTCTCCCTCTAGTTGCGCTAGTTTGAACCGTTAAAACATCATCCACGGTGTTCTCATTTGGGCCTTTCTCACAGGGTTTTGAGATAAGAATATTTTATCACTGTTGTCATTTCCAGGAAGAGAAGTTAGGAGGTCTGTGATGGAAATATATATTTGTTCTTAGGATATCCTTAGAAATCACTTGAAAACATCTTAACATCTTTGCAACAGGGTTGTTTTTTCCTTACAGTTTTCAGAAACTATGGATTAGTTTTGCTTCAGGAATGAGCTTTTCAGAAGAAAACCAAGCAGTAGCAACTTTGCCTGTTATTACTTTGTAGAAAACCCAATTCTGGGGCAGAAAAAAAAAAATTCTAGTCCTCTTACAATGTCTCTTTAACTATATATTGATACCAGTTGTGGGCAGAACCCAAAGCAGATTAAATGGATCAACTGCTTTTAGCAGGGGCATTGGACTAGATGATCTTTAGAGGTCTCTTCCAACCCCTACCATTCTGTGAACTGATGAGTAATCGGGCTATCTGAGACAATTACTGCTCTGAATGATGACTCACCAGAGTGGAGCTCATTTATAAGGTGAGGATAGTGCAGACCCAGTAACCTTCTAAGTGTTCCTTGCCCTATCTCTCTGCAAAGCTTAGTAGCACCCAAGCTTTTAGCACTTTACTCATCCCTGTAATTCTCCTTTCAGTTTTCAAGGGGAGGAGTCCTCCCTGCTCTAAGTGTCCTGGTGCTATTAACATAATCCGCATTTCTGTAACATGCTAAAATGCACCTGTGAATGGAGGTGCTACAGATGCAGGACTATCACAGCACCCTTTCCCCACGTGTTTGGCTGTCCAGGTGCTTTGTACCCTGCGGTTTCTGGCACACTGCATTGCTCTAAAATATGGGAAACTGCCCCAGTCAGACCTATCCTTGTGTGTCTCTATTGAATTTTGTCCCCCATCCATCAGCTCAAGTTGTGCTCCAAGGATAAACAAGTCTGTATAGATAGAGGAACAGCTGCCCTATTCTGGCAGGGAGGCGAAACAAGGAGCAAGACCAGTGGTACTTCCCTCATGCTCTTGAGCTCAGCTCTTCCCCAGAATCCCTGGGACAGGCAGCACTGGAACCTTTCCCAAGAATGACGCCCACTTCTTGATGATCTGCTCAATAGGACACCCTATGGGGTACAACATGCATCTCTAGCAACACAAGGCCCTGGAAGATTTGTCTTTTGATGGTAGTGGAGACATTCTCTGCACTGAGGTAGGACAGCTGTAGACTTAGGGAGTCCTTATGGGCAAGACTAACCTCTTCCTCAGTCCTAAGAAGGAAGGAGTTTGGCGTTTGCCTGGGGAAGGAAAAGTGGATTGCAGACATACAGTTTTACCCAAGTCCAAATGGCTCAGCAATCCAGAGTGGGAGGAAAGAGCTTGGCAGCTTGGCTATGTATGCTTGAGGTGAACATGTTTCCTCCTCTGAGGATTCAGGATGGGGGAACTGCAAAGGGCACCAGCAATCACTTTCCACCTACAGTTTGTATAAAGCCTGTATTCTGGTTGCATTTCCCTAAACTGAGTAAGAATTTTGGGCGCTATCCTTTTGGAGGGCCTCCGTACTAAGCTTATGCTAAGGGAAGGAGAGCTCTAGGATTCATGGGAGTCCTGCTCCTTGAAAATATATCCAAGCTTTCCTTTGCTTTTGAAAGCTTTGGCTAAAGATCTGTACTATGTTTTGCAAGAGAGATCTGTCTGAAGCAAAAACCCTAGTAGCTTCCAAACAGCACCTTATCCACAACTACTGAGGGGCTGAAAACAGTGGGGGCTGCTACACATTTTTATACATTTCAGAGCATGTGAGTGCAGTGTTATCTGGTTCAGGTGTTTCTGTAATTGTAATTCATTAAGACAATCACAATGCTGGGTGGCTGGCACCTGTGTGCTCCTCCTGGGCTGGTGTCAGTGTTATCAACTGTGATAGGAAACGTAGGGCCCTACTGGTGGGTTCCAGATTTTTTCCTCCTTTTGCAAGGTATTTGTTGGTCTCTGCAGCACTGAAGGTACTGTTGTGAGCAGCCTTTAAAAAACCCAGGGGCATGATTAGTGTGATGAGTTTTATCTATCCCCCTTGAACAGGATTGTCCACCCGCTCCTGGTAGTCCACAGCTGCCCCAAGGACCTGCACAGCCACAGATTAGGATGACAGATCCTCTCTTACCCATTCCTCCTTCTCCGAGAGGCAAGGGAAGGACTAAGGATATTTAGTCCTTACTGAGGTTATCCGTGGTTTTCTTGTTATTCAGAGTCAGGCTGGAAATCTGACCTCCCTCCAGACCTCAGCTTGTGGGAGGCTAGTCTGTGCCACCAGCTCTGAGCCTGCACATGGGTTTGGGCCATACACACATACCATTGTTGCCTGAGTGTGAGCCCCATCTCTAGGGACGTACAACTGCTACCAAAATCTAGAAATGCAAGGGACAGCTTCATATCTTAACATTGACAGCTGTATAATGTTTGTGCTAATGATAACGGAGTTAGGATTTGGGGGAGGTGACAAGAGGCAAACAGGTGTGTGGCTCCAATCAGAATTAATCATCAGAGAAAAACATATTCATCTTTATCAATCGATGGGGCTAAAATAAAAATACGATCATTTGACAGCTGTAAGTGATGTATCTCTAAGCCGTAGCTGCTCTCATCACTGAGAAATCCTGACTCCTGCAGGCTTGATAGATAGTAATTAAGGGACAAGCTCAACAGTCAATAAATGCCCCACAGGATTACGGGTGCACAGTAAACCTACAAGATGCAGTCTTCTGACAAAGACCTCAAAAGCTGATCTTCGTTTGTTCTGCAGTAGCTTATCAATCATGTTATTGGGTTAGGCCCTGAGCACACGGCTTAAACCGTTGCTTATGTATTTCCAATATTCCTTCTTTTCAACTGAGCCTGTCTTCCCACTTTCTCAAGGAAGCTGAAGGATGTTGAATAATTTTTACTAAGCCTGCAGGCTGGTGATATATGGAAAAATTGCCTGACATTAAAATAAGGCCATTTCTGGAATGGAACATGTTAAAGCCGTTCAAAAGCAACTGTCAACATTGAATTTCTCTTTTACAAACAATGAGCATGCGTGTCTGCTGCTGCCAAAACAGAGATCTAATGAGGACACTGGCCTTTCTAATGGGTAATCTCCATTAAGCTTCTCTGCTGTTGCATGCTGCCATGCAGGTAAAAAGGCAGGAAAATAGTATTTGTTGGGATATAATGAGAAGGTCACAATAATCATATCTGCTACTATGTCAACATGTAAGACTGTCCTGTGCTTGTCTCTCCTTCCTCAGGACAAAGTAGCTTTCTTAATCATGGAGTGAATTTACTAGTAACATCTGAAGCTAAGGGAAGTGTTTCTAGTGACACAGCTCGGTTTGGAGGAGGGAAGGTGTTTTAGAAAAGGATTCGGTTTTGTTTTAAATGCATCCACATACAGAAAATATGAAGAGTAGCATGGCTGTGAGTGAAGCAGGCACAAGGGACTGTATGTGCACAGATGTGTGGAGCTGGGACCTATCTGAGCAGCACACGAGCAGCCTAGCCAGCAACCTAAACGTATTTGGAGAATGGTATGAAGGATCACAGCTCTGATTTAGGACAGCACTTGCCTGAATCTTTAAATACCAGTGAGATTTAAACGCATCCTTAAGTGCTTTCTTTAGCCACAATTTTAGCTAGCTGAAACATAAAACATTTTTTTTTTATAAAGGAAGGAGACACAGTGGTCTTAAGCTCCCTGCAGGTGTGTAGGTGCTCCAAGCTGTGCTCATGGACAAATGCCAGGAGGGCATGGAGACACCCTGACAGTCCAGGAAATGGTCCATAGGGGACAGCAGGTCATCACTGGCCTGAGGCAGGAGCAAGCACTGGGAGTAAGTGTCCTTTGAACTCCTTCACAGTCTCATTTTAATCCTTTCCATGGTTTCTCAAAAGGAGGTCATTTAACTTGAGTGTCACAGTCCACTGTACTGCTGATTTTATGGTGCTGTACTGCTGATTTTATGAATATATATATATATGCACACACATATATGCATTGTCCTCAATTCAGCTGGGATAGTTACCTTTCTTCCTGGTAGCTGGTACATGATTGTGTTTTGGATTGTGTGGAAAACAGTGTTGATAACACAGGCTTGGTTTGGTTATTGCTGAGCTGGGCTTGCATAGCATCAAGGCTTTTTCTGCCTCTCGTCCTACCCTGCCAGTGAATGGACTGGGGGTGCACAATAAGCTGGGAAGGAGCACAGCTAGGACATCTAATCTAAACTGACCAAAGCGATATCCCACACTATAGAACGTCATTCCCAGTGTATAAGCTCAGGGCAGCTAGCAGAGAGAGCCAGATTGTTGCTTGGGCATTAGTCAGTATGGATGGTGAGCAATTGCATTGTGCATCACTTGGGGCTGTTTCATTTTGTTTGTTAGTTTTTTCCCCATGGTTTTTTTTTAATGTTTATTTTCATTACTATTATTATGATGATAATATACGCTTGTGATTATTATTTTGTATTTCATATTAGTTATTATACCCCTCTTAAACCATGAGTTTTACTATTTTTCTCCTAATTCTCCTCTCCATCCCACTGTGGGAGGAGTAGTGAGTGATGACTGTGTGATGCTTAGTTACCAGCTGGGGTTAAACCACAGCAGTATATAAGTATATACATCTAGTGGCTGACAAAAAAAATGTTGCTGGGGGAGGGATGGGCAGGGCAGACAGACAGGGTAGCCTGCCTGTGGATGACAAAATGTCAAGGGAGACAGCAGAGCAATAAGTCTGGCTAGTAGTCTATGGATGCTTGGAGTTTTTAGGGGAATTACATGTGTTATAGGGTAGCTCGAACCTCCAGTTTCCTCAGCGAAGCCACACATCACGATGTGCTGCTTCATAAAATCATGGCAGGTTAGTCAGCCCCTTTGCAGTAAGTATAGTTTGTTAAGTTGCCATATGAGTTTAACACAGAAACTTCTTGACGTGCGGTGATTTTTTCAAGCTACTGAAAAAGAAAAGGAAAGAAAAAAGAAAAGCTAAATATGCTTTGTTTATTATTTCCCCAGAAAGTCTTTATTTATTATTTCTTTCCAGACAGCAAAGAGAGCTAATTTTTTTCCTCTGCGCCTTTTTATAAGTGGTAGACCACTGGTACCGACTGGAAAGTTGAAATGTAAAAAGTAACAGAAAAAAAGTGCTATCTCTTATTTTCACGAAAGCCTCAGTAGCTTGTAAAAAAAAAAAAAAAAGTACTTGGAATTCCTTAAGCTCAAGGTCCAAGCCACAGAAAAGTGTTCTTTAAAAAAAACCCAAGGCTTGATCATAAATCTTTTATCACTTTGAACTTACTCATTTAAAAATATCTTAGCTAAAGGCTGTGGATAACAGAACAATAGAATTACAGAGACTGAAAAATGATAACCTGCTTTTCAGTCCTGGTATTAGAATGGTGCTGATGGTCTGAATAGACTGTTTGTAACCTGATGATGACACATATAAATGAAATTACCTTTGAAAGTATGAAAGCACCTTATTATAAGATCCTCTATGAGCTCTCATGGCCAGGGGCTGCTTTTCTTAATTACTGCTTATCAGCCCAACACGTCATTGAAGTATATAGCAGGCTAAACTTCCCAAAAGCAATCACTGATGTTACAGCTTCCTACTGTAATCACTTTAATGGATACCCTTGTCTTTCCTTTTCCAGAGGCTGAGGTTTTGAGACTCCTGAGAGAAACTCCTGGAGGACAGACACAGTCCAAAAGAAATGCTGGAAAACAACAATAATTCCTACCTTCAAAGGAATAAAAAGAAGAATACAGGGAGTTTTTGGCTGACTAGCTTAACTTCAGCTGCCTGGCAAACACGTGCATGAAATAACTATTTTTAAGTATATGGTAGTCAATAAGTGTGGTATTTTAGCCCTGATTGGGTGCCAGGTGCCCACCAAGTTGTAATATCACTCCTCTTCCTAAACTGGAGAGGGGAAGAGAGAAATATAACAAGAGGTTTGTGAGTTGAAATAAGAACGGGGAGATGGCTCATCAATTAACATCATGGGCAAAACAGACTCAACAGGGGGAGAAAAGAGTTTGATTTATTAATAAACCATAAGAACAGAGAGATGAGAAATAAAATTGAATCTTAAAACACCTCTCCCCACCCCTCCCTCTTACCATGACTCTCCTTCCTTCCCCCCCAGCAGCACAGGTGATGAGGGATGAGGGTTACAGTCAGTTCATTACAGGTGGACTTTGTCGCTGCTTCTTCTCAGGGAGAGGCCTCCTCACACTTCCCACTGCTACACTGTGGGGTCCCTCCCACGGGAGTCAGTCTCTCATGAACTTCTCCAGTGTGGGTCCTTCCCATGGGCTACAGCTCCTCATGAACTGCTCTGGCATGGGGCCTCCCACGGGGGCAGCTCCTCACACTCTGCCCCAATGTGGGTCACCCATTGGGAGAACAGTCCTTCAGGTCCAGCCTTGAGTCCCTCACAGTATCACAAGTCCTGACAACAAACCTGCTCTGGCGTGGGCCCCTCTCTCCCTACAGGCTTCCAGGTCCTGCCAGAAACTTGCTTCAACATGGGCTTCCCACGGAGTCACAGCCTCCTTCAGGTATCCACCTGTACCGGCGTGGGGTCCTCCACGGGTTGTGAGTGGACCTCTGCACCTAGTGGTCCTCCATGGACTGCAGGGGGACAGCTGCCTTACTGTGGTGTTCACCACAGGTCACAGGGGAATCTTTCTTCCAGGGCCTAAGCACCCTCCTCCCCCTCCTTCTTCACTGACCTTGGTGTCTGTGGAGATGTTTTTACAATCTCACTGCCTGTTGCTGCTGCAGTTTAGCAACGGCACAATGACTTCATCTCCTCCTCAAATATTCACTGAGACGTTACCTTTATCATTAATTGGCCAAGCCTGGGTCAGCTGTGGGGTCTATCTTAGAATTGACTGGCCCTACCCCTATCAGCTACAGGGGAAACTTCTGGCAGATCTTTGTAGCCCTCCCACTATCAAAAAACTGGCCCAGGCAAAACCACTACAATGAACAAGAGTTAATATGAATCTGGGAAAATCAGATCTTGTTAATCTGATGAATTCTTTCTCAGCTTAATGGGACCTGTGAATGAGAGAAAGGGTCCATAATAACACTTGATCCTGTCCTCATGACATTTTCAGAAACAAGTCGGACATTAGGTCAGATGACATATACTGTATGGTATCTGAAAGTGCTATTAACTGTCCCATTAAGTCTCGGAGCTTCACTGTCAAAACTGAAAGAATCTACAGACATCTGTCCACTGTCTGGGTCTCCTTTTTGGATGGTTTTTAGTGAATATGTTTGCTAAATTTGAAAGTGCCATCATGCTAGTTCAGGCAAGAAACATATCTGGGGACAAATGGATCTTCACAAACTGGAGAAACAGTTTGTTAAAAAAACCTCAACCACTATAAAATTGGGAAATTCCACATGGTGACAACCCTAAACACAGACTGAAATTCTCATTGATTGTATTATGGAGGAGTGATCTCCCTTACTCAGTTCAAGCAGGGAGATCTCTTTAGAAGGTGTATGAGCAGCACTACAGCCTTTGAGACACAAAAGATGTTTTTCTGCCCAACTCAACATGGATAGAAATGCAGATCTAGTTCTGGTTACCATGTTTTGGGAAGGATATGGAATAATCACAGAGACTCCTGGGGAATGTGGTGATAATGGCAAGAGGTTTAGAAAACATGACCCTTGTGGAAAGGTCAAAGGAACCACAGTGTCTTCTAGTCTATCATAACATCAAAATGTATCACTTCTGAAGCAGGGCTTTTGTATACAATACCATTCATTGCAGATTGACTTTGTCATGCAGTGTAACATAAAGGCTCACAGGGATCTATAGTATGAGGTGAAGATTTCTCCACTCAAAAGCTTTCACATTACCTTCTCCTTTTGCAGCACAAATGGCAATGGATGCAAGGGGAATATAATCAATAATAAACACTTAGTTCCCTGGGGGAATCTAAGAAGGGCAATAAAACTTAACACTTTGTTGAAGGACTTGGGAAATGAACATTGCCACAAACTGAGGCAAATATTGGTGACACAATTCAGACTTGCTCAGCTTTATGTGCCGTGCAGAAAAGCAGCTGATGCCTCCAGTTAACTGGTTTCCTTTTTCCAGCCTTACCTTAGGGTTAGAGATTGTCGTAGTGGTGGGATAGCCCTGGACAGACCATGTATATATATATATATATAACCCAGTGTGTAGGGAGGCAGGGGTACAACTCCCAGTTACTTGGGTGCAAGGGGCACTTGTCACCTACATTCATCCTTGTCCCTTGAAGTGTGGATGTACCTGCATTTCACTAATTTCCTTTTGCAGACATCCTCAGACCTAGTCAACTGGTACCAATAAAAGCCCCAGGAATAGTAGAATTAATCATAGGACAATATAGCAATAAATATTAATGTGCTTCACCTCACTGCAACGTAAAACAATGCAAAAAAAAAAACCTGTGTATTTAATACATTTTAAATGTCATAATTTATGAGTTGATTGTATGAACTTTTTACTTTGGCTGTGTGGGCGCTGGTTTCTAAACAACTGTGCTCAGTAGAACTGCAATGTTTTCTTCAAAAGGAAAAAAACAGTTTCACTCCAGGATTATTGGAAAAAAGAACCATGTCTGTTGTTTATTTACTTATTTAGAAAGCACATACAGCAATGCATCGGGAGGGGAAGAGAGATGCAAAACAGGTGAGCATACAAATCCATCTCGAAAGAAATAGTGAGACAGATGGTTAGTAGTACATCAGTCTATGTGAGCATTTAAACCGTTGTACCTCTAGATTATAAAAAGAAACCACAGAGAATTTCTGAAGAGCAAGGTAAACGTCTATATTTCAGAAATCCCACCACAATCAACTTGTAGGCAGCAATGTTTTTGTTTCATTTTTTGTTCCTGATATTTCCTCAAAGGGGTCTCTCTTGCTCACGCTATGGTTTCCTTCCTCAGTGTCCGCCTCTGGTGACAAGTAAGGATACTTGTGAATGAAGATTTCCCCTTAGTTCTTGACCTTTTCTTTAACTTCTTCTGATGCTTGAGTGAAATTCCAAGCTCTTCCATTATCGCATTGAAAGAAAGACACTGGTGGAAGACAGAAATGGCATTAAACGCTTCTCACTGAAGGCAGAGTTAGACCTTTGCACAAATAGTGGTTTTTAGAAGGAAAGAACTGAGCTCTTACTGGCAGACTCAGAAAGCTTCTCTGCGCAGTTCTGTCAGCTTTGAATAAGCCCCTAAGATATAATAGGCAGGTCTGTATAAGTAATATTTTTTTGCTTAACTTAGCTTCCACTGAATTTAACTTTGGCTTAACTAAAGCTGATTATGAATGTTTCTGAAATTCTACACAGACGCACTTGTGATGTTTTGGTGGCTTTATATCATAAAACTTACCCTTTTCAGTAGGCAAATTTTCTCCTGACCTTAACAGAAAAATATCTTCCTTTTAAAATCACACCTACCTTAGCCACAAAAAGAGGATATACTAAAGAAAACAAAGAACACCATTTTTGAAGACTTCTTTGTGGTTTAACTATTTTCACTTCAAAAAATTAACAGACATTTCTAAAGTATAGCACAATTCTCAATCCTTTTCTTTCTTTGGAAAGAATCTTTTTCAAAGATTCTGTATTGAAGAAAGGAAAAAATTGCCACAAGAATAAGGTAGATGAATAGTTTGAAAAGAAAGCAGAAATCTTTTTTCTTCCCATAATCACATCAAAGATATTTCTGGAACGTGGAAGCATCCTTTAACATCTACAGCTGGAATTATTACGTGGAACACAAAAAATCACAAAAAGGATTTAAGTGTAAGCATCTAGCAATGGGAAAAAAAAAAAAAGTTCCATGCAAATACGTATAAATAGATTATTTGCATATAAAATAAAGTGATTGTAACAATGGGATAAAAAGCTTTAACTGCCTTACTTTCATCAAGTTGAATAAATCCTTCCTACCAAACCCTTTCTAGAACTGCAGAACTGACTGGCTTTAAAACAATTGGATAAAACTACAGTTCTTATAAAATGACAGAAACAGAATACAGACGTGGTCCTCTGTATCAAATACAAATTACCTTCTAAAATGATGTCAATGCAAGATAAGCAATGTTCAGCTCCTAAACAGTAATAATCCTATAGTGATGTCAGTTATACAGGGATAAAAACGTAAAATTAGATATATTACCTGGAAGGGAGAAACCTGAAGCTTTCCTAATAGCCAGATATTCTACAGGAATATTTTCAAATGTAAAAGAGAATATAAGGGTAAACTCAATTAAGATTAAATTGTTTAAGGTAGAAAGGGAATACTAGAGAATTGAATTCCACACATTGTGCTGCTGCTTCTCCACTATAAACCCTCCCTATAACATGTGTAACCATGGTCCTACAAACAAGCTCAAGACATCAGTGCATCAGCATGTGTGTGTGTATTTTAAATGTGCAAGATCTCCCATATGTCACCATGTCCACTTACAGAATGGGCTACATGCACACTAAGATCCCATAGTATGTTAAATCTATGGTTTAATGTGCTCATTCTTTGAGAGGCTTGATTTTTGTTCATTGTAAAGTTTTTCAGTATACATCAACTAAACCACTATTAATTCATGTCAGCCTCGAAATGTAATAAACATAGGTCAGGGCAGTGTACCGTTGCTTTTTTTCAAATTACTGTCTGGTAATAGTCTGGAATTTGCTGGTGCAATTATCATTTAAATATCCCCTTTGACAACATTATACAAGAATTGCAGTATTACTGAAGTTAGTCAAAGGTGTCTGCTGCAGCCCCAGGCCTTCTGGCAGCAGTGGGTGAAGCAGGTATCATCCTAACACAGACACTATTTCTACATTGCTTCAGGCTTTTTTAGAGAGTAGCACTACTTATTTCCAAAGTAATAAAACTGCGTGCTCTAAGTGGCTGACAAAGCATGGATAATTTCGCTCTACTACCTTAGTTTTAATTGAGCTTTCAAATTCTAGAGTACGAAGTGATTCCAGATCTTCCTGGCAAATAGGGAGATGATCGTATTAACCATTTGTATGACCAATCAGGTTTCTTTTTGATTTCTTTCCCTGTTGTTCTTACTAACATAGTTGTTATGTGTGTATTTAATAATAGCCATCAGCCTCTGCAATGTGCACACAGGGATGAAATAGTACATTTTACTGCCTTGTTAATAGGCTTGTATTTTAATTTTCTGAAGTGATTCATCTAATTCAAACTACACAGCTTTCATAATGCCTTTCAATTTCATATCAACAAAACAGTCCCATGAAGATAATTTTGCACCTGCAGATAGATATTTAAAACATTTTGCTGATATTAAATATTTGAAGTTTTTAATATTTAACTATATGATTTGTGAAATGTTCACTGGCTCCACTTCCAACTCTGTTTTGAATTTTGAAACAAATATTGTCAGAAAGACTTCGAGCTATTCTTAGGAATGACTTTGATGTTTAAGTCTAAGAATTGTCTAAGAATTACACTTTTGGCTAGTTGTTCATTAATAGCAGTTACATCTAAAACTGAATATAAAACCATTACTGTTCTCGTTGATGACCTTTTCTGTAAACTGGTTGTGTTTATCCACCTAATTGAGTATGGAAGTAGGCCATTCAAAATCTGAAAAGGCTCTGCCTCATTGAGACTCTCTCCTGTCCCATCTTGGCAGTGCGAGGATCTCGTGGTTTGATTATCAACAACAGAGGTTGAAACATGTGGGAATGGGCTCAGCCATCCTACAAAGACACTAGGTTGGGAGAGGGGCTTTATAGTGATAGCTTTCTGGGTCTTATACCTTGCAGGTCCCGCTCCTGGCTTTAGAAAATCACAAAAGCTATTTTACTTTTATGTTTATGTTACACTTAGTTTCAAGAGACTTAAAACACCATTGGCATGAATTTTATCAATCTGAAGCAATGAATTAAATGTAGATTTAAGACTCTGGACAGATTCTTCAAAGATATTCCAATAGTTAGGTGCATAACTATCACTGATCAATGTTGTGCATATTCCTCTGTCACAGATCCTATTGCATTTGACAAAACAAGTTGGAAATTGCAAAGAGTATTAAAAGCGTGGGAGACATGGGGCTTTCTCTGCTGTCACACAGAGCATCAGATGGTCTAAAAGAGCAATCTGAGGTGATACTTTGAACTTTCAGGAGTCTGGTTAATCATTCAGAATAATAGTTACATGTGAACTTTCCAGGAAACATAGCTCAAAGTCTCATTTGTCTCCAAGATTGTGCGTGCAATTAGGAAACTGAGCAGACATTTGAAAGCTGGAATTGCCTTGAACTTTTCAAGCAGTAGAAGATGACTGTGGTACAGAGTGGGTATGAAGCCAGACAAAATGTTGTAGATTTAAAGGAAAATCTTAGAAAAAGGAACATATTCAGTGGGTACTCCCAAGACAGCCTTCTGTCTGCAGCATAATTACAGTAGCCTTTAAAAAGGGTATGGTGACATTAAAATTCCATTTAAAAGGGTAACGTACTGTTCTTTTAGTTTCACATTTGTATAGCCAAGATGAAAGGATATCTTTAGAAAGCTATTTTTTTACATGCTGTTAAGTCCACTTTTGAGGTCTTGCCCAGAATTAGAGCGCAGTAGGTGCAGAGCAATGCATTTAACAACAGAGTAATAAGTTTAACATTTTGCTTTTAGTGAGCTTAACTTTCTCATTCTCACAGTGCTAAAATGCTGCAAGACATGGCATGTGAGGCTAAAAGGAAATGTCATCCTTTAAAAATAGGATAGATTTTGCTCTCCTTGTGATGTGAGACTCTCTCTCTTTGCCCTTTGGTCATTTCAACAGGCTATAAAAGCTTTATCGTGAAGCTCCCAGATCCTTCCTTACGCTCCCATACAGAAGACTGTGTTAAGTTTTAGGACAATTAGAGAGTCACAATTTTAAAAATGACATAAAGTAGAAACAAAATTGAAAAGAAAAATCTGTAGTTGAGATTTATTGCTGCTTGTGCTGCTGGACTACCAATGGGGACAAGACTTTTCGATTACATTTTATTAACACTTTGATAAAACAAATAACAAAAAACCTCACCCCAAACCAAATGTGCTGCGTTGGGGAACTCATAATGATGAAAATCAAAGGATTTTATTCTGCGAGAACACCTGAGTAGCTCAGACACTGAGAAGGAAATGCAGAAGTCAGGATTTTTCTTCTGCAATGCACTCATCACTGTGAAGGGCCCATAGCTGGGACACTGACATATGTCTTCTGCTGGAAGAGAAGGGATTTATTTGTGTCTAGCAAAGGGAAGGAAAAAGATCCAAAACAGTTTCTCCTAGTGAGAAAACTGCTGTTGCTGTACATTTAGAATCTGTTTGACTATTCTGTCACTGATAGCTGTTTGCATGAGGAGATCACAAAATTAAGTCCTTTAAACTGTCAGTCTATTGAATAGTATGACAATAATCTAGGGATTATTTTGGCTCTTTCTCAGCTACATAAACTGTTCCTCAGTTTCCTGTTTACATGAAAACAATATCAGCAAAGATACTTACTGGTCTCCCAAACCATCTAAACACAAATGGGACTGCTTAGTGAAGGCACAGATGGCAACAGTTGTGTTTGGATGTGGGGTTGTGGCCTGAAAATGGATTGACTCAAGCTGATGTTTGCTGAAGAGGGAGAATTTGCAGATCTGCCAACTTCACATAAAATTCTATTTCACAAGAACCTCACTGAGATAGATTTCTTCCTGCCCCTTCCTTCTCCTCCTCCTTTGTTTCCAAAGAGCTAAAGATGTGAAGCTTCAAGGCTTTGATCTGAGAGAGATGGAACAAGCACTATATCAAGGCAGTACTTTGAGGAAATATCAGTCTTGTAGAAAGCATTATTGCTGTGCTTGGCCTAGTTCCATGGTGTTGTTAATCCTCCTGGCTCTCAGAAATAGTGATCATATTGCCTTTGTTCCTTTTGGTCTTGTCTCATTTTTTTCTCTCTCCTTCCCCCTGTATCTTTTCCCAATGGGTTTAGCCTAATGTGCCCTAATTTTGGGTAATGTGTCCTCGTGGCCAAGAAGGCCAATGGCATTCTGGGATGCATCAAGAAGAGTGTGGTCAGTAGGTTGAGGGAGGTTCTACTCCCCCTGTACTCTGCCCTGGTGAGGCCTCATCTGGAGTCCTGTGTCTAGTTCTGGGCTCCTCAGCTCAAGAGGGACAGAAAACTTCTGGAGAGAGTCCAGTGCAGGACCACCAAGATGATTAGGACACTGGAGCATCTTCCTTATGAAGAAAGGCTGCAGGAACTGAGGCTTCAGTCTAGATAAGAGGTGACTGTGGGGGATCCCATTAATATTTACAAATATCTAAATATGGTGGATGTCAGTAGGTTGGGGCATCCCATTTTTCTATTGTATCTAGTGACAGGACAATGGGTAATGGGATGAAGCTGGAACATAAAAAGTTCCATTTAAACGTAATCAAAAACTATTTTACTGTTCAGATGAGGGAGCCCTGGCACAGGCTGCCCAGGGAGGGTGTGGAGTCTCCTTCCTTGGAGGTCTTCAAGACCCACCTGGACACGTGTGACCTGATTTAGGTTGACTTGCTTTGGCAGGAGTTTGGACTAGATGATCTCTAAAGGTCTCTTCCAACCCCTACTATTCTGTGATTCTATGATTCTATGATTCTACGAGTCTATGATTTTATGAGACTGTTTGATGAGGGCAGGAACTGCCACTAAATAAAGGCAGGCATGCTGTCCACAGCCCCTTTGCTTTCAATGGTAGGTGGCTTCTGTGTGTCAAATCACAACTTTTTTTGCAAATAGTAATTTTAATTTTTTGGGAGTTCTGAGTAAAATGGATCCACAGGAAACCAAAAATTAATATAAAATTACATAAGGGTATACATATAGCCACTTTCCTCCCCCAGTTAGCTGTGGTTGTGCTTTACTGGTATTGCAGCACCAGAATTGATGGAATTTGATGTGGCTTATCAATCACAGGTAGAGTTGTTTTCTCTGTGCTGATTGCACAGCAAAGTCCCCCCACTAACATACACCTGAGAAAGGATCTGGTTTGGTTATTAGACCCCGGATGCAACTGCGAGGTTGCAAGTTAGGAAGATGCAATGGTGACAATCTGCATTTGCGAACAGAGTATATTTTGTGTTCAAATTTCAAAATACAGTGGTCAGAGAAGCTTAGAATGTCGATAAGTGGAAAATCTTTGAATGTTTTAACATTTCTCAAAGCTCATTATGTCTATGCAGGAATCCTTCCACATGCCAGGGACTTCATGGGAAATGCTATGCTGTGCCTTCCCTAAGCCTCACTGTTAGCCTGAAGGCACCTGCCTTCCTGATGCCATGGCAAACTTTGCAAAAACTGCCTTTCCAAGCACAGATTTGTTAGCACTTGGGTGGCACGCTGGCTCTTCACTGCCTCAGCTGACGGTGTAGCTGCTAAGAACCAAGTACGGCTTTTTAACAACTCTTTTTGGAACCAGGTATGAACTTCCATGAGAGAAAGGAGCTGCTTTGTAATTCCCACAGGCAAGATGAAGTCTGGGAGGCTGTCTGTGGGAACAGCTAGACAAAGGGAAATTATGACTGTTACTAACAATGTTACTGCTTCCTTGACAGATAGGAAACTGTTTACCCAAAAAGTGACAGAAGAGTTCTGGATTTTGTGTTAATCTAAAAAGCAATTAGAAAACTGGTCAAAGCTGCAACACAGAGGATTTCTTGCGTAATCATGGAGATAAACACATTAGGAATTTTCTTTCTCCTCTGAGAGTTGAGAGGGGCTGAATTTAATTAGTTTTAAGTCTCTTCTACTGGGAAACTGCAAACAAAAATGCTTTCTTAAATCAAGGATACAGAAGATCTAATTCAGATCTTTTCTGGTAAGAAGGCTCATTTTGTGAAGAACTAAAGCTTTCAATGCCCTATTCAAATAAGTTAGAATGGCATTTTGAGCAAGACAATTTCTTGCAGCATCTGGAGCTGAGCGTAAACACACATACATGGACGAGCACTGGCAGAGAAGAACTAGTATATCCTAACTATGAACATTCATCTTTGCCACAAAAAATACTTCAGTCTACTGTTAGCTTAACAAATGCTAATCAAAAATTGTTAAGTGAATAGAAGGTAAACAGAGGTCACTGTATGCTCCAGCTTTTCTCAGGAGCCAAGTAACAATCAAGAGGAAAGGAGAGCTTTGGCGATTGAATGTGAAGGCATTCGTTGAACAGGTTCTCTAATTGCAATAGAGCCCAGAAATGGCCCCTCAATAAAACAGATCATTAACTTGTTTGATGAGGAGGAAGTGCAGTGGGCAAGAAAACATAAAATAGGTGTGAGGGATGGGAAATGAATTGGTGAAACTGGTGGTGAGCTGGGATATAATGAGATACAGATAACATGTAACCAGTTTTTGAAAACATGGTTGATTGCCACGGTTCATGACATCCTACATTTCTGTACATTTTGTGTATCTCTAATTGTTGTCATATGAATTTTGGTGACAACAACAAATCCAGTTCATTGTCTCCTGTCCTGTCAGTCCCCAGACATTCTGAGGATGAGAGGAAATCAAACTCTTATACTTCAAGGGTATAAAATATATTCAGTATCAATCTCCTACACAAATATTTCCTTGTGCATTTCATTATGCAAGGCAATGACAAGGCTTTAGTGTTTGATATAAGATGTTGTCCTAATTTTGCTGTAAAGGAGTTCTCTATGTTACAAAACCTTACAATAGTGAGCATCATGAATTGCTCAAGCCAAGTCAACAGAGTTATTCTGCAAAAGCTATACACTGATGGTGCCTGAGGGTGCTTTTGTTGAATATGTTCTTAAATGTTAATGGTTACATGGCATAAAATTTGATATGATAGATATGATTTTGTGCTATGATAGTTACTTGGAGGCTTTGGCTAATGAATTTTAAATGGATGAATTAAAATTCATTAAATATTGACACTGGGAATAAGATATGCCAGCTAAAAATCTCTGTCAGCTTATAATAGGGGTTCAGAAAGTTAATGGAGCCCTACAGGCTATTTTCTGAGGTTTACAAAGAACTGCCTGGCCGACTTGCTGAATGCTTCGGCAGAGATCAAGCAAATTATTTCACCATGCTTTTAGTAATAAGACTCTCATTGGTTTACTTGGGTTTGGTAGGAGATGAGAAGGAGGTAAATAATTTTTCTTACCTGAAAAAGCTGAATCACCTCATGAAATGACAAGATGACAATTGTACATAGAGACTGTGATAATTCTTAAAATCTGCTACAGTCTATTGCACTCACTCTTTGCTGTAGGTATAATTATTTTCCGTGAAATGCATTTAAACTGCCCAATTTTTCCAGAACTTCAACAATTTGCATTAGATAAGCTTATCTCCTGCTGAAGTAAGAGACACTTTGAAGTCCTCAACTATGTGTTGATTACTACAACCTTTGCCATTATGTGCACTGTTTAAGTTTAATGCTTTTCATCAGACACACCTTTTATTCTCTTTCCTGACTATACAGTGTGAATTGAGGGCTGTGCTCGAATCCCTCTCTCCTCTCGGATTAACTTTCCACAGTCTAACTCCGTAGATAAGGTGGTGCCAGAGGTGGAGTTGGATGGATGGGTTTGCTTACACTGTAGTCCATAAAAGAAACAAAAGGCCTTGCATGCAAAGAAAAGAGAAGAAAAATGGAGAAAATAAATATATGAAAGAAGTAAAATTAAAAACAAACAGAAGAATGAGATTCAAAGGCTGTTTAAATAAAAATAAATTATATTTATGGAAACAAAAAAGCAATAGATTGTATTTGACTCATGCTTTGGATTAGTTTAGTGATAATATACACTGTATAACATTTTCTACCTAAGCTTCTTATTTCACCAGAGTAAAAATAAAACAAAACGAGAAAAATCAGAAAGAACACTGGAATTGCTCATATTTTACTCTCCATAAAATTACTTCTGGATAAGATATATGATGTTGTCACATTAACTCAAAGATTTTATTTATTAAGAGTCTGCCTGTAATAACACATTGCTGTGACAGGACAAGGGGTAATGGGAAGAAGCTGGAACACAAAAAGTTCCATTTAAACATAATAAAATACTGTTTCACTGTGAGGGTGACGGGCTGCCCAGGGAGGGTTTGGAGTCTTCCTTGGAGATCTTCAAGACCCACATGGACACGTTCTTGTGTGACCTGATCTAGGTTGACCTGCTTCTGCAGAGGGGTTGGATTAGATGATCTCTAAAGGTCCCTTCCAACCCTACCATTCTATGATTCTATGATTCTGTGAAGCAGTAGTGCAGTTTCAGAAATGGTATGTGTTTATGTGTATATATGTATCCCTGAATAATATCTTATTAACCCAATATATTGCTAAGTAAACTAATACTCTGTGCTGATGTAAAGCTTTAGGTCTACTTTAATTATGACTTTAGGAATGCATTGTCTTTCCCAGAGTCTTGAAGAGTTTCCAGGATATTCTACAATGTATTAGTATTTATATCAAACACTTTAATTAGATGCAACTGCTTTCCAAAACTTATTTGAATGAAAGATCTCCTGAGACAAAAATGAAACAAAGATTTCAGTGCATTCTTTTTGCACTTTGTACTAACACTTTTCTATAAGGTTAAAGCACTAATCAGAAAGCTTCAATATGTGCAAAATACCTTCATCCTTTATCTCTGACTTATTCCAAAACAGGGACACTTTGATTAATATGGCCTGCAAAATTCCTCCACATAAGTTGCATCTGTTCAGCGACAGTACCATTGCCTTTAATGAGTACTTGCTCAGGCACACATGAAGATGTCTGCACAGTCAGGAGCTACCCTGTCCTGCAGGATACCATGAGGACCAAGTCCACTAGCATTGGCATTAGGTGTCATGGATCCAAAATAACACCGAGTGCCATTTGGAAAATGAAAACACATAGTAGGATTCAGCTCATTCCCTTTCAGCCTTAGCTTACAATGATCCTTACTGGCAACAAGGAGATAAATGTGATTTATCCTATCTTATATCAGATGTTTTCCTCTTGAGGCCCTCAGCCCCAGCTCCTAGTTTTCACTCAGGTGTCAATTCCTCACTTCACAGTATCACTACTGTAAGCAGTACAAACTATGCTTCTGAGACCAAGTTCAAAATGTTCTCCATCTCCTGCTGAAACCTGCTTCCTTCCCGTTATTTTTCTCAAGTCATTTCTTGTATTTGTGTCACCAGCCTTGCATGATTAAATCTTGGGTGAAGAGAATGAATTGCTCATGGAAAAATTCCTGTCTTTCCCATCTAAAAGTGCAAAGTGATCTTGAACAACTGACTTCAAAGTAGGTACCTCATGTCTAGAAACATTAGTTAGATGATATGAACCCATCTCTTAGTGATTGTGTCAGGGGCCATCAACTCTGCAGTGCAATGTGACTCTCATCTGTACAATAAGTCCTGTTTAAGTGAGGACAATCATGGCAGATATAGCAAAGCCGAACAAGGCCACATGAGGGTCTAGAAGATGGCTGAAACAAAATCAGCATCATATAAGTCTGCCTGTGGAGTCTCCTCTGGAGGTTTCCAAACCTGCTTGGACAGGTTCTTGTGTGACCTGATCAAGATGAACCTGGATTAGTGAGGTGGTTGGACTAGATGATCTCTAGAGGTCCCTTCCAACCCCTACCATTCTGTGATTCTGTGAAGGCAGACAGGGTAAGAGAGCTGGCACATAACTTGAAGAACAGACTCCAAGTTTCCACTCGTGCCTTGTTTCTTTTACAGTAACTGTTGGTTCAGTAAATGGGTGTTTACACTGTATTTAATGATTGATTCTATCTCACAAACTGCTGTAATACTCAAGCCATGATTTATACATAACATTTCCTTTGCTTTCCCTCTGCCCTTTTAAATTGCTCATTACGCTTCAGTGGAGCTATAACTAGAATTTCTTTGGCTCCATAATCTTACTTTACTGTGGCATCCATCACCTGTCAGTAGGTCTCCTTGTTTTGCAGTGCATGCTTCAGTGCAATGTATAAACTTCTGGCTGTGAAAAGAAACGCTTTCTAGAGCAAGAGAAAAATCACACTCGGGGATTTGGAAGTATGTTGCTGTCGTTACTCAAAGGGCTGATGCTAGTGCCACATTAAAAAAAATACAAATAAAAAAAATCCAGTTGCATTTTTTTCCTTTCTAATGTATTTTTTACTTTAAGTCAAGCAGAAACCACTGAGAAATTAAATGCTCTTGTTCTGCGCTGCCATACTAAGCAGCACTAATTGGATTGTGGGTGAGCTACTTCCCTGTACTTAATAAATTATTTGTCTTTAGTGCCAGAAACACGTGGTGAAAGTTCAGCAAAACAAAATCTGCACTCCAGCAAAGAGACAAATAATGCAGCCACTTCCACATCCACAAACCTCAGCCTCCCAGAAACACAAGCAAGCTGGAAATGAATGACTCACCTGCTCAATATCACTGTTTTTCCGTGATTTATATATAAATTCACCAATGGCTACAAACACTGAAAGAACAAGGCCTGCAGCGAGCACTATGAAGATGCCCCCAATATTCTCTACCCCGAGAGCGCTAGCTTCTTTGCTGTCTTCCTCAGGGCAGCCGTTGCCTCGCCACCACTTTTCCTTCATCATGTGTAGCTTTCCTTCCTCCTGGAGCTGGAGGATAGCAATGGTGATCTTGTCTCTGTAAGGAGATCCTGCAAGATGAGACCAAGACCCATCACTGCTGGTTGCAGAAAACTCTAAAGCAAAAGTGCTCTCATCACCAGATTGATTATTCTAGCTAGAAATTCTTGGTTTCTCCTCGACTGGAAGGGGGAAGAGGACTCTTTATTGGTATCTGCTCTGGGTACTGGAAAGCAGAAGGCTCCTTTGGTGTGGTTGTTTGAGAATTCATTAGAAATTCTAGGATCTCCTACTGAGGTTTATTTAAACTTTGTCAGTGTGCTTTCTTGCTAAGTAATTCCTCCATATCATGTTTGAATATTGCTTTGAGCATCCTTTGAGACTTTCTGCTTTGCATCTCTTCTATTTACTTCCACATCTGTTTATTTTTCCTACTGCATGTAAAATGAATAGCTGTCTGAGAAAAACCCACAGTCAGTCAGATACAGTCTCTTCTCTTCTATACTTACGTAAGCCCACAACTCCACTTCAGCTACCTTACATAAGAACACAAGGTGGCCTAGTCTTCTTTTCCATGACTTGTACTACAAGCTGAAAATAGCAACTAATTCATGCTTTTTATTTGCAGGCCAACAGCTTGCTAAATGATGTGCCTTGAGGCTCAGCAGCATTAATGGGCCTGTACAGTATCTGGCAAATGGCAGGGTCACATTGGGTGGTTCAATCTGCTTAGGTTTGCCTCTCACGCAGTCTGCTCTGACTCTCCATCTTCCAAAAATCTCTGGAGCAGTGCCATGTTAAAGGAAACCGCTATTGATTATCTTTTCCCACGTTGCCAGAAGCTGAAGTTATCAGCAATAATAGCACCAACCCTGTTATTAACTGTAATAGATAAGAAGAAGTTTGTTTTGGCATTGTAAGAAAGACTTTCTTTGTGTGGCAAGATTTTAAGACAGCAAACAAGAAGGTTACAAGAAAGGATATTTGGCTCTAAAGGCATACACGTGCCCTCAAATCCTACCGTGTTGGACTTCCTACAATTTGAAGTGTTTAGTGTCTGAGCTGAAATACAGTGTCACCACTCCTTTGTCCATGTAGCTAGCTACCATCCATCCTTTCCTTTAACACATTAATAAGACCATTTTATTAAGCTATAATTTCACCAAAGTCACATTTTGCTGCAAATTAATGCAGTTGCGATTCTCAATTGATCACTGTAAACAAACTTTTAAGGAAGAATATGTGCCAGAATTTCAGTGATAGTGTGGCACACATAGACATGGACACTTAAGAAAAATCTCATTAGGCACCACTTTTATGTCTTTATGCATCTAAATAGCCTTGGAAATGTAGCCCCACAGCTTCACTTTTCTTTCTTATATTGCCACGCAGGACATTATTAAAAATAATTGTACCATGAATACAAGTCCCTCTCTCTACTTTTCATTTCCTTTAGCCCACAGCATTGTCTGAGGAGAATCAGTGTGAAAAACATTGCAGATCTTCATTTGTTGCGCCAACATTGAGCTATTTTTCAGTCTATCTTACTGCCAGCACTAGGACATGCTGTGACCACAGATGCCAAGAGACATGTGTCAGATTATACAAAGTCCATCTGGAAAGCCAGCAATCAGCAGTCACTGCTTGAGGTAGCCAGCTTTGAAAGGAAAATACATCTGCTGTAAGAATAGATGATTTCTATGTGTGCTATTAAAGAATCAAAATTAAGCACAACAAAAAACAAATCTGAAACAGCTTCAAAACTATCTTTACACAGAGAAGTAAATTATTACCTCTGAAAGCAGCAGTGCCTCTAAGAAGAAAGAGTAGATTTCTTTTTACCTTATGAGAGATTTGTTGCCCTGATATCCGGAGTCTGTTAGATTATAGGACTCATCTACTTTCCTTTTTCTGAAAGGATGTAGCTGTTAGGTAAAGTGAAGCAGCCTGGGTCACAGCACAGGATTTGTGGGGATATTCGTTCTTTCTTGTGATATTTATGTTGCCAGCAAGATTATCACAATTAATCTTGAAAGTAACAGGTACATCTATATTTCTACGTGTGCTTTTAAAGCTTGTCAAGTTTGTCAAGCGGGCTTGAAGTGTTAGATTGGTGATGTTTTATTAGTGAGCACTAAAACAATATATAAATCTATCTCAACATCTCTTTGAATATTCAACATATCATTTATGGCCTCTGAACTATTAACGACCCACCTCTCAGACCAAGAAATGCACCTACTTTCTTAGGAGTCTCCTATATAGCAGATAATAGCTTTAGTCCTAGAATACTAGCATTAGCACTGGCAGTGAGGCTGGAATCAGTACTTGTTTTGACATAATCTGTAATAATGTTGCTTTCTTCAACCAGTTGTCTCCCAGGGTGACATTTTGCTTAGGTTTTGCTTAGAGGTGCCTTTGCTACAGTAATATTACCAGAGTGCATTAAGTTCACCACCAAACATTGCTGCAGATTTTTCAATAGTAATGGTCTTTGCCAAGAATCTTATGAAAGTCTTCCTCTCCGTGACCCACTGTCTTCACAAATGGAGACACTGCTTGATACACCTAAACCTCCCCTCTCTGAACTCAGCACAAAGAAGTGGGAAGACAGTCTATGTCTGCGTTTTTTTACTTGCAGAAGATACTGTGATACAATAATACATTTCCTGACTGTGGTAAAATAATACATTTCCTGGATTTGTAGAACTTTCAAAAATTCTCCTTTCTGTTTCTTTGGGAGCCAAACACTGATGATATTCAGCTCATTCACTGGGAAATTTGGAGTGCAAGGCATACTTTTGCTTCTGCAAAACCCTATCAATGTGGTTGTGCATTCTCCTGAAGGAACAAATGCAAACCAGTTAAGACTTGCTGAAAATTTGGTGTTAAGGGTCACAGACAAATCTTCTGTATTTTTTACACAGAGCTTCTGTAATCTTGAATGCTATGAGAAAAAACAGAAGAGCCTTTGGAGTCCATCTGAACAGTGGAAGGGTCTCCATGGCTTATCTTATGAAATCAATTGTTTAAGAATTTAAGATGCTTGATGGCACAGTGCTTGGAGATATCTATTCCCCAGAATTTTGATGATTTTAGCTAAGGAAAAAAAAAAATTGTCAAGGCACGTTTATCATACAAGAAACGTAAATATATTTCACAGCTGTATTTCCAATGGATACACTCTGAGGATTACCATCTGTTCCAATTATTCCTTCATTGTTCTTGGTTTAAAGCGTGGCAGCTTTATAACTGCAATGAAACTCTTGCTATATATTTGTCTTTATTCAGGATTTTAGCTTTTATATCAGTTTCCTCAGGGTGAAAGGCTGTTCTCACATAGCCAGTGGAAAAAATGTTATCTATATGACCATCTGTCTAAGGTACTCTGCAGCATAAAGAACCACAGTTCAAAGTGCAGTGGTGTTTCTCCCTTATTTATATCTGGTTTACCAAGAAACTGATGGACCAAATATTTCACCTGTTATATCTCTGTAAACTGATGCTGCCTTGAATAATGCCCCTGAAGACAATAAAATTGCATAGCTATTAGCATGGCATGGTAAATGCATATTTGAGCAGTATGGAGAAGTATTTTACATAGGAAAAAGATTTAGCTGCCCAGCGCTGATTATTCACAAGAACACAGCACAAAGAATCTGATACACTTTCTAATTCTTTACAGTTAGAAAATGCTGAAAAGGACACTGAATATGCTAAAAAATGCCTACTGGCAAGAGTTCACAGAGATCGGGAGTCTTATGACTCTGCTTAGCTCAAAACACTGAAATCCTTGATGCAGAACCTTGCAATTGCTTCTCACCATTCTTATGTGCTATTCTGAGGCCATGGAATAGATTAGAAATTCATGTCCTTTCATGTAGCTTTCTTTGTGATGCATGTATTGGACATAACATATATCCTGCCCACTTCCAGATGCTCTACTTGATTTCTCAAACTAAACTGAATTTCAGTAGAACAACTTGCACCCTGAGCAGAACAGAGGATACCCATTTTCCTATGAATGGAATGCTCCAGAAGGCAAGCAGGTCTCTCTGCAGATGTAGCCTGTATTACCTCTTACTTGTAGAGACTGCTTGCAGATGAGCAGAGCAAGAGTTAAAGTTTTGCCTAAAAAGAGACTCCTAGTGTCTGTTTCAATGAGAAAAGTTTCTAAAAGAGTAGGACATGATTCAAATGGCCATCTAAACTTCTGAAAGGGACATTGCTGGGTGCACTCCACAATACCTGTTCTGTAAGGCATCTTACCAATAGGGGTTCCCACGCCGTAACCTTTGGAATCAATGAGCCCCCCAATCTGGGTGAGATTGCAGTTTCTCTGAGTCACATACTCTATGCTGGTTGACTCCATTAGCAGTGCATAGTCTGTTGTGAGCACACGCTGGATTCCCTCGTCGTTGTTCTTCACCAGCGCTGTCTGCTGTCTGCTGCTCATGAAAGCCCACATCTTCTCGTATGTTGATATTTTGGATTTCTAAGGAGGGAAAATAAGGGCACAGAATCACACCAGCACCCAAATTACACTTGTAAAATATTCCTCAGTCTTTTGTTGTGACCAATCTCAGTAGCACATCTGTAATGGGTAGCAGGTTTTCCCTTCATGCAGCTTTTCTTTCTTACTACGCTTCACACTGAGGAATCTCTTTTTTTCACATCATTTGCAGTGCCAGAAACTTCATTTCTGGCAAGACTATGCAGTGCTTTGAAGTTTTTTGGGCTCATGCTGTTACATGGATTACAGCACATAACCCTGGGAAATTAGTGCAGCTGGATGCTGTTGCACTCAGAAGCAGTGCTTCTGTCTGTCAGGGCAAACATACTACTCCAAAAACCTGATGATGAATAAAGTACTAGCTCCTTTGTATTGATATTACTTGCCTAGAAGTCGTGTACTTCAAGGATAAAGCTTGAAAAACAGATCCAAAGTGGTTTCTAATAAAAACTCTGATTTTTCCTTTCATTGCAATCAGACTTTACCCTCCTCCCAGTGAACTTAAAGGGAAGTTTCCCAGAAAGAGTGTATGCATGTCCTGTGTCGACTCAGCCACCTCCATACAGCGATTGACACTCCTTCCTCCCCACTCCTTTCAGTGTGCTATGTGACCCCATAAGGGAAATGCAGCGCCTGTGCCCCCTTGTTAGAAATTCTGCCTTTTTTGGAGGATACAAAAACAAAAGGAAACATTGTAGTGATTGATAGGGCTGGGACAAAGGCTGAACTCAATGATCTTTTAAGGTGTCTTCCAGCTGAAATGATTCTATGATTCTATGAGACTATATGTGCTTACTAGCCACTAGTATCTGGGGGATTCCTGAGAGAAGTTGATTTTCCGGTTCTTTGAGCTTTAAATGTTAATATGCTTCACCTGTAAATTCAATAGCTGTGAATGTCAGCTAAATTCCACCTAAGTTTGGTACGCCACAGGATACTACTAAACTCTGAAGATGGTTAAGTGTCTCTTTACTAGTAGAAACCATTTTTTACTGCTCAGCTGGGAAAATCTTTTGAAATTGATCATAAGTTTATGCAGTAGATTGAGTCTGATATTGAATTTACCGGAAGAATGTATTCCTTATTCAGATGAGTTTGAAAGAAAGATTTTAGCTTTTCAACTTGCTAAGTACCACTTTCTTTTTTTAAATGTAGATCATACGCCAAACCCTGGCCTTTGATTTCTCATTTATTTGAGTGGAAACATGTCTGCAGATCAGAAGATAGGAGCTGGCAAGAGTTACAACATGGGATTAAGATCTATTATCATACAGGGGCAAGAAAACAATGGAAGATATATAAACATATCGGAAATAGAGAAGGACAGTGGTCTGGAGAAATATGTATGTGTCATGATTTATGAATGTGAAACATCTTGCCTTCAGTTGGACTTTTCCTAAATTTGGACACACACACAGAGGGTGAGTGCTACCTTAGATCCCGCTGGCTCACCTGCCTAGAACCCCATCCCCATACTGGAGCAGTCTTTAAATGTCCAAGCTGTTTTCTGGATATCTGCATCTGGTATGGCCAGATCTGGGATCTGTGTACAGGGAGGTACATCTGAGATTCCTTGGAGTCAGAACTCCATTTTCCCCCAAAAATAATTTGAATTGCTTTTGCTTTCATTTTCCTCACTACCTGACAAGAAAATATAGTTACTGCTGAAACTTTCATGAAAATATTGCCTCTTTAGCAAGAGGTTTTCTGAGGACAGAGGTACTAGCATATGACATTCAAAATTAGTGGAAAACCACTACTGTTTGTAAATGCATTATAAACAAGATTAAATAAAAAGTGATGTAAATTTGAATAAATACAAAGAGAGTTTTCAGAAAAGCAGTGGAAATACCTTGCTTTTGTTGTACAGTTCCCAACCTGCATCCCATTCAGCAGGTACATTGTGTAATATCATCTTTCAGGAGCTTCCTGCTGCTACTTTAAGCAAAAAATCCTAAACTAAAGCCGTTCAGTTTCCGTTGTGCCAAGATCCTTTTCTTCACTCGGTGTCTTCAGAAATCCTTTTACCATGTGTGTCTCATTGTCCTGAAAATCAGACTCATCTGGTCTCATGTCCTACATGACAGGCATTCTGTTCCTCTCTCCTCCATAGCAAAGAATGTCCAGTGTCATGGTTTCGGTTTAAAAAAACGGTTGGTCTGAAAGAGCCTGCTGTTTCTCTTGGCATTTCTTGGTTTATGTTCTGAGCTTAGCCCTTAGATAGATCAAATCTTGCAACACTGGAAGCACTTAAAATAATCACCCTTCCTTCGTGCAACCCAGCTCTGCTCTATACTGCTGCAGGACATTTTTTCTGCTGTTGCACCTGTTTGTCTTGATTCCTCCTTTCCCTTTCCCTGTCCCCATCACATTAGCACTCCCAGGTGGCAGGACTGTCTCTGTATCACAGCAGTCTCCAGCCTTCAAACGGCAGGAGCATGGCTCTCAGGAGGTACCTCTGGACATTCAGGTGCTTGTAGAATTTTTTTGTGGCATGAGACAGCTTGTGGGAAACTGTTTAGGCTAACTCAGGACTTCACAGCTCTCCCAAAAGAAGTAGAGTTATTTCAGGTGTCTTCTCTAGAATCATGATGACAGATACCCTTTCTTAAACTACATCATAATATAATGTAGAGTAGGAATGAGAAAAACTGCTGCTCAGAAACTATTACTCCTGCCTTTTCTTAATTCCCAGGTCTCTCCTTGGGTGGAGTGTATGCTTACTTAGTCCAAGAAGTATATGCAGCATTTTACAATCCAAAGGATATACAGTCATGCCCTCACAGCACACACAGTCTTCTGTAATGTATCTATTACATTAGATGATCTTTAGAGGACCCTTCCAACCTACATCATTCTGTAATTCTGTGATTGCATTTATTATAGAGAGACCTACTTTGTGACCATCATTCATATTGCTGAAGGATCCTCCATGAATTTGGGAAAATTATGTATTTACTTATTACTCTAATCTCCTTTCAAATGTTGTGATTTCACCTCATCATTTCTCACTGGAGAGCCATGAGTCAGTCCAACCTTACAGAGTTGATTGATGCCATCTTACCTTGAAGAAGGTCATTGTGGATCCATCTCTAACAGCCCCATACTCTATCTTGGTTTGCTTTGCCAAATCATCTGCTGAATCAATGGGAGATTCCATCCTCTCCACAGTCAAGAAGGCAGCCAGGTTGGCAGTATAGGATGAGATTATGATTAAGGTGAAAAACCACCATATTCCTCCAACTATTCTGGTAGAAAGAGCTTTGGGCATCAGCTCTGATCCTGTTACAATATCATCAAAATAAACATATTAAAATTATGTTGAAAGATGTTTTCCTGATACCACAGACTGCTTTTAGGCACAGAATGCTTTTATGAGTTGCAGTATGATAAAATGATTTAAACAATAATCTCACAGATGCACAGCTAACGTTTATAATGGTAACACACTGTGAAGGGGATGTATGCCATGATACACGACAAATGGAATTGTCCTTGGGTCTAAGCCCCATTACATCTCTGAGCTAATGCTAATTGTGATATTAACCTCTAACATCCCCAGCAAGCTATACTAGTATTTTTGTCCATTTCCTAAATCACTTTTGCAAGTAATCTTTTTTAGCCTAAGATGTTTAGCAGAATTCTGTTCTGCTTACAAACTACCTGGTAGAAAAATCTTACAAGAGAAACCTGCCTTGTGCATACTATCAACATATCTAAGCAGAAACAGTGATCAATATGGTTCCAGTGAAATCATTGGTCTGTTTGAATATGAGCTCAAAACCTAGAACACATCTTATTACAGACATGTGGTTTATATTTAAAAATTCAGAGGGTGAATGGACACATGCCTTGGATCTACAGGGTAATGCAAAGTTTTGGATAGTGTATTTGACACCCATTATTGCCAAAAAGGTTTTAGCAGATATGCCTATATGTTACACTGATGATCTGCTGTTGTCATAAAACGTCACAGAACAACAGGTAAGGCTGTCAAGTGCACTGAAACAGCTTCTAAGGAGATCAGATAAACCATATTTAAGCCACAGAGGTATTAGTATTTCTAAGCATTCTGATGCAAGTTTTGTGCTGTTTTTTCTAGAGGTGTCTTCATTGAACTCAGTTGATTATGGGAGATTCAAGTATTTGGTTCAACAAAGCACTTAGACAGACACTTGAATACTTTTGACTTCAAAATCAAGACTTTGCGTAACTATTTTGTTCATGAAGGATGGACTTAAGAAAGTACCTAAGTGCCTCTGAATGGAGTTCTCATCACGTAAAGATTTGATGTGATAAACATATATCTATTACTGGAAAAACGTGTTGACATATTATCTCTCCCCAGCTATTTAATGATTTCTGTAAGAAATGCAAACATGTTACAAAGAATATTTCCAGACTCTGCAAAAAACTCTGAATGGGACCTCTGGAGCAAAGGCGAAAGGCGTAAAAACTTTCCAAACAACCAGCAAACAGATTTAACTTAGCTTTGTAAATATATAGACATGTCTCTTAAAGGTCAAAGCTAAGCATAGCCTGAGGGTTTGAGTAGGTTTACAGAACTGCCAAACGGTGAGAGCAGGTGCACAGCCTGTGCAACCCTGTGCAGCCCTGGTGCTGCATGGATTTCAAATTAAGCCAGCAGTCTAACAGCAGAAACTCACTTGAAATTTTCAAGTCCAAATGCACTAGTTTCAAGAGCTGTAGCTCTATCTGGGTTTATGTTTGTAGTCTGTTGTGCTTTCTGGCTTTTCAGATTAGATTTTTTTTTTTAATACATGGAATTCTTTTTCATACCGTTGTTCTCAGGAAAAGCATGTGTTTATTTCTAAGCTGGGGTTGACCTACAACAGCTGGCTTCTAGGAGCGCTGATTCAGGTCATCGTGAAGGTATTATTTCTTTTAAGCTTAGACAGCTATACAAATATAATTTCTACATTTGGACCCTGATACAATATCTAGCTCTGACATATACATTCCAGTAACTCGCAACAGACAGTTACCTTGCAGATATCTTAACAAGTAACCATGAAATCTGCCAGCACTGCCTTATGGCAGCACAAGAGAGTAGGTGGAGAAACCCTGCGTGCTGAATTTGTGAGGTCAGATGTCAAACCTCCTGTGATTTCCTCTAGTAAAAAGTTGTTTGGGAAAAAAGCAGCAGAATATATTTTGTTCAACAAAGCTCAAAACACCACAGTCTGTTAATCGTTCAGTGAGATACAGTTTTACTTTTTTGAGGTGCTAAGCACACTCTGCTCTCAGCTGAACCAAACGGGTCCAGCACCTATTTTGATTACCTCCATGATTATTTCAGTGTTCCTTTTTTGATGGCTTTGATTCCAGCAAAAAGCATTAATATATGCTCCATGCTCACCATCTTTGCCCTGCATGCTCTCCTTAAACAGATACGCCTGGTCTGACCCCTTGCCTGGCTGAAATGGGGCTCTGATGGATAGCTTTCCTTTCTGAGAGTGATCATTTCTCTGAATGAATTGGATGAAATGTGTCCCGTTTGGATGCTTTAAGAGTATGTGTAACACATCTGAGACTTTCAGGGGAAAAGCAGGGGAAGTAACGTCTAAATAAAAAAGTTGCTAGCAAGACTTGGGGTCAGAGACAATACTTGCTGAAGTCTCTCTAGTGCCTTTTTATGGCAGACATGACAGCCAATCCTGATCCAGACTTTGCTCACGCTCTGTAGAAAAGAGAAAGTCTGATCATCACATTTTAAAATTTAATAACAAGTGGCTTCCAATCAAGCATAACAAGCAGCTGCTGCCAACAAGAAAGAGCGTAACGCTAGATGCAGTTTCACAACCATTCACATCATGTTGAAACTCTTCACACTTACTGATGATGCACTTACAATCACACGCACCACACGTTTGTACATGGAAACATTTGTGTTGCCTTACAAATGGTTTTTTTTTTCTTTCTTTCTTTCTTTCTTTCTTTCTTTCTTTCTTTCTTTCTTTCTTTCTTTCTTTCTCTCTGTCTATCTTTCTTTCTTTCTTTTGTTTTGCTTTTAATCTTCTTGAAAGACAAGCAGAGTCTGGTTGGGGCTGACTGTCATGTACCCAAGGTAGTGGTAACGAGCAGACACTGCATCCCACAGTTTGCTGTGGATGATGGTAAACTCCAAAAAAGGCAGTACATCAAAACACAAAATCCTGGGGCACTTTCACACACAGGGCAATCACAGTTATATACACACACCTGCCTGATACTGTAAAACCTCAACCCATGTTTTACTGACAAACTACAAGGAAAACAAGCCAAAAAAGCAAAACAGAACAGGTCTTCCCTCATCCAAACTCCTTCAAAATAATTTCTATGAGGAAGCTCTATATCTTGTCAACACATTGGTGCACCAATAAAAACAAGTGCATCTTAAGTACAACACAAACTTTATTCTTTACCATATCTAGGAAAAAACCCTACTCGTGGTGTTTTGGTTTTTTTTAACTGATAATCATATCTCTTAATGAGGGAAGAATAAACTGTACCTGGATGAATGCAGAGGTGGTTTTATATTCCTTACTTAAATGTTTAGCAACTTAATATGAAGGAACTGCTGGGCTTTCCTCTGGGGTGCCTTTCTGGTTGTTGTCATGGGGTAAGGATTTTTGTTCAGCTTTGATTCAACTTGAAATGTTTGTCAGAAAATAATTTCATTCCTTTCAGTGAACCCCAGTTTTGGTGAACAGTAATTTAATTGGAAACCTTTAGAACATACGTGTAATAAACAAATATGTTTAGTACACATATCTGTTTGACATCCCATATGGAGTGAGCTTCACTGCCCTTCCTTGTCAACTGAGTAAAATGTTGTTTGTTTCCAAAATCATCAGCAACAGGTACTTGTGACTGGGTTAAGCTAATGCTTCTAGGGTTGGATGCATTTACAGAAGGATGGGACTCATACCTGCAGAAAAGCCATAAAAGAAAAGGTTTGGTTTTGGTTTTAAGCAAAGTATTTGACAAATGCCAACAAACTTAACAACTTTTCTGAAGAAAGAGCATCACTTTTTTTTTTTCTTGGCAATTATAACGGTTTTTCTAGGGTAGCTAAGGCTGTTACTGTTTCCATTGGGATGGAGCCCAGCATTTTCCTGTTGGCAAACCTCTTATACCAATAAACTCAACTTCAACATGAAGTGCTTTGTATCCCTCTTGCAATTATTTTGTATTTCCACTCCAGAAATTCCAGTGTGGCCATGTTCCCTTTCTCTTAGATGCTTTCTCTCCCTCCTTCTGCTGCAGCCCTGTTCTGGATTTCACAGGTTCCCCTCCTCTGCCTGCTCCCGATTGCAGTGGCACGTTGCTTTCTTCCTTTCTTCTATTGTTAAGTTTCTGAGATCAGATTTTACAGTATATATTGTATTTACAGATGGTGGAGTTTACCAGCACAGAAGCCCTTGAGCAGACTGTGGGACGTGTGCGATAATGAAGTGTAACCGGTGTACCTTGCTGCATGAGAGCTCCAACTCCAAACCAGAAACTATTTAGCAAAGTAAAATTGTTTTCCACCACATCTGAGTCTGGGTTGCACGGGTGGGGGTTATACCATTCATATGGTGTAAACCTGTGGCAGTTAACAGAAACAATCTGTAAACATAAAATAGAGCACACACAGCGGCAGCAAACCTGCTGAACAATGCACAAAGTGAGGAGGTTAATGAAGGAGACAAGAAAAAGAAAACCTCAGCTGAAAGGCTGTCCGCGGGACGTCTTGCATCTACCTCGTGCAAGCTGTGGAACAGCGCTGCAGTGCCAGGAGCTGTTTTCATAGTCCCGGATAGAGCACAGGGCTACCCCCTCACTCCTCCCATTCTCAGATTAGAGCGCTTGAGGGTGAGGCTGCAGCAACGGCCCGCAAGTTTCCCTTCCCGCGCCTCTGGCAGACAGACAGACACTTGCAGGGGTGAGTGGACACCAGAAGCCATGTAGCTGCTGCTTGGTAAAGTGTTTAGAAAAGAATGAAGGAGTAGCAGCCATTTTTAGCTGTCTGCAGTCGAGATGCTGAACGCTGAATGTGCTGTCCCTGCGCAAGGCTGCCGCAGCAGTGGGAAAAAAAAGGGCTGCTTGATTGTTTGGAGGCGTTGGGGAGCAACTGCAGTGCCTGAAAGCCATAGGGCCATGTTGTTGGCATTGGTGGGAGAGAATGACGGAGAGAATGGCCTTTAATAGAAGAACTCTGCTCTATTCCCCACGCACCATCTTGTGACTGCAAACCATGTCCCTTCTGCTCTGCACAACACTTGGCAGAGCTATGTTAAGGACCATTTCTCCCCAAGGTACCTTGCCTGCTGTTGCTTCCCACTGCTGCATGGCTTGCTGCGTACTTTCTCATGAAGTTTATGAATATAGCTTTAATTGAAAATGTCATGCCAATACATTTTAATTACTGTTCCAACAATATAATTAAGCATTGAATTTATGCACAGTTGCAAGCAGAGTGCCTTGCTTAGCTGAAGTAATGAACTCTGATAATAATGAACCCACTAATTGAAACAGTATGTAGCTTAGGATGCCATTAGCCACACAATATTACCATTACTAGCACTATAGTATTAAAAACATAGTAAAAGACACAGTTTTCAGGTTCAAGATACAGCAGTTCTACATATAGCAGTTAAAAGAAAAGTAATCACCAACTTATATATTTCAAATTTGTGCTAGAAAATAGAAGGGACTGTTATGTAGTAACAAAATTGTTCCCAACTCTATTTGAGAACACAGGGGGAAACAAACCCTTAAAACAAGAAATGCAGAAAATTAGGACCTGAAGTTTCCTGAGCTGTCAACCAGCACAGAAGAGGTTCAATACTAAGCACACACCCATGGGGTCCCAGAGTGTTAACACAGAATGGAAATAAGAAGATATACAAATAACTCTACCTGATCTGACTGGGAAGACCACAACTGGGAGCTTGTGTTATTTCAGATAACAATCACATTCAGTAGATGGGACACGTGTCTCCATCACCGAAAGAGCAAAACAGCCATTGCTAGAAAGTGGCAATGAAAATCTAGCAGCAAAATTCTTTCTGCCAGACTGGAAACATTTTTATAACTCTGAGTATATATTTTAACATGTTACTAGTGGTATACATTTATTTTTCACCTTGAAACAAATACTGATTTTCTTCTTGTGTTCCTGTTGTAGTGCTGAGCTCTAAGAATGCTCTGTTTCACTGCCCAGGACTTCAGTTTTCTTGTCTGTTGTCCACTAGTTTTATCCCTCTTCAGGCCTTCAGAAGCAGCTATGCTGTGGTTTCTGGAGAGATGCTCAAGCCACCTAAGCGCCTTTTCATATAAGATCTCTGTGACATTATACACCACTAGTGGTGACCTCAACTACCTGGCTCTACTATTACTGACATAACAGCACAGCTGACATGACATTAGCAGTAAAAGAAAGTTTTGGCAGAAAAGGCTTTGTTCTTTCTTTCACTGACAGTGAGGCTGGGAAAAGAGCTTTGTCAGTCTGTTACCCTTTGCAATGATGAAAACTTCAGTGATTGAATTTAAAAATTAATATAACAATGACAGGGCAACATAAGGCTCAAAGACAAATGAGAAATTATTCAGCTGCTGAAAAGTCTGAAGACATAACAGGAAGATTATCCTAGTCCATGAAAATTATTCACAAGCTCTATCTTCTGTCAACTGACATCAAAATGCTGTTAACCATATAATTTACTGTTCAGTGTTTAAAAGTGGATGCTTCCTGGGGTTCTTAAAACCAATCTAATCAATATTTACCAAAGCCTCTGGAAAATCTTACAGAAATCTTGATGTATTTGGAGACATGACCATGAAATAAAATTTATAAATTCTAAAGTAAATAAAGATGGTGTATGAACACAAATTTGTGTACTTCTTCAGCCTATGTAGGTGAGAGCTAATCAAGTGCTGCTTTTAGGTATCAGTTAAAAAAAAAAAAAAAGCATTTGTGTCAGAAAAATGAGAAACATTCAGAAAATGATGTTAACTGTTTTGCTGAACCAGTGTGCTCTTTTCCTAAAATAAGTGGGTTATGACAATGATATGCAAACTTGATATATTGAAGTTGTAACAAGTAAGGTTTTGTGCTGCGTGTTATGAATGCATGGAGGTCTATACCTCTAATGACATGTAAGATTTTTAGCTAATTTTAGCCACATTTGACAAATAGGCATAGGATTTAGAAGTTCCTATGCTCCTGCAAGTGTTGTGAAACATCGCAGCAGTAGCCCCACTAGGGGAGAAGCTGCAGGATGAGCTCACAACTCAATGTGTATCTGCTATTCCACATTGGAAAGATCACCTATAAATCCTTCAGCTGCAGGGAAAGCAAAGAAACAGGAAAACAAACTTCAGTTGCTGATCACAATCCACCATGAGACACAAATCTGTAGGGAAATCAGGCTTCATTAGGTATGCTGTACCTGTAACTACTGGTTTTTAGAAAGGTTTTGGAAACAAAACATAATGCAGCTATGCAGGGTGAACCTATGGATTTATCCAAAGGCTACACCATGATTTGGAGCAATATTTAACAGCCAGAAAAGAAAGCAAGCAGATTTCAGAGCCGATGATTTGTGAACACCCTGTTTCCCTTTGGTTGCTCCTGGCCACACATCTGCATGTGGTCAGTTCTGTGAGCAGACAGAGGATTCTGATGCTTATTTATTCTTGCAAACTTGATGCTGTTATTTTTAAAAAATAGAAGCACTGAGGAGAACTTAGGTTTTGTTTTCCCTTCCTCCATTTCACAGGTGGAGAGAATTGTTGGATGTTTTTAGCCTTGGCACACATCTGCAGAAAAGTCAGTCTGTCACAGTTGAGCAGATTTAACATTAGTCATAAATGAGATCATGATTTCTGTACAGTAAAGTTATTATTTATGGTACAGTGAGCCACTGCAAGAGCTTGTGGGAAGCCATGACTAATTGTGTAGAGTCCCATAGCTGCCAGGAATGGATAAATTCTTTTTTTTACCTAGGACCAATATTAATATGTTAATCCATGACCTTTCCTCCTCTATTTCCCTCCTCCTTCTTCACATTCACAGGAATTTAAAGGAAAAAAACAAACCTCACAAGTTTCTATACTTCATTACCAGTATAGAAATATGCAAATAAGCAAAGCATTCACGTAGGTTGTCCACATGGAACAGGTCCAAGGCTAGTCACTGTCAAAAGAACTGCTCACGTGAGTAAAGGTTTTGCAGGGATGCTATATGATCAGAACTGACAATTCAGATTCCAGTTATTTCACGACCTTTGAATGAGGTATATGGACATATACATTGGAATATATACATTCTTGCTGACTTCTTAGATGCCATTTGCAATAAAAACTGCAGAATTTTAGTTACTTTTGTTGTGATGTGAATGTGTGGGCTATATCACTTCAGTTCTTATATTTCATAGTACAAATGTTTTCTTGGTCCATTTTCCATATAATTTATTAATTTGGAATATATTCTTGTATGTGCAAAGCATTACATAACAGAACTGGAGAAAGGATTAATTAGGGATCCTCAGTAAAAAGAATAAAAACATGAATCTCCATGAAGGATTAATAAAAAGATTTATGCTTTCAATTATTAAAAAGGAAAAAATGAAACATAGGATGAGAACAAATAAACAGAGTTGGAAATGAAATTCCAAGACTCCTACATGAGGAATAGGTCAACAGCTAGGCCAGGTTGGAGTCCAGGTTTATTCAAGACTATACCAAAATGTATGCCACAAAGGAAACAATTTCCTCTGACAAGTTTCTAAGTTCATTTTCTTTCACACTTGGTTTGTTCTTGTTCAAATCTCTTGAGCAGCTGACTCCCACACTGTGGTCCATGGTCTCTGTGGCCACAATAACTAGCTTGTATCTAATTTGTGAAATCATATCACCTATCTAGAATTTTTAAAGTAAAGTTCAATTATAAGGTTATAGAGTGTTCTGTTGGCCCTATGGAAATGTGTTTGTGGTCCATTTGCCCATAAACATTGTGGCACATCTGTCTTTGAGAACTTTATGAGCTTTGGCCTCATTTGGAAAAGCAGTGTACACACACTTATTTCCTACTGGTTTTGAACAGGAAGGTCACTCGGACCCTTCTACTGACAGGCAGGGTGCACCTCAGGGCAGTGCTGGGAGAGACCCCTTGATATACTTCACCTTGCAGATTGTCCCCTTAGATTCCCAGTCACATTATGACGTAGTTTCAAGGCGAAAATATGCTCACATCCTCTTTCTTACCTTGTAACTGTATGCATTGTTATTAGAAAAGAGAAGTGCTTACATGCAAGTAATATAAATTGCTTTTCAACATGTAGTCTGCTTAGGTGTTTTGTACTGACAAAGAAAGGCTGACACACTTCATTGGATATTTCTCTTCATTCAGCCCTTAAGGAAAGTAAAATCTTGTCACATTGCAATATATAAAAGCGATAGCAGTGTTGATGTGAAAATGCCAAGAGACTTTCTAGAACATTATGTTTTAAGACTGGATAAAAGCCTTGGGATAGTATTATACTTTATCTGCCTCTCAGAGCCCATGCAACACCTATGGGAGGAGAGGTAGTTAATGTAGAGTTATCTAAAACTATATCTTAAACTTACCTTGCAATGACAAAGAGGACACAACTGACTCCAAGGCAGGCTAGGAGAACATACATCCAAATATCAGGAGAAAGAGGGTTTAAAAAGGAGAAAACACCAGGGTTTGTCCCATTGGGCTTCCGGTACAAGATGCTGATTCCCAGTGTCATGAAGGGCTTGGAAAAATCAATTACTTTCTCTCTTACATAGGTAATAGTGAGAGGAGCAACAGCGAGATCAGCTTTCTGAAAACACAAATGAAAAAATACTCATTCTTTTTCATGGTCAGCAAACACACTACTATTCCTTCTTTTTTTCCCCCAAGTATTAAAAACTAAACTGAATTTTACTATAAACCTGAAATGTTTAACATTGTGACAAAGTTTAACATTGCTAAGGTATTATTGGGCACATAACTCTGTTTCCTCTTTTTGTGGGTGAAGGGACATTTGTGACTTTTATGTGAGCAGGAAAGGTATAACTAGGGACATTTGACTTGGTCCTGTGCAATGGGGCAGACCACAAGGAACGACTGCCAGAGATTCTGTGACAGGAACTATGTCCACATATCAGAGGCTGTCACAGGGCAAAGGTGAGGTGGAAGCTCAGGCTTTGCCATTGGAGTTGGAAGTCAAGGGGTGGGCAAAACCTGTTGCTAGCTCAGCACCTGCTGCTTCACTACAGACAGACTTCCCCACACACCTGCAGACTATTATATCAGATATACTGATGGGGCTTACTACTCTGACAAGTGGTAAAAAAGACAGAACAGTGGCTGTAAAAGAATGAAAACTAAAAAAACCATTTCATTTGGGCTAGCTACATATAAAATATCCCAGATGAAAGGAGAATAAAGAGAGAAGGATTCAGTCTTACATGATCTATGAGTTCTTTGACCATCCCATTCCACTCTCCTTTGTCATTCTGGGCTCCGTATTTGCCATCAGAAACTAGTTTGACCTCATAGATGAAGCCTAAAATATTTGACAACTCCTTTAGTAAGTCCAGGCAATAACCCTCGAATCTGTCATTTCCATACAATGGCTTGTCAGACTTCTTGTACATAACATAGGGATCTTCCTATAGAAAAAGACAGTAGATATGTAGTAATAGAAATGAGGCTTATTTCAGATTAGAATAATAGAATCATAAAATCATAAAATCATAGAATGGTAGGGGTTGGAAGGGACCTTTAGAGATCATTTAGTCCAACCCCCCTGCAGAAGCAGATTCACCTAGATCAGGTCGCATAGGAACATGCCCAGGCAGGTGTTGAAGACCTCCAAGGAAGGAGACTCCACAACCCCTCTGGGCAGCCTGTGCCAAGGTTCCCTCATCCTCACAGTAAAACAGGGGTTTTTTTATATTTAAGTGGAACTTTTTGTGTTCCAGCTTCATTTCATTACCCCTTGTCCTGTTGCTAACTACATTAGAAAAAAGAGATGTCCCAACCTCCTGACACTCACCCTTTAGATATTTATAAATGTTAATAAGATCTCCCCTCAATCTCCTCTTCTCCAGACTAAACAGCCACAGTTCCCACAGCCTTTCCTCATATGAAAGATGTTCCATTCCCCTGATCATCTTGGTGGGCCTGCGCTGGACCCTCTCCAGAAGTTCTCTGTCCCTCCAGAGCTGAGGAGCCCAGAACTGGACACAGGACTCCAGATGAGGCTTCGCCAGGGCAGAATAGAGGGAGAAAAGAACCTCCCTTGACCTGCTGGCCACACTCTTCTTGATGCATCCTAGAATGCCTTTGGCCTTCTTGGCCACAAGGGCACATTGCTGGCTCATGTTCAATTTACTATCAATCAGGACTCTCAGGTCACTCTTTGCAGAGCTGCTCTTCAGCAGTTTGACCCTCAGCCTGTACTGGTGCAGGGGGTTGTTCCTTCCCAGATGCAGGACTCTGCACTTGTCCTTGTTGAACCTCATGAGGTTCCTCTCTGCCCAACTCTGAAGTCGGTCAAGATCCCACTGAATGGCAGCACAGCCTTCTGGGGAATCAGCCAGTCCTCCCAGTTTGGTGTCATCAGCCACCTTGCTGAGGGTACACTCTGTCCCCTCATCCAGGTCATTGATGAAGATGTTGAACAAGACTGGCCCCAGAACCGATCCCTGTGGAACTCCACTGGCCACAGGCCTCCAACTTGACTCTGTGCCATTGATCTCCACCCTCTGGGCTCTGTCATTCAGCCATCAGATTATATCAGTTATATCAGTTATATCAGCAGATTATATCAGTTTCTCTAAAATATGTTAGCATTTTATAAATTATTGCAATTAGGTGGAAATCAGTAACTTAATATGTCTATAAAAAGCTGGTTTAGGTATGTTAACAAATTGAATTAATCAATTAGTGACAAGCATAAATGTCCTAATTTTCAGTGGAAAAGACCATTCATAGTTCCCAGAATTTTCCACTAGAGCAATGCTTAGGAGGTCTAAAATCAGACTGTACTCTACCTTGTCCCATCTTAAGGGGCAAGAGAGGTACTGAAGGAGAGGGAGGGAGAAACAGAAAAAGAATCATAGGGAGAGCCTGGAATTTTATATTCTGTGAGAAATAAACTTTCAAACATAACAGCTGTTTTGTTGGGCAGATATTCACAGGAAATAATGGAGAACAGCATAGATAGATTGTAAAGAACCTTGTTGCTTTTCTTTTTAAAAGATTTTGGGTAGAAGATCTGGGCAAGCAGATTTCTGCAGTTTAATGTGTCAAAACACCTCTCGCAATAGAAAAGGAGTGTAGAGGGACCCGTTGATCTCTTTCCCTCCACCTGAGGAATTAGGCAGAACAATTGAAAAAAAGTGGCATTATTGGCCAGGCAGAAAGCACGAAGCAGAACAACTCATGAATACCCAGTTGCATGTTTCCCATTTATCATAGTAAGGACATAATTCAATCTGTCTATCCACTGTTTGCTACTTTCTTTCAGTCCTCTTAATCTCATTTTCAGTAAAAAAGAATGATGTGTAAGCACCAACTACAAAGCTGAGTATTTGTGCTTGTTAATTCTTCTGGGAAGAAAAGTGCATCTCTGAAATATTGAATTAAAGAGAACAATTTTGGAAGTGGAGGTTCCCAAGAGTCTTTTGTTGGCAGTGGGATATTTTTGAATCAATCTTGTTGACAGATGAATGTGTACGTCAATTCTGAGTCTAAATAAAAAAGTACTTCTTGGTAACAGGCTAGTTTAACAAAATGTTGTTTAGTGTGGAGGAAAGTAGACATGGAGTGCAGGACAGAGGTGGAAAAGCCATCAGTGAGAGCCCTACAACCCATCATCAGCAATGGTTATGTCCTACAGCATGGCTGATGGTGCCACCTCTGACCAGTGAGACTTACCAAAATAGTGGTGACGATAAGTGTTCGGTTAGCCAGGGAATCTGTGATGTTGGTTGATCTGTCCTTGTTGCTATCTGTCATGTTAAGGCCACTGTATGAGTTCCAGACCCCAATCTGTGTAAAAGAGAGCGGGTGAGCACCTGCCAGGCTGCAGTGAGCTGAAATACTTCCCTAAATGCTCATCACCTGAGAAGAGTACAGTGGCTCTAGTCCTTGCAGAGACACCAGCAGTACGAAATGCTAAAGAAGGGAAATGGCTGTAGGTCTGAGTAAGGCAGCAACATCAAATGGCTGATTTAGAAAACACGGGGAAGATACTGCCCTTTTAAAAGCAGGTGGAAATGAATAAGCTGTAAGAGTATAAGGCATGTCAATATAGTGGCGTTTTAGCCAATTTGCTACAAAAGTGCAACATGTTGACTTTGCTTCCTGCTAAAAAATGTCAAACGTCTATTTTTATGGTTTTTAAAAAAAAAAGTTGTAAATGGTAGGGTTGAAACATACAGCAAGACTTCTCTCTTCCAATATAACAGCTTGAATAAACATGTTGAAGCAGATTGATAGATGCACTGGCCTTTTGCTTCCACTGTGCCTTCAGCAGGTTTGGCAAAAACTATTCTGTCATGTCTTGACTGCTACATATGACAGAACTAGCAAGGTGATACCATTTCACACACTGATCAGCATTTGTTCAATAAATGTAAGTGGCCAAAGGCAAATTCCTTTCTAGCCCCAGAGGTGGTGAAGAATTTCAGTATTTAACACTCAATCCAAAACCTCAAGGGAAATATCTTCATTACTTCTGTGGATTTGGATCTACATCTTGTGAGACCAGCAATCATAACCACGATGATTTAATCAGACAAAGTCTTCTTTAGTATAAATTCAGCCTGGAAACATCTTTTTCTTTTTTTTTTTTTTTGGCTATGGAAAATGATGAATGAGGGCTGATGCAAGAAAACTCTGGGCAAGGCACTGGCTCAGGCAATTTGGCTTGTATTGGACATTTGTGGAGAGCATCAGACAGATGGCTTGGGGGACTGACACTGGACATCCACAAAGCCTTTTGCATTGCCACACTGCTCTGACAGTATGTTTCACCTCTACCCAGAGGGATTCACTTTCAGATCCTCCCTGCTGGGATTGCCAGTAACTGCCAAGCGAGTCTAAGACAAAACTCACTGACTTGCCCTGTGTACTAAGGATTTCTATCTGCCATCAGGTGCTCAGTTATTTCAGACTCAGACTGTACTCTTCTTTGGTTCTTGACTGAGGCAGAAATGACATTGCCTTTGTACCAAATCCAGCAGATTAGTTTGTACCTGCTGAGTGTGGATTTCAGGTGATAACTGTACATTTTCAAACAAACTCTGGGTTTGTGTCCTTAGGTGCCATTACTTTCACCTCTCACAAACTTTTTTTTCCAAAGTATGTTTAGTGGAGATAGTTATGTCATTTTAAGAATCTTTTTTTAAAGTGTTTGTCAGTCATTCCCTTTATTTCCAAAACTAGATCATATTGGGAAACTGATTTGAAAGGTACACAGGAAAAAAAATGTTGGATATTATGATAGCCTGTAGCATGAATGTAGTAAATAATTAGTGTCCTTGAATTTGCACCAGGGTGGCTGAGTTAATCAAAAGCCTTTCTGCTCATTGTTACTGACTTGATGTGCTTTTATCACTTGTCAGCAGGGAAGAGGACAACAACCATGAAGAACATGGAACAACAGTCACAGCTCATACAAAATACACCAGGAGACCACTCTACATCTGGATAAAAGAATGACACCGCAGGTCAACATTGATTAGAGCAATGGAAGAGGTTGGAGGGGCACTGAAAGAATGAGGTCACAGTAGTATATCACTATGGTGGATCCAGGGGATTTATTGCAGTTTAGTGACAAGTTTGAGAGGTGTCATATGCCCTTCTCAGCAAGCCTGTGCTCTGAACCAATTGTAATTTGGTTTAAATCAATTCAGCATAACACAAAATGCCTAGAGTCAAAAGCAAGATTGGTTCAATAGTGTTCTGCATGTCAGGTAGGATGATCTATTCACCAGTAATAATGGAAATGAGGGCCTTTCTGCCTTAGCCTGATTCATTGAAGATTAAAACAAGGTTATTAAGTATGTGCTTTATAAGAACACAAAAAGAGTGTTATAGGATGCTTTACACTGGTCTACTCTGTACCATTGCAATCCCTCCCAAAACACATCATCAAAATCTTTTCTAACTATGTATGTGGGAGGGTGGGAAATAATAAGATCTGTATGAGATGTATTCACAATATAATTCTAAGTGTTATAAGAATTTTTATCTTGTGACTCTGGAACATTTTAAATGTGATGAATGCAGTTGTTATCTTTTCCTTACAGAATGGCAACTGTGGGTTGCACTTCCAGTGGGGAGCCATGAATGGGGCTGGTCTCTGACTCCCACTTTGGTCCCTTTTTCAGCAGGCAGAGGCACCTCACATTAAAGAAGAGATGAGATTCCTGGGGCATTTTAGATCTTTTAAAACAAGTCTAGTTAAAATTTCCTTATGTTAGTGAGTGACAGCACCCATTCAATCCTCTATGTTATTTTCTGTAGGGAGCTAATAGCACAGTCATCAAAATTTTGAGTCAAAAATGCTTAGACATTGCCTGCACAGTATGCATTTTGTGGGAGGCAAAAAAATCCTAATCCTGCATGTTAAAACAGTCCTTGCTGCTGATGGTAATACACTTCTGAAAAGGTGCAAATTTACCACTTGTGGGGAATCTTAGGTGAATCGGGGAGGAAAATAGCTGATAAAAGGACTGCTTTTGCTGCAGACAGGAGCCTCTATTCAAAGAGGGAAAAAGCACAGCTCCCAAGAAATAAAATAGTAATTAAAAAAACAAAAGGTGAAAAACTGGAATCCTGTCAAGACTTTTCTGTTATTTGCAATTACAGCGTCTCAGGTTGTGATAAAACTTATTCTACTAGAAAAAATTATACTCTTGGATACTAAGAGTGTTGTCTCTAAACTGCAATATGAGAGTCACTACCAAAACCCAAAGGATGAGTCTGAAGATCCATCCCAAAGGTTTTTTGCATCACCTATGTACAAACCTTCTTCCACACTTTATATAAATGATTAGAAACCTCGCCAGCAGCCTTGGTACAGAGAAAAACAAACAAAGTGCTTCATTAAAAATGAAAAGAGAACCACTCTGGAGAGCTGTGTGGGAGCAATTACATTTAAAGTCTTAATTAACCCATAGGCAATTATCATTCAGAGCCAAGCTACTGGATGCAGAGCAAGGGACAGTACTATCTACAGCTGACATGAGCTGGTTATATTACCTGGGTGAGAGATTTTTGGACACCCACAGCAGCCACCTCCTAGGTGGCAGTGGGGAGAGCACTGCAGGAGCCCATGTTTGCTGGCCGAGGGCTTGAGGTAAAGGAAGGGGAACTAATCTAATCTCAAGAACATGAAGGATTTTTAATGTCTCAAGTCTTCTTGAGGTTATTACTCAAACATCTTCATCCCTTTCTCCCTCAAGTCACATTTATTAAAAGCAATATGAGTAAGATAAGTCTGTTTTATCCATGTATACAAATTTACCACATCAAGCTACAGTGGCAAGAACTAAAAATAATGTGCACTTAAAATAGTTATTGCCATTAAGATAATTATTGCCAGTCTCAAAATTCTATCCCATACCTCAAAATGCAAGCCAGACATGAAATAATGAAACAATCTTAGCAGCTCTGTCTTAACTCCGACTTAATTTCTTGAGAATAGTGGTTTTTTACCCCAAGCACAGGAGATTCAAACTCAGGAGAATGGACTTTTCTATTTCCTTGTCAAACTAGCTTTTTGTCATTCTTTTACAAAAGCTCTGGTTACCTTTTCTGTTCCTTCCTCCTTGAGGCTAATAATGTCCAAATCAAAATCCTTCCGTAAGCCATCCGTTTTGTTGAAGGTTATGCGCCCTGTCAGGCCATCCCACCGTGCCTGTGTGAACACAAAATCACTCAGCCTCTAACAATCAGTAGGAACTACACTGAAGCCAAAACAAATTCTGCATTTCAAATTAACCATAACATTGAATTACTTCCAGATATTTTTAAAAATATAGTGGCTTTGTTACTTCAATATAAACCATTTTCTTTCACTTTTCTGTTATTTAGATTCTCTTCAGTATGTTTTGTATTTTACCATAAGACATAAGTTTGTGACAGTTTATATAGAGATATATATCTATTAATTGGCATATGTTTAGTATTGTATAAAAAATATATATTGAAGAGAGAGAAGACAGGATCAAATATATATTAAACATGCCTAAAGACAGGATAGTTTTGGTCTGCATAAGAATTCACTAAAAAATTGTTCTGGTTTAGCAAGGAGCAGCTTTTGGCTTAGTAACAGGGGGAGCGGGTTGCAGTGAAGACCCGGTAAAGAGTTTGCGGACTCTCCCCCGGCTCCTGGGTTCACACCCACCTCCAGCCCGGCTGGGCCAATCTGGCGCCTCTGCCAGCACTATTTAGGGACGGGAATTCGGAATGCGAGTCAGGAGGTGTAAGAGTGATACAAGATGGAGGCGACCACGCGGACCCTTCAGCCAGAGAAGGAGGAAGGAAGGAGAAGCAATAGACCAGAGACTCCTCTGCAAGCCGTGGCGAGAATGCAAGCTGTGCCCCTGCAACCTATGGAGATCCGTGGCAGGACTGAGAGCCACCAGCAGCTCCATGTGAGTGAGCCCGGACGGGCGAGGGACTGTGTGGGGAGACGGCCATGGCCCAGGCCGTGTTGGAGAGCCTGCACGCCGCAGAGCAGCCCCACACGAGAGGCAGAGAGGAGCTGCAGCCTTTGGAATAAGTGCGCATCGGAGCAGCCCGTGCAGGGCTGCCATGCTTGTGAGTTACCCCACGGACTTGCAGGGAGGACTGGTGTGGAGTTCACCCGTCCTGAGGAGGGACAAACGGCAGAAGCTATTGGGAACAGACTAACTGAAACCCCCACTGCCTGCCCCCCCACCCGAACCGTTCAGGGGGGGACAGAGTAAAAACCCCGGGATCAGGGCTCTGAGCCTGGGAAGAGGGGAGGTGTGGCAAGAAGGTGTTCTTAAAAAGGCTGGTTGGACCCTTCATTGATGTATTACTCTGTGTTGTTTCATTTTGGTCATGTTTTGGGTTTTTGGGGGTATGTTTTAGTTGATGTTGCATTAAATTATTTTCTGTTTTCTTCCCCAAGCCGAGTAGCCTGGTCTGTTTTGTCCTGAACCTTAAGAGGCAATTAAGCTCTCCCTGCCCTTGAGCAGTTCTCAGCCTCTTCGGTACTCGAGGCTAATCGTGGTCTTTGTTCCCTGATGGGCCTAAACCATGACAAAAATTTAAAAAGGAGTCTGTTTTGTCTAAGCTTTGGGTCTGAACCTTCAAGAATGACAGCCTAAATCCACCAGCCTTGCTGAAGTGATCCTCCGTACCCCAGCCCAGGACCTTTTAAGTTCTCTGTGATGAATGGGTAACAAATTATTATCTGTGCTGAATGAGAGTTCTCAGAAGGTCCTTAATAAAGTAGCTAACCATCTCAAATCACCAAAGCTGTCACCACACTTCAGTTGTGCATTTCCCAGTCTCATGTGATAGATACTGCCTTTGCTACTCAGGGACCAGAAATCCAGGTTTTTCCAGGAAGAGATAAATCGAAGAAGGTCTTTTGTCAATCTTGCTTGATTTCTTAGATAAATTGTGGTTCAATGTCCTCCATCAGCTTTGGACTGCTAGTATCCTGTGCTTTGCTGAATTATTTCACTAATCCCTACTCTGTTTGCATCCTAGAGGAAGAAGACACAAGTTCCCAATTACGCCAATGGGGTATATACCATTCCCATTAAGAGAACTGCCACTGTCTGTGTTCACAGATATTGACGGTACAACAATGATGGCTCTAAAAGTCTTACATATGTATTTGAAGTACAGCATACAAGTTGTATACAATCAGTTTTGGTCCAGGCAGCACTTTAGTGTTCTATCATAATTAAGTGCAAACACATTTTCCTTGTTTTAAACATTAGCATCAGGAGTACAATAAAGTGGTAGGCTTTGTACTTCAGTCTACATAGCCATGATGATTCCCTTTGCTGGAGGACATGTTTCGGTGCAGTAGGATAAATGTCAAGAATGAACTTTCTCTACAATTTAAGTTTTCCATATCTTCTAAGTTTCTAAGCAAGATCACTTTCTTTTAAATGAGATCTGCCTCTCATATAGCCCCCAATTTGTCCCCAAAGCTGAAGCTTACCTACAAAAGAAAGCATTTGATGGATTTCAAACTGCAGACAATTTTTATAATCTATTTTTGGGAGCTCCCACATTAGATTAAATTCTTCAAAGATACAAGAAATGCTGATGATAAATGATGGCATAGTTTCTTCATGTGTACTAACCATATAAATCTTAAATTAGAAGATTTTAGTGCACATTGTTATTTGCTTCATTTAATTTGTTGTAGACAGAAGATATAAGGAAAGCTGCATTAAAAACCAGTAGACTTAGAGAATGGTGAGTTCTCTTCCTGTAAAATCTAAATTCTAGCTCTGAATCTGAAGGGTTTAATCTCAGATGCTGGGGTTTTATCATCATTGTGTCAGATAAATTTGGTGCATCTAGAATTTTGTGGAAATATAGCAGAATTTTGAAGTGTGCTTAAGTAAATTAAGAATGGAAAAGCACAAATGCAACAAACTTACTATGAGAATTTTCACCTTAATGAAGCAGGAATGTACAAAAATCTCATCTTTAAACAGTGAAATTCTCATGGTTTGGTATATTGAAATAATTAAGATAGCGGGAGGGGACATATATATACACCTTTCTTTATACAATATCTCTTTTCTAGTCTGTTTATTACTCTGACATGACCCTCATCTCTTATTCATAAAGATAGAACATCTTTTATAATATGATCCTTGGAGATCAATTTCTCCTCAGAGGGCAATTTGCTTCTGTGAAATGCTCACATTTATTGATTACATAGCAGACGCACAGCTTCTCTGATAACGTGATATGATCTTGAATAAAGGAAGCAATATATTCATTTTGCAAACGATATCAGGAGCCTACATCTCCATTCTTGTAAAAAAAAGATTTATATGGTGGAATGCTAGCTCAGTTTTGAAAATAAACATTGACATTTCTACCAGTCTACTGAAAAAAAAAGAAGAAAATTATGTTCAAGCTACATAGGTGTATGCTTAAATTTTAAGGTAGTAGAGGAGTGCATACAGTCTTTGTCTAACTTGAGTCCAACTCAGACCATCAAATAATGACTCAAATGGGACTTAAAAGATAAACAGAAGTCATGGAGTGTTTTTCAGACAAGTTAAACATTGAAGAGTTTTTTCAGATCCTAATTGTGAGTCACAAGCTTCAAATACCATTTGAATTCTAAAACTAATTTTTTATTTTATCTATGCTAAACAAAAATAAAACACTTGTGTTTCATTCCAGTGAGCATAATTTTATTTCTCACTTCGAGATGGTTGTGGCACCTGTGTATGCAGCATGTCTAGACAGATAGGTGATGTTTCTTTCCCCATCAGAAACAAAAAAGATCCTTAAGAAACAAAGGGAAGAATGTGCTAGGAAACTATGGTCCGTTCCAGGGCTTCTGAAGTCTATGGTAGAGCTTCCCTGTTTTTAATGATCTGAGTCCTAAAACAAAACTACTTGCTTTGTGCAAAGACAGTGAAATGTAACACCACTTAAAAATCACAGCTATATACCACAGCTTCCAGATGCCTGTCAGGTAAATTAATGATTTGAGTGCTTATTAGGTGTTGTGTTCAGGAAAAAAAAAGAGGTAGCAGTTGCACAGTTCTCAAACGCAATTAACAAACAGAAATGAAGCAGAACTTTCTGAATAGTCAGAAACCACATGACTGTTTAATAGAGCAGTAAGAGTTTATGCTTTTATATGCAAGATTTATGGCAATTTCAATTTTTCTAGTGACACTCATGTTAAATGTTGCAGGATATAGTAAAAGCTGAATTGGAACCTAATCATGTAATTCATCAAGAGAAATTGCTTTTTTGCACTCTGTCCTTTCTTTAACATTAGAGGAACTAAGGGCACAATTTGAAATTTTTAGGGAGGGAATGGAATGTATTTTTCATTTCGTTTGTGTAATTTTGAGTGGAGATTGCAGTTCAATTAAAAAATGTGATTTCCAGTGGCTTCTGTTTGTAACATCCTTCGCTTGTCCTAGCTCTCATTTATGCAAGGTTGCAGGCTGTCTTTGACAACAGAACTGTGAGGAAATACTGCTCTTTTGGGAGTTTGGTTGTAGCAGTAGGGCAATGCAGTGTTTGAGGTTAAAAATAAAGTCTCACATTCTTCAATAGCATGTTTTATCAGATAATTATTATTCTTATTTATACAACATGAACATTTGATGACTTTCTCTTGTTTACTAAACAAAATGGGGAATTAACCCATTATGTTGGTTTCAACTGGTAGTTGAGAAGCAAATCATACAGGACCAGCAGCTACTCAGACCTTTTCTTACTAAGTGTTGGAAAGATAGTAGATAGAATAAATTACAAATAAGCCTTCAGTCACCTCTGAAGGTTATCAGGTAAAAGTATCCAAAGCAGCCTAATTAAAACTGTGAAACTTTCTATTTTAACTACTTTACAAAAAAATTACAATTGTGGGTAAATGTCAAACTAAAATCTGGGGCTAAATATTCAAATTACAATATTGTTTTCCATATTAATATATTGATGGAAAATTATAACAACTGGAAAATGAAACTCACTCAGCTTCTAAGAACAAACACTTCAGAGGTTTGCTATCAATTTCCACCACCATATATCAATTTCCACTTCATCATCTTGAATCAATTATTATAGCAGCCTTAGTTCAGTCAAAGCAAATCAACAGTTCAATCACAGAATTAATTAGCTCAGCTGCTACTAAACTTACTCAGGTAAAACAAATATCTTTCATATTCTGTTTCTTTTGTCTCTACCAGACTTCACTTATGGTTCTAAATTTCTATGAGCAGGATATAACCAGATCAAGAAACCACAATGCACAATGTATATAATGCATTCACTGAGTAAATGTTTAGCTTTATGATGTAGCCTCAATGGAATATAGCCAATTTTGAGGATATTAACTACTGCAACCAAGAGTGTCACTCAGACAAACTGATTGTATTTTTAATATGTATTTGGTTTTTTATCACTCAATATAAGTTTAGCCAAATATTTTAGTTAATCATTTATCTGCCTATGATGTATTTTCTCCGAGTCTAGTGTTGCAGTGGGAGATACTGGATAGCTGTGTTTCAGATTAGACAAATTTAAAGTTGTCAAAGTCCTTTTTAAAGTGTTCCAAAGGTCCTGGCAATACAAAAACATAAAGACATAATCTTATTTACATTTTCTAAACTATGACATTTAATAATGTTTCATAGTGTGTGGACATTTCTGCTCTTCTGTTGATATTTCACTTATTTCAATAACCTTTGAGACAAAACGGGTTTTATGAACCTGTTCTTTAGACCTTTACTTGTAATTAATCAAGCAACCAGTTCAAACTTCAGTTTTAGTATTTCATTGCTGCCGCTGTTCAAAATCAAGAACTCCCATTTTGAACGTATGTCCAGAGATAATGTCAGAAGAAAACATCTGAGACACAAATATGCACTCCCAAATACAAATAAAATGGTGAGTATATCACTTGCAAAATATGTGTACATATTGAATCTACTTTGAATTGGATAAGGAGAAGCTGTCATAACTCTTAACTATTTTTCAAAATATATAGACAACAGGAGTGAATGGAAGTTCTGAGTGAAAAGTCAAGAAGAAAAGCTATTTTAGCACAGTATTGTCACAGAAGAAAAACTTGTTCTCTTGTTCAGCTCCAAAGCCCTGTACAATACCAGGTTCAAGCCTGACTGTGCAAGATATTCAGATGCTTTGCATCTGCCACTGAAGCCTGAATTACTGTTTCATACATGGGTACCAAGCTTTTGCTTGGTAACAGGGGAAAGGAGTTGCAGTGCAGACCCAGTAAAGAGTTCTGAGACTTTCCCTCAGCTCCGGGATTCAGATTCAGCTCCGGCAGGCCAATCTGGCACCTCTGCCATCACTATTTAAGGACAGGAATTTGAGGTGCATGGGAGGAGGTGGAAGGGAAGGGCAAGATGGAGGCCACCACGCCTCAGGTCATGCAGTCAGGAAAGGACAATGGAGCAATGCCAGACCAGAGATATCCTTGCAGCCCATGACAAGAAGTAGAGACCCTGTGACAGAGGGAGTGAAAGTTGGAAACTCTTGGTTGGAGGGAGGGAGTAGTTTGGACCCCAACTCAGAGAAGACAAACTTGAGTTGCAGTGTCCTGTCAGAGCAGCCTGTGCAGGGCTGCCTGGTGTATGGGAGACCTCGAGCTGGAGCAAGAGAGGGCTGGCAAGGAGCAGTTCTCCTCAGGAGTGTGATAAGCGGCAAGAGACATCAGGAAAGGACTGACTGCTCCCCCATTCACTGCCCTTGGCATTGCTTATGGAGGGAGAAAGTCTCAGAGAGCTGGTTGCACTTCCATCATTCACCCTTCTGTGTATCATTTTCCAGATGGTTATTTTTGTTTGTTATGTTTTAGTTTGAGGCAGATTACATTAATTTTAGCTCTCTTCCCCAAGCTGAGTAGCCTGGTCTGTTTTTTCCAGGACCATAAGTGACAATTAAGCCTTCCCTGTCCTTTGAGAGTTCTGAAGTCTTGTGGTACTTAAGCTTAAACCGTGACAATATAAAAGTAGTATAAATTGCTGATAGAAAACATCTTATATGAGGACTATTCTAGGATAAAAGGACAAAGCTAAATGATAGTCTTCTTCAGTCAAATGTCTTACAAATGCATCTGGGCACACAATTTTTTTTTTTTTTCCTTACTGTTTATGTGTAACTTGAACATTTTGAAACTTTATCCTAAAGGTGTGCAATTAGCGTAGTTTTTCTACAGACTTAATGAGAGTTTGGAACAGAAATTGGATATCTAGATTCTTCAGTATGGGAGAAGTACATTGAAAACCTATAGTGAAGTCTAAATTAAGATAAGAATATTTTCCTGTCTACTCAGTTTTGTCAATGGAATTATTTTGAGTTTGAGTAGCTTTCTTTCCCAAACATGTTAAAGGTAACCTACAAAGGCAAGTAATTTGACTGGGGTTTTTTTGTTGGTTTTTGTTTTGTTTGGTTTTAAATGAGATATATATATATATAGACCAAGTATGTTTGTATTTTTAATTTCTGATGCTATAATCTACTTATTATCAGAAATTGCTAGACAAAACTGGATATCAGTTATTGATTTAATGTACATTTCTGTTGTGAAGTAAAAGATATTAAATTCCATCTCCATTATGACATTGTTTTTCTTTTTTAATAATGAAAGAAACATCTGGACGTGTTCCTGTGTGACCTACTCCACACTGGTGCTGCTCTGGCATGGGGGTTTTACTACGTGATCTTTTGAGGACCCTTCCAACCCTTAAGATTCTGTGATTGTGTGAAACAACAAGAAAAAAAAATCTTGGCAATCATCTGGCTTGGTATTCATGAAGCATTAGTATTCAACTTCTCAAATTATGTTTACCATTGCATTGTGGCAGAGAAGTGTAATTTTTTTTGACCTATATATACCCTCTGAAATTAATGAATTATGTATTTGGACTGAGATTAGGAAATTCATTCTGTTTCTATGCTGGTCTACCAAAATAGTCAACTTGAAAGGAAACCAGTCTTGTCCTGAAGAGATACTTTAAATCACAATTTCCTTTAGTCACCACCTCACTAGAACATGTTACTTCAGCTACACATTACCAACCTAGAGTGAATGACATTAAAGGAACCTCCACAAGTGCTAGTGTCCCCATGCCACACGCTTCACATTTTAAGAAAAGGTGGCAGACAAGTACATATGGGACTCTCAAGTGACATATCTGATGTACTAGAGTGACAGACCTGTTTGGATTGATCAGCATTACCTGCATATAAAGAAGGTGAATATCTACTTTACTTTTAAACTGATAATCTGATGAGAGCTGTGGTGCTAAATGACATCCAAATGCAGTGCTTGATAATGTCTTCTACTTTGGATCTTAGACTTATTACCAGAAAAGAACTATGATGTTTACAGAATTATTGTGACAGTGATTAAAGCACATATATAGAGTGCATCAGTTGTGTTCCTTGATGGCAAGGGACAAGATGGTGAGTGAGTTCTTTTTCTTATGGTTGGCGTTTTTCTTTCCCATTCCAAATTTTTGCTTCTTGACTACAAAATCAGATATCTGAAAAAGTTATAAAACACAGGCCATATGTTCAGAATACCACACATAATTTTCTACAACAAAACTTTCCAACACTATAAATAACAATACCACTATATACTAACCAAAATGGTAATGACCAATGAAAGGTTTATTTTAATTTTGCTTTGATTTTCTTTCCTTTTGGAAGAAAAAGCTCTTGCTTTATTAGAATTGCAGAGATAGTTGACAGATTTAAGTGACAGTGATATTGCTTCTAGTTACAGTGGAAATCACAATGTGCTCTGAGCCATGCATCAACTTATCAGCTCTTACAATTAATCCTCTTATTAAAAGAGATCCTCAAAGATTATAGAGTATAGTGAGTTAGTGTATGACTTTTCCATTATCCATGTCCAAATCCAACATAACAGATGTAATAAAAGAATTTCAGCATGCACCATTACAGATTTTTTTCCTGCCCTACTGAAACTCACAAAGCTTCAGAGTCTCTTTACTTGGAAGAGGTCCAGGACTGGAACAGTCATTGGCTTTTACTAAGCAGCACTGGTATGGAAAGCAAGAGGTGTATGGGAAACTTGTTAGGAAGAGGTTTAGGAAGCTGCTTAAAGACCGAGTGCACCTCCACCTGGGAACAAGAAAGAGGAGTGGTGGGTAAATAGAGAAGGAGGATTATAAGAGTTATAGGCTGTTCTTTGAGCCAAACAGGAGCACTCATTTCCAGAGCAGTGGTTGAGCTTAATGACATTCAGAGTAGTTATATGGATGGTTTTGGTCTGATAAATTTGAGAAATGAACCCTGAGTCCTTGAGAATGTTGGCTTAGGTGGATTAATTTGAGAGCATATCTTTGAAAAATCTTTGAGTTCCTTTAAAGCTTACACCTACAGGATTGAATTATATCAATATCCAAGATAAGGAAATGGGGCTGATGAATTGGAAAGGAAGATCAAACTGCCAGTTAATCTTCCTAGTAAGAGCAGAGTATAACCATGAATAAACATAATTCTCACTGAAATATCTTCATGGGATTACTGTTGACCATGAACTTGGAATCCATAAATTTACACTACTGTGTTAATGGTGACTGGGATCCCGTTGTAACAGATACTGCTGGTTTAGGTGAGACAGTATGTAGAGAAATCCTGTTCCACATAGCTAACAGACTAAAACCACTAACTAGACAACAGCTATCACCCATATTTTACAGAGGGGAATCACAGCATTTCCAGCTACAGGACTTCTTTCTCATTCATACTACAAGCACAGATGATGAAGAGTATCTTACAAGTGCCTACCAAGTAATGACCGGTTTTCCCTTATTAGGTAACCATGGCACATGTTTTGGAGCTGTCCTGAAGTGATTTGTCCATGATTGCACAGAGTCCATGGCAGACCCAAGGCTCTATCAGTCTCACCTATCATCTTGAGTGAGAAATGTCCTCCTCAACTGAGCTGTTGTCCTATTACAGTGACATTGACTTATGGAACAATAAGGATAAGAAGGATCCTGTGGAGTCTTGCTGTGGTGCAAAGCACCATGTCATTTCCACCTGAGATAATGGGTCCCAAGTGCTAGTGAATCTGTGAATGAGTGTGTAGGAGATTATGTGATTGAGGAGCAGATTGTTTCAATGGTTCTAAGTGCCAAATCATCTGCATTTAACAGTTATCTTGTAAGCTCCTGAAGCAAAGACTGTGCACAGTGAATGGCTCAATGGTGATGTGACTGGGGCTCTTGGGAGCTTTTCCAGTACAAGGAAGTATCATTCAGTTTAGGCCATGGATTAACACTTATAAAAAAATGTCAATGTGGAGTAAATGATGAGTGATTTCAGTAGGCCAAGGTACATAAAATATGTTCCAAAAAAACAGGTTTTGTGTAGTAAATATAAAAATATCCTCCATATATTTAGATAAAATCACTTTGTAGTAAACCTTGCTCATTCTTTATAAACAAATCTACTTTCCAGGTAATATTTGAGAATGTAAAAATGGAGTGGAAGAAAACATATATGTAAACTTTTTGTCATATTTCTTGTTTTGATTTTAGTTATCACAGTATTGGAAACTTGCAATAATTTTTTATCAATCCAACATGTAGTTATTCTTAATATGTAAATTCCAAAAACATAATTTTGCATTCTATTCATCATTCCATAAATTAAGTGATTTCCCATTTGAAATTTGATTTCAGAAAAGGAATCCCTGTTGACATTAACTTCAGCCATACATTATCTTTTTGGAAAGTTAATCTTTATTTTCTAACAAATCTTCATGGAATGCAAGTCTACCAGTTGTTTTGTTTGCTCTTTTAAATAAGAGTTTTCAATTCAAAGTAACAGACAGTAATAGACATATCAGAAAATCATCCATTGACAACAAGTAAGATTTTAAAAAGTAAATGAAAAAAGTTACTTGTCCTAATATCAAATTATCTAGTGAGAGAAGTTCTGCCAAAGTGAATAACCACTTTTCTTTGAATTAACTAAATGCAGCATCAGAGCCCAGAAAATTGCTGCAGACACTACCTACAGATGCTGTACTTGGTTCAACACTAAAACACAATAAGAAAGATGAAGCAGAAGAGATGCTATTTTATGTTTTGGAGTTGATATATTGTCATCTTTCCCTAGTGAGGTACAAAGAGATTTCTGTGCAGGAGAAGGATTGGGTGACTGACACACAGATTCTTCCCCAAACAGTAGAGAAGAGGGAGACTTCTTGGGTCCTCTGACATCCAGAGCTTTGTTTTGCTCACCACTTTGTTCCTGTTCCACTCTGTACAATTTTATTCCCCTGAAAATACTCTTACATGTTGTCCTTGATAGTAATAAAAGATGACAGAAAAGAGATGTTCCTTTCTCTGACAAGATGTTTTGTGCTCCTGTTTTTGGACATGCTGCCAAATTTAACAATTAAAAAATTCGAGTAACTCTACAGATGGATTACTTTCCCTTCTGTCTTATTTTAAATTAATACTCAACTTTGTGCATTCCTGTTACTTTCTCAAAATGTTCATCAGCTGGTGAAATTTGGACAAGATCAATCTGAATGTGATCATGGCATCATCAACTCATTAATTCTGTCTCCTGTTCCCTACACTGGAGATTCCCAGGAAGTCTAACAGCCCCAAAGATGATTGCTTGCTACCTCTGTGCTGAAAGAAAAGCTAACTGGTAGATTTCACCTGCACTGGTGGATCAGAATGAGAGTGTAGAAACTTGATATCCATCTAAAGTTCTCGGTATATGTCAAACAGTTCAGAGATTTAAAGGATAGAAATTTTAAAACAATTTTGTGCTGAAAAAAAACTCAACATCTGAGATCTGTAAAACAGCACCAAAAAAAAGGGAGAAAACAGGGAAATCTACTGCTTTCTTATTGTAGATCAACCAGGTCTAGAATAAGAGTACATATAGCAGATATCTCAGGACAGATGGAGTTTCTAAATTATTTGAACACTCTCAGCACAGGTGAGGTAGGTATACAGCTGGTATGGGCTAGGAAGTGACTAATGCACAGAATCATTTTTACTCAGAAGAACTCTTACAAATAAGTTGAGCCAAAGACTTGAAAGACATACAGTCCTAGTAGACTCTGTATAACCAGGTTCAACCATCTTGTTGACTTCTATAGTCATTAGTCTACATGAAGAAGTGGTTCAGCTCAGATGATTATGAAGACTTTTTTCAGTGATTCAGGTCTTATCAGTCTGGAAATTATAACACCTCTGTTTCCCAGACTTCCTAATTATGCTGGTGGAGAGATCTCTTTCTCTAGAGAACAAGGCTATGATTTGCTTAAATGTCTTGTTTTGGAGTTTGGAAGAAAAGATTCTGGGAATTTGCTCCCTGCAAATGCTTCTATAGGGCTAAGAGATTAAAATATCATTTGGACATGAATGACATTAGGTCACTGAGAGACAAAAGCTTCTGTCAAGGATTTATTTTTCATTATAAAGATCTTAATGAGCTATTGTAGAAAAGTCTTGATCCTAGACAGTGTATTTTATGTAATATTCCCCTTTGTGGGAGATAGCTGATGACCTCTCTGACCTCAAAGCTGTCCTCAGGCCTGGCCGGCTTTAGTCAGGCTTGCCCTTCTCTACAAGTTTCTAAATGTTTCATAGAATCAGCATTAGCTCATGAGATTTTTAGAGCATAGAAAATTACTCTTTTTGTTGTAGTAATTCATTATTCTGTAGCCTTAGAGTGGTTTTTTTTTTTTGCTAGTCCTTTTCTCCTATAGTTTTTGCTGGTAGCACTTCAAGTGTTGGTGATTAAGAAAAATAGGCAATTGTCCTGCTACTGGTGTTAACTGGTGGACTTGCAGTTCTAAGGCCAAGAGAAGAGTATTCACACATTAAACTAGCCATCATGTACTCTGAAACTTCAGAGGTCAACTCCAAGGCACACTCATTCTGATCAGTGTGCATCAAAAGGTACTATTTTGTTCTAGAATGTCCACTTTACAGCTGCATTAAAGAAAAAGCTAACTCTTGTGTACCTGAGGACCAGTTATGTCCTGCACGTTGACCTCCCAATAGGACAGTGACAGACTGAAAAAAATTTAACTTGCCATCTTCTGAGTAAACAGAGAAGCAGCTTATGAGCTGCTACAGAAGTCAGAGGCTTTCCACCTTAACCTCTGCTCAAGTCCAGGCAGGTTCTGAGATCCTTTCTATTACCATCAGCGTGGCATTTTATAGCATTGACGCACAAAGCAAATCAGATGACTGCAGGGCTTATCATGACTAAAATAAAATGCAAAAATCCACCATAGAACTATGGAAGCACTTGGTAAGCTCTAGCACCTGCAGGACTCATTGCAGGCAACTTTGAAAGTTGTTTATTTAGACTGAAGTACAAAATATTTGTCTTCAGTCTGTAAAATGCCTTCAGAGACTGCCCATATCACATCACACAATCACAGAATGGTAGGAGTTGGAAGGGACCTTGCATTTATGTGGTCCCAAACTATCTGCTTGACTTTTTTTCTCTATACCTATTTGCTTGATTAATAATTTGTAAATTTCATTTACCCTTGTAGAGTAAACCAGATCCTAACATGAACTAGGGAACTACAAATGTGTTTGCAAAGGTTCCCACTTAAATGAAATTAGAAGGGTGGGAGAATTTAATCTTTACTGTTCCTGCTACAGTCTTCCTACCACCTCCCCACTGGAGAAGCTGGATGCAGCATGGCTGATGTCAGTGTAAGAGAAATAATCTCCACTGGTACTGCTTCCATGACTACTCTGGATGTCCTCGTGATTGTGTTGCAATAAAGAAGGTATCTCAAAGCTTCCTTAAGTTGGATCTCTGAGTTCTGGGTTATACTTTCAAAGAAAGAAGCTTACACGGAAACCTTAAAATTCATTAGAAAAGCTGTGTGGAGAGTACTGTTTCATTAACTTTCAAAGCTTTCTGTGTAGGTGAATCATCATGACATGTATCTCCTGTGGCAATTCTGAAAAATTTACTTAGAAAGGTGATGACAGCTCTTCTACATGTTCTGTAACCACCAAATGTCTTTCAGTTTGCTCCTACTGCATTTCTGAATTCAGGTGTATGCCCCAATGTGCTGCCAACACTTACCTTGTACCTCTGCCTACAGGTCCTGTTCCACCTACACAAGTGCTAATAAATGTGGCTTTGATAGGAATCACACTGTCATGGACAAGAACTGGGGGTAAAAATGAAATATCGATAGGAAACTCCATATAATTTCCAATTTTCATTTCCACGTGCTTCCCTGAAGGAAAACTTTCCATTTGAAAATTCAAAATAAAAATTGAATTTTTTGAAAAGTGAAGGTATTTCAGCTAAAATGTACATTTTAAAAAACACTTGTGGATCAAGCTAGCTCAATGCTGCATTCTTGTGAGACAAATAGTGCATGACTCCCTGAAGCAATTTACCTCTTTTGAAACACGGGCTGAAATATTTTCTGGATATTGATTACTGATCAAACAATTTGCAGAACAATAGGGATTAAGTGGTGAAACGAGGACAGAGCTACAGATTTGCTTTGCTTTTCTTTCCATTTCTAGGATGGCTTCTTGTTAGTTATTACATATTTTTAGAAATTACCTACAATCATAATAGCATAACCATAACATCAAACAAGCAAAAAAAAAATATATGGGCAGCCTTATGATGTGTTAGTCTGAGATTTTATCATACCTCAGTTTCCTTTTTTTCAAAGACCAGATAAAGTCTTCACCAAAATGCAGGCATATCTTTTGTCTGTAAATCAATGTTCCTCTGCTAAAAGGTGAAGAAGAGTCAGGCATCTAAGTGCCAGAAACAAGAGCATAGCATGCAACAAAGAGGAACAACATAAGCCAGTGTGGTAAAGAAGAAAGGAGGGAATATGCTGACCATAAGCAGATGGTCTACACTTGCCTCTTTTATCAGATTCATAAATCTGGGTCCAAAACGCCATGGCTTGTGTCTGTGGCACTGCAGGGAGCTGACAGTCATTTGGGAGGCACGCTGGGAGGCCACTGCTACCATGTAAACAGCATCGTACATCAGAGCTGCTTCTGTCTGTGTGAAAAAAAAATAGAAAAGCTTTCTTTAATGTACATCTTTGTGCCTGGTCCCTGCTTTTCTCTACTAAGAACCATTTCCTTGGGCTATTGTTATGGAAAAAGCCACTACTTGGCTTTTTACAGAAATCTGAGAAGCAAAAGAATCAAATCTTTTTTGCAGCTTGTATTAATTTCAGAGTATTTTCAGGTAAGCATTGGGAAGAAAACTACACTGGGTAGCTACAGGAAGAGAGGAGTCAGGAAGTCCAGTACAGGAAGAAACACACAGAGAGGAGTTTCAAGAAGCCTCAGGCGATACAGTAGCCCAGATCTCATCTTCCAGGCATGTCCTAGGACCAAGCACTTTGCAGTATTTGGTCTTCTACAGTTTCCTCATGGGATTTGCTGAAGACTCCCAGTATCTCCAGATGTGTCATTTGTAAGCACCATGGAGGTATCCAAGCCAGTCTCTGCCCAGGCTGCAGCTTAGGGTGGCATGGCAGCATGGCATGGGGGCATATGGGATAACTGCCCATGTGGGTCCTGTGCTAGCTCCCTGTCGCTGCTCAACAAGTGCTCATGGCACTTGTTTGACCATTTTCTCCTCAAAGGGTAGGCAGACCCTGCTTTCCAGGGAAGTAAATACCATCATAATGGTATTTACTGTCTCTAAGTGTCTACTGCATTCAAATATCTTGGGTTTTGACATATGTATGAAATGATCTCACTGAAATTTGTTTAGAGATGTTCCCCTGCCATGCCTCCCATATTGTCTTTGAGAAGTGAATTGTCCTTTTGAGATGTCTTTTTTGGTGATTCAGTTGGACTTACACATCTAATTTCTAGTTGTCTAAGGGCAGATGAATACAGCCCTTAGATACTTAAACATTACTAAAATTAGTAGATGCTGTGTATACACCTGTGTTTCTCTTGAGAATGGGTTTATTGGTTTAAAAGCATGGCTGATAGGTCTCAAACTGAGATCTCACTGTCCTTTATCACTGGGAAGTTTTAGAAAACTATTGCCTTTACCTCCATTGTGCTTCAGCGTTCTCATGTGTAAAGTGGATATGGCTGTGTTTCATTTAATGCACAGGAATGCTGTAAAAGTGAAGTCCTTACTCTTCTTGTAAAGCTACTTAATAATTAAACAGGGGCCTTAGAAAAAAAGTACTAACTCTGCAGTCAAGAAACTGGGCTCATTTATATTAACTGCAAAGCTAATCCATTTTTTATTCCTTTTCCATTAAATTCCTTTGGGAAATTAATAGATTTGATTCCTTGTCTGTTTCATTTACCTAACCAAATTACAACAGCATCAGTCTTATCAGCATTGGAGGTTTTTGTTGGAAATCAAATGTGATCTGAATTTATCAACAAATCTTAATATACTACAGCTCTTGATATGCTAGTCAGGATCTGCCCAAAACAATTCTTCCACAATCAGAGCAAACATTATGAATGGTGAATTAAGCAGGAGGAGACAATAACAGTTCTCAGTGTCAACTGTTTTAAAATAGGTAATTGTTGCAAGTGGACCTGGAGACTAAAGGCCTAATCCAAATTCCCTCAAAATCAATTGAAAGTTGCACATTGATATCAATGGACTTCAGATCAGCTTTAGGTCAGACCAAGGACTTGAACAATCAGGATCAAACTTTACTTGCTCAGTGGAGTCCCAGTCTGCCTGTGTCCCAGGTCTAGAGACTCTGGAGATACTTGGTGAAAATGCTTCAGTGCACCTCACTTGGGACTCCTATCTGGGATCACCAATGTTTTTACTTCATAACATCATGCATCCTGCAGTGTTTGCACATTGGCAGCATTGGCAGCATTGCCAGACTTGGTCATTGGAATCTCATGCTTGTGTAACCCATCCATCTTGCCGTGCAACAATGGGGAGATTATATTATCTCCCTTAGCCTTTTATTTAGCCCTTTTATTAGCCCTTCACATTTGTTCTGTTTTAGGGTTTGAGGTTGCATGAAGTAAGAAAAGTTCACCTAATTTTCACCTAAACCATCTTATGTTGTTGTCTGTATTTGTCCACGAGAAGAAAGGTATCGAGTCCAGGATTTTCAAATTCTATTTAAATTATTGCAAGGAAAATCAAAGGTCTCATTAGAAAACTGTCCTCATCTGCAATTAGGGCATGAAGTGGGACTTGAACTCAAAACCGTCTTGATCATGCTCTGCTCACTTCCCACAATCTGACATTGGGGAAAACAATTCAACATGAATTAAAAGGGAGAAATCCAGATTTAACACGAGGATGTGTAACCCTGACCTCCTTATACTGTGCACCTTATCATAGCCTTATCATCTAATGAAATATAAAGATATTGTAGCTTTCCATCAAACTGAATAAGCAAAGCTTGTTATGAATATTTAGATGATTACAGCCAACTAGGAAGAGACTACTTGGTGCTCATGATGTTTCAGAACATCAAGGACACTAAGATATTACAGAGATGCAAAGAGGAGCATAAGAGTCCAGTAAGATCTTTGTTTTTCTTAGTTTTACAGTTAGGTGAATGCAGGTGAATAGCTGTTCTTGCAGGTCTTATGCATTCACATCAGAAGTTCCCAGGGACAGCTTTCTCCCCTGTTCTGTGCACGAATGAGCCCACTGACTGAACAAGCAACAATTTTTTGAAATGCTAGTGGTAGCACATGTAATGCATTTCTCTTCAGAGTATCAAGATGTTTTGAATTTTTCCTTGCAATCATTTGCAGTAAAATCTATTTCATATTACTTTGAACTCCACTCAGTACATGAGATGCATTATCCCGTGTTGCAAAAAGATGGCAACCCTTCACCCCACAAAACTGAATGGAGTCACGCTATCCATCTAATTGCTGCTATTCCTTCCTTTACTTCTTGGGGGAGTGGTAGGGATGAAATCCTAATTTCCTGGCTTGATGATACCTTTCATTTATCTTTAAATTATATCTTAAAAGCCAGAATTGCTATAGATGATGGAAACGGAGAAAGGGCACTTTTCCAATTTAAAAATGCTATTACCTGTCCACATGTACAATATCTTTCCCTGCAGGTTATAAATCATATCCCTGCTCTGAAAGTTTTTATTTCATGTTATGTTCTTCACTCTGTGCAGAACATGATTAGAGAAATGAGGCAGCATTATGTACATTTGACAACAATAAGACGAATGATGTTAGCTGAACGGCACCATGACGGAGAATTGTCACTCATCTCTAGATCTGCCTGGGAGTGGTTTATCACCCAGATGAGTACACTACTGGTTCACAGGGCTAAGGCACTTCTGTGTACAGGCAAATAAAAGGAAGTCTGTTTAGGGGGAGTACTGCTTCAGCATTTGCACTGTGAAATAAAGCAGTACTGGGATCGGTTCTAATCTGCTAGAACAGCATTGTGAAGTGGTGGTTCACTTACAGTCATCATGCCATCGAGGAGGCCAGTCTCTGGTTTTGGTGGTGCCTGTAAACGTTCCATTGACCATTTCTCAATGACTGATGAAACTTGTGGGTTCTCGATGTTGAGCAGGCGAAACCCTGTCATATTCACTCCACTGTATCTATAGGGCTCCAGGTCTAATGCAAATAGATCCTAAATCACCATTCAGAAAAAAAAAAGCAAAACCAGATGTAGTATTTTTAAATTAAAATTTTCAGAAGCTACAATTAGGCCAAAATTGTATTCAGTTTTCAATCCAAAGCTCAAGTGCTGGATTTTTTTTCTCTGTGAACGCTCTGCTTGCCCTCAAAGCCTAGCCATGATCGCTTCAGTTACAAATCTGAATAAACCAAAGCTGTGTGAAATTTATGACAAGCCACATATCTCCTTTTGGAATGTATAAATCAGTTCCCTGCAACAACACTATTTTGCAACCAACCTGCAGAGCAGTATCTAATTTTAATTTATAGCAGTCCTCTTAACGGTATTACAGCTCTGACAAACCAACATGAGGAATTAACTGGCCAATGTCAAACTTATTTCTCAACTCAGGGAAGGAAAATTCTGAGAGACGTTGAGAGTGAGACACCTTTAGTACTTATGAATCCAATTTTTCTCCTGCTTTGCGTCCTTCAGGTGACTAGCTGCCAGTATGTCTAAAGGACGTGTCAGGCCAGTACACAGTAAGTCCATGTGCTTCAGTGCTCAGTGTTTACAGGGGAAGAAAACAATGGATATTCTAAGTGATATAATTGTGTGGCACACCTCACAGCTGTATGTAGTGAAAATATGATAACTTCTTCTCCAAGCCTGATGGCTGTTTTTCACAACAACTTTTTGCTGATCCAAACAAGCCAGTAAAACAACAAATGGTGATTGTCATGGCTTATTACCAAAATAACCCTCAAAATGTCAACATTTACATACCTCACCACCAAGATATCACCAGCATGCTTACCACTTGTTCTAATATGTGCTCTATCCTATCTCATTAATGTTTTTTATAATGTTTACTGTTTTATGTAATACTATGTATTTTATTGTTTATTACATTAAACTGTAAATTCCACATCAAATCCTAAATTTTCACTTTTTTCTTGGGTTTTAAATTGGCATCATAGAGAACTATTTCAAGCTGCTGCTTCAAGTTCTAAACAGCTAGAGAGCCTTTTCTGACTAATGAATTGACTACTGGATTCAAAACGATTTTTCACTTCCACATAAAATTTTATATAGAAAGGAAATAAAGAACAAGATGATGCACAAGTTATAATCCAGCCTTGTAGGACTGTTCTAGCAATATTTTCTCTTTGCCATCTTTCTAATCTACAATGCAAGTGGGCCTTGCATAGCATATAAGTTAAAATATAGGGAAAAGGTGCTGAAATAAGTATTTATTTGTAACAGAAAAGAAAATTTAGGGGTTTTCATTTACTATAAAATTTCCCAGGTGATTTTTTAATATCTATGGTTTTGTGTTTTTAAAAGTAAATTAAACATCTTAGCAATGAACGATGCCACCTGTGGTTCTTGACCCTGGTGCAAAGTCATTCATTCATTGTTTTGGTTCACCTTGATCCATCTGTACCACTGTCTCCACCTTTAAACACAATACTGCAATAAAATTTCATTGTATTAAAGTGTTAACCAGCCTCACAAACACTGAAGAACAGCTTCCTTACAAAGTTATGAGTTATGATATGATGAAGAAGCATTAGTACTCGTTCTCCAGGAGCTTCCTTGAATAATGGCAACAAAGGTCATACAGAAAAAGTGGGTATTTTTAATCATCTTTCTGCAAAAGGGAAAATTCACCCCCAGATCCCTAGTGTTCCTTACCAATGTTGTAAAAAAGTAGTGATAGTATTCAGTCATCATTCCCATGGAGAGAATCTGTTGAAAGAGATTGAAAGGAGAATATATTTTACTCTGAGTATTGTCAGTGTACTGCACTATCTTTCGAAAACCATGACTTAAACTCAAACAATATGTTACAGGTCATAAAAACTTCATTACAATAAAATCTCCTTTTTCCTTCAGGAGCAAAAAGTATGCTAATGAATTTAAATTCTGTCTTTATCACTCTACTTAGGAAAGAGATCAAAGATTGCAAAACTTCTAGGACGAAAAAGAAATCACTAACAATAGAGAGAAGCTGGTTTTTAAAAGTGAAATTCTTCAGTCTGCAAGCATTAAACTAGAATTTACTATCAGACAACAGAATTTGTTGGGAAAAGTTCTTAAGTGCAAGTTTTTTTTATTCTGTATTATCATATGAGAACAAGACACTAGTGAGTGTTCACTGAACTAAGCAAGAAAACCAACAAGAAGAAAGCTTCTATAAATGCTTTTTGTTCCATTTGTTGAAAGGAGGTCTGCAGGAGGCTGTCAGAACAATGAGGATAAAAGGATTTCTAGTCTCAACTAATTTTTGAGTTAGATCTTTTGAAGGTGTTCAAGGTAAGGATGGCATTTAAATGCGTGCTGACTGGCCACCTGGAAGAGAATGAAGTTTTTCTTCCCAGCTCTCACGTTGCAAAAAACTTCTGAAAGGTTGTGTTTTTTCCCTCAGCCACTCTCAAAAAATCATTGGGAATGCTTACATATAAACCACTCCTGATGGTGTATAACAGGATGCTCTACTGTTTCAGCAAAGTATCACCGACACTTGTTGTTGTCTCTACGTGTGTTATTACCATGATGCAAACATTTTGACCTCTCTGTGTTGATATGCAGGACGAATTATGAGCTAGAAAACTACTGAAGAATTCATTATTAGGACACTAACACAGACAAAGGTTAAATGTTATTCAGTCTTGATCACAGTAATGTAAGCATTTGCTATTAATAGTATTTTATGATACTTCCAGCAGTGCCTGAATAGTTGTTTGAAAGATGGGGAAATAGTGTGATTTGGCTTGCCAAAATTCTCTTTCATGGCAAAATTTTCTGAAAATCAATTTTGTGATTGTGCATGGCAATTCATCACATAAAAAAAAGGAACAACCATGAACTTTTTGAACTGCAATAGATAATAAAAACAGTTTGGTGTTCACCGCAAACAACCAATCCATTTCCAGCCACTAAAAATCAAATGAGAAGGCAAGTATTTTATTGAAATGCTCCACTGAATTTACCTGTCAAAATTGCCTTTTTAATTTTTAAATTTTTATTTTATTAATTATCTTCTATTCTATATCTTAGAGATATTTCATTACCTGTGGAAATGAGCAATCTAGCAATCCCGGAGACTGATGTTTGTTCCCTCCTTATGCACAGAAAGTGATACATGGTAGCATCAATGGAAACTTTTGCACATTGCCTTCCCAAGCTGACCAAGATGGACTCATTCTGCTTGCTGGAGCTGTTGGGTTCCTGTATGTAAGGTTCCTTCCACAGGAAGGAGGTGCCACTCAGGATTTTTCTGATGCAAGTCTCTTTTGAGCTGAAGCTGTACTGCAATAACCCAATTACTTTATAAGGCGTACAGACCAGCCACCAGCTTATACAAATGTGGTTTGAACAAAGGTAAACCTCGGTATGCCTCAATTTATTTGGTCCTCTACAGGAAAGTTGCAGTAGTCCACAGTGTTATATTAATACTATCACAAGATTGTACTGATAAATGTAAATAGGAAGATAGAAACACTCAGATTTAAGTTGTTGATTCACTACAATTTTAATTCTAGCTTAAGAAGAATTAAGCTGATGTCAAGTAATTGCACTTCTATTATCAGAAGATATAAACTGCAATATGCTTGTGTAGAAATGGTAAGGCAGTGGAGAACCAGGAAAATTCTAAGACATATAATTCCTTAAAATACAACTTTGCATTAACTAGACAGATCCATTAAGCAGAATGATTATAATGTATGTATCCTGGATACCTAGGAAGCATTAACTAGTTATGTTGCTGTAGCTACACTGCTGTTGGGTATCCAGCTAGTTAATCCAAGTGAGCGCTATTATTGCTTTCCTAACACAAATGAGAAGAGTGGCCTGAGAGGAGTCTTTGCCTCCTGAACACATTTTGATTAAAACTTTTTACAAGAATATTGATTCCTGAGTAATACGCTATAAACAGAGCTGAAAGGACACACACATACCTGTGAACAATAATGATTTCAAAAGTAAAGCTACAGAAATATCTTTGAAAACAGAACCAGAACCCCTGAAAAACAAAGGCATTTGCATGTAAAAAGTGAGGTTCAGCTTACAATGTTATTTGCTGTAACAAAGACACAGGTTCACAATGGCAGTTGCTGGGAAGGTGCCATGGATTTGCAGAGGAACCTGCACCCAAGGGTTCCATAAGAAATGCTCACTGAAACTCTTCCATGGAAAGATTAATCTATGTGTTGCTTTTGTATTTTCTCTAACAATAATGATTCAATTAAGTTATGAAGCTACAGACAGCTGGAAGAGAGAATATTAAGTGTCACATGCATGTTACTAATATCTACTGACCCAGGAAACTACAGGCTGGTCAGCCTCACCTCGAACCGTGGAAAGGTGATGGCACAACTCATCCTCAATATTGCTAAAAACATATGAAAATACAGTTATCGGGGGAGTCAACATGGCTTCACCAAGGGGAAACCCTGTTTGACCAACCTGATAGCCTTCTACAAGGGCATAACTGGCTGGCTAGATGAGGGGAGAGCAGCAAATGTCATCTCCTTTGACTTCAGCAAGGCTTTTGACACTGTCTCCCATTACATCCTCATCAGTCACCTCAGCCAGTGAGGATTGGATGAGTGGATGGTGAGGTGGATCAAGAGCTGGCTCAATGGCAGAACCCAGAGGGTGGTGATCAAATTGCACAGAATTGAGTTGGAGGCCTGTGGCCAGTGGGGTTCCACAGGGATGGGTTCTGGGGCCAGTCTTGTTCAACATCTTCATCAATGACCAGGATGAGGGGACAGAGTGTACCCTCAGCAACTTCTCTGATGACACCAAACTGGAAGCACTGGCTGATACCCCAGAAGGCTGTGCTGCCATTCAGTGGGATCTAGACCAGCTGGAGAGAGGTTCAACAAGGACAAGTGCAGAGTCCTGCACGTCAGCAGGAGCAACTCCATCCACCAGTACAGGCTGGATATTGACCTGCTGTATAGCAGCTCTGCAGAGAGGGACCTGGAAGTCCTGATTGATAATAAACTAAACATGAGCCAGTAATGTGCCCTCGTGGCCAAGAAGACCAATGTCATCCTGGGATGCATCAAGAAAAGTGTGGCCAGCAGGTCAAGGGAGGTTCTCTTCACCCTCTACTCTGCCCTGGTGAGGCCTCATCTGGAGTACTGTGTCCAGTTTTGGGCTCCCCAGCTCAAAAGGGATAGAGAACTTCTGGAAAGAGTACAGCGCAGGGCCAACAAGATGATCAAGGCCCTGGAGCATCTTTCTTTATGAGGAAAGGCTGTGGGAACTGGAGCTGTTTAGTCTAGAGAAGAGGAGACTGAGGGGCAATCTCATTAATATTTACAAAGATCTAAATGGTGGATATCAGGAGGTTGGGGCATCCCTTTTTTTCTGCTGTATCTAGCAACAGGACAAGGGGTAATGGGATGAAGCTGAAACACCAGAAGTTCCATTTAAACATAAGGAAAAACTATTTTACTGTGAGGGTGAGGGAGCCCTGGCACAGGCTGCCCAGGGACGGTGTGGAGTCTTCTTCTATGGAGGCTTTGAAAACCTGCCTGGATGTGTTCCTGAGTGACCTGATCTAAGTAGAACTGCTTGAGCAGGGGGATTGAACTTGATGATCCATTCCTTTCAACGCCTGCTATTCTATGATTCTATGATATGTGTCCAGCTGGAAGCAATAGGGCAGGACAAAGTTGTTGGCCCAGGACCCCAGTCAGTTGTGATTGTCTCCTTCTGTTTCCAGAAGAGATTCCAGGGAGCTAGGGCAGCACCATTATCTTTCAAAATCTAGCATGGATTTCACAGTACCATACCTGACAGCAGTCTTGTAATTTTAAAGTCTGCTTGCATTTGCACCACTCAGGGAACCTTCCAAATAGGGAAAGAACAACTACAAGAGTAAGTTTATGTAACTACTTTAGCTTTCATCCAGACAGCATAACTAAGAATAGCAGAGAAGTAGAGGTCTCAGAATATGATATTACACAGTAAGGACCCTAAAAGACTCCACTCTGACTAATACCTGTGCTTCTGTATCTTCCAAGCTCAGAATAAAGTTTCTGAGGCAATGGCCACATTTACTTCTATGGTAACCTACATTTAGATTTGGGAACTGAAGTGCATTGCCAAATTTCAGAGTGAATTACTCCTGACACATCCTTTTTGCGCCCATGGTCTTCAATGATGTCTTAACCTATGGCTTTTACCATCTGATGCCATTTAGCATGAACCAGATGGACAGAAGAGACCATCTCCCTAGGAAAAAAAAGAACCTTTATAAAATGAATAAGAGAGAGGAGATCTGGAAATTGGAATATCTTCTCACTCTCCAGCTTGGAGGATCTGGGAAGATCTGCCACTGGTATTTCTCCAGTAGCAGTGAGACTAGAGCTAATCCTGCCTTTTCTTAGCAGAGAGTGGGCTTCAGCCTACCTATCAAGTTACTAGAAGGAGCATACTCAAGAAATTAGGTTTTATATTCTCATATTTATTATTGTACCTGTAATGTATACTACAATGACACTTAGTTTTCACACTTTTGTAGGAACTGAATTAATTATTTTGCTCTTTGTCACATAGTGAAAGTGAACATAGAAGTTTTTTAAACTACTTTATGACTGTCCTAAACCTGATTAAACATACAATACATTCATTTGAAAGGTCTGGAGGAAGGAGTAGATATTTTAGGCTACTAGGAACATGAGACAGGAGTTTACTTAGCAGTAAAATCTTTGTCAACTTTTGCTGTATTAGAAGAATAAACTGAAGGCTAACCATTACAACTAAACCTCTTGAAATCAGTTCCTCAAACAACAAGGCAATATCAGACTAAATGCAGTATGTGCAGCATAAGTGGAAGATTCATGCATAAAACAAGTTGCAATTTGCAACAGTTAGATTTAACTGACTTGTGGGATTGCTTACCTAGTCTAGACAGAGCACCAAATCTCTACCTACAAAGTATTTCAAGGTGATTGCTGTAACTTCCAGATTTTTCCCTCACAGGTGTTTATGGCTTTCTTGAGGAACTCAGCTCTGCTGGTCTTTGGAAAGTTTGGAGAGTTCCTTATTTTCTATTTTTCTATCTGTCTATAGGTTTGGAGAGGAAAGAGGTGCTAGGCTCCCTTGGTGTACAGCAGGACAGAGCTTAAGCAGATCCTGAGCAAGACTTTGGAGACCACAGTTCTAATCTAAGAAAACCACAACTTTGTTTAGCTCCTGCTTTTGGTATCTAATTCCCCACTAAATCTCTCTCCTTGTCAGATGATTTGTCTCATCTTCGAGTTTTAAAACTTCAGCAGCCAAGATTTTCAAGTAGTCTACAGGAATGTCAATCCAGCTGCAACTTTTTCCATCAGCTTTGCTGGTGTAACACGTTGTGTATGAAAACCCTGCTAGCAAAAATCTCAGTTCAAGTAATCTTGATCCCTGTGGAGTGGGTCACTTTGGAGAACAGAGCTCTGGTTTCAGTGGAAAACTCCCTTAGCTGTCATGCACCAGTTACATGAGGTAATCAACCCTCCTGAGGGAATATGGAGAGAAATCTCAAAGTGACTATCGGAAAATGCAGATTAATAATCATAATTTTCTCTTGATCCCTTCAGATCTGGATGATGAGACCAGGCCTCACTAAGCTGGTTGGGGACTCTGAAAGCCTGTGCTCTCTGCAGTATTTCAGAGAAAAGAGGAAACGTGCATTTAGGAAATAGATTATTCAGCTGCATGCAGCTTTGTATTTCATTTAAATGAGGTTATTGATTTGCCTCTCCTTGTGCACAAGGAAGTGTGGTTCAATGGTACTTTAGTTGAAAGTATAAATAAACAAAAGATAGATTCATTTAAGAGAAGAAATCTGTCTTTTTGCCTCTTTATAAACAATAGATTGAAGGAGGCAGAGGAAGAGGTCAGCTCCCTTAGTCCCATAGCCCGATAATGTGGCTGGAGCAGGTAGATACACACTCCTCGAAAGATCTCCATATGGTGACTCTTTCATAATTTCAGATATGCTAATCCTTTTGCTCCTAAAAAGAGCTTTTAGGCATCCCTTGCCCTTCCTTCCTGGGAAACAAGCCATGCCACAGCCAGAGCCTCTTGAGCTCTGCTGCAAGCAACCTCTTCTTTCAGAACGTGGGCAATGCTGGAAGAAGGGCAGCACTTTTTCCACCCTGTCTGTGCCTTCAGCTCAGAAACAGGCAAGTGGCTGGAAGCAGAAATGCTGCTGGCACACCTTGCTGCCTTGAAGTAAGAAAATATGACCAGAGCCAGTGAGAGGAGAGGCAGACTCCTTAGAGGCTTGGAGCAGGTAAGGGATGTTACTCACTTCTTCTGGGGATTGTCCAAAGAAGATGGAGCAGATCCTGGTGCAGAGGGGACATCACTGAGCTTGGAAGGGCAAAAATGTAGACTCTTGTGTAAAGCTTTTAGGGTGGAATCTGTGCATGCTCAGAGGACAAGCAGGATACAGGAACCAAGCATAAACAATGACAGGTATATGTCTGCGTGACCCTGCTGCAGTTTAAATCTGTCTGTGTGATCCTGCTGCAGTAAAAAATCCTCCAGCACCACTTCAAATCTCCACTTCCTTCGTTTATCATTTATCTACACGGGCTACTAAACATATGCTACATTACTGCAAATACTGTAAATTACTGTAACTACTGTACAAGCAAGAAATTGTTGCTTTGGAGACAAGTCCAGGTGGCTGTGGGCTCTAATTCTTACTCCTGTTAGAAATATTACCTAATTTAATAATTACATGTATTTTTTCTTATAATATCTGTTGGACAATATAAAAAGTCAAAATATGACTCCATTAACCTAGAGTTTGCTTAAAATAATTTCTATAGTATTCTTTATAATATCTTGTTTTCATTCATTGTAAAATTATATAGGGCTTTCTGTGTGCAGTGATGAGAATGTGAACCATGATACTTTATGTAGCTAACCTACAATCAGATGAGTCACACCTGAATTCAGAGCCCTCCACACCTTCTCATTTCACAGCTGCCTTTGACAGAGAGGAACTTCAACACCTGAGTTACTGTTGCCAGCATCTAGATTCAGCCACAGAGCTCTCTCATAGAAAAGCCATTTTCCATCTCTTTCTAGCCTTTATTTATGTTGCTTTCTCTCCCGCAGCTCTGACCCATAACTATACCTCTCTTAATTTTCCTGTTTTCTTACACACTGCCGTTCACCATCCTTTGAGTTCTTAAGGCATTGGAGAGCATTATCTGTATCTGCAGCTTGTCAGTTGTCTCCCTGATCCATTTCCCACACAAAACGTTTTGCCACTTTGCCCTGTCTTAGTGCATCTTTTAGCACTTCCTCTTCTTCTTTCGACACAAAGGTCCTTTTTCTTCTTTTTCTTTTTTTTTTTTTTCATATTCAGCCTGGCATCTTTGAAGCTTTGTGCCTCCTGCAGTGTACCAGACATCTGCACTTTCTTCTTGCACATCCTTGAAAATTCATGTTGTCAGTTTAACTCTTCCCCCACAAATCTAATTTTTGGAGCACCTTTTTCCTGCTGTTGTGTTTTAATGCTTTTGGACAGCCCTACAGGGAACAGACTGAAGTGACAGCAGCTCTTCTGTCCACACTCCATCCCAATTAATGCCACTTGCTACAGGGCACCCCCCATCACATGAGAGAGCAGATGCATAACTGCACACCCTTCCCTTGCTCTTCCCTCACACTCAACATCATGCCTGCATTTGGCTCTACTGTAGCTTAAATATATAACCGGCAAAAAACCACTAAAATTTAGTGTAGGCCAACTTTCGTGACTGCAATTAAATCTAACTCTGCCAGCTCATGGGAACTTGTGTGCTGTTCTCAACTATGTTGCATCTGACTTAGGACACTATCCTGCAAGTCTGTATTCACAGGATCAAGATTCTGCAGTCTGGAGAGGATGCTTTCAGGCTCCCTCAGACTAATGCAATAAGTTGTCTTACTTTGGTACAGAGTGCTGCTCTGCATAACTTAAATGTTTCAGCAAAACACTCTGGACTGGAAGCATAAGTTTTAACCCTTACGGGACAGTCCACATCTGTGCACTTAGTGGAACCTCTCTGACAGTCTTCTGGGATCAATATTTCCTGTTAGACTGACAGACAGTAAAACCAACAACCCCTCATATCTACAGTTTCAGCAAAAAGTGAAATTCCATTCACAATGTATTACTTGCTTGGTATTACTGTCTATATGTCAATGAATTGCAGAGGCTAGTAGTTTAGACTCTGTCAAGAAATATATAGTAGGTAACAACAGTAAATTCTAATTTAAACCACTCTTGTATGTCCCTGGTAATGTCCCAGCCCATTCACATCAGGCTTTGTAGCATTTGCCCTTGCCTTGTGTAGCTGTCCAATGCTCACACTTGGGACAAGGCTATGTCAAATCTTGCACAGCAGCTTCTCTTCCTTTTTTAAAGTATAAGTTTCTCTTCTAATGTTTTCTCTGTTCCATCTTCTTGCTGTATCAGAGCTAAAAATATAATGAGGTAGTGCCAGCAGACCAAATCTTGCTTTGTTACAAGGAAGTGAATGCTCTTGTCTGCAGTGGATTAATTGTTACTGTAGTCTACATTGAACCTGACTGGCAACCTCTGTGAAGGCAATAGCTCAACACCAGCTACTCCCTAAGCACTCCAAAATAGACACACTCACTCTTTTAGTTTGGTTTGGCTTGGTTTGGTTTGGTTTGGTTTGGTTTTGTGAGGGAAGACATAAAACCTGTATTGGTTAAACTAGGACAAGCTAAAATAAATGCAACAATCTTCCTAGTCAGGCAGAACCTGAAGTATGAAAACAAATGTGTATTTCCTTCTGTGGTACAGCTATGGGCTTCTTTGTAGGCATCTATACTGTCGGTGATTCTTTCAGTTCCTATGAAGCACTCAAGTCTGGAGTTCTCACATACTGCTGCACATTCTGTAACAACTTCTGTCCCTGGTGTTAACAAGCCTATATCCTAATTGGTAAATGCATTCAATGTTAATGTTTCCCAGAAAATGAAAACCAGAAACATCAACAACTTTCATGACAAAAATGAATGGCATGCTTTTTTACCTTCCCCTTACCTGCTTAAGGATTTCTGCTGCTGTTTCATGTGAGCAATCAAATATCACATAGAACTCTTTGCCCTTCTTCATCTCTTTGAGTAAAGGCCTGGCATCTTTATTCCCAGAGGGTAGTTGGCGGATTTTGATTTTTATGTTGTATCTAGAAGGGGCTTTGATGAGCTCTTGCAAGCGGATTAGACCTGAAAAATGATATGTAATTATATAAACAACCATTTGGCACAATAAGTATTTATTGTCACTTAAACAAAGTCTCTTATTAATGTCAATATATTTTGCATTCCCAAACAGTTTTTAGCTTCATATTTGCCCACTTCCTAACTAGTATGTTATAGCTTTTCCTTTTCATGGTAATTCTTGGCTTCAACATCTAAATATTTTGAAATGGATCTTTAATAGTTTGACTACAGGATACTTTGGATTGGTGTTATTGCTATAGTTTATTGCAAAAGGAGTATGATTCTTCTTACCTGGCAGATAATAATTATTTCAGTATTAAAGAATAAGAACATAGAATTGAAAAAAATCTCCTTACTGTTTTTCCTACCTAATGTCAAGCATGAGTAGATGAGAAGTGATGAGTGAGAAAAAAGATTCAATACCTGGCATCTCCATTGTGGCTCACTTAGATGCCAGTGGTTAGACTGAGCGACACTTACCAATAATTATTCTTAATAGCCATCTGTATGGTTCTCATTGTCCTTTTTTAATCATACATTGCAATGTCGTGGAGCAGGAGAGTTAAATTTCTCTTGTCATCAATTTAGAGACAAGAAGCTTGAAGACATAGTGACTTGCATAAGGTCACTCATCAAGTTTGAGATCTTATAAAGAACTGAAATATTTTAAGATCCAGCTCTACATATCTAAACACAAGACTATGATTTCTAAGACTCCATATTTGGCTGGTACAAATCTATATGGCTTATTTGAAGTCAGTGAAGCTCAACCAGTTGAAGATTTGTCCAAGTATTTAAATACAGTGCAATTCTACTAGCTAATTCGGCACTCCTATGTAATTTGTACTGCCTGCAAAACCTAAGTAAGATAGTTAGGAGTTCTTTGAGGTGTATGATTATAGTCTCTTTCTCATTATCTGTGAATGTAAATTACCCACAAAAAACTCATGATCTCCTGGTGAGTGAAAGCAAAAGGCTGCCTTAAAAATACACATAGAGAATATGGGGAAGAAGCACTTCTTGAATATAAATCAGCAACTTATTAATATGAAAAAACTCTTTGCTCTCCTGCTGTGAGTGGGTATATATTTGCCTTGTGCATGAATGTCCTTGGTTGAATGGTCCAACAGTATATGTGAGGAAAGATGAACCATTACTGTTTCTTCTGAGGTTAGCAAGTGATTGCTATATTGAGGATTGTTGACTTTTACTCAAGTACTGAGTGCCTGCAATACTAGGTCTGTTCTTTGCAGGTTTTCAAGTATCAACAATCAATATAGAATATTAAGCATCATGAGTATTCAGATGGAAATTTCTGCACACACTGTGAGATTGGAGCCTGGCTGGAAGCCAGACTGTGTAAATATGAAACAATTTTGAGCTCATTATTATGAGAATGTGGCACATGCTTCCAACACTGACTAACAAGTAGAGAAGTTTATATAATCTGGCTGTAAAGCTGAAGCTTGGTTGTATCATGCACTCAAGTGTTTCTCCCTTGACCTCAGTGTCTTGGCCACGATATTAATGGCAACTCTAAGAAGGAAAACAGATTTCAGAGGAAAAGACCGGCATGTAAGGAATCTTATTCACAGCCTGAGTATTGTTTCTCTTTACAGCAACAAATGTACTTAAGTACAAGTGTGGTGAAGAGCAAAAGAAAAGGATTTACCCAGCCATGTCCATCTCTTTTTTGTGGTAAAGAATATGCTGTGTGCCTTAAAACATCTGCTTCACCTACATGAGACTTGGATCTCACACTTCCCATCTACTGCCATGTGAAGTGAAATTAAGGCCTAGCTACAGTTTAATGAAGAAATCAAAGTAGTGAAAAGAACTGCAGTTATTATTCTGGAGAAACAAGCAGAAGCCTGAATCAAATGACTGACAGCATAAGTAATAGCATAGGAGAATAATTATCAGTTTCCTCTTCCTCTTCAAGAAATCCAAACCCTTAGATATAATACTACCAAGTCTTAACTTGGAACAAATCTTACATGTGAAGTGCTAAATCTGACTCCTTGGTGAAGAGGGGAAGGCCTGGGCACATGCAGTGTTTAGGGTAGTCACTTTTCTCTCACTTGGTGAGACCATCTGAAGCTCAGTCTGCAATAGGTAGGAGGCATCACAGACTGCCTGTGAGACTGGGAAGTAAGTAGTGGCTAAATATGTCAAAGGTGACATATCCCGGGCATCAGTCTCCTCTTTGTACAGTGGTGATGTAACCTAAACAGCAACACAGGACAGCACTGCAGTAGGAACCTGAATAGTAAAAATGTTGTAAAGTCCACCCAGGTGGAACCTCCAGAGGCTGAATGTGAACTGTGAAGGGATTGGAGAGAGTGTCAGCTGGTCCTACTGAGAGTAAAGCCTCAAATTCTAACAGGTGGAAACCCAACTTGTTTCATAAACTTTCTTGGCCTACTGTCTGTATTCTGCTATCTTTTACCCAGATATTTAAATACTTTCTCTTTTTCCTTCAGAAACAGGATTGGGAATTGTCTATATTGTTGAGAAAGTATCTTGTGGTCTCTAACACTGATGGATTCAGTGGAGCTGGATTTCCTACAATGACTAGTGGTTTGATCCAGAGAAATAGTTTGCTCTGACACAGAGTAAGATGTCAAAATATGTGACTGTCTTTGATTATTTAATACCATTTCATGATGTCTCGAAACACTGCAAGTTAGGCATATCTAGGAGTTCAAATGTGCCTAACATAAACACAATATTCCAACAGGCAAATAATCATACACCTTGGCACTAAGCATGGTAGTGAGTGTTGGTAGTTTAAAAAATGTGAAGCTACTTCGTCCAGACTTAAAATTGAAGATATGCTTTTGCTGGTTTGGGAGAAAGTACTTCTTCTTATTAAAAAACAATGTTAGGGTTAGCAGAGTTAGATGTCTTGTAACTGCAAGTTCAAAGAAAGCAAATTTAATAAGAATTCTAATTCTGCCACGTGCAAAGTAATCAAACTGATGTGACAAAAAGATTTGGTTCCCCTGAGACTTAAGTCCTGGGAGAGCAGGCTAACAAGTGGGGAAAGTCACAGATTCTTACAGAAGATGAGGAATTAAATGCAGTTGCCTTTCTCAGCATCTGGTAGGTAAAAATTATTGAATTCAGGGAAGAATCAAAAGCAGAATCAAATTTGTACTGAAAACAGTGTTATTCCCTTTGTTTGAGTTGTTGATAACTGAGAAAAAGTCACTTTTCTTTACAGAACATTGTGTAAAATACCAAAGTGCAAAAGTGGAATATGGGAATGGATTGACTGTAAATTATTAAATTAAACCACAGAACAGTATGTCTGCCTAGCTCTAGCACATGGAAAGATAAACCGTAATTTATGGTATGTAAGTTCAGGAAATTCATCCTTGATGTATCGTAGTCTGTTGCAAGGTTTCATTAGGTTGTCCTTTAATTTCAGGATATAGTTCTTTGCTTACACAAAGGCATTGCACTTGATGTAAGCTAACTTTTTTTTTAACACCTTGACGAAAAATAAAGAGGAATTAGTAAGCAGAATGAAGGCTATTTGTGGCCTGGGGACTCTGAACGTGACAACGATTATGCTTAATATGGAAAATAGCACGGTCTCAACCTGAAAAATAAATACATTTGCTTAGGAGTTTTATTTTTTCCTTGGCATTGGAAAGCTATAAGCATTAATGAGCATGATGAGAATTTCAGAAAGAGAAAAGTGTTAGATGTTTAAATAAATATTTACTTTACAGCCAGAAGCCATTAATTTATTATTAAGAAAAATGACTTTGACTGAAAGTTCATTTTTCAATGGAACAGTAAGGACAGCAATTAGAAATAAAAATCAGCTACAGTGTGCTTTAATATTCTTATTTATATCAAGGTCTAAGAGACAAGAGGGTAAAAATCTGATCTGCCCAATGGAGGAAATATGAAAGTATTTTGCAAATGTATTTTAGGAACAAAACAGAAGCTTGCAACTGCTGTAGGTCTCCTTGAAAGAGTCAGTAAAGTTGTTTAACATGGTGCATTGTGATGCCATTTAACATATTTGGTAAGAGGCAGGATGAGTAAATACTTCCTATTCCAAATGTAATTTTTAGCACTATTTGTTGCAGGTTTTCTAGACCTGTTCATATAAATTTATTTTATCACTGACATGATAAAATGATTGACATGATTTATGATTCTTATAGAATGATAAAATCATTTCAGTTGACAAAGTCCTTTAAGTTCATTGAGTCTGAATCCACACAGTAGATTACTAGCACTCAAGACTAATGCAATGAATTTTGGAACCTTGAATGGATCCTAGAAGATTGGAAAAATGTGCTAATGTTTCATCAATATCAGAAGAGGCTTCTGACATAGCATAGAACATCTTACCCCAGTGTAAGCACTGGATAATCTAAGAGTAAGGCTGATATGGTGGCAAAATGCTGAAGAATGAAGACTTAGCACTATAATTTAGAGACATTACACTGCCAAAGAAAGATAATTTTGCGTCAGAACAAGTGCCTTTGTTTGGTATTACAAGTTCTGTTGACACAGGTAGCTTCCAAGATGTAGAGCACTTGCCCCTGGAGATGTCCATCTTCATATATCATACAACCTGCTCATGAAAAATGTGCAATTATAAAATGATCATTTATCACATCTCAAAAAGAAAATGTCAATGAGAAACAGTGGAGGTCTGTGAAGGCTAGTGCTAAGCCATTCAGACATTAGTAGTGCTCTTGTCTCTATATGCATTCTGAAATCATTGACTAGAAAAAAGTATGATAAATAGTAGTGGAAATAAGGAAAGTAGGAACAAGTGATTTGATAATTTGGAAACATGAGCTCACTCAGATAAATTGGCGGGTGTTAACATTACTTAGTCCAGACTTGTAATTGCACTTCCGTTGAAGGATGTTTCCATGCAACAGGGAAAGCCAGTACAGGAGGTGGACAACTACTTCTTGGCAAACTGGCACAGTATGTGGCATGTTGCCTCTGTGCTGGAGCTGGCCATAATGGCATGTGGACTTGCAGCAGTCCTGTAGTGTGATGGATGAAAGCAGGATTTTCTACACTTAATCTTCTAAATAGACCATTAACTTGGAGCAAGAGTAATCACAATCTGAATAATCTGGGTATGGATCATTGGAATTCACTGTTACGGCTCTAGGAGTTCATTCTTTGTTTAGGAATGAAGTTGCTCTTCATGTGTAATTAGTCTCTGAGAAAGAAATACGTTTTTTCTTCTTGTAGTGTAACAATGTCAAACATGAGAGATGACAAATAAAAAGAGCTTGAGCTAAATGGCACCAGTGTACCTCAAAATCAAAAAACTATTTGTATTGATCAAAGCTGACCTGTTTACTTTCCTGACTCCAAGTTAATAAGATGATTGATGATTAATTTACTTTGTAAATATCTCTGCAAATTAAGTCTCTTTAATATCAGTAGTTTTGGTAGCTGAAGGTATACACAACACGTAGTGTTTTGGAATGCTAATTTGATAATGAATTAGGCTGAAAAAGACCTCTTATCCATGAGTATTCTTTGGCATATGGTGCTAGAAACCCAGGAGAAATCCCACTGAGCTAGACCCATCATCATGGAAAAACAAGAAAACTGCTGCAGTAAACCCTGCCTGATGTATTCTTTCTCTTCTATCTTCAGCTGTTTGGTGTACTCTCTGAGTCCAAAGTGAGCAGAATACTGTCACTCAGACCTTCCTCTTGTATCCAGGAGGAAACATGTGCTTCTTTTGTGCCGTCAACAGTGCAGACAGAAATACAAGATTTGTAGCCTTAACATTGAGGTTTAGCACTTTTTTTTTTTAAGCAGAATACTTTCAGACGTATTTTTACAGCATGATTTTAATAGCCATGCTTTTTTTGCATACTCCCTTTAAAGGCTTAGATGGATGTCTGAGTTCATGGCACATCCAGGTTTGCTTTACGCTGTTACCAAAAAGTTGATTTAAATGTTACTTGCACATCTGTAGAAAATGTTATAGTTCTGTGGTCAATATGAAGTGCAAGTCTCAGACTGGGATTGACAGTAAAATGCTTAATTTGTACCAGTGACCACTAATGCATAACAGAGTTTTAGAGAAATCAGTATGCTTCAGCTACACCTTTACTATAACAAGGCAGTGTTGGAGAATGGTGGTGAGAGTTTACAGTGGAACAACTGTCAACGTCTTATTTAGACTTCTCTTTCTTCATTTCTACAGATATATCGTCTCCAAGAAATTTTTTTCTGTTGCTTAGAATATACCCTTACCTGTAACTTTGTGCCTTGAAAAAACAATCACGTTTCAGACCTTGCTTAGCACTTCCGATGTTTTGATGGGACAGCTATAGACCTCTCTGAGCTTTGTTTACATGCAAACCTTTTCTTCTGAAGCCAGATTATGGACCCTTAATCCATGAATGAGTCTATACTGTAGGAGAGATTATGTTCTTTGCAATCATGCTTAGAATAAATTTGGATGTGTAATCCTGCTGTATGGGACTCCTAAGAGCAGAATTCTAAGGTACACAGTTTGTTCAATGACCACTTCACCTAACAGAATACAGTATATTGTATCAGCCATAGGAGTAGTAAACCCTTTGTGTATAAAAATGCATCAATGGCTTGGACTTCCTTATAACATTGATACTCTTCCACAGACTCTCTATATTTAAAAAAAATAAGTCCTTGCCTCTGATACATTTTTAAATCACTTGTTAACTCATTCACAGGAATGAGTTTGTTCTTTATTTTTTTTCCCCTCTCTGCAAAGAAGGGAGTTGTTACTGATATAGATCTTTCCTTGTTTTGTCACTGGACAGCTATGACTACTGTGTGCCCCTGGGAGAAGTTTTTGTCACAAAGAATGAATGATCTTCTCAGAGTTAAGAGTCCCAGGTTGAAAACACGTACACAAGCTGCACCTTTCAGATTCAGTCTTCAGCATCCGGCTGAAGAGGGGGTTGTCTGTTTCTGAGACAGTTGCAAGGAACAAGGTAGTGAATTTTTTTTTTTTGTAGATGCATCCCCTTTAAGATCAGCCCTTGACTGAGAACGCGAATCCCTAATCAGTCCCACACTAGAACACTGGTTTGAAGCTATTTGATCCACAAACAGGAAGAAAAACGTGACTGAATATTCAGAATCCAGGTGCTACTTCCTGATGACCTCTTGAGGCCTGATAAAATGAGCAGCTGTCCAAAAGCCATAGTAGCAGAAGGATACCTGAGCCTTAAGAAACCTTTTTCTTCTGTATTCTTGGGAAAACTGCTATATGTATGCCACTGTCTGTCACAGAATTTATTTATCTATGTACATCGATAGAAGTATAATATGTTCAGTGCACCAGTACTACTTACCTGTGCTGTCTTCATATACTACTGTGACTATTTTCCAGTTGTAGTATAGTACAAGATCCAAAACTGCTCTGCTGATGGCTGCATAGTCTGGATAGAGGTTGATGTAAAATGCATCTTTGTTATCCACTGTGGGATGTTTCCATCTGGTCTGAATATGTGGGACTTCAAGTGCATTGCAAATGGACTGCACTGCGCTGACAGAGGAGCTGTGGGAAGGTCCAAAGAGAGCAGCTACACCGAGAGCAAGCTGATCACATGCTGAGGGGAGAGAAAGGGAGAGGAAGAAGCTGTTAGTTGGCAAAACCAAGTAACTTGTGGGATGTTTACTGAAATCGTTTATTCTCCATCCATCTCCATCATTTCATAGTGAGAATGAGTAATCATGCTGCTCACAAACCTATTGAGGGATTTGCAAATGTTCCTGAAAATGGCTTTACTGATTAGCATTATGTCCTAGAACCTGCTTGCTACAAATAAGAACCAAAACAACTTCTCTGCTCATTACCTTCAGATCACATTGACTCCTAAATTTCCTTTTGCAGAAGAGCATTATCCTGGAGAAACCAGGAGCTTTCTGGCTACTGGCTTGCCAAAGAGATGTCATATGAATCAGTTTTCATGGCAGCATGTCAAGAGATATGTTCATGGAGTAACAACAGACATTATATGGATTTCCCACACGACTGGCAAGCTTCTACCAATGTGACTTGCTTTAATTTCAGGCTACTGAAAGAAGATAAGCAGTAAAGAGCACTATGATTCATAGCACTCCATAATCTGTGTTTACAAAACACAAAGTAAAGCCTAAACCCCTCAGTAATAACAGAGGGAAATAAAGAACCAACACATACTGACATTTTAATACCTTCCAAATCAGTCAAATGCTAGTATTGACAATGGTCTTTCTCCATGTGCCTATAGCTCAGTCAAAATAATCCCTCCTGTAGGTATCTTTTAGTTTTTCCTTCCCTTCCGTGTCTTTTCAGGCTAAAAAACAGACGATCAAGTAATATTTATTTTGTCAATTAGTAATAATGACAGCAAATGTTTCTAATATGGGCTTTATCAACTGAGACAAAGCCCTACACTGTGTTGCAGTGTAACGTAGTTCTTTGCGGGAAATTTAGAAATTAGAGTGGTTGGATGAAATGCTAAATGCATAAACATCCACAATGAGCTGAGATATTTTTTAATTAGTATTTAGCTCTCTAGTAGCAATACAATATGACAGAAAATATATTATTTTCTTCTTTCAGTCTGTAAAAGAGCGTTTCACAGGCAGCATGGCTTTTAAGGTTTAATTCAGAAGACTTCTTAAAGGATCATAGGTTTTAATGTGCAAATTGCATCAATAATATCAATAATTCATATGAGAAGAAACTGCTACTGTCTGAATGGATTCCTTGCATGTAGATTTACAAAAATATTTATAATGAACTCCATCTTGTGAACTGAATGAAGAAGGTACTTTCACAGTAGTCATAGAAGTAATTCTCACTCAACAGGGAATCCAAAATCCTGTCTATCTGGATTATATGGATTATAAATCCAGCATACTTGGGTTTTGATAGCATATAGTTCCAAAGTATATCTGATACTTGAAAAAGAGTATAACAAAGAGAATTTAAAGCTCTTAAAAGGTTTCTTCTTTATTCCAATCTTTAGTAAGAAACTAGGGCATTACAAGGAGAATCTTGGAAAGTGACATCTCACCAGCATTCTATCACGATTCATGATGTGAGGCATTTTTATTTTCCAGTCTTCATTTGCCTTATAGCAGAGACATCTTTTGCCTTATAGCAAGAATTTCTTGTACCACTTACAGTGACAGATGTTATAGTGAACTGCAAGGCATATCTGCAGTCTTAGTGACTTATGGGTCTTTCTTCAGTTTTGTTTGCATGAGATTGTATGCTCACCATGTTATCTGAGTAACTAGACTGCAGTATATAAAGTTTTGGCAAACTTCAAGGTTGCCTCCTACAGGTGAAGAAATGCATTGTGCTGAAGAATTGTTACTTTTTTCCCCCTTTCTGTTTTGGTCTGCAGGTAAATTAGATGCAAATAAATTGGGTCACAATTTTCCCTCTAAACAAAATTAAAGAATAGGCAAAAAAATTCCAAAACTATCCATTTCAATTATTATAGTGGTTTATAACAGAGAAATTTTCTTCTCTTAATATTTCAGGATAAGGAGACCTCTGGTCTCTTTAAAGTAAAATAGAAATAATTTTTTGATGAATAATAGATATCTCTGTGTGTGCTAGCTATGGGTTGTGACATCCCACTGTGCTCCCTGTTAGTCTGTGATCATATTTTGCAAAATTCCAGGTGGCAAATCTATTTTTTTTTTGGAAAAGAACCAATGAATTGGACTTGCTACTTTCCATCTGGGGCTCTTAGCATGCAGGCAGTATGTAGGTGTTTTATCAGAAACTAGATGACAAGTCCAAGTCTAGTTTCATTCTTGAAGGTAAATTTTCTGTTACAGTTCATATACACATGTTATTGTTGGAGTAAAGCAAAAAGAAGACCAGGCTGTGGAAAGGTAGTATAAAATGCATGTTACTGACACAATAATTTAAATAATTACCTCTTCTTGAGGCTTCAAAACTATCAAAAAGGTTAATTCTCTGGATGTCATAGGTTAATGTGGTATTAGGCATCAGTGTTCTGTTTCTATTAATATTGGTGACTGCAAACTTGAAAGCCAATTCTTCAATATTAACAGGCTCATTTTCCACAGTTTCAAATATCCCTCCTGTTGAAACAGAGATAAATGAGAAGTATTATTCACCTCTTCATCCCTGTACATAAAAAGAGAAAAAGAAATTATGAGCAATAATAATCTGAGTGTTCATAGAGGAAAACAGTTAAAATAGCTGTTAAAAGCACTCTAGCAAAAGCATATTGGAACATTAGTTTTTATCTGTAATGTCACTGTAGATTAACTCAATATTGTGAGTGTTGCAGAGACAAACGTGTGAAAGATGATGCATGTATATTATTCAGCTTTTTCAAAATAAAAATTTTAAATGCTTGTGAAAACTTCTGTCAAGTTCCTAACTAATGAAAGTAGTGAGGTTCATATGTCTTGTTCCCACTATTCCAGTCTAATCTATTTTAGGGAGGAAACTTGGATGTCTTGGAGACATTTTCTGAAGGGTTTCTGCAAATCTTGGTAGTACACGATCTACATTCAGAATTGACTTAGGAGCTTGAGTAGAAATGGACTGAAAGTTTCCACTTGAGGTCAATGTCTTAATAGGACTTTGTTTTTGTATAAAACTTGGCCAGTGTTGTCGGCCATTTCTCAGTTTGCTCAGGGAGAGATGAGTATTTTTGCTTTTTCAGAGCCCATTGCTGAACGAACTGAACTTGTTAATACAGAACATAGCGGAGCCACATGCTGCTCCCATAGATTTCACCTCTGTGCCAAAATGTAAGGTCGTCTCTCAGTGTCTGCCAGTACCATAATGACACTGGTTTAAAAGTCTTCCTCCAAAGATGGTGCTGGATCTAGCACAATTACTCTCAGGTTCCTCTTATTCCTCTAGACTCTTCTTCCAATATCTCTTTTGAACTATTTGAACAAGGATGAGTCCCAATCCATTCTGGGCAATCCCAACTGGGCAACTGCTCTTTGAGTGCCGTACACTTTGTCAGAACTTAGTTTCTACCTTTCAAACAGAAATTGTGTATACTTCTTCCTTTTTAAAACAAATTACACAAGTCTGAGCTCTTCTTTAACCTGGAAGCAAGTTTTCCAGAAGAGGATCTGTAAATAACCAATCTGAATTTTGGAAGCATTCTGAATGCTTTGGCAGGTACTCTGAGATGGGGAAGGTGGCTACGTTTCAAGTCAACAGGCTGTCCCACTTATACTGGGATGCCTACTCCCTCTAGCCTCTAGAGATTTTATTATGCCAACAACACATTCAGGCTGTCTAGGAGCACTGGGATTTGATGAATGCATAACAAACACAGCTAATTTGAAAAAAATAGCTCCTTTAAACAGCAATCTCCAGCTTCAGTACTTGATTTTGCAAGTATAATTTACTCATTTAGTGCAAGTCACTAGAGAATACTTTGGATTTCTCAGTTACATATTTTCACATTTCCCCATGTGAAATTTGAGCCCTAGATATCGTTTTATATTTTCTGAACATCAGAATGTATTCAGTTAATGTGCTGCAGTCTCTTGAAATTTTGATGTCACAGTGTAGGAGTAGTGCAGTCATTAGCTGACGATCAGGAAATGGGAACACAGTGGAATTAGAACCTGGTTTGAATTTCAACTCAGCAATGAAAACATTGGAGACTATCAGTCCCAAGTTGTCAATGTAATCTCTAACTCCTCTTAAATACACAGTTTTTCTCTCAAACCCATATATAACAATACTTAAACATGACTTAAGCAATTTTGCCAACGTAAGCATTTTTTGTTCACTATATATATTTCTTGTTTATTATACGCATATATTAGAACCTTAAAGACTTTCTAATTATTTTTATTCTCCTCCATTATAAAACATGCAAGTGATTACAGAAGACTGTGACACACAGAAATAAAAATGTTAAAGTGTTGGTTTTGGAACCAACTGTAAAACCTCATGTGGAATGCTGAGAGTTACCAGGACTTTCCAGATTTGCAAACTATAGGATTACTAGAAAGAAAAAAATCTAACACCTGTTCTTTTAGATAATGTAATTCCTCATCCCAAAGATAATAACAAGCCTGCTACTTTTCTGGCTCAAAAAAATCTCCTTTCTCCCCTTTCCCCTAAGGGAGACAAATATTTTCAATCAGCTGTAATGCCACCTTGGGCTTGGGACAGCAAGGTGTGTACTAGAATGAGTACAACATTGTTTCAGAAGGCAAGGTATAATGCATAACCTGAGATAACATTCTAATACGACAGGGTGACCACCATCTCTCCCTGCTTCCAATAGGATAGGTCTCTTACCATTTGATCTTGGAAATAAGTATTGTACTGTGCTTGTGTTACTTTCTTTATATTGTTTCTTTTCTCTCCTTTTTTTTTACATAAAACCAATTTCTTTCAAATACCCTTGAGGCAACCTTCATACCTATACACACACAAGTATTTACTGATTTTAGGACTAGAACATTTTCCAGACGTCTCATCAGTTGCCTATTAAATGGAGATTAATTTTAATTGGTGTATTTCCATGAACTATTTATATTTCATGAGCAGAATTTTCCAAAACTTTTGCTTTGTCTCTTTTAAAGAACAGTAGAGGTTTATTGGGCAGAGGAAAGGAATGGAGGAACAGGAGTGGTGGAAAGAGGTTAAGTGTTTCATTAATGTGTTTCCTTAAGCAAGCTAATCAAAATTGCATATACACTATCACATACACATCAAATATATTCAGATAAGTGTCTCTGAAAGTCAACTGTATAATCAGTATGTTGGTACCTCCTCAAGATATTTTCGAGGTTCCTTTTGTACATGTTAACATAGCAGCAAAGCCCTCACAGACAACTTTGGTTACATGCTTTAATTTGCTGGTGAGAAGCTTTGAATTGGTCTGGTGTAAGAGTAGAAGAGTAAAGAGGTTCAAAATTTTACACAGGAAATTTAATTCAGCTGGAAATGGAGAACACGGTGCTGTTTAGAGTCTCTTAAAGCTAGTGCTACCCTTCCCCACTAGAATGGGGAGGTTTTGAGACCACAGAAGTAACTCTTCCAAGTAAGTAAATGTTTATTTAATGTTTTCCTGATTAAACCCTAAGTACAAAGAGCAGTTCCCTGCTGCCTATGAACAAAGTCCATGAGATAGTTTATGGAGGAAATTGCTGCTTACTGTGAGTGAAGTTTGGGACAGGTGCACTGTGAAAACCTTGAGTCTGCTACCTATTTGAACTTGATTTCTATCAGGACCTATGTGTGTAAAAAAAGGGCTGAATCAGTCTATAACTTTGCATCACAAATAAGCCAGCAAAAATAACCTATCTGTTCTGTACTATTGTGTTTTTATACGTGTAGCCCCAATGAAATCTAGCAATTTAGTAAATAGCTTATCTTCCTTTGTGTTCTGCTGATGACTTATAGTCAAGCTTAGAATTTATTGTAAGGTCCAGGTTAAAAGAGAAATAGCAGAGTAAGTGACAAGTTTGATGAACAACCAGTTTGTCAGATGATTCATTTAAATAAAGTAATTACTGTAAATCATTTTAAAAACAAATTAACCACAGGATTCTATGAGGGAAGGGAAAAAAATGGTGTTAAGATATAAATGATGCTTCAGAAATTATGCTATTATTGCTAAGCATGAAAATTAGCACTGTTTTTCAAGGTAGGATGCTGCTAGCACACACATAGGATGAAGCCTAAATTTTTTACTCCTTCCTTTCATCTCCCTCCCTCCCTCCCTCCCCAGTTTCTCAGCTAGACAGTGAACCCGCTGAAGCAGCTTTGGCTGACTAAAGGCTGATTAGTCCTGATCAGTGGCAGACCTGAGACCTTTCTCTGGCAGAGGCACTACATCCTGCCCCCATGATAACAGAACCATAGAATCATAGAATTGTAGGGGTTGGAAGTGAACTTTAGAGATATCTAGTCCAACCTCCTGCAGGTTCACCTAGATCAGGTCACACAGCAACATGTTCAGGCAGGTTTTGAAAACCTCCAGAGAGGGAGACTTCACACCTTCCCTGGGCAGCCTGTGCCAGGGCTCCCTCACCCTCATGGTGAAATAGATTTTTCTTATGTTTAAATGGAACTTCTGGTGTTCCAGCTTCATCCCATTACCCCTTGTCCTGTCACTGGATACAAAAGAAAAAAGGGATGCCCCAACCTCCTGACATCCACCGTTTAGAAATATGTATATGCTAATAAGATTCTCCCCCCCAGTCTCCTCTTCTCTAGACAGCCCCAGTTCCCACAGCCTTTCTTCATGAGGAAGATGCTCCAGTCCCCCAGTCATCCTGGTGGCCCTGGACAATTGACTGACTGAGTCAGGAAGAAGCTGCCTATGCAAAACCAGGTGAGTGCCAGAGCTATAGAGCTTGCTCTGCTTCATGTGGATGTCAACACCTCCCAGAGGCTGTCTCACCAGACACAGCCAAGGAGTAATGCCATCCAAAAGTTACCTGATCCCTGCACACAGGGAATGACTCTTTTCCATCCCTATGTGTGCACATTCTGGTTTTGGCTGGGATAGAGTTAATTTTCCTCCTGATAGCTGGTACAGTGCTGCGCTTTGGATTCAGTGTGAGGATAATGTTCATCACACACTGATGATTCAGTTGTTGCTAAGTAGCACATCACAAACGAGGTTTTTTTCAGTTTCCCATACTCTGCTGGCAAGCAAGTGCACAAGCACATGGGAGGGAGTATGGCTAGGACAGGTGACAAAAAGTAGCCAAAGGGATATTCCACACCATATAACATCATATAAACTGGTGAGAGTTGGCCAGGGTATGCCAATCACTGCTCAGGGACAGGCTGACCATCAGTTAGCAGGTGGTGAGCAATAGCATTGTGTATCAATTGTCTTTTCTTGGGTTTTATTTATCTTTTTTTAATATCTCTTTTAATTGCTATAATTATTTTCAATACTATAATATTTTATTTTATTGCAATTATTGAGCTGTTCTTATCTCAACCCACAGGTTTTATTTTTCTTTCTAATTCTTCTCCCAGTCACACTGTATGGGGAGTGAGGGGTGTGGAGGGAGGAGTGATCAAGGAGCTGTGTAGTGCTTAGTTGCCATTTGGGGTTAAACCATGACAGCACATCAATGGGAGTACAGAGCATTCATGTTCACTTAAACAATAATCCTGCTTCAGCACACATGTGTGAGGAAACCTTTCACTTTCAGCATTTTTTTAATAACGTGACATCTGTGAGGATGAAGGAAGAAGCTCTATCTGCCTCTACTTCAAATTTAGCTGTGGAAGGCAAAGGGAAAAGACTACTTGGCAAATGTTGCTCTGACAAAGAAGAGGGCTGAGTCACACGAGTGACTGCAGAATGGAGTGCGAGATGCAAGTCAAACTGGCAATGATGACAAAACATCAACCTCATTCATTCTCTGAAGATAAAAGAATTCTACAGAAAGTAAAATGCCAAAAATATAAAAACACACCTCAGTGGGCACACCTTAAAACGAAGCTCCAGCCCTTCTGAGCAAGCAAATACTTCCATTACAAGAGGTCATAAAGGACTGATTTTAGAAAAGGTCATGGTTGAATCAATTACCATACTTCTCAACGGGTCTTAATGTTTCATTTCAAGACAAAGCAGAGCTCAGAAGCTTGTTATTAGAAAAATAGTCTGTCCCTGTTTTAAAACCAGTCATAAACAGCAACAGCTAAAAATTGTTAACCTTTCTGATGGCAGTTATTGAGGTCAATAACTGGGCTGCCTTGGTCAGGTTTCCTCAACACAAAATATTTCACTAACACATTTCAGTCCCAGTACAGTGGACGTAATATATTTTTTTAGCCATGTATATGTAGAATTGACTAAGTAGTCTCGAAGGAATTTCTGTGATTTCAGTCAGTAGTATCACTTTGATGCTTTCAAAGGAACTAACTTTTAAAAATCTTTCTAAAAGCTATATTCCTTACTTGCTCCATAGCAAACCTAAGAACAGCATCTTTATGCATTGGGGTTGGGAATTTTTTTTATTTTAAAAATACTTTAAAATACTGCAGAAAGACAGATGAAATGGAGACAGGCTTACAGTGAAAGACAGAACTGATAGCCTGTAAGACAGAGGTGTGAAAATGCTGTGCTTTTTGATGGTGGTTTATATTTCCTTATGAAACCTAAAGGAGATCAAAAGAGAAAAAAAATATTCTGGTCTTAAGATAGCCTGAGACCAGGTAGTCACTATAGACATGAAAAAAAAAGAAGAAAAAAAAAAGTTATTTTGTGTTCATTATCTTGGTGGATAAATTTCACATTTTCCAAACAAATTTGTTAAAAGTCTCTCCAGCTGTGTGAGGCAGCTTACACACTGGACCAGCAGACAACCTCCCATTCACACTGTGAGTCCACTGTGTATGAGATAATGAACCATCTTTCAGACATTTTTAAACAATATTCATTACCACTTAGATAATACTATCTCTTGACCAGTGGAAAATGTTGGCAGTGTAGGGAAGTACTTTGTTTGTACTGTTAAAACAGAAAAAAGTGTTGCTTAATACAGCATTCAAGGGCCACAAGTCAAGGCACCAGATACAATGAGATTTTAAAGAAATGTTGCTCGTATTGTTATCTGCTGCTAGATTTTGACAGCAGTCCCAAAATCTTTAAGACAATAGCTCAGCTAGTCATACGACATATGACTTCAGAGATAGCTAGATTAACATGAACATCATGTATTTTTATATTCTGACAGAAAGTGAGAAGCAGGAGGTGTTAAAAAACCTGAAACCATATGTTGTTTATATTCTTATTCAGGTTCTACACTTCAAAATAATGATGTTTGGAAACAAACAGGCTGACCATTCAGTAAAATATGTTTGAAATGTTAAAACATACAAACTAAGAAGGATGGTAGAGGCAAAATACAGTTAAGATTAGTAATTCAAATGTTCCTCATAAAGACACAGAATTTTTCCCTTTACTGGACAAAAAGAGGACTTTCTGTGGTTTACAGCTCTTTCTGGTTAAGGATAAGACTTTCCTTTAAGGTTGATCTCCAGGTTTCCTTTTTTTGCTCAGTGGATATCCTAGTTTCATAGTCTCTCCTCTTGTGTTTGTTGCACAGGACAACACACTGAATAAATTACACGGAAGCATGAAACCCTTTGGATGTCATTGTTCCATCCCCAAAGCCTTAAGACACTGATGGCTTTCAAAGGCAATCCACTGCCACAAGGTGCAGGTGATTCGCTAGCAGGATTTCCAGAAGCATCTGAACATCTATCTCCTGGAGGTATTTATGCTTTGAGAAGCCTCTGTATCTTTCCACAGCACTGTCTGAACACCAGGAGGTCCATGAGACCTCATTAAAACCCACCTGTCAGTCACTGAAGAGAAATGAGAGTGAAAATCCTAATGACTGTGCAGCTGTATGCCACTGGTTTCCCAAAAGACAGGCTGTTGCTGATGCCAAGTTACTGCAGGAGATTCGTAAAATCAAATTAGCATGCAGTTTGCCCTTGCTTTCTGTTGACATAGATATGAACTCACACTGCTCTGCTGCCTGGATGGCTATAGATTTACACCCACATTTGCTCAGTAGGTCTGGCAGAGTGGAAGGTGTAGACCTGGTAGCCCAAAATGGAACTGAGCAGAATGAAACAGTGCCTATGAAGATTTTTTTTCTGCAGATAGCATCCACTTACAGAGTTAAAGAGTGTACCACTTGGAATGAAACTCAACTGGAATTACTCTCCAAGCATTTTTTTTTTTCCATCCTTGCCTCTGACCTGAGGACTTATTCTCATGTGTCACAAGGAGTCCAACTGGGAGCCAGTGCAAGTGCCATCATTACAGAGCTAAGTTTGGACAGAAGAATAATCAAATGACTTGTTTCTTAGAGGCTTATCTTTAGCTGAAAATCTAGCAGTATCTTTCTTTTTAAAGTTATGACCACACTGACTGTGTAAGATTAGTCTAGAAATTGGCTATTACCTCTAATTTATACATGACCTGAAAACTGTTACATGTGTGTGTATTAAAAAAAAAATTCTCAGGAAGAATCATTAACAATCACAATTATATAACAAACAGTAATTGCATTTTACATTTACAAATCCAGACCAAAGTGGGTTTGGTCCCCTAGGTTTTCAAGGAATTAGATGCATGGATTTTGTGTTTAGCTCACAGAATGCAAACTGAACACATTAGCATTCTTTGCATGGGTGCTTTTAGCCTTACAACAGGGACCTTTGAGTTAAGCAGTTATTATCATCCTCATTTTACAGACAGTGAAACTGAGAGCTTGAGTAACTTTTCTACCATATCTCCCTCTTCAATCTGTTCAAAAGCTGCTTTCATAGATTCATAGAATGGTAGGGGTTGGAAGGGACCTTTAGAGATCATCTAGTTCAAATTCCCTGCTCAAGTAGGTTCACCTAGATCAGGTCACATAGGAATGCATCGCAGGCAGGTCTTGAAGACCTCCAAGGAAGGAGACTCCACACCCTTCCTGGGCAGTTTATGTCAGGGCTCCTTCACCCTCGCAGTAAAATAGTTTTTCCTTATGTTTAAATGGAACATTTTGTGTTCCAGCTTCATTCCATTAACCCTTGTCCTGTTGCTAGATACAATAGAAAAAAAGCGATGTCCCAACCTCCTGACACCCACTATTTAGATATTTGTAAATATTAATGAGATCCCCCCTGAGTCTCCTCTTCTCTAGACTAAACAGCCCCAGTTCAGGCAGCCTTTCCTCATAAGGAAGATGTTCCAGTCCCCTTATGAGGAAAGGCTGTTTTGAAAACCTTCCTTACATTGTGCTCTCTTTCTGACTATCTGCATCCCTTTTTCAAACCCTCATTCTTACCTTGGTATTCACCATCTTTGCATTCACCCAGCCTGGCTCCTGTCTAGCATGCCTGCAATTTTATTCCTATGTGAATCACTTTTTGTTCTGTAACTCATTATCTGTCTGTGGACTTCTTTTAGGATGTACTTCAAACAAGTCCCAAAGCCCACACCCTTTCTCTTTCTACGTTCTCCCTTCATTGTTTTCAGATACTCAAATCTGAAATAATTGTGTGAGATGGTGAGCTTAGAAAGGCAGAGAGATCACTCTTGGCTCACTTTGATTTCCTACCTCTCTTATTCCCATTTCTCTATTGTCTCTGCAAAATGCAGGCCTCTCCAGACTGAAATTTAAAAAAAAAAAAAACCAAAAAAACAAAAAAAAACCCAAACCAAAATAATATGCAGAAGGGTTGGCTTTGGGGAGTTGGAGTGATGGTTACATTCTCCTTTCCATGACTGCATGGTAGGACTGCAAAGCCAAAACCTGGGACACATTCAGGACTTGAAACCTGACAAAGAAAGATGGAAGGGGGTGCAACTCAGGTGTCAAATTCAGTAAATGTGAAGACTGGCTTTTAAGATTAGATTTACTTTTAGTAAGGTGGCTGAATATTTGACATATTTAGTATCTCCTAGGTTCAAAACTGTACATCTGAAATCCACCTCTGGGCATGTCTTTAGGCCATGATTGGATCCCAGTCACAGCTGTGAAGATTTTGCTCTCAGCTTTAACAAGAAGTGAAGTATGGTTTGTCAGGCTTTGCAGTCTGATTCAGAATTTGCTTGATTTAGACTGAACTCTCACAGAGATGCAGCCTTACTGTTATTCTTGTGCAACATGGATAGTGCTTAATTACACAGCGATGAAACTGGCAGAAATCACATTTTGGTTGCAGTCCTCATGTAGACAGGTGCAAGTTCTGTGACTGCCAAAGAGCTGCAACTCCTTAGACCATGTCTGAATACACAACTCGTGGCAAACAAGACCTAGATAAAGATTGAGATGAAAAGTACAAATGAGGGAAAGGATCCTAAATAGAAATTGTTAAAGCACTTCTCTATCCAAAATCTCCTCTATGAGAGCCAGGGCTGGGGTTTTCTAATTATCTTCACTCTAACAAGGTATTGCATTCAGTGATGGTTTTATCCTGTAGAGGGATATTTATCCCTGGGATTTATCCCAGGGATTTTATCCCGGTAGAGGGATAAAAATATGTATGTGTGTATGTACACATAGAAAAAGTTGAGCTTATTAAGATACAACAATCTGCCTTTTCCAACAGGATTTATTTGAGTTCATCTTGTGAGTTTGGAGATATTTCCCAAAGGCTCAATTGGCATGATTCATGTTATAGAATTTCTAAGTAATGAACTTTTTCTTTTTTTAACAAGGAAAAAAAATGATTGACCTGATTTAGATATCTCTTGCAATACAGTGGTAGTACTAGTTAGAACTAAAAGATCAGTTTAGAGGGGCAAGCTCTCTATTTAATAGAAATTTTAAAACTTCTTTCCTTGCTGTCTTTATTTTGTTGTTTTCACTTGATATACAGACTAGTCAGGAGGTACTGAAAATGCAGGATAATACATGTGTTATTTATATTGTTTGCTGTTCTTCCCCCTACATAACCATAGCTTTGGCAAACTAGCTATCCGTGCATTGCAGCACGAATTTCAAACAAGACAAAAAGAGGAGAGGGATAAAATTAGTTCTAATTAGCCAGTTATACGTGCAACATTGGGTCCCATCAGATGCTATTTCTGTCCATGCAGCAAGGAAGAGTGAATAAGAATTGTTTCCCTTCTCTTCTTGGAGCTAGAATTAGGCAGATGAGACTTGCACAGAGCAGGGTTAGATTTTGTGTGAGATGTTTTCCCCAGAAGCAAGGCACTGGCTAAAGCAGTATACACAGATTTTCATCACTCTGTTTTCCCTCTACCCTCAGATATGACACGGCCCACTTTGCAGACCATGGCTTGTATGCTGTTCTTTGCAAAAGTATATGACAGATCATGATTCTTCCTTCAACAGAACCATATTTTAATCAGGATATGTGGTAAGAATGGAGCTACTCTCTTCAGAACTCCCCAATAACCCAGTGAAACAGGGCAGTATTGTCATGAGATGCACTCCCTGCAACACAGTGAGGAAGCCCTCACCCAACACAGATCTTGTGCCAGGTGCTTCAGATGAAAGATTCAGCTCAGTGTGACCACTGCCAAAATGCTTGTAAGGATAGTTAGGAGTATAAAGTAATAAAGCCTTTTGCTGTAATCCTCCTGCTTTGTAACTTGTGTGGCAAAAATGCTTTAAGACTCTGCATAAAAAGTGATTTTATTACATGTTTTTCAATGCTCCCAGCAACAAAGTAACAGCCCTTAAACTTGCCTTCCCTTCATGTTGTTCTGAAGAAATAAGACTTTACTGAGGAGATAAATGTTTCTGCCAATTTCTAGGTTTTGATCAAATTCTCTCATAGCTGAACATTTCTCCCACTATGCCGTAACAACTTAAATAGTCCCACTGGAAGACAAACTCACTTTCTGTTGTCTTTTCAAATCTTTCAGCACTGCCTCACAGATATGTTTTTTATACATATCTGTCTGAGTCAGAGGATTTCCCTCTGTGACATCCAGACACCTCGACATATTAATTGCTGACCATGTGCTAGACTATAAGGTGCTTCTGAAGATGGAAAGGAATGGAATGGCAACACAAAAAGGCAGAGGAAGGAAAAATCACAGAAAAATCCCAGTGTTTATGTTAAGGCATAAAAGAAGGAGAAAAGAATTCCACAGAAATAAAAAATAAATTAGGAGAACGGAAAGAAAGCTTGTTGAATGAAGACTGAAAGATGAATGGCACTGAGCTGCAAAACTTGCTGGAAGATTTATTTACTGATTTTATTTAGTTCCATCTCAAAAGTATTAGGTTGCTTAAAAAATATAGTAAGATTTGTTGCAGAAACAAAATACTTGTAGCTTACACTTCAGGGAACCTTGACCCAAACGTGCAGTAAATGAGCAATAAACACCTAATATCTAAAAGTATAACAAGGGAAACTGGATTCAGAGGGATTTTACCACCTGCTTTTATGTAAGTGCCTGGTTAGAACAGGAGGTATATCTGTGTAAAAAGGTGCTTTACCACTTTTCTTTGCAGTGCTTACAAGATATTAAATTTTCCTGAAAATAGCAATCAATACAGTATGGGCAGCCATTTTACTTTTTTCTTTCTTTTTTTTTCCCTACATTAGGGCAGAAGCTGACCTATAGAAAGATGTCTGGATTCATTTGATTGCAGTCTTGAGAAGGCTACTCTGGAAAGTAATCCTGAAGTGTGAGAATACAGCCTTACTCTAAAGCAACTGTGAGTTTGCATATGCAATGAAACTACTTCAGGATTAGCCATTTTTCTCAACCTGTTAAACAGAAATAGAAAGACATATCAGAATCCTAGACTATACTTTGAAATGTGTGTTATTCAGTAAACAGCATTTTTATGCATAAACATCAGGGCTATGTCTTTAAAAATTATATATTCTTTGTTTTTGTGAGTGCCCATTAAGCTCTATTATCTGTAAGATGCTTAGGAACATAAGGTCTTTATTAAAGCTGAAGAAATCTGAGTTTATCCTGAAAAAGCATGGATAAACTGAGATCACAGACTATCTAAAAGTACATCTTTTGCGGAGACAGTGGTAGAAGGAGGTTAAAGTTGGTAGGGGCACATTTTAAACTCTAACTTTAGTCAATCAGTCTTTCTGAAATCCAGCTGCTACAACTCCCCTAGAGGCAATGCTACATATCAATCCAGAAATGATTGACATGAGGAATGCCAAGAAGCCCACAGCTAGAAAGCTACAGCGGAGATCTTAATTTATAAATTACTATAGACACTTTCCATTTTTAAGCATGCAAAAGACAGTCTCCTAATCAAGAGCTGAAACATTAAGGATACAAAGATTACATTAACTTCTGCTGTCACACACTGTGCATGAAGTAATGGTGAATTTTGACTTTGCTTTCCTTCTAATACACAACAATTGTTTATGGTAGGTTCCTCTGAGTCTGAAGTTGCTCCTTTCACTCTGGAGGAAAAGCTTAAAATCATTCAGCTAAAACACTAAAAGAATTTACCTGTGACTGTTGCCAGCTTTCCCTCTCATATGGTGGCTGGACTTCCCCTAGGATTTTTCATTAATCCGGGGCAACACATGAGCACAGGGCAGACAGTAAACCAGAGGCTAAAATGATGGCCTGAGATATGTGTCCCCTCTCTCCAGCCTCACTGAGAAATGCCAGCCTACTCCTCAAAAATTTTTTTTCAACAAAATTGTGACAGTATGGATTTGTTTCTGTGGAAAGCATTTAAAAACAAAATTGTGAAAAATTTGAGACCAGGACCTGTGTGGTCTTCCAATGCCTCTCTCTCATGTTGCATGAAGCAACGTGTCCTGTATTCTTAACATCCAGCAATAGAATCAGAAATCTTCCAGATTCAGCTTCAAAAGTACACCAAAGAAAGTACTTGGGAACTTCTTGACACCTTCCTCTTCTGTCCACACCTCTAACCTTGGTCTGCAGGCCATCAGCAGAGGACGGAAGAAGAGGATCGGTGTAGGGAAGCTGCTATTCTCTGCTCCTCCTTCCTCAGTATCTCCTTTAACTTGCACCTTCCCCACATGCAGCCTCAGCTGTGCTGCCTTGTTTCTCCTCAGGTCTGTTAAGCTTCACTTAGATGCAAACTGGGTTTGGCCCAACAGTCACTTAAATATGGCTGTTACTGAAATAGACCGTTGAGCCAAGCATGCTTCAGTCCTCATCAGACTGAAATGATGGCATTTCTTGTAACGTCTCAGGAAAGGGAAGCATCAGTTATATTTTAAAGATATTAGATAAAGGTGGGTACTCAGAACCCAGAGGATGTGCATTAATAAAACATAGCTAGCTTGACATATTGCTTGCTGAGCTTGTCTTGGTTTACAAGGGAACTATGTAACATGTCTATTAGGATAAGATTATTCTGTGAAGAAGTCTGTGAGCTTCTCAGACAGAAAAAAAGTGCTAAGGACTGGCACCATGCACAGTCCCTTTGTGAACAGAGTATGTTCGTGCTGCAGCTAACCTAGTAGATTTTCCCAAGCTCTTTTTACTGCTTTTGTGCACAGCCAAGTCTGTTTCAGTGTGACAGAAAGACTCACAGAATCCTAAGAAGAGCCACAAAATACAGGTAAGAGTGCCACAAGTCACTCAGATCATGTCAGGTGTGTAATCAGAGAAGTGTAAACCTGAAGTTTTACAACAGAAACTTAAAAAACACATAAGAGATTTGTTTTCCATTAAAATAAATATATCCTCTCCCTCATCTTTTACTGATATAGAGGAAGGCTATAAAACCAAATATTGCCAGGATTCCCACTGAATCAGTTGTTTTGATTGTCCTTAAACTCCATGCACACCATTGGGATGGGGTACTTTGCTGACAGTCCCTCACAGTTTGTGACATGAAATGAAATTGCAATGTTTTGCTCAGAATTTGCCTATTATTCTTAAACCTTGTAGAAATACATTTTACTTCATTCTGCTATATTATTCTTTCCCTTTCTTATTAGCATTAATGTAGTTTCATCCCTAAATGCTCAAGTACCAAAAAGGAATATATAGAAAATGAGCTGACATTTTTCTAAACAAGGCATTATTTATATTGCAGCTTCAGCATAACATGAGCTTTAAAGAAAAATAGCAGAACACATTTTCAGTCTTGGAAAGTATAATGTTTAAGTAGGCTCATCTGGGTTTATGTTTTTAAGAGTAAGGGTTGCAGATTTTGCAACCAATTCACTCTTACAAGTAATGTTTAATCAGCACCTGCACTTTGAGTTGCCATATTTCTTTATAATAATGACGGTTGGCTCTTGAAAAGACACTTAGTTAAGGTGCCTGCAATTTAAAGCTTTCCCGGCAATTATCAATCTGGAACATCTCTATTCCTCAACCTACTGAGGGCCATTTGTGTCTGAAGGATATCCTATTCACGTCTACATTTGCAAATGTTAAAGTAAAAAGTGTAAACAGAATGCATCTGCACCTAATCAAAACTTTACTTGAAGTGTTAAATTATACAACTTCAATAGAAATTTGGAATGGGAACCCGAACAACAATAAAAACACTATTTCTATGTAATGCTTTTTTTTTTCCCCCCTCCCAAAAAGAAATCATATTCTTCAAAACCCCATATTCTAGCAAGGCTGATTTGAAAATACTTAGACTGTGCAGAGGAAATGAAGTCTTCCCAGTGGTGTTAAAGCATTCGATGGAGAAGCATATGGTGTTGAAATTCCTTTGCATAATGGGGTCTAAATTAAAGGGGATGTAAGACACTTAACTCCAGAAATTTTTGCTTTGGAAGAACTTTCGAGGTTGTGTCATCACTTTTCTTAATGCTGAATATCCCTAGAGATTCTTTGGAACTAAAACTTTAATTAATATATGAATCTGAGGACTTGAGAGGCTTCTACTCAAATCAGTCATAAAACCTGTAAAAATGGTATCTTTGAGCTAAGCCACTTTCATGTTGTGTAGACAAATTGGAGGATACCTGAACCAGCAATGTGATAACGAGATAAAACTTGAACACTAAATGTTTACCATTTGTAACTTGTGCATATATAGAAACATCTTTCATCAGCAGTCGCACTCAGATTGAGGCATTGCAGTAACTTGCTATCCAATTCTCAGGGATGAATTAGTTATAAAACTGAGCAGAAAAGTCTATAGTAACTACATTTATTTTTCTTCATTGTTTCTTCTCCAGAGTAATTTTTGGATGGCATTTTTTTCCTGCATTCCCAGAGCTACAAGGAACAGATGTGATTTGTCTGAATGGGGTGTGTGAAAGACTCATTCTTAAAAACAAATAAACTCCCCAAAATGTGCATACATCCCTGTTTATTGGTAAGTGTTAGGTGAGTATTCATAATGTATCCTAGGATAAATTTCAAAATAAAGTTAAAAATTTAGTTCAGGAGACACTAAATGTGGGGTTTTTTTCCTTTTTTTCAGTGACTCACTTTTCCTTTCCATGTGTAAAATTTCCTATACATTGTGTTACTTTGCATTTTTTTGACATTTTCTACATTTGAACAGATTTACATTTTTGGAAGCTATATGCTGTCTGTTTCAAAATGACACCAAGGCTAAATCCTCACCTGAAACTAAAACTCAATGAAGTGAGCCACTCATATCTACACATTTGAATACCTCAGGATGGATTACCATAATAAGAGAATGGAGATTGTTTCAGGTTCATGAAGCTACTACACCTTGTGGCTGTAGAAAGTGGAAAAACAGAATTTCCGGAGCAACTTCACCAGATCTTGTGAAGCACAAATCACAGCTCTAAGAGAGATATTGGACTACACTTTTCAGATGTCCAAAGTCACTTAAGAAGGCCTTCTGAGGGGAATGTTGCAGAGTCTGAAGAAAGCAAGGTAAAAAAGGGTGGGTGACTAAAAGTTCTTCTGAAGTGAGGCATCCTTGTCCTGCAGATTATCATATAAACTCTTCAGATTCACGCAGGCACTTGGAGGAAGAAACAGACTTTGTCTTAAGAGTATGTGGATCTCATCCCCCTGATATGAATGTGACTTTTTCCACTTTGTTCAACAAAATCACTATCTAACCCCATACGTACATTCTTTAGTCTCCCTTCAAACCCCTACCGTTTTATGATTCTATGATTCTATATTGGGTTCAGTAAATAAAGAAATAAGATATTACAGTGTAACTCTGTTATTTAAACACTTGCTGAGTGGTACAGGTGTGGGAAAGTAGCTGTTCAGGTTAACTGTCTTAAGACATCCTTTCTCCCCTATATGTTTTGCTTAGTTACTCTGTGTCTACAAAATGTGGATGCCTGGTGGATGTGACTCTGATCTCAGTATCACTGAGGAGTCTACCTCTATTCACCATCCAGGACAGCTTACTTCAACATACACTAAAGATAACAAGTGAGCCAAGCTTGTTGATTGTTGTATTAAAAGATGCATTTGTGTCATGGTTTGACATGACAGCCTTTTCTGGTAAGGGGAAAGGGGCTGTAAAGCTGGCTCCTGTAAGTAGTTGCTCGAAACTCTCCCCAGCTCTGAGCCAGACCCACTGCTGCAGCTGAGCCAATTAGATGCCTCCACGATCACTTTTTAAGAAGAAGCCGAAAGAGGAGGCTTCTTCCTCAATCTTCTTCCTGCTTCTTCCTTCTTCTTCTGCACCTTCTTCTTCTTCTGGCTGGTGGTGGTGCAAGGAGTAGGAACAGTGAGAGAAACAACCATGTGGACTCCAAGGTCAGTGGTGAAAGAGAGGAGGAGGTGTGCTGGAGCAGAGACTCCTCTGCATTCTATGGAGAGGATTGGTGAAGCTGAGATTTATTTTCATTTCTTTAAAGACTCCACATCAGTGGTAGAGAGTCATTTTGATAATGACCCCATATCAGGGGCAGAGACTCATTTTGCTGAAGCTGGCCCTGGACCAGGGGCAGCAATTCACTTCATTAAAGGCCTCGAGCCAGGGACAGTGACTATGGCCGGAGAAGGCCACGTCCTGAGGAAGGGACCCAATATCCACAGCTGTAACTGTGGGAAGGAACCCACAACAAAGCAGCTCATTAAACTTAAGCCCAGAAGAGGCCTTGTCCGGAGAGAGGGACCCTATAACTGCAGAAACTGCAACTGTTGTGAAGAATCCACACCCAAGATATTCACCAAGGACTGTGTCCCAGGGGAAGAACCGTGTATCGACAGAAGCCGCAGCTGCTGGGGACGAACCCTGTGATGGAGCAGGGGAAGAATGCCAGGAGTCATCCTCATCTGAGCAGAGAGAAGCAACAGAGCCCATCTGTGAGAGACTGACCACATCCCCCATTCCCTGCCCCCCTGAGCCATTGAGGGGGGAGGAGGTAGAGATATTGAGAGCAGTGAGCTGGGCCCAGGAAGAAAGGAGGGATGAGGGAGGGAGATCTTAAAGTCCTGGTTGTAGTTTTCTCATCATGCTACTCCCTTTATTGCTTTTGTTCTGTTCTGTTTCTTGTACAATAAACCTTCCTACTTTCCTCTCTAAGTCGAGTACTAGAGTCTGTTTTGCCCGGAACCGTAATTGGCAGCGAGCCCTCTCTGCCCTTGTCTTAATCCACAACAACCTTGCTTATCTTTTTACTCCCATTTCGCTGGGGCCTCTGCCTTCCTAATGAGGGTGGGGGTGAATGGGGGCACCGAGTGAGAGACTGTCGTGGTACTGCTGTGCTAGTTGGGCTAAACCGCGACAACTTGGTGCAGGGAGTGTAGCAAACATCGAGATATCTCTAGTTATTATTTACCCTAACACGCACACCTGGAACATTGCCAATGTGCGTGACACCTGGGGATGAGCAAGACCTGAGTGCCTATAGATTGACAAGTGTTTCATATGACATGAGTCACATAGACAGAAGGAGGGTTTTCCCCAAGGATGTGACAGCTGACAGTGTTGCATGATTTTAAAACACAGAGACAGTTTTAAAGACTACAAGCCAGAATGCTACTACTTGACAGGTTGTCATTTATTCAAATCAACAGCAAGTGCTTTTCTGAAAGACATGTGACAGTCACATAGAAGTTATTGGTCTCAGTTTTGAGGAAAGAGGATGAAATTCTGCTGCTTGTTTATGATGGAAGGTAGGCCTCGATCCTCTAATGATCCTGCCTGGTCTGAAACTTTATGAAGTTCTGAAGGCAGTAAAGTAATAGATCATACTGGAGATCTCAAACAAGAGGAGGGATGCTCCTATGTGTCAGGAAAACATTCTTTTACAGTTATATATGTCACAACAAACTGGGTAACAGAATTATGTGCACATGTGGGTTTCACTTGGTGACAAAACAAGCATTGCTTCGAACTATGTATGTTTTCTGTGAGATACTGAACATTGAAAAATGGTCAAATTAACAACCACAATACATTTTCTATGTAAATTAAATACTGTGTAGATGACACTTGTAGTGATTATAGCTCTCTACGTGACATATGTTTAATGATTTAGATTGGCTCCTGTTGAGAGGGATTTAATTTAAGGCACTTATGGCATTGGGCTCAAATTATTTGCAAGAGTTGATTGAAGCTTATGTTTTACCCTGCAGCTTGTGTTCAGCTAAGGATCATCCTCTGAGTACATTTCATTTATCTCTTGCAGGATCTAAACTGTGGATTTTCTCTCTCCATATATATTGTTTAACCAGTTCACAGCATAATCAACGTTTGTTGTAAAATCAGATGTGAGAAAAAAATTGCTCTATTCTTGTATTTGATTATTTAATTTATTTGTTAAGTCTGCATTTTTTAAGGCCTCTTATCTATTTCCCTTGACAACAGGTTTTGGATATCTAGCTCCCACTAAAATCAGAAAGAACTAGTCATCCAAATCCTTGAGATTTTAAACTCTCCACTTTAGTGTCTATCTGTATCATTTCTCATCAATGAACTGTTAATTGTAGGAATTTATGGATTCAGAAACGTCACCATCAAATTTGGTAGCACCTTACCCTGAGGTATGCAACTGCCAGTAACCTTCACTGTGATACTATCTCCCCATGTTGATAAACACCACTAAGTAGTGTTTTGCAGCCATACCCTATCCATAAAACATTTGCAGATGCACACATGCACATCTCTTGCTCGAATGACATGGGAGCTGAATGCATAACTTTCATTGAAGCCAAGTGTGAAAGTGTGATTTTGATCCAATATATAAAGGTTTTCCATTAACTTTTTTGGCCTATGGATTGGCCCCTCAGCACTCACTGGTCTGGCCCTTATTAACAGTAATGATTGTTAAATCCAGGGGGAGGGTGGGGAATACAGAGTGCAGATGAGAGTAAATAATCAAAATGAATGTGTAATTTCCCTGTAGCACAATGCCAGCTGGCTTGGAAAAGACTGAGGGCAATTGAAGCAATGGTTATTTCATTACTGTTTGAATATTGGATGGCTGATGGTTGTCTTCAGATTTGTGAGAGAGTTGGCTGGTCTATTCTGGTTACTTTGTGAAGGAGTCAGTTACTCTTCCAGGACTTTATTAGTGCAGGTTCTCCAAATGTCCAAAGGAGGGTATGGGTACCTGTATATGTAGTTAGTCCCTTAACGCATGAGAGGGAAAAATTCTGCTGTTGGCTGCTCATATTAGAGGAATGTGGTAGAGGTTGTGGAAAGGTAATGGCATAGGGGAAGGGTACAACACAGAAACTCAAACGACTGCACTGTATACTCTTGACCAAATAATGAACATGAAACTTGGAGAACTTTGCATCTAAATCACAGATTGTCACAAAGACCCTTCTTCTTATGAAACTCAGCCCATACCGAGAAGACTTGTACTTCTTAGTAGCCTAGAAACACTCCAAAGAAACTTTTTTTCCTCAGAAAGAAGCAAACTAGCTTAAGCTCTGTGCATCACAGAAGCTCTCTACATGTAGCATGTAGGACTATCACCAGCTCATTGTAGAGAACTGTAATTCCCATTGCTAGTGCCATTGTTGAAATCTGAGTTCATGTACCTATAAATGCTCTGACTCAGAAGTAGGATGTGCCCTCTGCTAACTTGAAGCTAACTATACATGTCTTTTGGGTATACATTTCTTGCAGGCAGTGTAGGTATATCCAGCTAAAGCAGATGAGTCTTATGAGGAGCAGCTGAGGGAACTTGGCTTCTTTGGCCTGGAGAAAAGGAGATGAGGGGAAATATGATCACTCTTTACAACTACTTGAAAGGAAATAGTGGCAAGTTGTCAGTCTCTTTTCCCAAGTAACAAGCAATAGGAAAGAAGAAACACCCTGAAGTTACACCAGAGAAGGTTTAGATTAGATATTAGTAAAAATTTTTTTCACAGAAAGGGTTGTGAAGCATTGGACCAGGCTGCCCAAGGAAAGTTATTGAGTCACTGTCACTGAAGGTATATAAAAACCATGTAGAAGCGGTGCTTAGGGACATAGTTTAGTGGTGCTAGGTTAGCAGTTGGACTTGATGATGTTATAGAACTTTTCTAACCTAAACAATTCTGTGGTTTTATGTAAAATATAGGTTGGATGGCCAGTGAAATCCTGAAAAAGAGCTGCCTGTGATTGGAAGCATAACTTTAGCTGATGCTCTGCTCACCTGAAAAAAGGATCTTGCAATTCAGGGGACAGCCACTGACTTTCAATGCACATCAAGAAAACAGGAGTCTCAGGAAATAATACTAAGAATTGACATAATTGAAGTGTCAATTGCATATAAACAGGAAGTGCATAATAAATTATTCCATTAAAATAAAAAGATAACTTTCTCAGATCATTTTGCTGAATATATAAACCCTAATCATATTGGCCTCAAGAATATTTTAAAACAATTATGCAAATCAGAAATGCTGGATCCAAAATCCAGCTCCCTTAAATTGAGAAAACTTCAACTATAGACAAGAGGCTTGGGGTGGGATGTAGGTGTGAAAATCTGAATCTGTTCCCATTTGTACTGGAGTTCTGACTTTTGACTTGCCTAGAAGTAGAGTTCAGCTACAAATTGAAATCTGAGCGTAGATGTGGACTGAAAAGAACACATGAAGCCATGGTTGCAACTCTTGTTTACCAAAAGGAAATAATTTAAAAAAAATATTTATTCTCTTCAGACTGTGTACTACATGAAGGATGCAATGCACAAAATTGTCATGTCAGGAATAGTCATATTGCTTGTTCTTTCAGACAACATTGTCATTAATTATAGAGTATTCTACTTTTTAATCTCTGTCTTCATATTACTCTTGACAAAAATAATACCAGTGCCAAGAAAAGATTTTTTTAACGATTTAGATAATTTTTTGAACTCAGGAAAAAAGTGGAGTTAATGATCTTTGGAAGAAAAGACAGATAGCTCAGGACAACTACAAAGATATCATGGGATTATGCAGGGAGAAAATTAGAAGGGCCAAAGCCCAACTAGAACTTGATCTAGCTACTTCTGTAAAAAGGAACAAAATTTTTTCTATAAAAACATTAGCAACAAAAGAAGGGCTAAGGAAAATCTCTGTCCTTTACAGCATACAGTGGAAAGCAGGGATAAGAGATGCACAAAAGGCTGATGCCTTTTAATGCCTTCTTTTGCATTACTTCTTTGAGGGGAGCTGGCAGAAATGCTCACTACAGCACTTTCCATCATTTATCAGCAGTCTTGGCTAACCTGAAGGGCCCTAGTTGCCTGGGAGTTAGCGAATGTGACACCTATCTACAAGATGGGAACTACAGGCCTGTCAGCCTGACCTCAGTGCCAGGGAAGGTTTTAGAACAGATCATCCTGAGTGCCATCATGTGGCAAGTACAGGACAATCAGATGATCAGGCTCAGCCAGCATAGCTTTATGAAAGGCAGGTTCTGCTTGACTAATCTGCTTTACTCCTATGACAAGGGGACCCACTAAGTGGATGAGGGAAAGGCTGTGGATGTGATCTACTTGGACTTTAATGAAGCTTTTGACACTGTTTTCCACAGAATTCTCCTAGAGAAACTGCCTGCTTATGGTTTGGATGAGCATATCCTTCACTGGGTAAAAAGCTGTCTAGATGGCTGGACCCAGAGAGTTGGATTGAATAGAGTTAAATCCAGTTGGCAGCCAGTCATCAGTGCTGTTCCCCAGGGTCTGGTGCTCAAGTCTGTTTTAAAATCTTTAGCAATGATCTGGATGAGGGGATTGAGTGCATCTTCAGTAAGTTTGCAGATCACAGCAAGTTGGACAAGAGTTTTAATAGGCTTGAGGGTCAAAAGGCTAAACAGAAGCATCTGGATAGGCTGGATTGATGGGCCAAGGCCAATTTTATGAGGTTCAACAAGGCCAAATGCTGGGTCCTGTACCTGGGCCACAACAATCCCATGCAACAATACGGCTTGAGGCAGAGTGGCTGGAGAACCTGGGGATGTTAGTTGACAAACACCTGAATATGAGCCAGCAGAGTGTCCAGGTGGCCAAGAAGGCCAATGGCATCTGGGCTTACACCAGAAAGTGTGACTAGAAGGACCAGTGAAGTGATTGTGCCCTTGTACTCAGCACTGGTGAAGCTGCACCTCAAATACTGTTTTTAGTTTTGGGCACCTCACTACAAGAAATGCATTGAGGTTCTGAGGCATGTCCAAAGAAGGGCAACAAAGCTGGTGATGGGTCTGGAGCACAGATTTCATGAGAAGCAGCTGAGGGAGTTGTTTATCCTGGAGAAAGGAGGCTAGGGGAGACATTATTGCTCTCTACAACTACCTGAAAGGATGTTGCAAGCAAGGTGGATGTCAGTCTCTTCTCCCAAGTAACAAGTGATAGAGCAAGAAGGAATAGCCTCAAGGTGCATGAGGGGAGGTTTAGATTGGATTAAAATTGGAATTTTTTTTTCACTGAAAGGATTGTCAAGCAATGGAACACACTGGCCAGGGAAGTTGAGCCACCAAACCTGGAGGGATGTAAAAGTCATGTAGATGAGGTGCTTAGAAACACGATTTAGTGGCGGACTTGGCAGTTACTAGGTTAACGGTTGGAATGTCCTTTGTGAGCTCTAACATATGTTTTTTCTTTGTTGTGGCTAGATTTTTGTCATATAAATTATTTTGTAAGCATTACTTTATTTCCTTCCATGTGTGATAATTTTTAAACACAAAAAGCAGGAGAAAACAGAGGAAAATTTAAAAACCAGAAATTGTTAAAAAAAGTCTGACTGACAAATTCCTGTTTATTTAATGTTTCGGGGTTTGGTCTTTTTTTGCAAGTGTTATCTGGTTAGCTTATGGACCATAATTTGGATCTTCTCAAATGTGTATATATCTTAAAAATCCTCTTCTGTGGTAACTAGACACTTTTTAAATACCATATTAGTCCAGATGGCATGTATTTAAGAAGTCTAGGGGGGAAAAAACAACAGAAAAGCAAAGTAGTTGAGCTGCTAATAAAATGCACAGTTTCTCATTAGTGTAGGAATCATTACCACAACACTCAAAGGTAGCAAACATTGTTATATTAGGTTTAAGAAAAAGGTGCTTGGGACTGATGTTGAGAATTAGTAGCAAATTTGCTACCTGGAAGATTGATTGAAAGGACAAACTACAATATGGAATTTATAACATGGCAGATGAAAACAATGCAATTTAAGATCAAAGTCATACCATCTTCCCTATCATTTAGATCAAGCAAAACCATGACAGAGCCCTTTGGCTTCTGTGATATTTAAAGCCCAACTTTGTGCATCGTTACCAGAGATCTGTTTTGACTTGGAGCAGCTGAGGCCAGCCCTGCAGCCTGCCTGGCACCATGCACTACCCTTCCACAGGATGCCAGGTCCACCTGCCTGAGGCACACCCAGAAGCAAAGCAGCAGCACTTCTGCTCCTTAGCAGGGTCACTCAATTCCCACAGTAAGGAGTTTTGCAACCTCATATTTCAGAACACCAGCTCAAACTTAACAGCTTTCTCATCATTCATACGCAGAATATAGAAGACATACAAAGTGCTTCCTGCCACTGTGCTCAGCAGTGCACTTGGCTTGCTATGGCCAGAGTTGTACTGTTCCCCTGGCCCACCTTGCCACAAGCTCTGCTCTCAGCTGCAAGAAATCATAGAATCACAGAGTAGTTTGGGTTGGAAGGGACCTTAAAGATCTAAAACCCCTGCCATGGGCAGCAACACCTTCCACTAGATTAGATTGCTCAAAACCCCATCCAACCTGCTGTTGAATGCTTCCAGGAAGGCAACATCCACAACTTTCCCGGGCAACTCATTCCAGTGCGTCAACACCTTCACAGTAAAGTTCTTCCTTATATCTAATCTGAATCTACTTTCTTTCTTTCAGTTTAAAACCATTACTCTTCATCCTATCACTAGAGCTCCTGATAAAGAGCTCCCCAGCTTTCTCGTAGGTTCCCTTTAGCTAGAAAGGCTGCTCTAAGGTCTTCTAAGAGCCTTCTCCAGGCTGAACAACCCAAACTCTCTCAGCATATCTTCACAAGAGAGGTGCTCTAGCCCTCTGACCATCTTTGTGGTACTCCTGTGGATTTGCTCCAACAGGCTTATGTCTTTCTTATGCTGGAGGCCTTAGAGCTGGATGCAGTGTGGTTTCAGGTGATTTGAACAGGGGGTGAATCACCTCCCTCAATCTGCTTGCTGTACTTCTTTTGATGCAGCCTAGGATATGGTTAGCCTTCTGGGCTGCAAACACGCATTCCTGGCTCATGTCCATCCACTGATAACCTCAAAGTTATTCCTTATTTACAGATGTGTTTCTCCACACACCTGTCAGACAGATCTGGAAATTGAAAACAAACCCTCACTCGGCTTTGAAAATCAGGGTCTTAGTAAATTTCAGGTTGTTTTTATTCTGCCTCCTATCCTTGACGCTGGAGGAAGATGTAGATGGGGGGAACCAGTGAAGTGTGTGTGGCTGTGCCTGATGTGACACTGTCTCCAGCTCTACATCCTGTGCCAGCCTCAGAGGGTTGTGGTATCTTCTGTCAGCTGGTGATATCCAGGAGCAGCCACACCTCTTACTGCCATGCCTTTTGCCAAAGCCAATGGGAAAGGTAAAAAGAGAAAAAAGGGAAGAAAAGGAAAAGAAAGAGGAAGAAGGGGTATGAGAATGAAAAAGAGAAAAGGGTAGGGAAAGGGTTTATGATGGGAGTGGTGAGACATTGGAACAGGTTGCCTGGAGAGGTTGGACACATTCCTGGAAATATTCAGGGTCAGATTGTATGGGGCTTTGAGCAGCCTGGTCTAGTTGAAGTTGTCCCTGCTCATTGCATGATGGTTGGACTAAGTGACCTTTACAGGTCTATTCCAACACAAACCATTCTATGATGGGATTCTATGGGATGAAGCTGAAATACAAAAAGTTCCACTGAAACATAAGAAAAAACTATTTCACTGTGAGGGTGAGGGAGCCCTGGCACAGGCTGCCCAGAGGGGTTGTGGAGTCTCCTTCCTTGGAGGTCTTCAAGACCCGCCTGGACATGTTCCTATGTGACCTGATCTAGGTGAACCGGCTGCTGCAGGGAGGTTGGACTAGATGATCTCTAAAGGTCCCTTCCAACCCTACCATTCTGTGATTCTATGATTCCAGGAAAAGGAAAAGAAAAGAAAAAAAAAGAAAACAAGAGGAAAAAAAAAAAAGAAAAAAGAGAACAGAGGAAACAGGAAAGGAAAAAGACAAAGGGAAAAGGAGCAGCACTGCAACTCATTGCATTAGCTAAAGGCCAGTTGGGCTCTCAGTTGAGACATTTGGATGGATTTCCGTTTAACGCAATGAGCAAGAAGGAGGCAGCATGTCGGGGATAAGGTGTCCTCAGGACTCTTCTGAGGAGGCCAAAGCTTCACAGTCCCTCTTTCCCATTTTTGTGTGTAAATGGATAACACTTGTGCTGTGTGAGTTCTTAATACCGCAAATGACTCCTCTTGAAAACTGTGTGTGGAGTTCACACGTTTAGTCATGTCCATCTCATCAGGATGTTAGAAAAGCTATTTCTCCTTGCCTAATGTGGCAAATGCTTTATTTCAGCAGCATTCTCTTTTAACTCTTCTGTATGTACCCTATAAATGAACAGCTTCCTTATTTAAAGTATTTTCTTGCCACAATTTAAAAAAAAAGTCAAATAAATGTCTTTCTCTGAAAGCCCCATGTAATGTCTGTAAATGTTTTAGTGTGGAGGTTGCACATTTTTTGCAAAAAAAGGTGAAAATTAATTTCATTATGTTTTTGTCTTGAACAGAATCTCACCATATGTTCTACATAAAGCCAAATGAATTTAGGAAACGGTGACATGATTTTTACTTGAATTTCTTTATGACATTCATCAAATTCAAAATTTAATATCACAACACAAGTAATTTTTTTAATCTCTTTTTTTTTCCATTAAAATGGAGAGATATAAGAACTATCTGAAAAACAGTGGGATACTCTTTCCACATTATCAGATTTAATTCTTAGGCAGACAAGACAGATGATGTATCTATAAATTACTTGCAGAATAAGCCTGAATCACACTTTACACAACAGTCACGGTTGAAATCTTGGCTCACGGAAGTTTTGTTATTGACATCCAAACAAGTGAAAAATTTATACAGTTTCTGAAGAAATGTTTTCTTTGTCTCTCATTGTGCTAAACCTCATATGTCTAAACTTATGCACACAATTGTTCCTACTGATCTCAATGGGACTAAAGTTAAAAACTAAGCCCGTGCATACTTCTTTGTATGGTAGGTGTTTCAGAGCTAAAATATTCATATCTTGGTAGAAGAAATTTTATGCAGATGGAAGCACAGCGTGGGTCTCCAAGCCTCAGAAGTTATATGTGCGTGTGTGTAAAATCAACCACTTTTTTCTAGATAGATGGACAGTTTTCTCACTTTTTTTCAGGTCGGTGCCTGAGAAAATCTTTATAAAGGGCTATTGCAAGAGTCTGACAAGGCTCTCAGTTCAATGGAGATAACAACCTACTTTAAAAACTGAGCATTCAGAAAGTTAGACCTAGCAACAGTCTCACTGCAGGAGATGATACTTTGCAGAGCGCTGACAGTAGCCTTGAGATTAGGAAGGATATGGATAAAGAAAACAATTGCTTCATTCTACATTGAAAAAGAGAAGCAAGAAGAGTCAAGAAGAGGTTTGGAGTTTACTGTACTATAGCTATCTCAAACAAAGACGATAACTGAGCAAGAAAGGTAGCAAATACATCTTAAAACACGGTTATTGGTTTGATTGAAGACCATTCTCTTTGACTAGCATGTGAGATTCAATTTACTCTCTATAGTTCACTCAGTGTTTCAGCTTTGGGTCACTGCTGTGGAGAAGAAAATACACAAATGCTGGACATTTGCTTGGATTGTTTTTTCTCATGTTTAAATTATAGAAAAGCTTTCAGTATCAGAACCTTTTTTTTTTTTTTTGCTAAGATTTTGGACTGTGCATATTCTCTTGATGTCTCAGTGATCAAAGAGCCCTCTAGAAAACAGGAAAACTCATTTTACTAAAAAAGACAGCTGCTTTGACAAAAATTTGGTCCCCTTTAAGATCTTTATAAAGCACACTCAGGTAGAATGCTAAGGAAGTAGTTTTACACCAAGGTAAACCATGGGGGACTTTTAAGACCTATGGCACCTTTCTGTGGATTTACCTCATTTCTCGCTGTGACTGCAGGATAACAACACTGCTGGGAGTGCAGGCAGGGGCTTAGTCTCCTTGAGGATCTCATGTTTCCTATATGCATAATTTAATATTTCAGCAACATTATGGTTATTTTTCAGAAAAGGTTTTTCTAAGTTTCCCACATTTTTAATATTGCTGATGCAGATTCACAGCAAAGAGGAAAATTACATGGAGAAACTACTGTTTTGTCTTTTTATTTAAAGCACAGCATGGCCTAGATTTGCTTTGATGTCCTATTAGTGAGACTGTGTTCTCTCCTTAGTACATGAAATTATATTATTGGCAATAGAAAGAAAACCCAGAACTCCAAACCACAACAAAACAAAGACAGAAAGTGCAGACAGATCTGGACGAACTCCATTTTATGGAACTATGAAACTGAGAAACGCAGTAAAGGCTTGACTCCTTATCTCTGTTGAATTTTTGTTTTTTGCTGCTCTGCAGGGGTGGCAGGAGCTGGGCAGCATACCAGCTCTGGCTGTCTGGCCCCTGGCCACAGCATGCATGCTGGCTTGGCTACACCCAGTTCCAGAGCTCAGCTTTATGGCATTAGCGCAGGCTTTGTGTGCTGAGCTGTACTGCACCGCATCATGGGAAACAAATATGCCTTTATGTGATGATCACAAATCATGCAGGAAGATTTCCCTGACCCCTTGTTTTGAGGTTTGAGTTAAAATGCCTTTCCCACCCTCCTTTTCTTGCCCCTTGTGCTTCCCACTCCCAGTGCATGCATGTCTGCTGGTCAGCTGGCGTATCCTTCACGGCACGCACTTCTTAAGCAGAGCATGCTCACCTTCAGGCTTCCTGCTCAAACAGCAAATGAAGCTCACTCAACGGCCTGGAAAAGTAACTTAATGGCATTTCTGGCAGAGATGTTCCACTGTGCTTGATTTCCCACTCCTCAGTCTTAAAAGCTAGAGAGGTCATTGCAGCTGGAAATGCCTCTGAGTGCTTTCCCTGCAACTGCTGCATACCAGCAATAACCAAAATGCAGGAAGGCTCTGCCAGCTCAGTATGGGGGCAATGGCCACCACATGAGAGGGGCTCTTTAACCTCCTCCCCGAGGGGCTGGAGCCTCCTTTGCCAGATGCAAGCAAACAGCTGGAGAAACATTGCCTGCTCCTGCTGCACCCATGACCCTCTTGTTTCCAGAAAGATTTGCAATGCTTCTCATCTGCTGGCAGGAAAAGTCTGAAGAGCTCCTCAGCTGGTGTGGTATGTATGGTATGTATCTTGCAGAATGGGAGAGTGTGTAGTACTGTTGGGGTTTAAAAAACCTTTACAAATTGAGATACTGTTCCATGCAACTTACCACAACTTAAAATAAACAAATAAACAAACAAATAAATAAAACTAAGCTCTTGGTGATGGGGCAACTGCAGACTGCCTACAGATGTAAAAAGGAGAAACCAGTCTGTGTGACTGGCCACCAAACCATGACCATCTTGCTGACAGATCATGCTGCATCCATTTTTCCTGCCTCTTCACCTGGTTTTGCTGCTGCTTGTGTCACATGAAAGCTCTCAGAAATGCACAGGACATAGTACACTGTAAGCCACAGCATATGTCCTGTCAGTATGAATCCACATAGCTGTGCCAGTTCCACCAGTATACTATTTGCCGTTACATTCTTCGTACATGTCACACGAAACCAAGACTTTTTGTCTTCTGTCTGAGGGCAAGAAGAGTAGAACAAGCTCTCTGACAATCTGACAGTCATTTCCATCTGTCTTTGCAAATAAACAGTAGCTTTTCTCAAAGGACCTCCCGAGGTCCTTTCCGGCATGAATTACCCTGTTGTCCTATGAAGAGCTGGATGGCTTTTTTTGGGATAGAAATTAGTCAGCACAGTTTGGGAAAGAAGTCTTTAGTTGAAGTAATGCAGATGACGTTCTCTTCCAATGTATTGCATAGGTTTTTCTCCCATTTTTTCATGCATACCTGTCCTCCTGCACCGCTTTTGTGGTTTAGAGCAAATATGGTGCTGGTTTGATTGATCTCTTAATACAAGAACATTTATACCAAACTTTGACTTATCTGTGCTGTGAATCTGACTCTGCAATTCTCTACAGCATTCAACAACTACTTGCCATGACTGATAGCAAGGAATAAACAGAAAAAACAGAATAATTTCTGCAGATCAGTTACTTGCAGATTTATACTTTGAACACAGTTCTAAAAAGGGAATATGTACTTTACATATTTTACTTATTCCATTGTTTTCTTTTGCATTGTGCCTAGCTTTTGATTTTCACAAAGGCTGGTATTCCCATTTCTATTATCAGGAAGGATGCAGGAAAGTGGGCAGAACTGGGAGAGGAGGGAAGCATTAGTTTCCAGGGAGTGAGGAAAGTAAGCTTCTAGATCAGATAGCAAATGAAAATATTAAAACTGTGAGTTGTAGGCACTGCTCCGACTTGGAGGACAGAAAGTAACCATCTCTATCAGTGGAATTAGAATTGCTAGGTTTTGTTTCTATAAGGATGAGGGTCGTGACTGATGAGGTACAGATCAACTGTGCGTGCTACTGCATGCATAAGGCAGGCTTGCCTTGCTGTGCCATGCAATGGTGAGATAAAAATCATGCTATTGCTAAACTAGGCTTTCATAGCAACAAACAGTCCTGGATCAGCTCCGATGGTGCATCTGTATACTGAAGATAGCCCGCCTGGGCTCAGAGTCATTGTACGTGTTTGAGAAGCCTTCCAAAGCTTTATCCTCCTATCCTAGATAAAAGGATTCACAGCTAGTTCATGTCTACTCATGTCTAATTATGTATTTAAAGCATTGCCAATGCACACCAGTTTGTGTTCCACTGGAGGGCCTATAGTTGCTTTTAAATACTAATGGCTGAAACTCATTATAATTAAACTCCTTAAAATTGTTGGGCAGTTTTCTGTCCTGGGACCGTCTGCATATGTACAGAATTATCTGTTATTAATAAGCCATTGTATCTGAAATCCCACCATATATGACTGAATGACAAGAGTAATGGTGAAATGGAAGCTGTATACGCTCTCAAGGGAATTGTTTTAGGTAAAAAGCAGGAACTAACCTTCAATAATGTTTATGATGTCATCCATTATTACAATAGTTAAATGCTATGGATATCTGGTGCCAGTGAAAAGCAGGCTTAGGGGACTCAGTATGTCTTTAATATGAATAGGAAAAAGGCCCTTTGCCTCTTTAGTGTTGAAATTGCTTTTATACCCTGACTAAGTTGGCCCATATTAACCAATATGCCAGATGGATATAGGAAATGCCTTGGATTTTATGATGCTTTACAACTTGCAAATTACCCAAACCCATTTGCTATAAATTATGCAAGATACTAAGGCCCCAGTTTTCAGAATTAGCCTCTAATTCTGTGCCTGTAAATAATTACAGGTACGATATATAGCAAATAGATGCAAGGGCATTTTTTTTGATATGTAGACCTCTGCCTACCTGATTATCCCACAAAGAAGATGGCTATGTGTTATAAAACGTTCCCAAGGTAATCTGTCTCTGGCAAATTGCTTCCACGAAATTGGAGCCTGAGTTGAAGTCCTCTCATAAAATCCAAAGTTAAAATATAATTATACGATTACTGTATATCTTTGAGGAACACAGCTTTAAAAATCTTAAAAATCTTTCTTTAAATATGTGCTTTATTGTTATCATCATTTCCCTGGGGCCTGCTGCTCTGGCAGACTTATGGTCCATCACCTAAAAATGTCAGTGTGATGCCTTTGGTACACATAAGAGAGATAGATCTTCCTTAATGTTGTTATAAAAGCTATTTTTGTGTTCCAGTGTTTGGATTTATGAAACACAGGGTAATTTTTTTTTTTTTTTTTAAGTAGTAGACTTACAAAAACTAAGCAGGGCTACCATTAAGTAGAAATAAAGGAATGATGTTAAAGAAATCGAAGCAACAGGGATTTTATAAGGCTTCATTTCCACTCTCTTCCATGGACTTGAAACAGCTGACATCTAAATATCATATTAGGGTTAAAAGGTTATTTAGATTAATTCCAAATTCCTGCTTACATTTAGCCATTGCTAAAGCAATGTGCCCTCTGGAAGCAGTGGGTATGTGGGTGTGAGCAGCTGAACTGAGATGCTGGAGTCAGATTTTGGTACGTCGCAGAACAGTTGAGATAATAAATCTGGGGGTTTTGTATATAAATATTTGCAAATAATTTTTACTATCGATTACTGTTTTAGTGTATTATCTCTTCCTTCAGCTCCTTAGAAAACGTATATGGTTTCTTATATTTGTTCCAGAAACCCACAGCTGCAATAGTGAGCTCTGGTCAGATTTCTAACAATTTCAGTGAGAAAATTTTTCCATCTGGAATTGGAAGTTAAATATCTGCTGCAAGAAAGAGTGCCTAATTCTACCATGGCAGCCACACACATAGCTAGGCAGCACAAAGCCTGTGAACCTCACATATTCCTCTGACACGCCATCTTAGTTAAAAATGTTCCAGAACCACTAGTTTGATAGAGACTTTCATGGATGCACTATGGAAGGCCAGTGGTAAAAAACACTTAGCATATCTAGTAGTCCAAAGACTCTCATTCAAAAACAGAATGAGGCTTCAGCATCTTAGGCAGATAGAGCAGGGCCTCCAGCCTAGGTTTCCTCCCAGTCCCCTAGTAAATGCTCCTACTGATGCCAGTTTTGTCATAAAGTTCCTCAAGGAAAGATTTTGTCAAGTACATCTCACACTGAATGTTTATCACTGTCCACAAAATTATGACCAGCTAGCAATTCAAGAAATGGCAAGGTTCAGATTTCTTGATCATGATTCATTGGACCAGGGCTACTCCCAGTTCTACTCATTGAGATGTCCTTTGTGTTTGGTTGGCTTCAGTAGTAGATAAAGAATATTTCACGTCAGGCTGTATGTGTAACCTTAGACAGTGGCAAGTAAGTGGTTATCACAAGCAGATCTCCCACTCTTAGTGCCTGCAGCTGTGACCATGTTGCTCACCTGGAAATGTCCATGTCTTCTTTCTGTATCGGAGGAGAGACATTCTGCACCTCATTAGAAGCAGCAGCGTTTAATATGCAAAGGAGCTAGAAAACTGGCTTTATTACATTATTACATTCTTAATTGTTTAGGTGAGTAAGTATGCAAATAGTGAGTTACTAAAGCAGCAAGAGGATGCTTCCTAATAAACACTGATAAGCAGAGACATTCCTTACACTAAGCGTTCACTCAGGTGTAGAAAAAGGTTCTCTGGTCAAAATCAACTTGTATTTTCTGATAACTGCAAGCTACTCATAATGACGAGGACCCAGCTTTAGGGACTAATTAACTTATGAAAAGAGTAATTTTGTTTCCTATTGAGTTTCCATGGTGAAACTTGGCCCCATCTTTGCTTTCAAATTGAATGACTGTTTATTTTTCCAGAGAAGGTTGTACCTACCATGAAATTTAGTGCAAATATCATGGTACTGATAAAGACATATCTATACACAAGCTTGCATAATGGTACATACCATAAACATTTCATGCATTTTCTAGGATGAGTCATCATAGGACAGGATTTAGTGGACGGATTCTAACCGTAATCTCAATTGAAATATTTGGAGTGGGACTTTTCTAACATTTTTCACCATGACTTCCATTTGGTACATCTAGAGAATCCCAGACAGGAGAAACTTCTGGGAAGCTGTTCTGAAATCCATAAAAAATGTTTGAAATAAGTAGGAATTCCATCCAGAAAGGAGAGAGAATTAATGTTTTATTCAAATTTTTAAAAATTCATTCTAAATCGCTTTCTTCAAAGTTCCAGAAAGCTTACACTGGCTGAGAATGTAAATGAAAGACACATATAGAAATATGCAAATATAGTGAAGGTTACAGTTCCTTCTGCAACATTGCCTGCTCCTGTGAGCAAGATAATAATGTGCCACTGTGATCCAGAAACACTGTTGTCATCTCTTGAAAAGATGAAGAAAATCTGACTTCGGTAGGAGACAACTGACAGATAATGTCTTTAGGCTTTTTGATGGCTTTGAATTCTATCTCTTTGTCACTAATGAAGGTAAAAACTGACAGCCCCACAGAGGTGATACGGTCATATCTGTCATGGGGGAAAGCAGGTCTCACACCAGAATGTCATAAAATCAGCTCGTTAAAGAGAAATTAATTCTCTTCTTTTAACTGTTCTGAATTTAGGCTAGACAGAAGATGAGAAAAAGAGAAGAGTTCTGCTAAGCATATGTGAACTCTTGCTTTGAAATTCAATTTTTCATAAATTTATGTTAGATCTAACTTTGTACACTTTCACCCAAACCTCCCTCAAAGGCAAGCTGAGTTCTGAGTGCCCAAAGAAAGCAAAGATCTGGCTCTTCAAACTGTAATGAGATGAAGCACCGTAACAAGCAGCATGTCAGTTATTGACCAAAAAAACCACCAAACTCTAAACCACTTAAAAAAGAGCAATACTGAGATAATAGCAAGTAGCAAGTGGCAATGTCACAGAGGCAATTCATGAACTGTTGCACTTAGTCCTGTCCCATTAGCCCAGTGTCAGGATCCTCCTTTATATTTCTAAAGGTAATGAGATTAAATTTGCATGAGACTGCCTTTGGAGGTGGTGGGAGAAAAGGGAATAGGACATACTCCCTAATTCAACTACAAAGTGTGATTATAGCTTCAGAAGACAAGATGCAGCCAAGGCAGTAACCTGCCAGATATCCCTTGCAAAAACTGTAGCCACCAATTTCTGGTGTGGTCTCTCTGACATGTCCTTCTGACTGCAGCTTCCCTCCTTTGAGCTCATGTCCAGCCTAACTGTCCATCAGAGTAACCTGCACCAGACCTTGGCAACAAGCACTGCAAGATGTGGGGCAGGGGGAAGAGGGAGGATACAGCCAGGAAAAGGAACTTTTGCTTCCTTGACATTCAGATTAGCTCTGCCAACATCTGGGAACACAAGGATGCTTTCTTGGCATCCTAAGTTGCATATAAGAAAATAGTAGAAACATTTATTAGCTGACATCCTGGTGGATGGACCTTGTGACAAAGGACACAAAAAAAGCTGAGGTACCTGATGCTTTCAGTTTGCAGTGGTAACACCTGCCATCTCGTCTCATCTCATCTCTCAGTTTCCATACAGAGTATGTAGGAGTGTAGCGCTACCCTTTGCAAGGGAAGAAGGAGTTAGGAATTGTTCAGGCCAATGGGGCACATGTAAGCCCATAAGCCCAGATGAACTGTGTTTGAGGGGGCCAGACAAACTGGGCAACGCTGTTGCAAGGCCTCTTGCTGTCCTACTTACAAGATTGTGGTGACTGGGACAATTTCTGGTGGATAAGAAGGCGGCAAATGTCGCATCTATCTCTGAGAAAGGGAAGAAAGAGGATCTGGGTAACTTCTAGGTGATCAGCCTCACTTTAGTCCCTTGGAAGACTATGGAAGACACATTCCCAGCTATGTGAGGGATCAGAAGGTGGCTGGGAACAGCCAAATATAAACTCCTTCCTCTCTCCCTCCAGCACTGTTCCTGGTGGAGTCATACAAGGCAAGACAGATGGTTAGAAGTATCTGGGTAATGAGATCCTTCAGGTCTCTAGGTAAAGCCTTCCACATTTTCACTCTGTCAGATTGTGTTTGTGGCCATAATATCTTTGTGGCAGGCATATGTCTTACTGAAATGAGGCTGCTGCTCTATTTTTCTGCGTAACCTTAGCATGCATGCTGAGTGGAGGTGCTAGCTTTCTGCTGTGAAGAAAGGAAGGGGTAAGGCTTTTAACAGGGGGTTTTATTCTTGTGACTTTGGTCTTTCCCTGCAAAGGTCATAAAAGCATCCATAAAATATTTTATTTTTGCAAAAGCCCTAAAGCTGTCACAGAATCATTGCCTGCTTTTTGTTGTAGTTATGGGGAAAGTACACGAAGAAAACTGTGGAATATTAACAAAGAGTAAAACTCTAGTAACAAAAATTGAAGGAAATTTTTTCTCTTGTCCTAGCTATAGTGCAGACTCTGTGTTATATAATTACAGTGAAACTGAGTAATACTGTCTTACATTAATGTCTAAATGCACAAGAGTAGTGACATTCTGCTGAGCACTTTCCACTAAATAGTTATGCTGGTTGCTCATAAACATTGCTTTTTTCCCCTTTATCAGAGAAAGATTCCTATGCTAAAACAAAGAAAATCAACAACATCTTAGATTTTTTTACACCAATACCCTTTTCCATTTTCTAGATATTCTTCAAACACACAGACATCCCTGTCCCAAGTAGGCAGCAATCCAGCAAACACCACTTACATCATCAGCCTGCCCGTAGAGTAGCAGTATAGATAACAAAATGATAAATAAAGTCTCTTCCCTAAATCAGTTTAACCCTTGATTAATATTTACTGAAACATATCAACAGTTGCAAATGCAATACACAAGACAGAGCAAGGTTTGCATGGAGGAGTCTCCATGCCCAAACACGGACATGTCCTGAAATCGTGGAAAAATCATTTCAGACAAGAGTTGGGAAGGCAACTGAAACATAAGAGGGGAAAAATCTCATCTGCTTTTACAGTAGGCCAATGCCAGGTTTGTGTAAGCCACCCAAACAGAATGAAACTCTGTGTCGCATCAGACCATGTGACTATGGACTGTGCCACATAATATGACTGGTCATACTAACATCTCGTCATCTTGAGCATAAGTGATATTATAGAGAGAGGAATCAAATTAGATGCTAGTATATTTGACTGCATATTGTACAGTTAGTCATCCAGAAAGAGAAAGTAGAGAAATTTTTTCCTGTAGTCTATGGGCAAATGCTGGAATAAATGTGCTACTTTTACTGGGTAGTACTTGTTAACTGCTTGCTTTAGATCATCCGTGTAATGTACATGGAAGAAAGTTTGTCTGAGATAGATTCACATGTTATTGTTTCACCCACGACTTACAGTGTTATAAAGAGAAAAAAAAGACAAAAGCTTAGTGATGTAACCTTGGAAGAGTTTGTGGATGCTATATCTCAAAAAAGCACTTGTGTGAACTTCTGCATGAACCAAAATGTACTGTTAAGGGCTACTGTGCTAGTTGTATTTAGCAGGAGTTGTCTCTTACATGTGATGTTGTAGATGAGGATTTTCTCTGTATGTCTTCTTTCCAGGCAGTATCTTGTCTGCCTCAGGGAGGTCAGAAGCTGGTTTAACAGCCTTGTCTTTCTGAAAAGAAAGCCTTATTCCCAAAGGTATAGCATAAGTGCTTACATAGGTAATGAGCTACTGAATCTTCCCTAGGAAATCATGAGTGTGATCCTGTCTTGCCTTGCAAGAACTGAAAATGATTTCCAGCTACTGGGAGTTGAGGCTTACCTGCAGCTTCTATGTGATATATTACAAGATATTACTTTTCATTAGTTAGACAGTCTTGGACTGTCTCGAGTATGTTTAAGTTGTCACAGTGTTCCTCTCCTATGCTGTATGTTCTCTGAGCTAGCTGTTTGCCCTCTCTGTGTCTCCTTGCATAGCCCTTCTCTTCTTAGTTAAACATCTTCAGAAGTAATTCCACTGTGGGAATGAGGCAGGAGGAAGTCAAGCGACTGCAGGAACTGGTAGCCGTCTTTAAGCAACATAACAGATACCTCACCCCTGCCTTTAACATCACCAAAAGTGGTGAAGCTGAATGTATGTTCCTTTCAGACTTCTCCTCCTCTGATGTTTCTTGCTCTCCTTTGGTCTTCTTTCCATCCTGTCACTTATGTTTCAGTACCTACGAAAATAGTATCTGAATCTGCAGTTATTTTTGTTTCCTTTCCCTTGGTGTTCTCATTCCTTTCTGACAGTGTCATGGTCCCTGTTCTCAAGATATTTAATTTTCTTCCCTTCCATGCAACAGGTTTTTTCTCTCATTTCTACCTTTATTCATTCTATGTTAGCAGTAATGTAACTTCTGTGCCTTTACTCTGTGCCAGTATCTACTTTTCCTGCCAATTTTTTTCCTTCCTAAATTACTTGATTCCCTCATTCAACCCATCCCAACCAATATTAATCAAAGCTTTGAGTCTTACATTTGATTTTTTTATTCTTGCATGAAACTAGGTTTTCTCTACCAACAAACCCATTTTTTCCTATAGGTGGCAATAACTGCCATGATCTTTCCTCTCAAACTCTTATTCAACTATTTTGTTCCTCATCTTGGTTTCTAACTCACGTCACACTTCTGCTGTCATCCTTCAATTTTCCCCATGAACTACTTTTTTCCTTTACGTTTTTATTATTCAGCCATGCAACTATTCTTCTTATTCTTCTAAGTCCCTGTTGCAATCCCACCTCTCTCCCCCTTCTTTTTCATCAGATCCATTAATTTCCTGTACTGGCTCATTCTTTGATCGCACAGTTAGGCTTCGACATGGGTGAACAAATCCTTATCACAGTAATGAACGATAGTACAGAGATAAGGGACTTGATCTTTATTAGCATTTATCTCATCTTTCAGACCTTTCCTCCTCTATCTTTTATGACCGCCCCTCTGCACAAACAGCTGAAAACACTTGTTTCAAATTAAAATAAACAAGTATTTCTGGAAATCATGAATTCTCTGCAGAATTCTGAATCAAATCAGGGCCATTATCTGTCCCAGACACCATTCCCACCTCCCTCACCATGCAATTTTAAGTGTCTAGGCAAGCCCTGCCACTTGCTGCTTGTTTGAGCTTGCAGACTGCCCTGCACCCAGCACAGATGGGTGTGCAGCCACATGGTGAGTCAGATAAGAATCATAGAATTATAGAATGATAGGAGTTGGAAGGGACCTTAAGAGATCAACTAGTCCAACCACCCCTTAAAAAGCAGATCCACCTAAATCAGGGAACTATTTACCAAAAAGGGATCTCAGTTTGAAGAAATAGGTTTTTGAGTTGTATCTCTTCTCTTACAGTGTGGCCAGCAGGTCGAAGGAGGTTCTTCTCCCCCTCTGCTCTGCCCTGGTGAGGCCTGGTTCAGTATGGAGCCACAAAAACAAATGTGCTGGAGCAGCAAAGGTCTAGCCTAGGAGCAGGAGTGGTGTCTATGGGAGAAGAGGGCACTCTGTGGTTCAGACTGGCTTCATCAGTACCTACCAGCACATGTGAAACCACAGTCCAACACAGAAAACAACACTGCAGTAATCAGTTGTTTTGTTCCTTACATCCACCCATAATTGTCTCCCACTTTACCAAGAAGCTTGTTTGATTTTGCTAAGTGACAAGGAAGCAAATGCATTGATTTGGTCTCAGATTGAAACTAAATGACTGATGCTTGATAAAGAAATCTCTTAGGTCAACTAGAAGTCACCTGTCATGGGACCAGCACTAGCACGTGGCACTGCACCTAGCTGCAGCATAGAGAGCATTGCAGCTAAATAGCTGGTCAAAGTATTCCTCTGGATGCTGGACTAACATCGGTATGAGCTGGTCAGCAGAAGCTAAACGACTACTTCTTTGTCAATGCTGCCCTCAAACAATGTTTTGTTGTCTCAGGCTTTCACATGAAGGTATAAAGATGATAAAAAGTAATACTATTTCAAAACTGGTAGCACTGAGAAATTTCAAAGATACTACAGGTTTCTTTCCTATCACCAATACATCATTGGGGTTTTCTTTAGGAACATTTATTAATAATAACTTAAAAATTACTGCAGCACCTCTGTTCCCATGCTAGACTTGCAGATATGTCAGTAGTTTTAGATCTTGTTTTTCAGGGCTTGTGTCACATCTAGAAAATATAACCGCAACTGAAATCAGATGACATTCTTCCTTCCTTGATATTATTTTAAAAATCAAGTACAGATATATATTCTAGCCTAAAAATAGATTTATAACCTTTACAGAGTGAAAAGACAGTCTATAACAATCTATTCTGGAACTGTGAATTAAGCAAACTGTCAGCTTTCAAGAGGGCACAATACCAGCTGTTTACGTAGACTGCTAGCTTCTAATTTAGCTGTAACTTAGTCAATACCAGACATAATTCCCTTGCTTTAAATTTATTAAGATTTTAATAAAACCAAGGAGATGCTAAAAAATACACTAAGATGGCATAAAAGTTGTGCATACTTATCATTAACCTAAAGATAGACTAGATGTTAATTAGAAATACTTAACTGAATATTTCCAAATATGATCATTTTTAGATTCATTTGGAACACATTTTCTATTCTGAATACAGTAGGTTCCAAATGCTTAGTAGCAATGAAAGTCTGAAACCCTGTAAAGTTGTTTTTATATGTTACTGACACAGAAATGTTAGGGGTACTTATATATGAGCTGTTTTTATATGTTACACAATACTTAGCTTTGTATTGGTACTGACACATGAGATCTGCACTAAATCTCAGCTCTGTAGGTTGCTTAGGTGAGTCTGTGCAAGGAAAGACTGCAGGAACTGGGGCTGTTTAGTCTGGAGGAGACTGAGGAGAGATCTTATTAACATTTATAAGTATCTAAAGGTAGGTGTCAGGAGGTTGGGGCATTCCTTTTTTCTATAGTAGATAGTAACAGGACAAGGGGTAATGAGAAGAAGCTGGAACACAAAAAGTTCCACTTAAACATTAGAAAAAACTATTTCACTGTGAGGGTGATGGAGCAGTGGAACAGGCTGCCCAGAGGGGTTGTGGAGTCTCCTTCCTTGGAGGTTTTCAAGACCCGCCTGGACACGTTCCTATGCGACCTGATCTAAGTGAACCTGCTTCTGCAGGGAGGTTGGACTAGATGATCTCTAAAGGTCCCTCCCAATCCCTACCATTCTATGATTCAAGGAGACAAGCTTATGTAGAAGCCCAGTGTTTAAGTTACCTATCAAAGCTAAGATCAAAGGAAATCTCTTAGTCTTGCTGAGTTTGGATTCAGGGATTAGAGGTTTGGGGTTTGGTTTGGGGGGTTAGTTTGCTTCCTTTTCATTCTCTATCAAAGTGGGAAAGTATTTTATAGTTATTGTTCTTATCTACTTCCCATCTAAATATAAGCTACCACTTTATTAAGTCTGTACTTATATCTATGAGGTACATATGAGTAACTGGAACCTCGTTTCTTTCATTTCCAAGTAAATTTAGCCTTCAACAAAATATCCTAGAATGCATTCAGATCATCTTCTAAAAATTTGCTAGAGAATGAGCTCTTCTTCTATAAAAAATCAAACTAAGATGTTCCCTTAAGCCCTTGAGTACCTATGTGCATATTGCTATTTTATTAGTGCATTTGCCAATGTAGTAGTCAATATGCTTCTGGATTGCTTGGAGAGTGTGCAGAGTATTTGTACCTAATACATATACATGAAGAATCTGTTATGGTCTAGACAGCACTGGGATGTTCTGTAAGCATATATTATTCAGGGTAACTGTAGTTTGATAAGGCTTTTTGGTGAAACTCTACATCACATGAACCTGTTTTCATAAATGTCTTTGGGGTTATTTTTGCTTGTTGGTTCTTCTATAGCTCAAAAATAACATAATGTTTTCCCAAGAAAATAAAATATGAGCACATTCACAATTTGCATGGTGAAATACCTCTTATTCATCCAGATCTACAGAAGGAAAATAAATACATTGAGAAAGGCATAGTAAAGTTATTCCATGTCTGGAACAAGAAACTGGTGAAATTCAGATCACATTATTAGAGGCCTTGCCATCAGCAGCTTTTCACAGGTATAAACAAAGTGTGCTGGTGAGTCATAGATAGGTTGTGTACTATAGAACTACCTGCAGCTGACATCTTCCTTTGCCAACACGCACAGAAGTGTCAAGGGTTCCACAAATAGCAATGCTGAACTGAACTGTTCTGCTGCTGCAATCAGCCTTTGCAAAGTAAAATCCATGTCCTTAAAGTTTTCTTTTATAAAGCGATTGGTTTCAGTTCAAGTGAGTATGTTCTATATAGAATAGAATATACTTACCCAAATGTGAGTATAAACTCTTTTGGAGAGAGAATGCCTGATTTTATCAGCAAGAATGTGTTTCACAAAAGATAAGCAGTTAGCCTGCACTAAAACCCTTTGCAAACATGAACCAATGCCAAACCCATGGAAATTTTAAAATACAATTTGAGTAAGAAAAGTATGGCTTCTGTGCAAGAGTACAATGTTATATCATCCTACATATCTTTGAGTATGGCTGGACATTGTAGAACAACTAAGCAAGGAGAGAATCTAGCCCTAAGAAAGCTACTGGTGAAATACAGCATGTTTCTGACACCTCTTCCTCACTGTGTGGATTATGTACATACCAGACTGGGAGACCTTGCAGCATCTTTGTTTTGTGACTTAACACTGGGATCTGGTCAATGGTATAATAAAGGAATTTTATGCAACAAGATGAATGGGGACTCTGGACTGGCCTTCTTCCTATTAATTATTTTAGACACCTTTTCCTGACTGATCTTTCTTTGCTGTTAAGTAACTTCAGATATCATTAGCCCTCATTCACCTGGTTCTCAGTGTATCATCAGATGGAGAGTAACTCTGTCCCAGAGGGTATAGGCTTTCTTACCACCGCTGAGCTTATCCCCACCTTCAGCAAAAGGAACACAGTTTTATTTCCATTGTCAACACCATTGCTCTCCTTCAAGGAGCGATGCTTCTGATTTTGCCTTTCAACTTTTCAGCCTGCTTCTCCTTTCTCCGGGGTCCATTCTGGTTGGCTCTGGATGCCTTTATGGAGGCTGACAGCAGCCTACCCAAGGGCTCTCTGGATTTCCTCATGGGGCACATGAGATGGACTTATCCAGCTCAGGGGTCTCTGAGAAGTGGTTTTGCTGCATAGTCATGCTGATACTGAACCAATACTCTCATGGTGCTATCAAGAGCAATCCAGAGAAGAAAAATACGAGGCAGCTGTTCTGGATCAGACTAAGGGGCAGGTTCTCCGGCTCTCTTGTCTCCAGCACTGGAAAACTGTGGATGTTTAGGAAACAGCATAAGTACCAGCGAAGAATATAATAGCTTTTCCCCCGAGTACTCGGTATGTGGATGTCTGTAGATCACTCAGCTCTAGAGACAGAGGTGATGTCTAGGTGCTTAGCAGACTTTTCTGGATGATTTTTCCAATGCTTTTTTTCAACATGTGAAAAGCTGTTAGCTTCCTTGGTGCCTCGTGGCAAGGAGTTTCAGTTTAACTGCAAGTTGTGTGAGGAACCACTTTACGTCGCTGTTGCAAATTTGGCCTTTGCTAGTTTCATTTCATGCCCCTTAGTCTTTGTGTTCAGAAAGGCAAGGAAAGCTCATTCCTGATTCACCTTCTCTACCACCTTGGTGATTTCACAGCCCTTTGCCTCAGCCTTACCATCTTTGCATGCCGACTCTATCCACTTTCCTGTCATGCTTCAAGCTATTTTTGTTGCCCTCATCTGAACCTCCCCTATTCCTGAAAATACAAGCAATGCTCCCACAAATAACAGGCTGTCAGGTTTTCAGATATGCCTCTCAATTAGTATGTGCATACATTCTGCACATGCTGGGATCAAATGACCTTTGTAAATGCGGCTTGCCAATACAGTTGCTTGCACATTTCCAGCATCGCTCTCTAAATGTTGTTTGGCTTTTTAATCTTGCTCTCAAGGGTTACCCATTTGGTGAGTTCCAGTCAAATAAATACTCCGTTGAATCTGATCTCAGTGTGGCAAACATACAGAATACAAACAAACCAAAAACAAACCCCAGAAGCAATACAATCTTTTAAACTCCAACTTTTTTTTTTAAGTGCTATATGCATAGATGCATATATAGTCTATGCTTTGTGGTTTCATGAACCTATTTTCTTTCAATGAAGACTATGGCTACTGTCAAAAATAGAAGGAACATTCCCAGTAAATTGCTTCTGCAGTTGTCAAATGTCTTTGGATTCATTTCAGCATTTAATCACCCTCAAAAGCTGTTTTTTGCCTCATATGTTTCTGCAGCCTTTAATCATTGAGGAATTAACTGCCAAATCCTGTTTAGGGTATTTTGTTTGTTTGTTTGTTTGTTTTTTATTTTAAAGTATATTCATTTTTGTGTACCCAAATGAGGAATGATAGGGTTTTGGTTTTTTTCTTTTTTTTAATGAAGCTACCCTTCATTCTTCAGCCTAACTGAAACTTAATTCTCATTCAGATTGGATAAAGAGGATTGTCACCCTCATCCCCACTTATCCCATCTTCCCACATTGTCTCTCTCTTTTCAAACAACTGGCACTAAAGGAAACTTTTGCCTCCTTCCATTCCCCTCTATACCCACTTTTTGAAGAATTAAGCTTACTGCTGAAGCTCTGTATGCAGATAGATAGATACGTACAAGTAAACTTGCAGGTTTTTCAGGGACAGATTCAACAGCGCTTTCCTCTGAAAGGATCTTCTGCTATGGATTACCAGATAATGCACCTGAAACTACATTAGTTTGTTCAGGCTCATGGTTTATCTGAAAATCATTTTCCACTAATCTTATGTACACCATCTGGCTAAACATCCTGTTAGGAGCCAGCCACTGAAAGGAGGAGGAAGTACTCTCTTCTCCCAAAGCGTTGCTAAGCAGCTCAAACAGTAACAACCACATCATTTATTCAGTCTGTGAAAACCTAGGTCCAGCAAGACCCCCTGGCCTCATCTGGGGTGAGGACATGCAGCCGTGGATGTCAAAGAAGCAACAAGATATGTTTATTCACCTCCAATTGTCAAGCCTACCTGTTGGTGGGGTGTTTTTTTCCCTAAAACAATTATTTTTAGTTAGTGTTCATGAACCCATTTGTCACAAAATGGACCCTGTGCCTGCGATGGCACCAGTTTCATGCTGCTTGACACCACCTATTCCCAAGGACAAGGATTTGTACGGTGCACAGATGAATAGAGTTGGTCAGCGAACAGATGCAGCAGTGAAGTAAGGAGACCATCTGGGATCCCAAAACTGCTCCCCATCCAGTCTTGTCCAAAGGCTGAGCTGTGTGAGGTCCGATGTACTGACCTCCAGTACCACCTCCTGTGCCATGTGGCTGGTGGCAAGAAACTCCAATCAGCCCTCAGTCTTGTGAGGGGGAAGGCAAGTAAAACTGGGGGCAGGAAAATCTATCCCTCACTTTCTTCTGTGGGGGAGAAGAAAACCTTCCAAACAGCATCCTTTAAAATGCATCACAATGTAACATGGAGCACGACTCCCACTTTAAGATGTACAAGCTAACTCATCATGGCTGCTTGGGCTTCAAAGAGGAGCTCTTTGCTAAGAGGGCATGGCATGTTTTGTCTAAGACCAGCAAATCTTGGGTTCCTCCTAAAATTTGATGTGGCCTGTGGAGCGAAATTTAAGGCTTCTTCCTCACAGTCAGGGTGTCTGCCTCTGAAGAAGCCATTGCCACACATTCACAGGACCTCAACACCTGCTTCAGGGCAGGAAAGTGTACCAGTGAACACGTGTAGGCAACGTCCTACTTAAATTAATTCTACTGAGACCTTACTCATTAATCTCTGGGATGCTGCAGGTGCATTTATTAATGTAAGAGCCCCATGTTAAAATGCTGTGATCCTTTCTGACATATTAAGCCATTTTTAATTTGCTCTCATCATCTCCAGGCTCTCTAGTAGACATTAGATAACTCTGAGGTCCCAAATAAGCTGCAGTGACTTAGGCAGAAAGCAAGTGAGTTATTAATCTTATGCAAATGCCTATTTAATTTTCAGGGATCTTGGCACCATTGTAAGTGCTGGAAGTCATGGACTATAAAGAAAAAAAGGTAATTTCCTGTTTGTTTAATTGATCTTCTGTAACTTTTCTCTTGGCTCGTAAAGCTAGGTAATGGAATTTGCAATGTAAAATCATTATTAGAAGTGCCAGTATGACATTTGATTAATCCAGTCTATTTAGGCTTAATAATACACACTTGACTTATGTTCTGGAAGCAAAATTGCTTGCTATTTCCTCTCCTGCTTTTAAAATATATTTATAAATATCCCTAGCATCATGATATGCAATCCTATTTCTTAATGCATCGTTATTAGGAAGTGATACTTCCTCCAAATATATGCATCATCAGCAATAATATGTTTTCTGTAAGATTTCTAACCACAGGAAAAAAAAATCAAAAATTCCTTTAAAGAACTGATGTCTTTCTCACTTTCCTACAGATTGAGATAGGTCAGTTCTGGCCACCTCTTGACTGGCAGATTTCCAGGGTAAACCCAGAAGGTGGTGATGATTCAGGAACTGACATTGTTCTCATGCCGCTCTGAATCAATTTTCTGTTGTGCTAGTTCTTGGTTAAAACAGAAAATAACAGTACTTCTGACTGTTCGAGGAAAATAAAGGCCATTTGTCACTCCTTTTCAGTGGAAGAGTATTAAACCCAAAGCCATGGCCAGCTCCAATTCATGGGGTATGTTTGGTCTCCACCCACATCTTCCTGCATGATTTCTACTAGATACAGCATCTTTTCTCTCTCCTCAGCTCAAGTCACTGTTAAGAATTCTTGTATATTACGACAGGTGTTGCTTTAACTCATCAATGAACAAAGATGTTTCTTACAAAGTGCTTTGGAGTGAAAACAACACTTCTAAGAAGTGGTACAACCATTGCAAATGATGCACAAGTACTGTGTCAGATCTGGGCTACTTTGTGGAAATCTTTTCTGTAACTATGCTAAAGAAATTATTCTATTCCTGGTTTCATTTAATTTTACAATAATTGCTCTAACTTCTATTTCCATCACAGTAATATTTATTGCAATCACACCGATTTAATTTGATCATTTATGTTCCACTGCAGTGATCAAAACAGGTCTACTACTTTGTGTTACCGTTCATTGCACCTTACTAAATCAGGCATCCAAAAGAAGCAATTAGTGTAAACACATGTGAAATGGTACATTTTACACTGCAAAGTGTTAAGGAAATGCTTCTAAACCACACTATTTTCAAGTTTAAATATATTTCCTATGTTTTGTTTGTACTTATTCTGTGCTTTTGTTTGTACTTATTCTGTGCTTCATAGCTTGGCTTTTGTTTCTAAGTCAAAATTGTAAAGAATACATTTTATTAGTAAGCTTTAAAAAAATACTGAAGTTTTATTCCATTATAGGTTTCAAAAAGGAGTTTATTTATATATGCTGCACTTAAATTTTTCTCACTATATATCTTTTGGGGCTAGGACAAAAAAAAATACTGAAGCATTTTCAACCATTTTAAAAATAAAAACCAAGTCTCTTTGGAAACCTAGGATCTGACTGATAGACCAGAAGTGTTTAGTTTATCTGATTTTTTATGAGAGGTGTACAAGACTCAAATGCTGTTGTTCAGTGATGCTCCTGAGTAGCTCTGGCAGAGAAGCTGGGATAGGATGAGTGAGAGGCAAGCTGAGATCCGGCTCTCAGGAGCAGCACTGAGGCCTGGGGAGAGTAGTTGCCTTCTTCTGTCAGCGGTGTCATACTTTATGAATCTACCCCAGTTTTGAAAATGCTAAAATGGACACTCTTCAAAACCATAGACCTGAACTAAGTAGCAATTTTGGCTTTTCTGAATTCTTGTTTTTCAATGAATAAGTGAGTCATCCTCCCTTCCGTTCCTCCTGACAAGCTTGTCTTTTGTGTGTAGCTCTCACAAAATGAACCTCCGATTCTGTTTTATGCAATCAGTAGCCAGATGGTGACTGGACAAGAAGCAGCCTGATTTACCTCGCAGTGATATTGAACTTCCACAGCTGCTGCTGAATGGGAGTGTTCTACTTTGAATGAAGAGCAGTTTCTGAGGCTCACAATAACATGGCAAAATTGCAGAAGACTAATGTTGATATAGAAATTTATTTTCTTATTTTACTTTGCTTCCCATCTTTGAATGCCTCTGTCAAACTGTGTCCCCTAGTATCTCTAAATAAATACTGGTAAAATACAGGTAGGAGCTCATCAGAAAGGCCCACAATCGTCATCACCCCTACATTCCAAAAAGGTGTACAGGGATGGCCTGAGAGGATGTAGAAAATCCATCTTCTGAATGGGGAATAGATGAGAAAGGCTTGATCATAAGAGTAAAATTAAGGCTGCAAGAGAACAAGATTTCTCTTACTAAAATCAATATTTGGTGGCACAAAAGGGTCTGATACATAGGGAGGGAAAGGCTGAAGGACACAACTAGCACATGAAGACATGTGTATGCAGTAGTCATGAATAAATCAAAGATGGTAATGAAAGCAATGTTCTGGAGCAGCCTCTCATCTTGACAGGCTCTCTATTGCTCCAGAATTAAAAGTTCTTAAGAGAGGAATGAGAAGAAAAGCCCATCTCTTCCCTGCTGCCTTCTCCCCATCCTAAAAACATGGTGCTGGTTAAAGTAGGAGTGAGGGGGAGAGGGAGCAGAAAGGAGTGTCTGCTCAGGATTCGTTGCCACTCTTCAAGGGAAGAGAAGCTGTATTTATATGGTCTCATCATTCATCTGGAAATGGCAGGCAATGATTTCCAGGCTCTTGCCTCTCCTTTTGGTGACTGTTTAAAAACTGTTTGTGTTGGTTTGGGGATATTTTATTACACAGAGAATAGGTATGTTTGACAAGCCTTAAACAAGAATTGCTGCTGTGCCGCATGAAATATCTGATAGCAGACACATTTTTAAACAGTGCTTTGCTGTGATGCCTCTGCTTGTTTCTGCTATGGAGTTTTCTGCTTTCTGGTTTGTTTATCATTATTATATCTTGTCTTGCCTGATGCATTCCATGGTTTATAAATGTACCTTTCATTCTGCAGCTAACGGTGTTGAGGATTTTAATAAATTGCCCTCCAGTCATGCTGCATTTTCTTTCTGCAGTGCCTCATCTCTCCTCAACACAGAAATAGTTGTTACTCAGATTCTGTTTTGTGGAGAAAATCTACAGAGGGTCAACCTTAAAACATCTTGCTAATGAGCTTAGACCTGCCTTACATTGTATGCTGCACAAACAGGAAAGAATAAAGTAATTTTCTTTTTCTACATCCTAAACTCTGACAAAGTATTCCGCTTATAACATTCTATTAAATTCATTTTACCAGTTTAATAACCCTCCTTATGTAAATGCTGTACTCAATCACTGAACACATTTTGATTCTCTAAAACGGCTCTCGGTATCCCTGCACTGCACTACCTTCCATTGGAATTGGAATGTTAAACTTTTTTAAGATTTTTTTCTTGGAAACTGAAGTATTTAATTTTATTCTAATAAAGTAAGTATTGGTTAATTGAAACTTAAAGTTGCAAAAAGATTGGAGACATTTAATTAGTTAAAATGATATATCACGCTGTAATATAGTAAATTTGATTAGACAGGCTTTACACTTCAAAATTACATTAATGACTGTATGCATTTAATCTTGAATCCCTGACGATACTAATAGTCCTCTAACCCATCAGTGATTTCAACATCATTATTTAAAAATATAATCCCTTCTAAAATTTTTAATTTACCTTTAAATCACAGGATGTAGCTACACACCAGAAAAAGAAAAAATAGAGGCAGTTCAGAAAGTGAGATTTCACTTAACTTTGTGTTAATAGAGTGCCTATGTTGCATTCATGGTTAACTGGGACCAGGTACACTGGATTCTTTCTTTGACTTGGCTTTAAAAAAGCTTTGTTCAAATTTAGCTTATTGTCCTCTGGAGATGGGTTTGGCAGACTCAGGTAGCAGTTAGTGCCATGTCATCATTTCACATTTGCAGATAACACTGCCTTAAAAGAAGTTTGCAGTGCTAACAAACACATAAAGTAGGTAGAATAAGACTTCAGGCAGAAACTGTGTTCAGAGCTGGCAGAGCTTGCAATCGGTGCACGGCTGTCATTTTAAGAGTGAGATTTCTCCATTCATGCCTAGAAAGGATAAGGCTGAAATAGCACATGGAATACAGGCCAGTGCATATGGGAGTATGAGATATAAGCTGTTTCTCACAGACTGAGACTAGCAAGGCCTGAGCAAGTCAGAGATCTTCACTTTTATCTTCGCAGTCAGGCTTTGGAAGAAGGTGTTCATATTCACATTCTTCTCAACCACTTGTTTTCACAGAGACACATCCAAGTTTCCTTTCACCTTTGAAAAACCTTTGCCTCTTGGAAGATCTTCTTTTCAGAGTTTTATTCCAGATCTCACTATATCTGACTAGACAAGCACTGCAGTGGTAGAGGATCAATGGCATGTTCTGATTCATCTATGCCCATGAGCTCAGGTTTATATATTTAATACATTATTAAATCTATTATATCTGACACATATACAAGTCTCCAGAAGGCTACTGGTACAGAAGAGCTAAATAGTCTGGGATATTTGATTTAGGTCAAAAGCCTTTGGTTAGAGCCCAGTCCATGGTGAGCATGTTTGAAAGTTAACAGGTGATGCTGACCAACCTCATCTGCCTGTGAAAGCCAGATTCAAAGCTGTAACACTGGCTGCCCTAATCTTCTTAATCCTAAAGTGCAAGACAGCCTGTGTGCAAGGTGTGCTGGGAAGTGTGAGATGTTATGGTGGGCTGTGACTGCTGTAAAGAGTTGTATCTCCAAGGCTAAAACTCAGTATCTCTCACTGTTGCTACGTCCTTCCTGAGAACAATACCTTTAGCTTTGCCTTAAAATATTATCTCACTTTAGAGGTTCAATTTGTAAGAATTTATTTCCTTCTGGTTTCCTGAAGTGCATTACCTCATGTTTTACTTTAATCCATTTTGTCTAGGCACAATGCATAAGAGAGCCTCTGACGCTGCATACATTGCTAAGTAAGGGAACTTGAAAATTGGATGTAGGACTGCAAAAATTCAGGAGAGACAGGGGATGCTGTGTATTTGAGGAACATTTTGGTTCAGGAGAATAGGGAGAAGAAGGGAAGAAATCTATTTTTCTAAGAGTAAAACCAAAGCATGAAAATATATAAAAGTGAAAACTGAAACAAAGATGTACACATTACAGCCTTTCTGATTTGTACAATTTCATTCCTCACATGCAATTTTGTCACTTTACTGTGCAAGCAGAACCACAGAAAAGTTCCAATTCTTGTAATTATCTGCTGGGGGGAGGGGAAATAAAGAAGACTGGACAAGATCCAGCAAAGGAGCTCTGCAATCTTGCACCTAAGAGAAAATGTCTAACTTCAAAAAGATATCCCACAGCAGTGGACAACATAAAATGTTCTATTATGTAATAGACCTCCTTAAGGCTGCTAAACACAAAAACATTTAGCGCTCGGTTGCTTTATGCTATGTCAAGTTACTCAAGGGATTTATGCCTTTATAGTGTTTATTGCTGTCTTTATGTGTAATTTTAACGCTAAACTGCTCAGTCAAAATCAGAATTAGGTCTGTCCTTTAATGATTTCATTCAAAATGTGCCTGTCCCCCAATATGCCTGACTGCATGTTAAAATTAAACAGAAAATTGAACATATCCATTGGAGACAAAACCAGAATTCCTTCTGTCTCATGGAATTCACAGAAGACAGACAATAAGTAATTTGGAACTGAAAATGTTCACACTTACAAATTTTTTCCTCTTTCAGGGACATTTTCTTAATTATACTAATTTGTCAAATGTATCTTCATTTTTACAAGAAGTTTCCTTTTCATACATTTGTTAAAAGAAAGATAATTGCAACTGGAAAGCAGCAAAATGAACAGAACTTTAATTATGCATTATAATAACAAATGTGTTCTAGTTCAGGTGAGCCAGACCAATTATATATGATTAGTGAATGGAAACAATTGATGTTTCTGCATTTTCATTTGGGTCTGCTGGCCTTTTATGGTGAATGTGCTACAATCTGTCTTGCCCTGGTGCTCAATACAGAGAAAATATTTCAATTTATAGAGCCATTTGGAGAAATTATTTCAGTCTGATTAGAGATAAGTTTTACTGAACTTGATCAGCATTTACTCTATTCTCACAGAAGAGAAGAATGATTCTTTGTAGGTCTTTTAAAACTGCCTGTGGCCTGAATCTGAGCCATAGCTCAGGCCATTACTGTCTTTTCTTCATATCATATCATCTCTACATTAGCAAACGGAAAAAGTAAATTGAGATGCATATTTAAAGTCTACTTAGAAGTTAGATAAAGTTGAATAAACATGTTTACTAACATTTAAAGCTGTTTAATTATTTACTAATATTTTAAATTTACAAAACTATGGTTAAGTCCAAAATTTTCCTGTGTTTGTCTCCAAAGTGAAGTTGGCTATTAGCTTACTGCTCCAGCCAAGCCTCAAGGGTCCCTGCACCAGGCACTGCACAATCCATGTGAGAAGACCAAAGTATTTATGAGCTAGTCGGAGGAAAAAGTAGAAGGTATGGCACAAAATGAAAACCTGGAGACCAAAGACATTATTGAAATCAGTGTTTCAGTCAGCTTGATACGGATGTTGTTCTCCTGAGACACTCATCAGTGCCTAGTTCCCCTGGACCTCATGGCCACATAGTCATAACTGGAGTTCTTCAAAACGGGTGCTCAGAATGACATCATGTCATGTGATGGCAGCATTGCCAGCATGACAAACAACCAGCATGGCAGAGCTGCCAACTTGAAGAACTTACTGAGCATTTACCTTCCAGAAAATGTTTGAGAAGACAAAAGCAAAAAGTATGCTTTTTTTTTCCAAAAGGACACACAAGGTGATGAGGCATTTGATTTCCTATGATAATGTTGACATAGAGTAAGAAAAAGTAATTAGAATTCTTATTAAAAAGTAAGCTGCCTTTAATATATCCTTCATTTTCATCTGACTGTAACGTGATTTCTGATGTTTACTTTTGCTTAGCGCTTCTGAATAGCTCTTTAATATGATGCCTGATTCATTTGGGACGTTGTGCTTCAAAATGCGTTCTTTAGCAGAGATATCTAAAAGACACACGAGGAGAATGTAAATCACCAGAAGCAGTGGTAAACTCAAATCCTTATTTTATGGAAACCTTAGCTTAATAGAAATGTTGGTAAGAAAATATGAGTCAATTTCAAATGGGCTGCAAAAATGGACCAAAACCATGTCATTATTGTGTCCCACTTATTTAATAGCCTATATTTCTTCTAAATATTTTCTTCCCCCTTGAAAGTTCAGCTGAGGCTTTGCCAGTATAGCTGGGTCCTTCCCAATATCAGCAGAAAGATATTCTGCAGCTAATGCAATATTCTACAACTCCATTATTTTCAAACTGTGCTTTTTGAGAAACCTATGCAAGCTCCCTCAAATCTAATGAGGCTGTACATCACTGGATTCACTTTGAAGGTAACAGGGTTGTACAAAGTGACCTGAGGGCATTATTTGGCTACTTATAATAATGACGAGAGGAAATACACACTCTTGACTCTCAAAATCCACAGAGAACCTGGAGATTAGGGCAGGAAAATGTTTGTTTATTCTGGGTAAATATGATACAGAATCAGATGGGCACAATAAGTATGGATCCCTGCAGTGATTCTTCAACAGATCTTCTTTGGGTAAAGCTTTATTTTGAATCTACTTACATTATCAGAGAATTAATGACATCATAATTCATAATCAAATCGACTGCAATAATCTTTATTAAAGACAGACACTCATGGGCAGGGTACCTTATTGCTCAGTCTTAGAAGAAAGATGTGAGTGAAGGCACAGCAGAGATATGCATATTATGACATCATGTGGAAGTCACTATGCATCTAAGAGATTGACCATTTTTTTCCAGGAGTATAAGGTAATCAGAGATACCACCTCTCCACAGCCTTCTGTGATACCAAATGAGCTGGGAAGATGGGGGATGAGTGGAAGACAAATCCAGTTTTCCTGGCCTTGCATCTTACATTCCACAAGGATATTTGCGCAGAAAATTACCTTTTCATTCTAAACATCCTCAGTGTAATAACACTAAGCATTACTTTCCCAACTGCAACTGATGAAATGATTTTCTCCATAATCGTCAAGTGCTGCTGATAATGATTAATATTTTCAGGCTAAGAATTCTGGGATTTAACAGAGATTAAAGGGCAACTGTCCCTCATGGACGTTTAGCTTTCACTTGTAACTAGAATTAATCAAAGCTAAATTGTCTTCACAATTTTGCAGTACAAAGTGAGGATTCATGTTAATTCTGCACACAGGAAAGCACAAAAAGAATCCTGTGAGGATACAGAGCATATGGTAGATGAATAGTAAGGAAAGGCAAATAGATTTGCATAAGTTAGTTATTTATGGGCAGGGGTGTGGGGCTGGTTCTTTAAATGCCCCTTGACCAACTCTGCTGCCATTTTGCTTTCCTTTTTAATATTCCTCTTGCTTCCATTTCTTTGACCACTGCAAACCATGTGGCAACCACCAACCCAAAAACTACTTCTCTAGCTTAGGTGTCCTGCACCAGACTGATATCTGATGCATCCTTACTCTCATTCAGGCTCTGGTTTTTAGTTTCCCATTAAAAGATTACTTTCACTTGAATCAATCAAGTTGTTTGGGCAGTTCTGAAGGTCTGTCAGAGATATAGGAAAAATCTGTATGTCCTTTATGCTTTATGAGTGCATGTAGAGAAATGGTTTCTGCACCCCAAACTTGTAGCCTGACTACACAAAGGCAAATAACAAAACTAAATGACCAGCCTTTAAAGAACATTTCAAATCTTAAGCAATGCAACACTTATTCTGAAAAAATTCTTTTTTACTTACAGTGTGCTAACTGCTATTCTCTGTATATTTGCTTGCTGACAGGGAAAACAGAGCCTAGTATTAAAAGCCCGTTCTGTTGGCACACTGGCTTGTGAGGAAATTAAATAGCCACCCAGCCCGGGCTTGGCTTGCAGCTAATCTCCACCCAGAGAGCCAGTAAAGGGCACACATGTATCTAAAATCCCATCAGCATGCTATTCTGAAGTTTCATGTCTTCTTGTGATTATTTCAAAAAGCACAGGATGCCCAACGTGCCAACTGCCTCTAAATCCAGGGCAGATAAAGCATTGTATCTTTAATGTGCCCTAGAACCACTGAAATGTAAAGGGTGAGTGGAGTTTAATACAAAGCAGTTCAGCGAGTTTAGCGGACGTTAAATAGCATGCCCTATATCCCAGAATAGATACAACCTTTTGTAAGACATAAATATTTGCTACAGTGACAGAAAATTAATATCACTACCTTTACCTAGGAACCTTTACAAATAACTGTTACTTACACATGCTGCTCATGTTCATGAGAGTTTTATTTCAGAGGCAGAAAGCAGATGATGCACTGTACCACAGGGGCTGAGGTGGAGACTCAGATTTAAATCCTCTCACTAGTAGGAAAGATATCAAGGACTCAGTAGCTATCCCTTGAAACTGTACAGGTGACAATTTCTGCTTACAAAAATCCCAGAACAGCTGGGGTTCCTACCATAGAAGTACTGGGATCCCAGGTGGGGAATTTCCCTCAGTGGAAGCCACAGTAGATTGGATGTGGCAGCATTCACATGTACTAAAACTATAGCAGGTCAGGTCCAGGCTTGGAGCACTGTGCCTCTCTCTGCCATGCCACTGTTCCGATTCCTCCTTCCTACAATCTCAGGATGAGACAAGCTTTAACTTAAGTGAAAACCAGTCACTAGTGTACCTTTCTTGATACATTTTCAGATGATCCAGCGACCCACTAGTGTAAATCAAAACAAATTTTAGCTACCCCAACACTGGTGGCTGAAGTTGTAAGCCTCACAAGAGTTATATATTGAAAAAAGTTGGCTGCATGTAGTCAGTAGCTGCAATTTCATTTGAAAGTATTCTACCTGATATATTATACAAAAAAGCTAAATAATAGCTGTGCACCAGTAATGATTATTTATTCATTTGTAAATACATCTCTCACCAGACTGAGATGTAGTGCTTTCCTCTGAATCTGAACCTGCACAAAGAATGCAATTCTGTGAGTTCTGGAGAAAGCTTGTCTGAATATCCCTATAATCTGCTTAAAATTCATCACCTGAGCAGTGTGAGTCTTGTCTGCTTGCAAAGACAAAATTAAATATCAGGTGAGGAATAATGCAGAAAAATTTTAGCGTGTGTTAGTGTTTCACTTGTAAATTGAGATATTTTTCAGTTTTACCCGCTCAGCTATTTCAGATTCAATTGTGCTGCAGTCTGATATGGTAGATAATTCACCTGCCTGTATGTCTTTTGTTATTATTACTGTTCCAAAAAATCTTGAGTTTAGGAGAAACAAAACAATAATTTTGCAATAGTGACACAACATGCTGCGTTAGAACATTATAAACCTTATTATTAGGATTCTGGAATAGCAAGGGATCACTAAGCATGGTACACAAAAGCATTCATTCAGAAAAGAGAAGGGTTTTTTTTAAAAAAAAAGCCCATAGATAAAATTAAATGTCAAACTCAAAGGGATTCACAGATTTCACTTAGCTGCAACTGACTCTTTTGGGTCAAAAATCAGGAGCTGTTACCCCTGTCTCCTAGTACAAGACCAAGCTCCTGGTCCTTATCTTACACCAATACACAATGACTGGGAGATCAGCACTGAGGTGTGAATTGGCACAGCTCCACTAGCTTTTGGTGCATGGTGCTGATTTAAATGTGCTGATAATCTCTGATCTTAAGTTTTATAATATATAAACATGCTCAGCTAAATGGAGGAAAAAACTTTAGCTTATGAGTTTTCTGCTTTCCTGCTGGTTGCAGAGAACAATCATCTACAGAGCCAACTGCCTGTCCTCATTGTGGTAGCCCTTTTGACTCCAGTAGGTCAGAGTGATGGCACTGGCAGGATGGATGTTTACTAGTTTATAGTATGTTTTCAGACTTGAAATTAGGAAGCACTTCTTTATGGAGAATGTGGTCAAACAAGAAAAGGATTCCTAGAGAGGTGCTTGATGACGGATGGCTGGCAGTGTCTAAGAAACATTTGGACAATGTCCTTAATATCATGCTTTAACTTTTGGTCAGCCCTGAAGTGGTCAGGCAGTTGGACTAAGTGACTGTTGTAGGTCTTTTCCAACTGTGATTGTCTATTCTATTCTGTAATTTGGTAACACTAAATTACTGTGTTGAAGGGGTTCAGGTCTTTGCTGGAAGCAAGCTTTTTTTCAAGCTGGAGGAGAAACTCTCCATCACACGAGGTTTTGGGGCTAAAAGGTCTCAATAACGTAGTGCAGAACTTCATTGCTCTTATTCTCCACTATAATCGTGTCTCTGAACGGCGTTTCACTCATCCTAAATGATGAGCTTGCCACCCAAGCAGAAACACAATGGGCTGATGCAGATGAATTTCTCGAGCGCATGAGGACCCCTCTGCCATGGAAAGCTGCCGGATAGCACTCCACAGAGTGCACTGTCAGATATGAATTATACATTGACACTTCACTCCCACATCATTATACCTTTCATTCTGCTGTGTCTGCACAGATAGGATTGATTTGCACATCATACACTCTAACATTCATAATGGGTGAAGGCTGGAAACGTTTGCACAGCCAGAAAAAGGAACATGAATAAGTACACATTTGGTATAACCTTATTAGTGATTGGTCCTCGAGTTTCTAATGGGGCATGAAATGCTATCAGAAAGCTTTTTGCTTTTATCAAAATATTCTGTATTTAGGCAGTAATTCAGAAGTAGGCACCAGGGGCCTGATGCAAACTGTCTACTTGCATATGGTCTAGCAAGAGTGAAAAAAACCCATGTTGTGAATTTTGAATATACTGCTTTCCAAAACAATGCTTTATAACAGCTCTGCCAAACGTTCAGAACCATCATTTAAGACATCTTGCAATACAGAGTGATCTCATTCATGCAATAAATTAATCAGAACAGAAATGTTGCATATCAGCAGTATCATTATGTGTCTGTAACACACTGCATAGTTTTTCAGAAAAGAAAAGACACTGAAAAATGATTTGCTCTTTTTTTTTTTTCTTAAATGTCTCAGAGTATTACATCTCCCATCCTGTCTTCACCTCCACACTCAAGAGAACCCAAAATATGTAGAAGGCATGCTGGCACAAACACCTGATTGAGATGTTAAGACAGGATTAACAATCAATTTTCTTCCATCAATAGACCTAAAAATGGAGCTGTCTGACAATCTGGATAAAGAAACACAAAGGTTTTAAAGAGACTTCCTATACAATGGAGAAGGTGGGAAAAGTAGCCTCTGTATTAGGATACCAATCCATCACTGTTTAAGGATATCATTAATTAGCTTGGCCTGGACTCTGACCTTTACTTCTCCTATAAATTCCAGGATTGTGAGGAAAAAACAAACTGATTATTGAAAAAGAATTTATATTCTATATATACTCTGTCTGCAGAGGCTTTTGCAGGCACTGGGAAAAGACACAAAGAGTGATTACCAACTCCTGTCACTCACAGAACTGTTCATGGAAACATAGTGATGATTCCACAGCAAGAGTTCAGAACCATAGCCAAGTCCTTTTGAACTATACCACCTAACAAGGTCACACTTAGTTTCAGAACAAAAAATTATTTTCATTTTGAAGTGTTCAAAAACTGTATTGGGAGTTATGAGGCATAAATATTTCTGTGGTCTTTTGGTCAGGCCTAAAAGACTCCAGGAAATGTTTGCCTGTAGTCAAAATTGCTCAAATATTCAGCTTTGTAGAGTTATAACTTTTACATTTCAATTCCATTCAGGTTGAAAGTCATGCAGGATTAGCTCAGCTCATCAGGAACATCAGTTCAGGATAGTTCACACATAATTACATTTTAATTAATTCTGCTAATTTAGTAACTGTTTATTTATTTATTTATTTATTTAGTCTTATTATTAGTTTGATGTAAAATCATTAATTTATTAACAAAAACCCTTTATCTTTCCACAATAGAAAATAACTGATTTTTAGGGTAACTTTGTATTTTTGAGGTCAACAGAATTTTTGAGTACAGACAGATCTGATACTTGTACTTTTCAATTTTACAGTTTTACTGTAAACAGAAGTTAAGAAAAAACATGCCACATAGAGATGTTTGTGATAAGAACATAGAAAGAGATTGAATTTGTGGCTTATTCATTTTTTAATGGTCTTTAGAGAAAAGAATAAAAATAGATAAAAAGAACATGTAAAAAAAAAATAATCTTTTGCTCACTTATTTTCATTTTCCTTCAAAAATTTACAGAGCAGGTTCCTTGTGATTTTATATTTCTGTCTGTAGGCAGACAGACCAGAATGGCAAAGTGTCAGTTGTATTGGTAGCTGCAGAAATAGGATCACATCAAGCAAGTGACGAATTCACACCACTGCATTTTAGGCATCTTATTAAGATGTATAAATTAGTAGTCTAATAAAGTCGATGCGAAGAGGTAGGTACCCAAATGGGTAACAGGGAATTGCCTCGTGGAGAAATCTCTCTGTTGGCAATGTGTCCCTCGGGCTCCTAATCTAGGCACCAAAGTTAGGTGTCTAAAGATAACTATTTTGAATAGTCTGAATATTCCAACTCTCTAGGACAGTAATCACAACAAAATACTACAGGATAAAATGTTAAGGAACAGTTATAATAATTTCTCACTTTATCAATGTTTTCTGCAGCAGTCATCATTTAAAACAGAGGCAGTGGTGCTGCTGAATAAATAAATGACACATACCAAAAGGATTATGTTTTAAATTATGCCTTTTAGGTAGAGCTGGTCAAAACCATTCCACACAATATTTTTTTCCAGTGAGATGCAGCAGGGTAATCAAATACCAACTTGCCACTGGAAGATAGTGTGTTTAGCCCAGAAAAGCTATGTTGACTTCATGCACTATGACCTTCACATTTCCCAGAGACATCCTGCAAGTGTTATTGCTTCACTGAGCCTCAGCCTGCAGGCTGCATACAGTTGATCCACATTAGTTGTAGTGTCTCTCATGCACAAACAGCCAGATAGTCCCTTCAAATGCTGGTATGGCCCAACTGAGGGAAAGCACTGAGCACTATTTATTTCCTGCGTTTTGCTCCTGCCAGGGCACAAGGCTCAAAGCAACACAGTGGCAGAGGAATGTGAGATCACCCTAACTGTGGGTTGGATTATAGGATTAAATACACTTCCCTGAAATTGGACTCAGAAAAATTCAGGAATAGTTAGAAGAGCCCATTTTGAAATAAGGTTGTACAATGTAGGAAGATAGAATGAGCAGAGATCTTTGAACGGCATAATTATTTCTTAGCTATGCTATTATTCCACTTTTCCCCAAAATCATAATATTACAACTCTGAGAAGAAAACTAAGAGATGTTTTATGTGTCTTCAGGTCATTTAATACACTATTTTTCATGTTTTTGCAAGCTTGCACACCATAATTGAAGAAAAGTCTGATATCTCAGAAAGGCTTTTTCCTTAATGTTAGATATTCATCTATACATTTATATTCTGAATTCAAGCTTTTTCTCAGTTGTTCATCAGCTCCATAATAATAATTACAAAATGATAGAAAATGTCTTTAGAAAGATGATTTGCTCCATGAGAGGGACATCAGTCCACTAAGTCGTGCCTTTACACATTAATAAAGGATGGGGGTGATGCATCCCCTCTTGCAGCTCCCTTCTCCTCCATATTATAGCAGAGGGGTTGCTTGCACAAAGAGCAATCTCGACCTGAGCTCTGCAGAGGCAGCTGTGCAGGGCAGGAGGCTTGCAGCTGTAAGACTTAGTGTATGTTTTGCATTTCTACCACTCAGCTCTGCATGGACTGTTTGGCAGGTAAAGGGAATTTATTCTCTCAAGCACTTAGTGCAGTGGACAGAACTGTATTAAATGGAAGCCAACTAACTGAACAGGGAGAAATGGGTCTGTAGTAGGGAGAAGGGAAAACAGTACCATTGTACCAGAGGAAGTAAAATTCAGCAAAAATCGAAAACAATCAAATGGATACAATAGCAAAGAAAAGACGGTATAATGAAAGTGTCACGATGAGCAAGACAGAAGAAACAAAAGCAAGTAAGAAGAAAATACAGAAGTGAAGTTGGAAGGATGTGAAATTCTACCTCTAAGCAGCACATCTAATTCTCAATCTAATCTAACAAAAGCAAGTAAGAAGAAAATACAGAAGTGAAGTTGGAAGGATGTGAAATTCTTTCTCTAAGCAGCACATCTAATTCTCATACAAAGGACAGCGCTACAAGGATCAGAGAGCGCTGTCTAAAAGGTGAGTGGATGTAACTAAACAACACTAAAAATCTACTGACTATCCAAAAGGAAAATTAATTCCTAAAATACATTGCGCCTTTGGAAAAAACTGGACTATCTCAATGACATCATTACTCTCACTGCTAGTTAAGTAAGCTGACAATTTTACAGAGACATTGTGCCTGAGGAAAAGGTAAGATTAGAAAAATATGGCCAATTTTATTACACAGTTCTCTGAGACAAAACCAAAATAGTATATAAATTGAGAATAAGAATATATTAAATAACACTGCAGCTATAAAATACCATAGTGTCTAGGAGCGCTGAGGCAAGGAAAAAGCCACACTACTGAGGTGGCTTTGATGTAGCTAGAAAGTTATCCAACTCACTGCTCACTGAACTCACTGAATTTCCCTAACAGTCTTCCTTGCATAGTCCCACAGAGCAGCTCTCTTACTAAAGACAACAGGTATTTTCATGCACTGTTTATAACTTATTCCATGTCCTATTTATACATAGATACAATTTTGCAGAATATTCTACCTGGGTTTTATGCCTACAGAGGGAAACTTGAAGCTTTCATCATCTGAAATATGAGACTCATACAAAGGAAATTAAACAATTTGGGAGAATCTATCAATGAATCAGATGGAGAGAGCCAAGCAGAAGTAGGATGCAGTCCTATAACCCCTAGCAAAACTATGCATCCCTTGGAAATCCTATCATGATGCCAAGGCCATTTAAATCCCAAATTAGCCAGAAAATCTCATCTCCCATAGCAGTACACTTTTGGCAGCTTCAAATGTAGCCACAGAACGTATTATTCACGATTACTAAATAAATAAATCCATTTCTTTGTCCTACATTGCCATGTATGTGAGCACACCACAAACACTCAACAGTTGTTATTATACATACAATGTGTCTCAAGAGTGCTGTTGTGGTAATCCACAAGATTATTTCATTCTTTTTGTTTAGACAGCATTTCCAAGGGACTCATTCTTCCCACGTCAGACATCTTCTCCAGAGACAGTGCAAGCGGGGCTGACAGATCAGACTATGGGAACAACAAACATTCCTGAAGGACTCAGGACATTGGAGGGTCCATAATGGTCAACTCATCTTGTTTCTGATGAGATTAGGCTCTTCCAGATAAGAACAACTCTGGAAATCACCAATGTTAACAGTCTCCATTTCCTAGGACATTCAGCTCACCCAAGAAGAGAAGTAAAATATTTTTGGGCTGATTTTTTCCCCCTGCTGAGTCTACTTGGAGGTTTGTTTGGAGTGAAATGTCTAAATGTGAAATTGCTGTATATCTGAAAAGAAGTAACATCCATTTTAAAACCCCTAGTTCTATTTAACAGTATATATATCCAAAAAGCAATAACAAAAAAAAAAAAAACAAAACCCCAAATCAAGCCACCAAACACAGTAAAGAGTAAACAGCTTAATTTTTGCTTGAATGCCACACCTGTTTGGAAAAATCTGTACGGGAATATAAGCACAAAATATAATTTGAAGTAATTTTCCAGCATTCAAACTACTAAATCAAATATATACTTATAACAAAATCCTCTTCAGAGAATTAAGTTTTATTTGCCACTTAACTCTTAGCCTGAACAGGTACTGGTGGCACTCTTCATATTTCTTATGAGAGCAGTTAGAAGAAATTACTAAAATTCCACATGGACAATACGCAGTTAGTATTTTTTCATTAGGGTTGCACACCATTGATCTTGACAAATGTATCCTGTCAAACTGTTTTTTTTTTTTCCTATAAAGTTCCTTTGTGATCAGTTTAGCTCTTGAGGCTGATCCAGTCTCTAGGAAAATGCCTCATCAGATCATGGTTATCCCCATCAGATAAAATCATTTTTCCTTCAATTTCTTTTGACTCAGGAATCATAGAATCATAGAATGATAGGGTTGGAAGTGACCTTTAGAGATCATCTAATCCAACTCCCCTGCTCAAGTAGGTTCACCTAGATCAGGTCGCACAGGAATGTATCCAGGCAAGTTTTGAAGACTTCCAGAGAAGCAGACTCCACACCTTCCCTGGGCACCCTGTGCCAGGGCTCCCTCACCTTCACAGTAAAATAGCTTTTCCTTAAGTTTAAATGGAGTTTTTTGTGTCCCAATTTCTTCCCATTACCCCTTGTCCTATTGCTGGATACAATAGAAAAACAGGATGCCCCAACCTCCTGACATCCAACATTTAGATATTTGTAAATATTAATGACATCCCCCTGCACAACAGCCCCAGTTCCCGCAGCCTTTCCTCATAAGGAAGATGTTCCAGTCCCCTGATCATCTTAGTGGCTCTGTGCTGGACTCTCTCCAGAAGTTTCATATCCCAGAAATATGAGGATCAAATGGAAATCAGACCATCAAATATATCATTTCTTTCCATTTAAATAAGACATACAGCAAACTCTGCTTTTAGGGAATGAATAATCCCAGAGTAGAATATTTGTAATTATGAAAAAAAATAATTATATGACTTACATTCTTCTCTAAGTACAACACAGAAAGAAAAAAAAAAAAATCCACCTAGTAGGATGAATTGTTGTAACCACACAGACTTGAGCATTGAAGCAGTGGGCAATATGTCAGTTACTGACTCACCTTGGTTCTCACTTTTTAGGAAAATCGCCATGTCCCACTCCTCTCTCTTACAAACAAGGCACAAATAGTCATTCATGGCTCCTAGAGGAACTTTTTAAAAATAGATCAGAATGGGAAACAGGCAGTTTGTTTTGGGATCCACTTCTTCTTTACCTCAGTCCCATTAACAGGAACCGTAGGCAGCAAATTACTTGACTTGCACATGAGACTTGTATGAGTTTATTCTTCTTTCTGCTTCACAGATCTTTTCTTTGAAAAATTATAAAACTTTTTTTAAGTGACATTTCAGTACTTAAAAATATGTTAGGCCAGATGGTGCTGAGCCATGCAGTGCAGGGTTCATGAGAAGGATATTCTCTATAGACTCATTAAATAATTTATTTACCTGTTTGTTTTTATACTGATTTATTCATTTTGTTGATCTCAATATATATAGGTTTAAGGGCCAAGTGTGTTTGCAGATTGCAAAAGCACCACTGTGCTTCTATCTGAAATTTTGCACCTCATAGCTTCCCCACAACTGTGTCATTTATACACCAAACAACTCCTGCACATCTTCCCAAACCTGAATGACTGATGCCTCATAAAAATCTTTGTGTTGGCCACCACAAAATAGAATAAAAATAAAACAAATAAGGGGAAAAAAAGTCAAAAAGGGCTTTATAGCTCACAGGGTTGGAATATATAAATAGAGGCTTAATCTACTACACACAAATAAAACTCTGAAGTAGAAACTCTGAAGTAGATCATTCCTGCAGCTTCTGTGTGACTAAACCAAAGCAAGACCACACTTAAAGTAGTCTACCTGGTACAACTAAGATCACATCACCTGGGGAAAAACTGCCCTGGTATTAATAGTTCACTACGTTTCCATTATGTGATATTTCCTATCTGTTTCTGAACTTATTTTAGGAAATATAAAAAGTAAAGAAGCACAAAGTTTCCAAAACAGCATCTTACATTGTGAGAAGGGGGAAAAAAAAACAAAATAACAAAGAAGGATTTTTAATAATCCAGTTAACTTGGAAACCTATGACATGACTGAAGGCAAGCAGACTGGTTTATATTATCCTTTCTGCAGAGTGCTCCCTGTAGGAATAGGCTGGAGGAGAAATTAATGTGAAATTGTATGGATGTTGTATGGATTCATGGACACTCTAATGTATGCTCTGCTGCAATTGCCCTGACATGTGGTTAGCTACCTAACAGTGCCTGAACTCCAGGGTATGCCAGGTTCCAAGTTCTTCCTACTTGACTACAAACTCCCAAGAAATTTCCCATTTCAGAGGGGCTGAGTGTGACACCTCTACCTACCCTTGCACAGTCTGGTGTTGCATCCACTTTAACAAGCGAGCTCAGACAGCAAAAGGCATGTGTACTCTGCCTAGGAATTTCTTTTTTCTTTTTTTTCCTGTCCACAGCCAAACATAACATTGTAACAAGTAGAGCTTATATTCCGATTCTGACTAGATGATCACTGTAAGAACTAGATTGGTTCTGAAGCCAAGTCACACATTTCTGTCTCTTTTGACTCATTAATGACAAAATCTTATATTTATTTTACAGAAAGAAAAGCTATATTAGATTCAGTATCTAGTCTCTGGCTCACTATGACTGCTATGTCGTATCATAATTGACTTAAGCAATACAAAATAAAAATACAAGATGTGTCTTCTTTCTTTTAGCCTTCATGTCCCTCTTCCAAAACGCAACAGAAACTTCTAAGAAATTACAAAATTTATTGGTAATGGTTCCCATTATAACAGATAAAGCTGAACTAAATTTAAAACCTAATTTTAAATCCTACCTACTAAACTGAAATCCTTACATTCCCGAGGGACTCTTTTCCTGGGACTCCAGCCCCTCTGCTTTATGGCAGCTATATTTTTTCACTGTGTACAACATGAATCTCTTGACAGTATATTTGGAGTTTCATTCGCTAGTTTCCTTATCTAACTTTATCACAGCCGGTGTGCAATTTTTCACATTTCCTCTGACTGCTCTTACTGTCACTTTTGTCAATGGCCCCAGTTTATAGTCACACATCCTCCTCAGCATGACCGGCTGCTAGGATGATGCTGCTGATGCTTGCACTCCTATAAAGATTTGTCCATGCTTCCATTAAAAGCTGCAGTTAGAAATGCCACAATTGACAGTGGTTTTGTTCTGTTATTAGCACAACCAGGGTTTGCTGGAATACCAGAGAAGGACAGCTGCCAAATAAAATGTTTGGCACTCAAAGCCTGTGAGTGACAGATCCAGTATGAAGAGAAAATCTGGAGCACACATACCTACAGCACATTCTTTTTAAGATATAGAGCACATAGTGTATATACATAAATGAGAAGCTCCTTATGGAGCAGGTACATTTAGCATTTTAGCTCAGCCAAGGCTCAGAATGTGCTTTTGAAGTTAATCAGATGATCACATCCTGTTATCAAATTTTTGCTTGCATCCTGGAGCAGTCTTGGAGCACATAAGCTACTTCACATCTGGATGAAGCTAAACAGGAAGACGTGCTCCAGGAACATCACCTAAGGTAAGCCTACTACCAGCAGACAACCTGTGAGGGCACAACAGAGCTCAGCCACTGTAAATGCCTGCAGCCCCTCAAGTGGGGTTGTCACCTCTTTTGGTGGATGAGTCTACAGCACCTTCTGCTTATGAAGGAAGAGCCTCATGCCCAGTCATGTTGAAAGATATCATAACTGAAAAGGGAGTAGCTTCTTAGCATTAAAATATGTGTGTTCCCAGGTCTATTTATTTTTACTGGATGAGGACAAGATGCTCATCACAATTCTACCACAGGAACAGTATGAAGATGTGAGTTTTTTTCCATAAAAAAAGAATAGTTTGACCAATGCAGTATCTATTTACTGTAGATATAAATTAATCAACCTCCCAGTGTTCCCTCTGTAACAAATTACTCTGTGATAGTATGGGTAAAGGACACTTAATGATAGTGAGTTTCTCTGCTTCTAGAGACTGTTTTATATTGTTAAGTGGAAATAAACTTGATGCTGTAGGATTTAACTCCTATTTTGAATTACATTTTCCATTTGTTTCTTTGGAAAATTTGTGCTTGTAAAGCACTGTATGCAGCAGACATCCTGTTAGGGCATGTCTACAAAGGAATTAAGCATTTCTATTAGTATCCCAAGGCAGGAGAATAAAAGCAAGGACTACAGTCCTACAGTCTAAACTGTGGAGCCATACTTAGTGCTCCCTTAACACAGCATGCTAGCACAGTCTGTGTTCTGCAATGATTCATTGATATCTCCTTTGGACTGAGCTGGCTGTGCCTGTCTGTACACATCCGAGCAAGCATGTCCTTACAAATCTCCGGAGACTTACACAGGTGAATATTGTATACTTCATATTTCCCCAAGTTTAGAAAACCTAGATTTACAGGAAAGTGAAATGCAGGAAAAGTGAAGGTAATTTTATTCAAGCAATCACTCATGCTTTAGAGGTGGATATGTCAGTGTTAGGTTTACAGTTACAGTTGGACTTGTGATCTTCATGTTCTTTTCCAGCCCAAACCATTCTATGATTCTATGACATGCAATAGAGACTTTCTCCATTATGTTTGTATTCCTGAAGATTGCTCCTACATGAAATGTGCAACTCTCACTCTGGGGAAAAAAAGAAAATACTACTTACACAGCCCTGGATGACTAACTATGACTGGTTCTTTTCTTTTTCTTTTTAAGAAAAGAAAGAAGGAGTAGGCAGGCTCGCTGTGGCTGTAAAGTGCATTTTGAAAAGATACTCCAACACTGCAGGTGGTTCTTCTTTGGCATCAGACATGTAATCTATTGCCATGATCCCAGGAGTCCTTCAGTTCTTCCTTCTTGTTATTATGACCTACCACTCCTAAAAACCAAAACTAAAACCAAATCTAAGTAGATCTTCCTGACATAGCTTTCAGTAGATTCATATCTTTAAAGAATTGCTCTTTTTTTTTTTTTTTTAATTTCCATAAATGGATTCTCAGCAATTCTATAGCTGCCAGAATTCCTGTATGGGAAGTAAAAGCAATGGAATTAGTAAATGTTAACATTGTTGTATACAGTGTTACAGCTGGACAACTACAAAAATCTTGGGGCACATTTCCAAGCACCTAGTTGGATATGCATCCTTATAGATGGATATGGATCATTATAAATATCTTTATTCCTTTGCAGTAACACATATCTGGAAAAACTCACTTTACCAGTAGAGTATTACTTTGTGTCTCAATCTACAAAGGACAGAATACTAGCAGACACCAATGTCTATAAGTTCTTGACATTGGGCTACTCCTACTCCAATGAAGTCTAAGGTTTTACCATTAAGAACATTTGGTGCAAGCAAGAAGAATTGCAGCACTTTTGTAAATTCCACACTTAAAAGAAAAGTATTTAGTTACAGCATGCCTACCAGAATAGCTCTCTAGTTTATAATAAAACAAAGAATAACACCTGTTTTAAAGAAAAAGCTGAAAACAGATGCTGCTGCAAGCAGGAACCTGTTTCATAAGGATGAGATACATAGCACAAATGGGAACAGAAGAAGGTGACGGTAACATGGACACGAATAACTAGACCACTGTTTTTTATAGAACTAAAATTAGATGACACACTTAAGATGTCAAGAGTACATCCTTTGCTCTCTCAATTTCATAGACAGTTTTCATATTTTTGAATAAGACAATGGATTCAGCCGTTTGTGGTTGCTCATTCCTGCCTTTGTCTTGTACACACGCACAACTGCTGAACTTCAGAAAACTGTCATTTTTATACGGTAGATCATTAAAACCCCACAGGACCATTTACTGCATGTTTTACCTCCAGATCTGGACTCAACTCAAGGGAAGCATCCTAGCCTTTTCAGATAAGAATAGAGTATGTGCCCCTGTGTCTTTTCTTATATGGGTGCTTATCTCACTATTGCATAAAGTACATATTAAAGCATTATCTGTGGACAAATATAGCTAGCAAGATTCTATTTTTCCTTTCTCATAAAATGTCCAAAACCCTACAGAATAGGACAATTGACATAGCTTCAGAGAACAAGTGGGAAGTTGTTTTCAAAGGAAACTTTATCTAGTGCGTGGAACAACCCACTTTTGGAGAAGTTAACTTTATGTTGCATGGAATGCCTGATATTATATCTGATGTTTTATTTTAAGTATGGAAAATTACCATTTCCTTTACATCAGTGCCTACAGAGGAGTTGATACCTATCTATAGCTGTATCTCTAGAGGCTAAGTTGATACCTATGTATAGCTGTATCTCTAGAGGCTAAGATCATAGGCTTTCTTTATGAGAGAAGTTAAGCTTTGTACAAAAAAAGTTGCCTCCAGAGGTAGAGGGAGGAGGACTATAAAAAAAACCACTTGGGTGACCTTGGAATGCCATGTCAAAAAAACCCCTACAATGGCACAGCAGAGATTTACAGGAGAGAGCTCACCTATGGAGGGCAGTTAGGGAAATGGGGTGGCTTTTTTGGGAGATCAGAAGATGGTACTCCTCTCAGGGCATCCTTTTCTGACAAAGAGAGCAAAAGCAAAAGCACAGATACCCATTCCAAGCTGTGAAATTCCTGTTACTGTTGCTTAACCTTGGAATTTTCCTCTCAAGACCAAAATTTCCCATTAGGATGCCTCCAAAGGGAAAAGCAATCACCCTCCATTCTCTTAGCTGTTGCTTTCCTCACAACAAAACAGCACCTTGTTTAACTGCAATGTTCCTATGCGACCTGATCTAGGTGAACCTGCTTCTGCAGCGGGGGTTGAACTAGATGATCTCTAAAGGTCCCTTCCAACCCCTACCATTCTGTGAATCTATGATTTAACTGTTAATACAAATGGGAATGAAGGCTAGCTCACAGCTCAGGCTCTGCCTTTGGGGATGGAGTGGCCAACAGATGGAATTGAGCAGAGAAAATGTGATGCAGATAGAGAAAATAGAGAGAGGGATACAGGCAGAAGATTATCCTCTCCAGTTTATCCTTTTCATTTGTATGGATATGTGCAGATACTCAGTGAAATAGGAAAGCACAAAATTCGAAACGGATAAAAGAAAATGCTGTTTGATACAAAGAATAATTAACTTGGGGAACATGTTGCTACAAGGTGATAGAGAGATCTGAAATTCTAGTGGGTTTCGAGAGAAGGAGAATGAGAACAGCTATGATAACATCAGGTAAGATTAAATGCAGAATTCATGCCTGTTAGTAATAGGCAAAACACCAGAGGGTGAGAGGCTGGGATATCTTTCCATAATACTCCGTTACACGGTTTCTAATTTCTTCCCTTCAAAGCTCTAACATTGGACACTGTCTGATATTGAATACTTGAATGAAAAAGCTCCAAAGGATGCTTGTATTGTAATTCCTCTGATTCATGTAATATTTTCTGGGAAGTGTTTGTTCTGTAAAAATAATAATTGTCTGAATATTGAGCTAAAACTGTAAATCAGTATTTACCTAGGTAAAATTAACCACCTGTTTCTTAGCCTCTGACAACACTGAGTTTCATATGTGAACTGGGGACAGTATGCAGCCCTGTAACATGTGTCCATAGTATGTTACCTCACTCTCCCACCAAGGATCTCACAAGAGGAAGAGCACCCATTTAAATCTTGTATTTATTTACACTGACAGATTGCAAAACACTTCTGTCCTACAGAGAGTATGAAAAACTCTCTAATAAACACAGAAACTAGCTTTAATTTAACATGTGTGTCTCCAAGTGGCATTCTAATATCAGGTTTGTGATCTGTGGACTCTAACAGTAATCTCTAACTACTCACTGGGCTAGGCATGAAGTATGTCTGGCAATTTCACCATTTGGTGGATAAATATTTGAGGCTGGGCAAAAATAACACAACAGATTCCATCTCCAAGGGGAAGCACATTTGCTGTGATTTATATACTTACTGCAGTGGATAAACACTAATGCCATCATGATTGCCCATTGTAAAGATCCTGTCATCTGTAGCAACCTGTCTTTTCCATTGGGGCCAACTGTTCTATCTGATGAGAAGCAATAAACTTCTGGAAGGTGACTGTAAAAGTAACAGACTGTCAGTAGCAGTCAGAGTTGTCATTGTTTAGTCATTGCCAGTTATTTGAATTTTTAAGACTTACAAAGCCAGGAAACTTGCTGCCTTTCTTACAATTTGGGGTTGGTTTTTTTTTTTCCTTATGCTGGCAGAAATCCTGAACATCTTTGAGTCTTAATACAAAAGCATCCCTGCTGAAAGGAAAATGAATAAATCCTTCATTCCCCACAAGCTACAAGTACATTCTTACACTGTCTTGGTATTTCTATAAGCACATTCATGTGACTTGATAGATGTCTGAGTTCACACTGCAGTGTTCTTTCAAGTTTGGGGCACAAAGCACTGTGCCAGGATAAGAGACTGTATTTGGGAATTTCAATCAGTTTTTGCAATAAATCCTGCACCCCCTAATCTCTTAAGCATGTTGCATGCTGGAAAGCACTTGAGCTTAACTAGAAAACGTGCATAAACACAGTTCCACATACTTAAGATTATCATCAAACTGCCAATTTGCTCTTATCTAAGATTTTTTCATTCCATTTCCTTTTCTTTATTGTCCTTGTGTACCAGTCTTTGGGCTCATGATGACAAGAGATAGCAAGACTGCAGTAAAGAGCTATTGTAGCAGAACTCCAATCACTGAATCTCATAAAAATGATCACCTTTATAAGACAAGCCTGCAGGCTTCAGAAGCAGCCTCCAGCTCCAATTTTTAAGGCTGTGAGGCCAGGGGAAAGGAGCACAGATTGAAAAATGGTGACAGGCAGCAAAATGACTACAGCCAAACAGTACAGGACTGCTTCAGAAGGACTGCCATTCCTGTTATCATATGCTGTCCATATGTAAACAGTTTACATGTTGTCCACATGTAAACTGTATCACCATTTGCAGGTATCACTGAACAAATGTATCCTATGCTTTCCTAAAGTCTCCATGTCCTTTCCTCATTATTATAGCAGTCTGATTCACTGAGAAAACGATACTCGAGTCCTAGGTCCTCTTCCACCACTTTAAGTAGCAGAGGATGTCATCTCTCTCAATTGCTCTCTGCTGTGTTTGTGAGGTTGGTTTTTTCCTTCCAACTCAAACATAGCTGTTTATAATGAATATTTTGCATCGTAAAGGGTTTTTACAATAGTAAGATGAATATTTCTGTCTATGATGTTGTGCTTTACTTACCAACCCCAACATAACCGAGCAGTGTACATTTTGAGATGTGTGAAGTATGTAGATCATACTTTTTGAATAACAAACATCAGAGTATTTCTGAACCTCCTATGTGTCTTGATTTCTTGAAACACGTTTCCCTGGAATGAACAGAAAGCTGAGCTACACTGATGGGCCTGATATTCCAGAAATTGCTATCAAAGATTCTCCCTTTGATGTCTGTCTACGTCCTGATTGCACTCGTCTCCCAGGCTGGAGGGAAAGGAAGGACATTGTTGGCATAATGCTGGCTGTGTGGCTTGAATGAAAGTAGCATCACATCTTAATCTGCTCTTGCCCTAGAAGGAACATAAATCTCCCCACATCTAATATTTTGCAAAAGCACAAGCTTCATGGCAAGAGCAGTGACACACTGATTTTTATTATATCTCTCCATAGAGTGTAAAATGGTGAAAAACTGTATTTTGGCAATCCCAGATATAATCTAGTTTGTGAGTAACAGATGCATCTGATTTCTTAGGCCAAAAATTTTAAGTCCCTTTTTCAGACAGATTTTTTAAGGAAACAAGGTTTGCAAAATCAAGCTATTCAATCGTCTCAGTCCTGTTAGCACCAATAATTTAACCACTGGCCACCTTTAACTAAGTCTGAGAAACAGGATAGGTCTCAAAGTCATCCAGTTCCTGCAAATTTTGTGAAAACCAGTTTGAGGAATATAGTAAATGGCCTCACCAAAGGAAAAACTTGAGTTACCTACAGGTTTGGTCTGCTGGATGTGTGTCTCTTCAAAACAACACTACTGCCTCTTGCTGCTTGTCATTTGGGGATAGGGAGGAGGACTTTGAAGAAAGAGGAGAACCACAGGTGCTGCTGCAGGGAGGAAGTCAAAGGGAAACAAGAAAGGCAGCTGAGGTTACAGTAGCTGTAGAATGGAGAGAGGCAAGAAACAAGCCTGGGTTTTGTTAGATCAGCTTTTCAGCAAATTGTTTCTTGTACTCTGCTTTCTTCCTTGCTTCATTGCTTGCTTTCTTGCTTATTTTCTTGCTTGCTTTCTTGCTTGCTCTCTTTCTTTTTCTCTTCCTTTCTCTCTCACTTTCTAGCTTTCACATTCTTTCTCTTCTCTTCTCTTCTCTTCTCTTCTCTTCTCTTCTCTTCTCTTCTCTTCTCTTCTCTTCTCTTCTCTTCTCTTCTCTTCTTGAAATATACTATGTCTCAGAATAAATGTAGCATCATTATGCAGCAAAAGGGATCTAGCAGTAATGTTTCATTTTTTTAGGTACAGTGCAAACAAACTGAATGGATCCTGATCCGATGATGGCATAAGTTCACATGGCCTTTGGAGGTCAGCAAACTCTTCAGATTCTCATCAGATCTCATCCAAAGTATTCCTGTGTATTTAGAGATCAATTATGTGGGGGTAAAGTAATATTAATAAATTGTAACTAAGTCATATCTTAATTACTCACCATCCTAAGTGTGAATACAAAAGAGGTGTGTTTTTTGTTTGGTTGGGTTTTTTTTACTTTGTAGTGTACCGTTCAGGCCCTTTTTATTTCACTTTGGCTCTCATCAAGTAGAGACATGCCAGGCTGCCTGCATTTCTCCAGTTGAGAGGAGGTTTCACAAATGTTGGGAGCTGCCTGCTGACCCCTTGGTACAGAGAGCTCGCTACTGGCCTCAGAGGCTGTCCCCCCTGTGGAGACTGATGTATTATCCCCTGTCTTACCTGCAAATCTCACCAGATTGGGTTTCTTCTCTATCACTCTCTATTTTTATATGCAGTTTTGCCAGACTACATTTAAATATGACCCTTTTAATCAGGTTACTCTGTATAATACAAGCAAAATTATGATGAGATGGATACTGTTGTTGCATTACCTATTTTTATCTCCATTGATTCTTCTGTATCTTTCATGAATCACCCTATTGAAAATGTGACAGATTTATGTCAGTCACAACAGGACTGTAACAATATTAGCTCCACCAGGAATTCAGTGTGACACCAGAATTGTATCATACTTGACCTTATTTGATATATTCGTGCACTGAATCAGAAGCTCCATGCTAAGCTGAACAAAGCAAGGAAAGATTCTTTTCTAACAAGATATTCTTCTATATAAATAGAGGTTTGGATTCTAGTGTTTGCTGTGCTAGCTCCAACCACATGATCGTACGCAAATAATGATGCTATTTCTGGAAACATTAGCTAGAAGATTTTCCAGCTCTCTCATTTAAGCCTGTTTACAGCACCATCAGTAGCTGGAATAACTTACATCTGGTAGCATCTGTCCTTACTAAAAACTAGGGAATTTTGGCATTCTTTCCATTCTTTCCTCTGCTTTGGTGACGACAAGCAGGGCACAGAAGGAAAACTTCAGAAAAGTGTGAGACATGACAAAATCAGCAGCTGGAGGAAAAGGAAGGAATATGAGGCCTTTTACCACTGATTTCTTCAAAATAATGGAATCCAGAATCTTCATTTGCAGTTTTGATGGCCTGTAGTAAATTGTCCAACTGTTCTGCCAGAAAAATAGCCTTGCCAGAACCTCATCACTATAAACTGCTGCAGCTCCATTGACTGAGAGGCAGAGTTAAAGAAGCACTTGGTCACTTTTTTTTTTTTTGCTGAGAAAAAGCAGTCTGACACTTAGAATAAAGGACAGAAAATTAGAAGAGATTATTTTGTACTGCATTTCCTCACGGATTTTCTATAAGAACTCACAAATGGTGAGGGCTTGGGGTTTTTTTGCAGTTTTGCAGTTAAATCTGCTAAAGGTAGGCAGATTAAAACTTCTGTCCATCAAACTTCCCGGAGAAGCTCTATGTGAGGCATTGGGCTTCACCTGTCACCAATGAAGTCTGTAAAAAAATTGACTGCAATGGAAGAAGAACAAGTTTTGAATCTTTGAAAAAGTGTGAGTGCCTCCTTCAGCCCTATCAAAAGTAGGAAGTGATTTTAGACATGCTGTGTGCTGAAGGAGCTCATCAACTCTACTTAGTAGGACTCAACATTTTAAGTATAAGCCTTGCTTTCAAGGCATTAAATAGGAAGAATGGCTGACCACTACCTCTTTGTATCCCAGATGCCTCTGTTTCAGCTTAGAAGAGTAATGAAAGAATGGAGCCGTGTGTATTAAAAATCTAAAATTTGCAAACTAAATAGGTTGACAATTCCCTTTTAAATGCTGTTTTGGTTCTTGTTAATTCTCCAATATGGATTAATTCAGCAGGGATAACAAGATATAAAAACCAACAATTTGGCATGAATAACAACTGCATTTCATTCAGATTTTTCCTGTGCACTTGAAATTGTGGATCAAATAATCAGTGAAGAGAGTCTACTAATACAAATTTATGTTCATATTGCTCCATTATAAAACACCATGAATAGTTGCATCCTTCTAAGAATTGTAGTAAAATATGCTCTTGGTATTGCAAATGGCCAAGTTGCAAAGACAAAAGCCAGGCATTCTAGCATTAATAAAATCTCCCCAGCAAAGTTTGCTGTGCAGCTGCTAAACTATGTTAGTTATTTAAATTACTTAAAAGTCTCATTTCTTAGTGTGCAAATGCATAGTCAGCTGGTATCACTGAGCAGCTCAGTCTTCCACCTAAAGAATTCCAGCTTTTACAACAGCAGTTAAAAGCCATTGGAGAGAAGTAACTTCACGCTATTCTTACTGGAAATTGCTACAAATGATCAATCCCAATATAAATGCCATGGAAATAATACTTCTCAATTTTTCTACATCGTAGTTGTGGTGTGTTGGCCTTGGTTGTCTGTCAGATGCTCACTTGGATGCTCTCTCACTCCTCCTCCTCCTCAACAGGACAGAGGGAGAAAACTGAGATTAAAAAGCTCATGGGTCGAGATAAAGACAGAAAGATCACATAACAATTACTGTCATGGGCAAAACAGATTCCATTTGAGGAAAATGTATTGACAACAAAAATAGACTTGGATAGTGAGAAACAAAGACAAATTAAAACTAGAACACCACCTTTACTCTTTACCCCAAGCTCAACTTCACATCTTCATTCCCAACTCCTCTACTTCCTCCTCCCTGAGCAGGAGAGGGGTGATAGGGAATGGGGGGTTGTGGTCAGTCCATAGCAGCTCCTCTGACACTCCTTCCTTACACTCTTGCCCTGCTCCAGTATGGTTTCTCTCCAGGGATCACACTTCCTTCAGAGCATATCTATCTGCCCCAGCTTGGGCACACAGCTGCAGTGTGGATATCTGTTCCATCATGGTCTCTTACAGAGGCTGCAGGCAATACTTGCTCAGGTGCCTGGATCATTTCTTCAGCCTCCTCCTACTGTCCCCACAGTGCTCACAGGGCTGTTTCTAACACTTTTCCCCTCACCCCTCACCAGCAGGCAGAATTCTGTAATTTTTTTTCTGGGAGCATTTTCACTAATTCATAAGAATTCTTTCTAAAGTTTTTATTCTCCTGCATATGATACTTGTAAAATATTATGTAACTCAGAAAGCAGATCAAGACTGAGTCTGATGACATTTCTCTCAGAAAAGAGGGAAAATGCTAAGTACAACTGTCCAGAATCAAGATTCACCTGTTTACTGACAATGCATAATAGCAATTTATCACTCACATAAATATTCAGGAAAAGACTCATACAATGGCTTTCTGAAATTACCTTTGTGATAAGAAAGAAAAGGTGGGATCTCACCACCCTTTCCCTTATGGACTTGTAGAAATAAATTAGTACACAGTCATCTTAAAACAGTAGTTGTCATATTAATTATTCTGGATTTATGAAGAACGATTATCTTTTCCTCATCACCCTTTCCCATTATCTTGCTGTGCAAAGTATTTTAATGTTATGGAAAACTGGACTAAATTCTGCCTATATAAAAAAGGCTATGAAACACCCTGATTAACACAGAGGTAATCTGCCTGCACATAGAAACATTCCCATTTAAAATAAAGAAGCAGAGCTCATAAAGTATGTAGCCATATTATTAGCAGAAAACATTTGCTTTCTCTTCCTCTGATTTTGCATTAACCCCGGTGCTCCTGAAAAGTTGAGATGTATGTCTCTGAGTGTCTCTGCTAATGGAGAACTTGACAGGGTGGATGTAGCCTCTACCCATTCACCCAGAAAAATGTTGCTTGCAGCAGTCCCAAGCATGCTGGACAACACTGCTCTCTTCAATGGAAAGGGATCATAGAATCATAGAATCATTTTGGTTGGAAAAGACCTTTAAGATCATTGATTCTACCCATTAATCTAACACTGCCAAGCCCACCACTAAACCATATCCCTCAGCACTTCATCTACACAGCTTCTAAATATACCCAGGGATGGTGACTCCACCATCTCCCTGCACAGTCTGTGCCAGTGTCTAACAACTTTCTCAGTGAAGAAGTTTCTCCTAATTTACAATCTAAACTTCCCCTGGCTCAACTTGATCCCATATCCTCTTGTCCTATCACTTGTTATTTGTGAGAAAAGACTGACCCTCACCTTGCTACAACCTCCTTTCAGGTAGTTGCAGAGAGTGATAAGGTGTCCCTTCAGCCTCCTTTTCTCCAGACTAAACAATCCCAGTTCCCTCAGCTGCTCCTTGTAAAACTTGTGCTCTAGACTCTTCACCAACTTCATTGCTCTTCTTCATACATGCTCCAACATGTAGTAAGGGGCTCAAAAATTAACACTAAAAGAAAGGAGACACTGTTGCTCTTCCATGCCCTGCTCTTAAAAGCAGCGGAGGGCAGCTGCCACGGGGTTAAGAAATGAGATGTCATGCTACCATGTTTCCCCTTCCACTCAACTCATGAAGTGATGAGGATAACACAGAGGCCACGGGGAACCTCAACACTGCTGCTCTTCCCATGTTGGTTAACATCCTCTGGCCCTGTGAAGTATCTGCACCATGTTGTAATTTTAAGAAAGCAGCATTTGGAACAGCTGTAGTGTCTGGCTTTTGTGTGTATGTGTGCATAAGTGTGAGACAATTCATAAGAGGAAATAGGACTGTATTCTTCCTTTTATACAGAGGCAACAGAACTTATCCTATGGTACTATGTTGCTTCAAAGGCAGCACCCACTCAGCTTCCTCCCAGGGGCCTATGTTAAACATAGAATGAAACAGACAGATGAGATCTCTCCACATTGGGAAAGCTAAGAGAAGAGGGCTGAAAGCCAGGAATTCAGATTGACAGAGGCATGAATCTAAGTAAAATGGCAATGCATAGGTATTTCACTTGGACACTGCAATAAATTGTTTTTCTAAAATACCATGCATCATACATACATTGGGTGCCTACAGGAGAAGGTTTATGCAGACGAGAAGATAAATGTTTCTTGCAAGTTTTCCTTCATGACAGTTCTGATTTCAAGATGACAGCATAAGGATTAGTTTCCCAGACCACTTGCTATTCAGGGCATATCCTACACTCACTCCATCTGCAGGTGCCTTTTAATGTCAGTACATGGAGCTATGACAGGACATGGTTCTCAGGGAATAGCCTGGCACCCTAATAGAGAAAAGAAAGGCTTGGCCAGCAAAGTATGCAGTGAGCCACACTGATGCAAGACAGATTCTTCATTTCAAAGAGAAAAAAATCTGCATTCTTCGGAGAACACTGTTCAAAAATCTAATCTTCATGCAGTTCAATGGAGCGACTTTATAATTTACAGCACCGGTTAAAGCTAGAAGATGTAATGTGAAATATCTGAAACAGTTCCTCCACTGTATTAAAATACACCTTGGGCAACAGAGCCTTAACTTTTCTTAACATATGTTTCTAGCAGATAAGTAAACAATTTGGACTTGAAATGAAAATTTTCAAGATAGTCACAGTTGGAAGAGCATCAGCTCATATTAGGTTTCAGCTATGGTGCCCCACTGATAAGTTTTTGGGGTGGTTTGGCATAGTTGAAAGGAAGCAGCTTTGGAAGAATAAAAAGCTTTTTGTGTACAAGTTGTTGGATCAGAGATAGCGCAAAGAAAGACATCATTTTTACATCAAAATTCTGAAAGTGGCCTTGGTGGCAAAATCAAATTGTACACCAGAGCACATGTCCAGACAAGCTAAGCATCTACACACTCAGAGAGAGAGGAAGAAGAAACAGAGGGGCAAGCTGGGAAGCTCAGAGGTTCCTGTGCAGAGAAGCAATCCAATCAACGCATTGAGCTGCATCGTTATTTGTCTTCCTTATAACTGTGGACTCCTTCTGCTTCGTGGACAAAATCTTTAGTCACATGCATGTTGAACTTGGTTTCTGATGGCATCTACTTAGATCTATGTGTGGCAGTGAGCTGCGGGTGAGCACTGAAGTCACCCTGACAGCACCACTTTAACAGCTTAGCCCCAGACCGCTGACCAGCAAGCCACTCTCAGTGAATTTCTGCACAGCCACAAGCTGAGCAGTCTATTTTCAAAGTGTGTCCCCATCCCATCATAGTGACTGATATGTACTGGATACCAAAACATTCTCTGCAGTAAACTCCCTCTCTGCCTAGATCCCTGCATCAGGCTTAGAGAATACGTGTTACAGACAAATGCTGTGTGTCCTCAGAGGGACTTTCGACAAACCATTTCCAAATGGAGAAGCAGGAAACCTTGTACTTTCTGCACTATTTGGCCATTAACAGACAGACAAATGGAAACTCATTCAAGAAAGAACAAATGTCCATCTTTAATGGGTTTATTTAAGCAGGCAGAGCTCCAGTGAAGGAAACAGTACGTGACTGTAAAAATTGCAGTATTTCACTGTGCAATAAGTCAGGAGAAGAACAGCCAGTGTTGGCTTGTCTTAGGAGGCCTGTTTCAGCCAAGCTAGACCACCCTGCCACAGCTGTCAGCACTGCCACAGGCCATCATTCTGTCATTGTTCCTTCAGTTTCCATGTTTCTTCACCAGATAACAGATCTGAAACTTGAACCATCCAGATCAGACCTACAGGGTTAGCAAGGCTCATGCTGGATAATGACTTAGGTGCTAAAAGTGTTTCACCCCAGCAAAGGCAAAAGAGCTTTCCCATGAGGGCGCTCCACCTCATCTTTTGCAAGTGTTGTCAGTAAGACCTTGCAGCAGCAGTCAACAAGAAAGGACTCGGACATCATCCATTATGCAAACACAAATGTTAGCCATCTAAAGCAACAGTGCCCATCTCCTGCAACTGGTTTTAGCTGTTCCTGAGTAAAAAAAACTATTTTTTCCCCCCAAACTACAAATATTCTGGCAAACTTTCCACTGAGAACAATTTTGTCAAGAATATCTTCATGCAGGGACTTAAAATTTAGTAGCTTGATGCTGTGAATGCAGTCAGTGACAGCTTTTTACCAATTGCCAGATAAGTACCTACTATATCCATTTGCATGATGGCACATGCTGCCCAGAGCTGCAGAAACAAACCTGTCCCTTGCCCGGTTTGATGTCTGCAGCGGTCTGAGCCAGGAGCCTGTGTTGCCCCTTTGCTGGGCTGCTAGCCAGCTTCCCATCACCAAACACCTCTGGAAAAACACCAGCAGAAGTGTGACTCACACTTCTCTAAGGGCAGGTCAGTAGGGAGAACAAACACATCCACTGGTGATGGGCGGCAAAGGACTCCATCCTGCATTGCATAAGTGATCAATCCTTGCTCTGCCCATGAGGTAGGAGGGGAACACTCCTGACATTTCTGATTTGTTTTTTTTTTTACACAGTAATAGAGAACTATGCCAAATGGGAAATATTAAACTAATTTTGACCAAGAAACTTGGAAATCACATTTTTTTCTTACCTAACTACATACATTATTCTTCAGGATTTCTACCTCATTTACTGCACTCTTTTACTGTAGTCTTTTGCATGTAATATTTTTAAGTATGGACAAATAAATTTGAGACATAGCACTCTATTAACAGAGACATTTTGTTTAGTGTAAGTATAGTTTATCATAGAAAATGTGTTTGAATAATCATAAGGGGAAATAGTACGGCAGTAATTCTATATCCTTGTGTCTTGTACAAGATATTTACTCATTCATCCCCCATTCCAACAGACTATCAAACATCATCTCTGTGATGTTTAAATAATTTTCTATGTGCTTTCTGAATCCTGAGATGAGTAAAAGCATTCAAAAACAAAACATGAAAATATTTTAATCAGAACTTGTAATTTTATTTGTCTCCCAACCGAAGCAAGAATTCCTAAGCGGCTTACTATTCGTTTCTTTAACAGTTCTCAAAACTCATTACTATATTATGTGGACAGATAACTTGCTATCCACATGAGATTGCTTAAGTTATTCATTACGCATCTTGACTCATTGGCCAATCTGACAGGGACTGACTGTCTTTGGAAAAGTATAGTACAACTAAAAAACCTGATCTAACTTTTAAAAGGCTTTTTCTGTGATACTGACATAATCAAACAGTTTTACAGATGTCACGCTGTTGCTGCAGCAACTTGGCCTCCCTTGACTACCAATAGGGAGCTTCTGAGCTTGGTTTGGACTCAAATATCTTGAGATTAATCTCTTGGGACTATTTCAGAGAAATTGAGATTAATTTGCACTTCCTCAAAAATGGAGTAACTATTGCACATAAATCACCTGTATTTCATCAGGCGTGAGCCACCTATTCATAACCTTTATAGAAATGACCGAGTTGGCATGGGGTCTCCAAAACATCAGGAGAAAGTCATTTGCACAATGGACTAAAATGGCTTTGATTTCTCTTGTATTTTTTTTCTGGAATGTAAGCAGAGAATAGGTTATTTTTATGAAAGCAAAAACTATATTTTGGGTTTTCTTTTTCCTATGGATGTTTACATCTCAGTGCATCTAATTTTAATTTCTCCATATCATCATCAGGAATGACACCAAGACAGTGAAAGCAGAGGATTGCAAATACTGAGATGTCTAGTTCCCAAAAGCAGAGTTAATTCCTAGCTGGCACGGCTGTAGAATTTTATAAGGACACCTGAATATTTGATAAAGACTTCAATGGTTTTGTTGGTACGGTCTGCAGTATTGCACATGGCTTGAATGCTCTGAAAGCCTCTTTCTGGCTGCTTAGACTCTTTTTTTGGTACAGAAGGAGGAAATACGATGTTGGAACAAACGTGATGCAAGAGAACAAGTCAGGACAATTCACACAGGTTGTTTTATTTGCCTCTTAATTACAGCCTTGTAAAACACTTAACCACCTTGCCAGTATACATAATATCCTTCTAGGAAGGGAATAAATAACAAAATGTTTCTGCATTTAAAATAAACATTGTTACAGAGAGCAAGTGCATCATAGCAGAGTAGTCCATGGAAGTGCCAAAACAGGAAAACAATTTTGACATTCTTCTGTACTTTGAAGATGTCCATTCCTTGTTATGACTTACCATATCTGATCTTCAGCAGAACATGATGCTGCTGAGCAGATGTGAAGCCAGAGGCTAGAAAGGACATTGCAAACCACGCTGGAAAGATGCTCAGAAGAAATTTGAGCAGTGAAAAGGCATTTCCAAGGACCATGTTGGTGGCTCCTGAGGGGACAATGGGTAGAGGCTTGGGGTGATGGCACTTGAGAGACTTAGAGTCACTCCCAGTTTTACCACAAGTTTGCCAGCAAAATGCTTCAGTTATCTGCTCTTGGCTTCCCCAGTCATCAAATAAAACTAATTGTATGTGCTTTGTGAAGTACTCTGAGCTCTACTGCTTTAGAAGATCCTAGTGTTGTTATTATTCATTGCTATTCTTGTTCAAATGTGACACAGTTCATACCACACAAGACAAGGCAGTAACGAAACTGGTTCAATGCAACTTTTCATAGCATGGTAGACCCCAAAAGCAGCAATTTCCATGGATTCATCTTATAATTATATGATCCAAGAATACAAAGTACATACGGCTTTTCTTCTCAGTACTGCCTTGCCAAATCATAATAATTTATATGATCCGGTTACCCCTAAAGATGGCACAGTTCATAGGAGCAGTTGTTCAGCTGTTCTACTGATTGCAATATATGGTCATGTTACTATAGGTAGGCAAAGCCATAGCGATGCAAGACTCATAAACTGAAGTAGCATCCTTTGATTTACCTGTTTAGAGACATAACTGAAAGCCCAGATGCCTGGGCTGCTCTTGCTATTTACTATGGGACAGCAGAGAGCTAGAAACCTTCTGGGTTCTGTATGCACTGTAACAGATCATGAAGGTCAAAGCTCTCAGGCAGAAGTAAGCAACTAAGGTATTACTTCAGACACGTTGGGCTGACTTGTAGACTGCTATTAACTCCAGAAACAGCAGTGGCAGATTAGGCAAGACTAATTACTCACCTGGGGATCTTTCTTGCATGCTGAGGACATTTATGACATGAGTCTTCCTGGGAGAGGAAGGGGAGGTGATCTTTAGTAGAAGCAAGTGGCAGTAATTTCCATAAAAACATCCTGGCAGGACTCTGTTTTATCACTCATCCCAGGGGAAGGGGAGAATAAACTGTGTCTTCAAATATTTTTTCTTCTTTTCTTATAGCTACCTAATGCTGTTCTTCTAAAATAGCATTTTTTCCCAAACTCTCAGATCCACAGTGTATACTGGTGTCTTTTCCTGCTTATACTGTCCAAAACATTTAGAAATTAAAAGCTTATGTTGCTTACAATATAATGAATGGCTCTTACTATATTCTAGCACTCTTGATCTTTTAAAAAGAAAGTGTTGCAGATGGATTTGGTTTGGAGGCTTTTTTCTCTGTTGGAGAGCATGCAAAATCACAGAGATTTTAAGGTCTCAGTGGTGTACCACTGAATTCAGAGGGGGCTCTGTTCTTTCTCCGCCTGAGAGACAAAGTAAAGCCTCAGCATCTGTGGCAATGCTTCTAGCAGAAGTATCACTTGGACATAATGGCTGTGGGAAGTTTTGCTGCTCCTTCATATGTAGGTAGAACAATGAGTTTTGCGCACTTACTCACTCAAAACAAGTCCTGCTCCATATTTTTGGAGGTGTTTCTGCACTCTGACTGTCACTTTCACTTACTCAGCATCACACCAGGACCTCCATGCCAATTAGCAATACAGAAGGATGGTTGCTCTTGAATCCCAGCCAGAATCAATGTGCTGTAAACACAATTTTCCTTGAAATAGATGAAGTTTGCATGTGTAGATTCAACAGCAGAATGTGGGAACAATTTCAATGCTAACAGAATTTACAATGCTCCTCTTTTAAACTTGTGGTGGTGCAGTCTGAAAGCCCAAAGAACAGAAGCTCAAAACTGAGCCTTTGAGACTATATCTAACTCTTTGTCCATTCTGCTGAGCCATATAACTGATTCACATTTCCCAGTGTTTGTGCCACCCTAATTTAGTGTCTTGGTACAGGTGAAGCTGTAAAGATAATATAAGGATCCTCTGCACTGTCAGAGGAATGGGAAAAAAAAAGATGCTTTAGGAGCCATATCAGATACTCACTCCTCTAGCTGAAATGAAAAAGATGCCTATTTGGCATAATGAGACAGTTTTAATTTTGAATTTGGGTTTTGCTAAGTGAAAGCAAATTCGTCATTTGAAAGCTAATCATTTTCCAGATAATACTGTATCACCTCCAGCAGAAAGAGAGAGGAAAGGGTAATATTCCCACTACAAAGCTTTCCCAAAATCATAAACTTGTTATTGCAAACTAAAACCTGAAGTCAACCAAAATCTAGGACATACTGGGCTTGCAGGTTACAGATCCAAAGCTGTGGAGTAAAACTAATCAGTTCTTGGACAGGCTTTTTTTTTTTTTTACTGCAGTACAATCTATAGTCTAGTTGGTCAAATCAAGCCTTTCTGAGAAAAGAAGATTAGAGGCAGTTGTTTAAAATGGGGAGTGGGCGGGGGGGAACACACACAACAGGATTTAAGCTTTATTACTGGCCAGGATATACAAAACAGACTGTAATGAAAAAACAGTATTGAGATTGTATTTGCTGTCTGAATGGAAAATGTTAAGTGAAGACGGGGCCATATGGAGGAGCTTATAGTTACAGTAAGAACGGACACTGAGGCAAATACCCTCTGTATAAGTGAAATTAGGCATTACAGGAAAGTCATAGGAATTTGTAAAAAAAAATTACACCTGAACACTACAATCAGGTTATTAAGCAAGGAATGAAATTCAGAGAAATTCAATTTTTATGTATAAGGATTGTTCCTCCAGCAATGATCACTGTACCGTGTATGAATTGTTAATTGAAAAAGTACTAGGCTAAGTATCAACCATTTTGCATAAAAAAAAAATGATGAATATCTGTTATCCTTTGGTAGTATTTCATCAGTTTCATGGTTTTGAAGATTTCATCCTGTATTTTACCAAAATCTTAACTCTCTGAACTGATGCACTTGTGTTACATAAATACAACTGAACCTTTGGTGAACCACAGGAGGATGTCCTATTTATCTGCCCACCTGGAGCTCACTGCAGCACTACAGATCTATTTTGCACAGGGGCACATTAGGATACACCTTGTTTAAGAGGGAAAAATAAAATACTACAGCATAGATACCAATGTCCTGGTTTGCCTTCCATATCATTTTCTTATAACCCACCTGATTTTTCAACAAGATAGCTACATGAAATTTGACATAGTTAACCTCATATCTCCCAAGATGTGAAATGCAGGACTAACATATCATCATGATGTATTTTAAAATGCTTTTTTCTCCTTCAGTACTGTCTGAACCATCCTAGCTCTGGTCTAAACTAGGCAAATCCAGCCTTGCTTCCTTAGATTTCATTTTCTGGTCTCAGGACCTTTTCTTTGTTGCACTCCATCAACCTTTACTGACAAGTGCTCCAGGACAGAAGTAACTCAAGCTCAGTGTTTTTTGTTAACATAGCCCTGAGTGTCTGGTAGCTGCTGCATAATCATCAGGCCAAAATATTACAGCCTATCTGAATATTATCACGCGCCTTTACAGCTCATCTATTTCACGCTATAGCAGATATTTAGGGCATAGGTGTATTCTGACGACAGAGACACAAACCATCAATTTTCTGGAAAGTGAAGGTCCCCTCTACAGTTTCTTCAAATACTGAGGAGCATTTTACACGGTCCTGGCAAAAAGGACATTCTGGCCACAGCACAGCCACCCAGCAAATATTCATACTGAAGCATCAAGAGCTGATAGTGTAGCAGGTCATCGTAACACTGTCGAGCTTCATGCACTCCATGACCACTGCTCCTCAGCTTTGAGAATAAACTCCAGAAATGCTCTGTAGAGTGTATTTGTATGAGAGATAAAGATGCAGAGGATGTGATTTTGTTGGATCCTACTCATCATTAGGGAGGGTGGTAAGTAGGTAGGTCAGTCAGGGGAATTACAAAAGTTTCATCATTCTCAATATATTAAGTATGTCCAGGCAGCTTTTCAGGCAATTAAAACTGACATAGCTCTCTTGAGTTCAATAAAAGGATGCCTAGTTACATCAGCTGAGTACTGGCTTCACAACTTCTTAATATTCCCCAACAGAGGAACTCAGTACAGCAAACGCCTTCCAGGGTATAACAGCCTGGAAATACAATGGTATGGAATCCAAAGTAATCCACTCCTCTGCATCATTAAGCCTGAATGGTAGAATACAAAAAAATAACTGATGATATTTTGATTTTAATAATTTAGTGTGAAACGTGGTCAAGTGTTTCCCCTGAGCTTCCTTCCATTGAGGCCATTGAAATTTCGTTGCACAAGTATGGACTTGCTGGAGTGCCTTGCTGGTAGCACATTTTTCATCTGCCTTTTATAGAGTATTTTTAACTTGACTGACCATTTAAAGCACACAAGCCAAACCTTGCACCGTCACACATGTTCACAGTACTGTCAAATCCAATGAGGAGGAAGATGCACAAAAATTAATGTTTGGCCATTTTGGTAGGAATTCTTTAGAAATGTCTGTAGGAAAATAGTTTTCTGTTAAGTGTAGAATGAGGAAATATAGGCAAATTGTACTACACCAAAATAACAAACCACTGAGAATTCAGGATCTAGTGGACAAAATGTAGGTAATGCCTCATCACCTAATGAGAGAAAGTAAGTCTCACTTCCTACAATATTATGGAACAGAATAACTTGTAGACACCTGCTAAGAAACACTTTTGAAAATTAACACTTTTAGTGATGTTCAAACAAAACAGAGACTTTCTAAATACAGTCTTTGCCATGTAACACTTATGAAGCTCAAATGTGTATTAATATTATTTCTTTCACAACCCAAATCTCAAAAAGACTTGATAAAAATTGTCAAATTTGCAGGGAGAGCTATGAGGCTTTTGTCTTTATCACTCACAGTGTGGGAACAGTAATATTATGCAGGAAAAAAACCTCACAGGTCTAGCCTTCCTCAGGAAAATATAGATGTTTATTTTGAAATGTACATTGAAAATTTGAGCTTGCATGTCAGGTTGACTTATGTGTGTCTGTTTAAATCTATATTTCTCAAGTGGAGATAAATATTATGGGACTAATCTTGCATCATTGAAAACACAGTTCACTAAACCATTGGTAGCTCTCCTTAAGTAAGGAATAAAGCAGTGCAGAGTATGAACCCATGCTTAAATAGTCAAATCATCCACTTAACGACAGAAACACACAAATTATTGAAAATTACTTCTGGTACAAACTGAAGGGTATCTATATCATCATCTAAAGCAATTTTTATGAAACTTCAAAAATGTTCATTTGCTCAATGCTGTTGTTAATTTTAGAGATTAACTCCAAGATTCATAACAATATAATTTCCTACAGGTATTTGTTGAAAACTGACACATTCCCTTTTTAATTAACTCCAGTGATATGTTCACATATAACTTGCATAGTTTCTCAACTCTAGGTTAGTTCAAATGCAGATGTAGCTTGATTATCATTGATAATTTTTCATTTAATATCATTGAAGTATATTCTTATAACCTAGTCAGAAGTCGTAATGGCCTTAAGGACCTACAGTAAGAAATGAGAAAGCTTTACGTCCACTGTTAACAAATAAATTTGGCTCCTGCTGGGATTTCAGTGCTTGAGAAGCTGCTTCTGCAACTTAGCACCTGCTTGTCTTGATATATATCCTTCCTTTTGTTATTTGAATTCATTTATTTTATATAAGCGGTACAAGTAGGATAGATAAGAAGGTGAAGTTGATTCGGTGTAAAAACTAGGAATTCCTTGGTATTAAATCAAAATTATTAGGGTTATGAACTTTAAATATACCTTTATATAACACAGTTTAGTGGCTTATGTGTAGATACAGATGATATTTTCTTGGACAGCTCTATTAGTTCATATATCAAAGGAAAAGCTTTTTAACGTGAATGTGAAAAAAATACTCAGCAAGACACTAAATTTCAAGTATTATGTTACCTGAAACTGAAAACTATATCATCTCAAAATCCATTGGTTTTATTCTAATAAGTTAGTTTTACTGGTCATATTACCATCTCTCATTTTCTTTTTCAGAGACTTAGAAAAGTAGTCATTAGCTAGATGCTGAGAAATAGCTAGAACTTCCATCACTCACATGTCCTTTCTCAACTAATTAAATGCCACCAAGAGAATCCATTCATTTGTATTATAAGCCAGAAAATAATAATAATAATTAAAAAAATCCTAACGCTCCCTAACAGGGAAAATACAATTAAACTACCAGTGTATTAATTCAGGAGCAAACTGCTACACCATTGTATAGCAGTGCTTTCCTTTCCTTAATTAACTAAAACATGAAAAAGAAAATCTGATGGCTTAATAGCATTTTCTTCACTGCCAGAAATGCTTTGGGATGACTTTATTACGTTAGCACAAAAAGTGTTGGAGGAGCTATTGCCATTACTTCTGTTTGTCACCTCTAAGAGTGACAGATTCCATGGAGAGACTTGCTACTGTTAATGGATGAGAAGGATTAATATTTTATAACATCATTACTTTATAGGCAGGATAGCTATAGTAATAAGAATACATTTAATATTTGATGCATTTACAATCATGTAACACACAAGGAGCAATATTCTCTGGCAATATCTCTTTGGATGTGTATTTGGTGGCTGTGATTGAAAGCTGAGCAGTTTGTCATACTTAGCATTATATTTATTGTGCAGGAAGTAACAGACTTGAATCAGTGTCAGGGTACCATCGCTGCATGCACTGATGGAGTGAACCTGAGCTACAGATACACACAGATCTTGCAGCAGAGAGTCTACAAACCACGCAGAGCAATTTTAAGGAAAAGCAACGTGGGCAATTGCCTGGGCGACTTGCTAGACCAAACAAAAGCAGCAAAGCAAGCTATGCAACGAGGAGGTTGGCAGAGAGGAGTGCACTCCCTAAATCTCTGCCTAGGTCCCTGCAATGCTGATGTCAGCTATGAAGCCGAGGTTTCACGAGGCACAGAGATAAGCATTTAGACTGTGTTCAAGGAAACATGTTTCCCTTTAATCTCTTTTGTCATGCTCCTTTTTCCTTCAGAGGCTATTCCCATTTAAACCTAAGCAAGTTAAGGCTGCGTAGTAGCATTGATGATGCTTGTGTATTTCCAAAGCATCCAGATGCAGCTCAGTTATTTGAACATGGTTACTTTCTCCACAAGTTCCATTGGCCCTGAATTTACCTGTCTCTCAGAGCATAAAGCTTTATGTACTGTGTCCTCTGTGCCTGTGCACAGGCATTTTCCTCATCTCCAAAAGAGGCACGGTTACACTGTAGTGGAGAGAAACATCAAACTTCACCTGCATTCCATGACAAAAAACTGAGTGTACACTGAATATGCACAGTTATGAACTTACAGATTTTCAGCTGCAAGGTGCTGAGTGTCTTCAGTTTTTCTCCTTCCCACCGCCCCCCGCCCCCATGCCACACCTTTGCCTTTACTCCGCACTTTGAGGGACTGCGCCCCTTAATTTATGTAAATGTTCAGTCATCATCAGGTCCCTTGTTCTCTAAGTATGTTTGGAGCCTTCCACTTGAGTTTCAAGGGACACTCATGTGAGGGAAGCTGAGCGAGGTTAACACTTGCCAGGTCAAAAGACATCAATCTTTTACTTTGCCTTTAGAAATGCATCTCCCTGGATGGCATCAACAGCTTCTTTTCTCTATTTTTCCTTCATGTTGTTTGTCAAGCAAAAGAAGGATAGGCAGAGAAACAGAAGTGTGACAGATTCTGCCTACATCTTTTTGACAGTTTTCCTAACCCCTAACTCTTTTGATACTTTGTATTCACCGTCTCGCTTGACTGACACAAGAAACCCACTGTAGGGAGAGTGGCTTCCTGTGAACCGAGCCCCGTTTCCATGGTGCAGAGTTTTCTACTTAAAAATAAATTCCTGTTTTCTGGCACTACAGGTATATACAGCACTCGCGGAGCTTCCCGCAGCCCGGGGTTAGGGATGGGAGAGAGGGCAAAGGAGGGAAAGCACGTCCCCCATCCAAAACAAGTTATCCTTCCCGAGCTACTGCTGCTCGCTCTCCAGTCGACCCGGGAAACCTTAAGCACTTTTCGGCACGTATTTTATGGTCACTAAAGTACTCCGGCGGGGGGGAGTGGTGTTCGACTGGCTTTGGGCGCACTTTGCACCCGCTGCCGCGGAGCGCTTCGGATGTGCCTTGACACACTCCTCGGCCGCCAGCCCCGAGAGGCTCCCAGGGTGCTCGCCCCGGCCCCATCCCCTTCCCCGGCTCCGCTCCTCGGGGATCCCCGCTCTCAACTTCCCCGCATCCCCTCTCCGCGCACCGGGGCAAACTTTCGGGAGCTGCACCCGCGGAGCTTCGCGGAGCCCAGCTGCGGGGAAAACGAGGAGGGATGCACCCCGCTCTCAGGACAAACCTCACGCCGAGGAAAGTCTCTGGAGGGGGGCAGCCTGGCCCGGCCGGTGCCGCCCGCAGCCCCAGTGCGGCGGCTCCCTGAGGGCTGCGCCGAGCCCCGCAGGAGGTACCCAGGTCCTGCTGCCCCGGCACCAGCGAGCATCGCCGCAGCAGTCGGGGCAGGAGGGAAAGGAAGGGAGAAGCCCCCGGCGGCGGGGGCCGGCGGTGCCCGCGGAGCCGAATGGAGCGCGCAGGGCCCGCGGGCGGCACTCACCGATCCGCAGCACTTGCTGGCCGCTCCGGGGCAGGCCGGCCGAGGCGCAGAGCAGCACGAAGAGGAGCCCCCCGGCACCGCCGCCGCCGCCTCCCGGGGCCGGGCGCAGGGGCCACCGCGGGCCGAGGGCGCTGGCCATCCTCCTCAGTTCATGCCGGGCTCTGCGAGTGCGGGGCGCGGGCGGCTGGCTACCCCCGGCGGGGCCGGCTGCGCGCCGCCGCTCCGCGCCGTCCGCCCATGGTGCGGGGGCTCTGCGCCCGCCGCCCGCGCTCCCGCCGCTGCCGCCCCGCGCTGCGCCGCGCTGCGCCGCGCCGCGCCTCGCCGCCTGCGGCTCCCGCCGCCCCGCTGCCCTCGCCCCCCGCCGCCGCCACCGCCGGGTTCGGAAGGAGGGGACGGGACGGGAGGGGGTGGCTCCTCCCGCGGGGCGGCCCCGGGCGGGGCGAAGAGGCTCCGGGCGCTGACCGGGACGGGTGGCGTGTCAGGGCACCACGCACACACGGGCGCACACGCACACACTAACTCACACACCCACACAGATGGGTGCTGCTGGTCCCCGGCACGGCCGGACCCGCGCCGCCCGCGCTGGGCAGGGACACGGGCAGGGACGGACATCGGGACAAGGTTCGGGAAGAAGGGCATAGATGCTTCCTGACCCCGGTCCCGCTAGGGTTCCGACCTCTGTGAGTCTCTCTCTCTCCCCACAAGGCTGGAGGCGCCTCTGGGCCTGGGGGAAGCATTCCCACCACCACTCCGTGCCCGTCAGCCCCACAACTCCTGACTGGTTACCTCCTAGTTGTAAGTGGGTTTAACATACAGAGAAGAGGCAAATCTGGGGCAGGAGAACCCCGTGCATGCACTTCTCCCTTTTTGGGGAGCTGGATATGGAAAAAGACAATGGTACTCCAGATGGTAGCTGGAGGCTGAGGGACACCCATGAGACAAGGTGGAGGGATAGCAGCATCTTCCGAGATGTGTTTGCTAGCCTGGACCTTTGCAATGAAGTGAGGGATAGGAATCGTGTCTGCACCAGGCATCTCCTCAGACATAGTAGGAGTCTCAGCAAGAGGACAGCAACACTGCTCACCTGATATCAGGAGTTCACAAAGTTCAAGTGATGAAAACCAAAGGCCAGTTTTGAACTGTTGAGCACAGGTACTATAACACTCCCCGTCCTTGACTTGGCCAGCAAATTGGTTTCCTCCCATGACTTTAAGTTCTCAAATAATTCTTAAAATCTATTTCAAAGGTTCAGTGAAACTCAAAATGCTTCACTATAAAAGTAAACGTATGGGTCTTGAGCTGATCCAAAAGGAGAAGGAAACTTAACAGGAGAATGACTACCACCCAGCAACAGAAGTAAAATTTCAGAGCTGAAATCCAAAATTTAAATAATTTATATTTGTTTATTTAACACTTCTCTCCAGCCTAACTATTGTTCCAGAAATTAACTCCTTGGAGAAACTGCAGCACACACTGAAGTGCAATGGGAATGCAAGTATCTACACTACATCTCCCAGTCAGTCTGAAGTGTTTCCTGAAAAGCCTGCCTCTACTGTTTACAGAGCAATTTTGGCTATTCAGGAGTTCTCACAGGATTCCCAGCCAGGATACTAGTTAGTGCCCCACTTTACGTTTCTTACTGCATGTTTTACATACTACTTGGGGAATTTTTGCCTCCAATGTTTGTGTTTATTTACCTGAGAGACATCCTTTCCTTAGGAACTTAGCTAAATCCACCAGCAGCACAAGCTCCCTACCAGCCGCCTTGGGTGATGCAAGTACATTTCCCATTAGCTTTCATGTCTAGTCCCCTGCTCCCTGCCACTGTGCTGGCACATAGCTCTACCCATGCCTCCTCTGGCTCTGCGGGTCGGCTGTGGGTGTTGGCATCACTGCTCCCTCCCTGCATCTGCTTTCACAGCTCTGCATGACCTGCCAACTCTCGCTGCTGCAGGACATGCCCTAACAGAGGGTGAGAGACAGACTCAGCCTGCTCTGTCACACTGGCTAAAGGTGACAATTACATTAAATCACTCTCATAGTTAATAACTACAGCATAAGCTCTCATGTTGGAGGCAGAAAAGGAATCTGTGAGACCACCCTGGGCTGGACTGAGTGGCTTGGTAACTGTGGCATAATTTTATAAAATGCCATTTCCTTTCAAATCACTATACAGGAGAGAAGACATACATCTCCTAATCTGGGAAAATCTCAGTCACTAAGCTTGGTTAATAAACCTTCAGCTACACCTTCATCCACTGTACAAAGCTGTGCAGCAGAAGTAGCTCTGACTGGACTGGCAAGTTTCATTTTTACAGTTACACTGTCATGGCAAATAACAGTGATACAACAGGAAGTGTGGGTTTCCAAAGGGAAGTCATGTTTGTTCCACTCAACTGAAAGATAGTACTATTTTGAAGGAAAAAAAGGAAAAAAAATCACCAGAAAAATACACCTAGTGATATTTTCACAACCACTTGTCCTCAACACAAATGAGTTCCTGTAAAAGTCAAAGACACCTCAACCTTCATTACAGTGAGATAAGACATTGACCAGAACTATATGCTTCGGAAAATACCACTGGTTTTAGTCTTCTGCTTCTTTGAAGATATCCTTAAGAAGATAGACTGCACAGAACAGTAGAAAATAAGAGCTTTGTGATGACTGCAAGAGAATGGCTGAGGTCTGCAGACGCTTGCTACCAGTAGTAGAAACCTGAATGGCTCAAACCCTCCTAAACTTCTGTGGCTGCAGTGGCCTACAGGAAACTTGAAAGAGGTACTAGCTTCTGCTGTAGGGCGTAGCTAGCTGTTATCTATGTTGTATCCCACAGCTTCAAGCATAAAGAGTGATGATTTTCAAAAAATTATGAGTGGTTATGGAAAAATTAAAATTAGTTCTAATGCTGCAAAGACTGGCCAAACTTTAAAATAAAGAACACTCCATATTTTTTTATCAGTTCTGGTTTCATTTGTGCATATTATTCCCATGTCCTGCACTGCTCAGAGCAGACCTGCAATGGGAAGTTGTGTTTTCACAATTCTCCACAGGAAAACTGACAGAGGGGGTAAGAATCTTAAACCACCTGCTTTGAGATTTAAAGTATTTCCTATTCTCAAAATACTTCAGAAAAAATATTTTAGAATTAGAAAGTAGCCATTTAATAACACAAAATAACAGAATAAATTTAACTACCTGAAATTTCCCTGAAGTATCCTCCAGGTTTTTAATTTTACGGTAAGCTCTAATCCATACAGCTCTTTTGTTGCTTGCAACGTACTAAATCACTCAATAAGCTCTATTCCAAAAAATCATGGCATGCTTTACAGAGAATGTTGTTTTATTTCTGTCTGATATTTTAAAATGAGAAGTCTTAATACAGTTCATCTTGATGCTCTCTAGTTATCAATATTCTCAAATCTTTAATCTCCTTTTGGGCTTTGTTCAAAAGGAGTGGTGAAAAAGCCCAGGTCTCTTGCCAATCTTTTTTCTTCCAGTTAAGTAGGTTTAAATATCCAGAGCCTTAAAATGTGAGCTGTTGCTAAGCTCATACTGGCTGCCATGTCTGCATGCTCATTCTTTGCATTTTCAATATTTAGATGAATTTATTAGTAATGTATGTTGGAATACTTTAAGAATGATATGGAGTGTGTGTAATTAAAGTCTGCTTTTATCCCATAGCACATTAATATTACAAATGGTAACACAGAATCCTTTCACAGGAGTTTGAAGTCTTTATTCTTGTTTCACAACATCAAACTCAAGTTAGGTATAATGTGTAATTATTCTGCAATTTGCAGTTTAAATAGTACTATTAGGCTAATAGCTAAAACCTTCTCTGATGTCATGACCTCATGACTGAGTCTTGGAATGCAAACCACCTCTCATATTTTGCATCCATTTCATATTTCTCTTTTTGAGAAACTCAGAAAATATCCTTCTAATATTTTGATCACATCCAAAACACAAGTGTAGGCAAACATGTAGGAAAATCAGGAATTTTACAGAAAAATCTGGATTTTTTTCAATACTTTGGTCACTTTCTGAGAAATTTTAACTGTGTTGTGCTGTCCTCAGGACTTTAACTAGACTATATCCAGTCTAAGCAAGTTTCTTACTCCGTTGAGACCACAGGCTGCAGTTAGCTTTCATTTGAGAAGGCTGCGTTTTCCACATTTGTCTCTCAACAACCTTCTACCATCGCAGCACAGATTGTGGAATACTACAGTAGCAAAAGCCCCAAATGGAAAGATAATAACCCAGGCTTCCCTAAGTCTTTCATAACCTGTGTGCAACACCTGATAACACAGAAATTGATAGCATCGTTTAAAAATAACCACACCAAAGCAGTGTTCTGCTCTTCCAACAAATAGTTGAGGTCTTCAAGAAAAACTTTCATTCTGAAGATACTTTAGAAAAAAAACTGAAAGAAATGTAAAAGAGACAAAATTATCCTTTTCTTCTCCTTTTCTCTTTCCACTTGCTCAAGCATTTTCTTTCAAAGTCATTTGCAAAATAAATATCACTCCAAAGGAGAGAGGAATCCAAATTATTTCTCACCTTCTTGTTCTCCTTCTGAGCCCCATCATCCATCATGTTTCCTTTGGTTACAGGCTTGGGTTTGACTGCTCCATCAGACTTCTCTTGCACATCCTGCGTCCTTGCACCAACTCCTATGCCCCACCGTAGTGCTCCACAGAGACCTTATCTCACCCAGCACTGTCATCGCAGGGATGCTGTCCCATATGCCTGAAAAATTCTGCCACTGACAGAGACAGGTTCTGTTCATCTGATGAACTTTTTAAATATGGTGCAGTAGCTCAAATAGCCTGCCTTGACCATTCTATTTCTCTGAGAACAACCAGCCTGGTATCTCCCACTTTCGACTCCTGTCATCCATCCACTGACGTTTTCTGCTGTTACTCCCTCACATCCTTGTTGTTAACTCTCCCCCTTTACCCCCTTTGAAAAATTAATTTTCATATCTCCACATTTCTTGTCTCTAGTCCTGATATCACATCACTATGCTTGAGAAGGAAATCCTGTGGAGAGAAGAGAGAAGAGGAAATCTGACCTCTACTTCACTGACTGGGAACACACAAGGAGCAAACCCCAAGCATTTCTGAAGCCAGCCAAACCACAAATTACCTTTATGCCTTTGAGGGTGCCATTGTCTGTGAAGAACAGCTATCCTGGGAGAGCCACTACTGAGGTGTGTGGAAGGTGACATGATGAGAAATCTGGTCTGTAGAGCAGAGCTGGTAGTTGTGAGTGATGGAGCACCATGCTGGTGTTGGAGGGGAAGAGGAGAGAGCTATCTGAGTGGAATTGTTCCAGATTCCCCTGACATGCCCTCAATTTTACTTCAGCTGAAGTCAAAGATTATTTTCATGTTTTCTCCCTCTCTTTAACAGCATGCTACCAAAACACCACTGAATTTCACGTGAGGAGGTTAAATGAATTTTTAAACTTAAAATTCTTAAGACACAAGTATTTTTATTGAAATACTGCAATTCATATGAAAGTAATTCTAAATTGTTTACCTGATGAACATAATGCTGTAATTACAGCAAGTTTAAACATCACGTTTTAAAAAACTCTTTTTGGTTCAAGTGCTCTCTTTATTTATGTTCCCAAACCTATAAACATAGTTCTCTCCTTACTAAACTCTTTTCACTAAAAATGCTACAGCAAATCTCTTAACAAACTAACATTGATCCACTCCATTGAACCGGTCTAACATTAATCTGCAAAATCACTTTTCCCTGAGCAGTAGATACTTTTATCCACCATGCTATTTAGCTAAAAGACATAAATAACCTGCAACTCAAATGGAACCCAGTGAAAACCTTTCTCAGCTAAAGATTTCTCAGCTAATCTATTGCACTTTTTTTCCTTTAATATATGATACACTAGAGATTTTTTGAAAAAGAAAACTTCTACTGTATATACATAGAACCTCCTGTCACATCTTCTATTGAAGAAGGAACTTTTATCAAATTCTGCTTAGTCACATTAATAGAAATCTAAAAAGTTCCCCTAAAATGAGTGGAATCAATGTGAAGTTCCAAACATTTGACCAAGAGTAATGCCTCTGCCCTGAAAAGCTCTTGTCATATTTCCTTTTTACAGGCAAAAAAAAATCTCCAAGACTTATAGCAGATAATATAGAGAGGAGAATTAATACTATTTTATTTAACTGCACCGTTTCTCCAGCATATATTTCTCTTTTCTGCTTCTGAATTACTACTAATTATGAGTAAGCTAGTGGGATAAATGAATGACTGTTCCGAATCTCTACCCAGTATTATTTAAATGTGTCCTAACTGTTTTTTTTTCTCCTTCCACATTTATTTCAAAATGGTGACTTAAATGTCAAAACGAGAGGATTTCACTATATTATTGTAGTACCTCAGCATTGATGAAATTGAGTGGGACCTGAGGGAGAAAGGATATTATGAACCTGTTATTTTCTGCCCTTTTCTTCTTGTATTGACAACAGCAGGGGAATTAGTTCCCTTGACTCTCCAGAAATATATTTTTTCCTGCTCTGATAAAATCAGCAACACAGGAAGAGATAGGAGAGCTTCTGCTCAACCTTTCAAGGACTCCAGCAGATAGTTCACCTCTTACTACCAACTGGAGCAGCTCTGGGGTGGTAGATACCTCCCTGATTCAGCAGATCCCAGTGGTTAGCGCAAACTTTGAAGGTCCATCAGTAGTGTCCTACTACTTTCTGCAACTTATCCTTTGTTTTGTGCAACTCAGTCCATCCCAGACTGAAATACCACTTCTCCCAAGGCAGCTGGACTAGTAGCAAGGAGTGCTAAGAGCAGTTCTGGCACCTGTAAGTCTTTTTCCACTCATCCACAGACATGAATCAGGATTTTGGAAAAACTCCTCCACTGCTTAAGAAAGACAATAAGTTTGCCCATAACAATGAATGTTTCATTTTAAACATGTATGATTTATATTTTGACAGCTAGCATCATCATTTATGTAGCAGAGAGCAGTAGTTTTTGGTTTTAAGGCTCTGCATTCTAAGGGTAACAGAAACTGTATTTGTTCTGTGATTTTTTTTGTCTTTCACTTGGCATTTGCATGGTTTATTTTATATATCTACAAATAACAAAATACAACATGCAATTAGTGATAAAAAGTAGGATTAGGGATTTTGACTGTTTGTATAGATAAACAAATTTAAATATATACACCTATGAGGACATAATTTTAAAAGTTACTTAGAAGATTTTAAAATCTATATGCTTGCATATTTATATCATATCATGTATGTATCTGTTACATGTATATGTGTATTTTTAAATCAATTGATTTACTGAGTCTTATTTATTTATATTTATTGTTTCTTTTGTGGCAAGGCACAGCATTTCCAGGCCGGACAGAGGTTCCATTGTCACCAGCACTCGTGTGGGCAGTGCTGGAAATGATGCATCACTGTGCCTTAGCAGCCCTGCTCAGACCTTCACAATCATGTTAGCAGACCTTCATCTCCACCCTCTATGTGTGAGATGAATTGGTTGAATGCAGGATTACATGTGCTTCTTCCTCTCTTCAATCACTAGACCCTTTCCCCACTATGAAAAGCTTGTATTAGAAAAAGTAGACAGAGAAGCAGCAAAACAGGCAACATACTTCACCCTCACAGTAAAGGAGAACCTGGAAAACTGTCATGTGCCTTCCATTATTTTCTTGATGTTGGTTATGTGTCGTGGTTTGGCCCAGCTAGCACAACAGCACCACGACAGTTTCTCGCTCAATGCCCCCATTCACCCCTACCCTCGTTAAGATGGCGGAGGACCCAGCGAAATGGGAGTAAAAAGATAAGCAAGGTTGTTGTGGATTGAGACAAGGGCAGGGAGGGCTCACTGCCAATTATGGTTCTGGGCAAAACAGACTCCAGTACTCGACTTAGAGAGGAAAGTAGGAAAGTTTATTCTACAAGAAACAGAACAGAATTAAAGCAAAAAGGGAGTAGGATGATGAGAAAATTACAACCAGCACTTTAAGATCTCCCTCCCCCATCCCTCCTTTCTTCCTGGGCCCAGCTCACTGCTCCCGATATCTCTACCTCCTCCCCCCGCAACAGCTCAGGGGGGCAGGGAGTGGGGGATGTGGTCAGTCTCTCACAGATGGGCTTTGCCGCTTCTGTCTTCTCAGATGAGGACGACTCCTGGCATTCTTCCCCTGCTCCAACACGGGGTTCCTCCCCCGGAACACAGTCCTTAACAAACTTCTCTGGTGTGGGTTGTTCCCAGCAGCTGCGGCTTCTGCCGATACAGGTTCCCTCACACGGGACACAGTCCTTGGTGAATATCTCTGACATGGATTCTTCACCGCGGTTGCAGTTTCTGCAGTTGCAAGATCCTTCTCTCGGGACAAGGCCTCTTCTGGGCATAAGTTTAATGAGCTGCTTTGTCGTGGGTTCCTCCCCACAGTTGCAGCTGTGGATATTGGGTCCCTTCCTCGGGACAGGGCCTGCTCCGGCCACAGTGATAAAGGGCCCCTCCTTCGGGACAAGGCCTCCTCCGGCCAAAATCACTGTCCCTGGCTCGGGGCCTTTAATGAAGTGAATCACTGCCCCTGGTCCGGGGTCAGCTTCAGCAAAATGAGTCTCTGCCCCTGATGCGGGCTCATTATCAAAATGAGTCTCTCCTGCTGATGTGGGGTCTTTAAAGAAATGAAAATAAATCTCAGCTTCACCAGTTCTCTCCATAGAATGCAGGGGAGTCTTGCTACAGTACACCTCCTCCCTTTCATCGCTGACCTTGGAGTCCGCATGGCTGTTTCTCTCACCGTTCCTACTCCTTGCACCACCACCAGCCAGAAGAAGAGAAGAAGGGGCAGAAGAAAGAAAAGTAGATGGAGGAAGACACCTCCCCTTCCTGCTTCTTCTTAAAAAGTGATCGTGGAGGCGTCTAATTGGCTCAGCCCCAGAAGTGAGCCTTTTCTGAGCTGGGGAGAGTTGTGAGCAACTTCTTGCAGGAGCCATCTTTGCAGCCCCTTCCCCCTTACCAGAAAAGGCTGTCATGTCAAACCATGACAGTTATGTTTGATTTTTATTAAGAGTTAGCATGAACACTAGAGGAATAAATTAGGATATAAGTGTCAAGGAAAGGAAAGAAGTAAAAGAAAGCCTATTAAGAGTGAAGGATGGAGGGGATAAATGTGAGTCAGAGAAGGAAAGATGAAGAAAGAAGACAGGTAAGTGGAGCTGGAGAGAAGAGACTAAGAAGGAGACAGAAATTATTTGGAGTTCATATATCTCAGAAACAGTGTGCTTTTGTGGCTTCAGCTCAAGGATCAAATAGTCCCAGAATTAAATGCAAAGAGCCTCACATGTGGCAGAGAGGAAGGAGAAGGATTTTATTCCTTGAAGGATGAAGAGAGAACTTTCATTAGCAATCCCCTTTGTACTTTCTTTGTATGCTACTTGTGGTGAAATATGAGGACCCACCTAGGCCTCTCCCTGTACTACAGCTTAACAGCTTTATTAGTATTGATAAATAACCATGCTCATTGCTGAATCTTCAGCAAGATAAGGTCTCAACACTGAGACAAGAGCTTATAAACAGACAGCAGTATTGCAACGTCACCAAGACTTGGGTGGACTTAGAGAAACTTTCTCTTTTTTGGACTTCATGTCCAGACTAGAGTCATCAATATATACTTGTGCATGTGCACTTTTTTAAACGTAAAGAAATACAAGATCAACATCATCCAGCCACTTCAGACTGCCTTTGGGGTACACAAGACAGCCCAGCACACAGCTCCCTCATCTTGATCTGAGACATTACACAGACCTGCCCCAAAGGATGATGGAGGTGCAGAGCCCAATGGGGTGAACACTTCTTCAGGTAAGATGAATGGAAAGAACAGCATAACACACCACTGCGGCTCTTCTGTCACCAAGGCTGTGCCATGCAAAGAGATGGCCTGTGTCACCCCACTATCCATCATCACTAACACAATGCCCTGTTTGGACTAATTTACTGTATTTCTTAGCAGTGCATAAAAGATGAGGCAGCACAGTATGTCCAGTGCCTTCAGTTCACGTGTCTGGTAATGAAGTACATGAGCTCCCCCTCATGCCATGTGTCTAAATGTTGGTGGATTGTTCAGTACAGATATTTACCCTAACTCTAACAACAAGTTGAACAGACAGAGTCTGGAGCTTGCTCTTAGATGGTCCATCTAAGTTGATCTTGCTAGGATTGAGAGTAAATATTTCATTTCCAGCTGTGTTCATTTCCCTGGGGGGCTGTCCATTCCAAACTTTGAGGTTTGGATCAAGTTCTTTAATATTCTGATGTTTGAAATAAGTTTTTCATCTAATATACTTCCTATAATTACAAAAGAAATCATACATGAAAATAATTACAGTACTAAATGCAGTCAAGTAATGGAGAAATTTTCTTCCAGAGGTAGCCTGAAGTTCCACGTACAAACAAATTGTGTTAACCTAAAGCCAATTCCTTGATATTATATTCTTTTACAACTGTTTTAATAACTCAAAACCTACACAAGCTGCATTTCTGTAAGCAACTTGTATATATTTTTTAAGTCTCTCTTCTCTGCAGTGCTCAAATGAAACTTAAGGTGCCTTATCACATCCATAAGCCAATTTCTTGCATTTTGCTTTTTGCCTCTCATATAGCTAATAATGCTGAAGACCTCGGTATCAGCATTACATTGTGAGTTGAAACAGTCACATTCTCCATATTTTCCATTCCTGCCTGGCTTTTTTTTTTTTTGTCCTGACTGCTGACTAATTCACATTCTGTCCACTCTATTGTGTTGCTGCATGAATGCTCTCTGCAGCTAGCTGATGACTATCCCATTATTTGACCCACTAGAAGCACTTTTCTGCTTTTTCTCTAGGAAACAGAAGAGGATAATACATCTCAGCCAAAATCCCTCATTTTTTTCTGTGTTGTGTCAAATAATTAGGGCTGGCATCACCAGTTGCTAAAATGTCCCTTTGGAGAAAGCACTACATATAACAAGACTCAAATTGGCTCTAAGCTTTTTTGTTTGGTTTTTTTTTGTCTCTACCCATGACATTGATAGCTTGCTATGTAATTCAAAGATATGGTCAGGAGAAGATAATAATATATGAAACAATGATGTTGTATTTGAGAAATCCACTGCCAACCTTCCTAGACCTATTTTGACTTGTTGTGGTTCTTAGTTAGCTTGAAGTACAGGTTAATTTAAACAATCCAGTTGACATAGGGCAATTTCTGTAGATGTGACTGTGATATTTAGTGCAGTGTCTTTTAGGAATGAATAAAATGCTTTCACAAGCTGAGAAGTCAATCAGCACAGCTATTTTTACTGATTTGGATTACTTAAATTTTCCTTCACAACACTAATTCCAGCTTATTTCCTACTTGTGTGGTCTATAAGATACTGATTTTCTCACCATGATAAACGGGTTTTTTTTCATCTATTCCCACCTTTATGTGTTTGACCAAGAAGATAAGAAGAATGGAGAGATATTTCACCACTATAAACAATATAATGAAAAAAAAAAAACCTCACCAGAGAAATCTTAATTATTCTGTCTCTGTAAGTGGACATGTAAGTCTCCCTGATTATCTGTATTGATGGTATTACAATCGTACATAGAATTTAGGGTAAGATAATTCAATATAGCTCCATTTGTCTTTCCTGGATCTATGCCAGTTTATGCTACTAAGGGCACAGCCCCTTTTGTGCTACAACTCTACCACATTTCAAAACAGAGTGTACCTAGAACTGTGTTAAGGAATATTAAATCTTCCATGTTGATGGAGTTTTCCCATATGATTTAAGACTTCAATGTTACAAGCCAAAACAACTTGAAATCCAGACATATGAATTCTCATCTTGAACTCCAGTATAAACTAAGGACCCCAAAATCCAACCTCTTGCACTGGAGGAGTGCCATTAAAAATACTGAGATGATGTTATTCCTTTTTGCAGTGAAGGGTATTTTCAGGCTCCTTAATATAGTACTAAAGTTTAGCTGAAGTATTTATCAAGTAATAAAATAGTCTGAGTAAATACGTCTTACATCAATATCAATGAAGTATTTGCCTTCATGGCTTTGGGATTAAATTGCTAATACTGAACTGCAAAAATATCTTCTTTTTTTTTTTTCTCAGATTAGATAGAGTTCAGAAAAAATGCAGGATCCTCAGCTGATGTTCACTAAAGTAGACTTCAGTTTCAGTAGAACAGTTTTTATCCTGACAGTTGCTGATTAATGTGCATGTACACTCTGATACTAGTTGTGGTTGCATTATGTCCAGCACAAGGTTTTTTATTAACTTCACTAATTTTCTGATAATCTTGCTGGACCATCTTCATGTGTAAATATTTTATGGAAAATTGCTGATTGAAAACAGCAACAGAAAGGAATGGCATTAAGATATTCTAGTATGTCATCCAAGTGTACATTTCTGAAAATCACTTGGAATTTCAAGAAGAAGATGCTTTGGGAAGGCTGGGTTGGGATGATAGATCAAGGCTAACCCCTCTGCTTGTGGTCATCCTGGGAATCAAAGCATAGGACATGCTTTGTTCCTGAAATTACTGAAGATCCTTCAGTCCATGAGGCACTCCTCTCCAAATAAAACCACTTTCCTGTAAAAATGACACATCTTCATCATTAAGACTGCTTGTGTTATAGGTACCCTTTTATCACATAGAAGCAGAACAGTGTGGATTTTTTACACATATGGAATTTTAAGAGCTTTTAATTGAAAACATTTCTTCAGGGAAATGTTAGTGATTATAATAAATTAAAAATAAAAGATGAGAGAATATAACACCTTACCTCTGTTTTTTCCATGTTTGTGTCTCTATCTGATTTTCACAAACATTCGGTTTTAACTACACAGTTAATAAAAGTTTACAATAAATTTGAAGATTTGAGTTCCACAGTCAAAACCAAGAAACATATCACAGAATGACTGAAGCTGGAAAGCATCTCTTGAAATCACCTGGTTCAATATTCCTGCAGGGCCACCCAAACTAGGTTGCTAAGCATCATTTCCAGTCTAGTTTTGGGTATGTCCCCGGAAAGATTTCTCTGGGCAACCTGTGCCAGTATTTGATGAAACACAGAGTAAAAAATTACAAATATTCATATGTTCAGAAGTCAAATTTCAAATGAGAAGCTATCTGAGGCCATATTAATGATGGGGCAAAGGATTTGATCCACAAAATCTTCTAGGTTTTGAAAATTTCCTCTGTACAACAGAAATGTAAAATAATAATAATACTTAAAAGTTCAGTTTCTTACTTCATTCATCAGGATAAGTTTGAGACACACAAGAGGTAACCTACATATGTTCATGCTTGTTTGTTGAGCTCAAAACCTTTGCTTGCGTCTCATAAGTGGTTCATTCTCTATTACTTTCTTAAGTATCAACATCAATTGACATTGAATGGTTATTATTCCGTGTTTGATAGGGGAAAAAAAAAAGCCATAATGTTGTGGAACACATTTATATTAAAAGAGCAAAGCTGAAACAATGACTATTGTTACATGGCAAGTGTACTGTGTAAAATTTGACTTTTGAGAATCTCCACTCCTCTAGCCTCTACAGAGAAGTACAAAGAAAAGTAATTTCCTCTCCCAAAAGTATTCTGAGAAAAATTCAGAGGCCTTGGATGCAAAGAGAGTTTTACATGCTTTAGAAGCCACACTGAGGAAATAATTACAGCAACAGCTGCTATGGGTTGAACTAAGGGTTCATGAACCTTAAATCCTGTCTCCAGCAAGACCAGCAGTATGTCCATAGGGAAGGAGTGTGACAAGAAGTGTAAGATAGGAAGATATTGTCTAGTATTTTCCCCCATCCCATCTCTTCACATCTGAGTTCCAGGGACTTCTCAGACCATTAGTACCAAATCCAGTTGGTATGATTTAATCCAATGTGAAGCCCACTCTCTGACGCAGTCTACATATATATGCATAAATATATATGTGCTGCACGTAGATATGTTACATGTTACACAGTGCAGCTATGGAAACAGGTCAAGGAGGGCTTCAAGGGTTATGACATTTTCTAGAAAAAATTCTAGGCAGGAAAAACATCTTTCTGCCTTAGGGAAGTAAACTGTTGGAATGCTGTACATAGCTTTAAAACATCTTTTTAATACTCTCCAGGAAAAATGTCTGTGACATCAAACAAATGCAGAATATTTACAGCAAATCTTAGAATCTCTTGATTTTTTTGTAGGTAGTGGAGACAACAGACCTCAGTGGAGCATTCTGAGAGTGCAGAGCACTTCTCATGATGTGCAAGGCTTGGTTCCCTTCTTTATAAACACATGAAAAGGAAAAACAGACTGGTTGACATGGAATTGGGTAAAAACAACAGTTAACACACATAACAAATAAATTCACTGTATGCAATAGTGTAGAATGCACAAAATAATTGAAAAATGTTAGTATCCTTTAAGCTTTTCTGATTATATCAATTATAGTTTAAAGGTTTGCCAGGCAAAGGTATAGTGTATAAAAATTAATTGTAGTGCAATGATCCACTATCTTAAAATAAGGAAAAGATAAAAGTTATTGCTTAGATTCCTGTCTTTGTATAACCCTTTTCAAATATATAATTTATTATATAGTACCTATGCATATTCCATCCTTTCTTTTTTTCATAAACTTTTCCATAATTTAACAGGAATCCAGGGAACATCAAAGGTTTATTTTGTCACTAACGATACTCCAGTAGTGTTACTGACAAAACTCTAAGTGTAATTTCTTAGAACTTGACTAAATTTTGTTTTTTCCTTCACCTTTATTGAAAAGTTAGGCTTGAAAAGCCTTGCCATTTCCAGGAGATAAAAACGATAATTATATATTTCCCAAAGTTATAAAACAACAGCTAAGCGTCACGAATATTTTGTTTAAGAACTCATTCATGTTTTAGAGTACAAATTTTGCAGCAATAACAGTCACATGTCTACTCATACTATCTTTCTGGAGGAAGAGGGAAGGCGCTAATTTTGCACGCAGACTTGTAACATCCATGACCTCACAATGAAACATCTTTGTCCAGCCTTTAAAATATGAATAGTCACTTTCACCAACAAGTTACAGGTAACTGGAAGAATGGTGTAAATGTTGAGGGGAGAAAAAAAGTGCTTTAATTCTTAAACAAACAAACAAAAAAAATTGGACAGTGCTAAGGTGAGCAGCAGAAGAGAAATGGAACGTCAAAATTACTGGACTTATTTTCATAGGAAAATGTGCTATGCTTGTCTACATATATGGATCACTGATTTGGATGTGTGCTTTTTTTCTCTGATGAGAGAAAAGAGAAAATTTTAAACAGTATCATTGCTGTAGTCTGGTATATTTTAGTTATCATATATCAGACCTCCCTCCACTAGCTGAAGATGTTGCAGGTTTCTCTGACTCCTTTAGCTATCTAAGGATCAGGGTTCTTGTCAGGGCTATTCAGGAAGTTCTTTTCTATATCATATAGGGGACAAAGAATACTGCATCTGAAAGAAGAATTAAATTTGCTGATCCTCTATTTTAAATCCTATCTCCACTTTCCCAGGTCAATCGGTCTTATATAACCAGAGTCACTGAGGAAAGCATGACGTTTTCTCTTCTTTTACCTCACCTGCTCTGCACATGCTATCTGACACAGAGCTACCTGGGAAACCAGTACATTAAGTATCTGTTGTTTACTTAACTATTAAGGTTTTTTTAGGGGGAGGTTCTGCTTTTTTTTCTGCCATGTATTGCTTAGAGACAGCAGCCAGTCAATATTTCCCTGTTAGGCATTTACTGTTATGTAGGTATGCATCAGTGCATGCTCATATGACAGCATGGTCAAATGGAAAGTTCCAGTAAATGTATTAATAGACTATGCCATTCCCTGTCCATCATGCTGTGGGACCATTCTAATTCCTGTTCTTTACTGTGCTGTTGCAGTATATGTGATTATTCTGACTTTTTTAGAGTTGGCTGCTGGGAGTATTTACATCTGGCTGTTAAGGGTGTGTCGTTTTCTTAACAGAAAGTGTTGATATTTAATCTGCTTTCTTATATTCCAACTGGTCTGACATTCTAATATACTCCCATTTTCACAGTTTGGTGACAATTTTCTAGAACTGAGAAGTAGAATGTGTGCTCAGAATTCATATTTTTTCCTATCAGCTTTTTGAAGCATCACCCACACAATGTTTTCATATTTGCCCCCAAGGCAGATACTGGTTTTGATGTGGCCTTATGACTAGTCAAACATTATTTGCAGCCTGACTTTTTAATGCAAGGAAGCTAATCATGCCTGGAGTTTTAGTTTAGCTTCTGTCAAGGCCATTATATTCACAAATATCACCTTGAGAGCTACTTTTATTGGCATTGGAGTTAGAAGCTTCTCCTCCAATTCATTTGTAAGCCCCATTCTTTACTCTCTTGGTCCATCTTAAGGGAAGTTTAGGATGGTAGCTTGTCTCAAAAAATTAGCCCTTTCCCTTTTCCAGTGAAAACACTACAGTATATTTAACGTTTTTATCGGAATACCTGCCCATGAAAATAACTTGTGACTTTTAAAATAAATAAGTCTATTTTAATCCTAAGATACGTAGGAAAGCAAAGCTTTCTGCTGACACAAAAATAAACTGCCTTGCTTATGGCAGGAAGACTGTTCTCTTTGAATCTGGATGCTAATACAACAGAGTAGCTGTCTTCATAGATACAAAAGGTACTTGTAAACCCCCATTGAACTCTGTCTTTATGAATATAACAGTACTTTGCTCTTATGTGAAATAGCTGTAGAACAAAACAGAATGCATTGCTTTCATCTAAAATGTCAAAAGAAATATTTTCTTTCTCACAAGTGTTCACCAGCTATATGTCATAGAAGTACTAGTGGCAAGACTTAATTCATACTTTGCCAGCCAAGTGAAATTGCTGTTGTAGGAAAAAAGATTTAATATGCTACGTTAGAGTATTTGTTTTGGAGTACTTACATGTCAGCAGCAGCTGGCATTGCAAGAAATTATGATAATTAAGAAACTTTGCCATTTCCTGTATGACCTCAGTAAAGTGTTGCAATTTATTCTGCCCTTTCTTTATTGGAAGACTTTGGACATTGTTGTGGTCATTTATAATAATGAATTATGTTCATACGACATTTAGTCCTTCTGATAATGCTTCCAAAATGGAACTGAATCTATCTTGACATTTAGTGAAATAAATAATAATCTTGATAAATATAAAAGATAGGAAGACTGTTGGATGAAAAGATGGAGATGTCAATAGTTGCACCTGTGCTGCAGAACTTGTTACTTACAAAAAATACTTTGCTGAAAGCCAGAAAACTACCTTGACTGCAGGTAGTACTCTACAGGCCTAATGGTATCAGAATGGTCTCACTGAGAAAGGAAATTGTTTTCTGATTCTGTGTTTCTTTAAAGTCATCCATTGCAAGATGTTATGATAATACCTGAGAGAATGACAAAAGTTAGGATGAATTGATTAAGTCCTCAGATCTTATTGCTAGGGCACCCTCTATAGAGAAGCATTGATAGAAAGTATTATTTTATTAATACCAAAATGCATCAGTTATATCCAGAGCCCCTTGTTCAGGCTTTACACAGACATGTAGCAGAGCTTACAGAGTAGGACAAGAGAGACATAAAATACCAGAAAGTATTATTATTTTAGTTTTATATAGCAGAATATGAAGCATACAGGGAATAAGTATATATGCCCAGTATCAAATTGGAAGGAACCCAACAGCAAAGACAAAATCCAAACTAAAAATCTCTTGCATTCATTTTGGTGATATAACTCTTTCTCTTGTGCTTGACTAGCTCACAACATGTCAAAGACATCTCTTAAACACTGCATAGTCTTTTTTAATTTGGAAAAGCAAATACCTCTGGCCTCAATACCCTTCGTTGTCATGTCTCTGTTCTCAAAATATATGACAGTAATTGCCTTTTCAAAGTCCACCCTTAAAACAAATTTCAAAACCCCTTAAAGCTTTTCATATACAAGGTGTTGAAATGCATTTCTCTGGGAAAAAAAAAAAGTGTAAATTGTCAGTAGCATCTCTGTTATAACTGAGACATCTTTACTGTTAAGAAAGAAACCAGACATTTTTACAATGACTGAGAAATGTAAAATGCTGTGCTGAGAAATAAAAGTGGGATAAGTGGGTCATTTAATTTTATTATGAGGAAGCAAATGCACTAAGTGACAAAAGTACACAAATTTCTCATTATATATCCTTCAGTTTTCTGCTCCTCTGAATTCTTGAATATAGTGGTCCATACAATGTAAGCAGAAAAATCACTGAAACAGCTTACTCCTGCTGAACCATGTTATCATAATGATTTGGTGTATTGTACTCATTATAGTTGTCTCAATTTGAAGTGTACAAGGGAAGGGAAGAGTGGTAGACAGGAAGGGAAGGGCAGAAGGGAATAGTATTACAGATAGATGTTACTAGAATTTGTTACAGTCCCTGACACACATTAAAATTGAACTTCAACAGATTTACATGCATTGAAATATATTTTATCTGTATGTCATAATTACTTGGTTTTATTTCAATTATGACCTTTTGATGTATTAAAATGGCACTCGTCCTGTGCAGTGTTACTCTTCTGACTTTGACTGAAATCCAAACAAGCTTGCAATGAAGCTGATTTTCTTGACTTCTTCTAGGTCTGTATCATGCTCAGTTAGTTATGGCTACTGGTGTACATCTGTTTACTCTTTAACTGAACAATGCTTGGATGCCTGATTAAGTTGTGTTCACAGTTTGCTGATGCAGTCAGTCTTTCAAATGAAGAAGTTATCATCAACATACTTAGATAATATCCATAGATAACCTTTGAATAGTTGGCTGGAAGAAATTAAAATCTTCTCCTTAATAGGTCAGTCAGACTTTGAATTATGCAGGAATCTACAGCAAAATCAGTTTTCCTTAATAGTTACATATTTTTTAGGGCAGGATCACAAGCCAATGTTTAAGCATATAAGAGAGAAAAAGCCCTTATGCATATATGTGTCTCCCAGTGTACATGGACACTTACAAACTGCTGTTGCATTAATTCACTACCAAAACAAATTGAGAAGAGGATATACAGGCCAAGATAATATGTGGGCAGCTGCAAGCAAGTGGTTTGGAAATGCACATTATAGAGACACAGTTAACTCTCTGATCAGTATAGTACCACCATCTTCAGAAGAGAGCTCCCACACAAGCTGGACCAGTGACATCCAACCTTCAGTCCTGCAGCATTCCTGAATGGCAAAAGCAGAGCTGTGGAGCCGAAAACTGAAGTTACAAGGGGAAGGTAACAATGCTCCTCCTCGTTTCTTTCCTGAGATTGGACATAAGGCATGTGTCAGCAGCAAGAAACAACGCAGTCCTTGTGGGAGAGCTCTTTTCAAAGCACTTGGCAAGTGTTAATTTGTCAAGACACATTGCAGAGAGCAGCAGTATTTCCCAAATAGTGATACTGCATCTGCTTGGATGGAGCCCTGACTGCAAATTATTCTATAACTGAGATAAGAAGATGGTTCTTGACCCATTCATATCTTCTTGTGAATCTTCCAGGCTCAACAGCCTTATGCATGACTGATCCTGAGCTGGACAGTAAGATACACCAGCCAAGGCATCTTGTTTCCCTGACTGTGTGCATTCAGGGAGCAAAAGATATTTGATTTGCTCTCCCTAGTTTCCTTCCCTCATATGTGGAGAGAACATATATGAGAGGAAGACTTAGCATGTGCTTGATAAATAGCTTCCAAAATGGGGAGCAACTGGTTGCTTGGGATTGCAGTCTCCTGGGAGAAAGAATTGTTGGAGAGCCCAATTTTTTTTACTTTTCTTCAGAATTAAGTATTTCTTAGACAGTTTATGTGTTTTGCAGCTTACAGATCTAAAGGTTGCTTTCATAAACCACTCAGATGAAACATAAAAATTCTTTAATCTCCCTAAAAGGCTGTTCATGCTTTAAGACTGTATATGGTTATTTATCCAACTCATATTCAGATGCCTTATTCCTGTAGCATCTGATCATCACTTGGCAACACAATGGTAATACTTAGCTCTCTTCTGTTTGGTTGTCCTAGAGCTGCTAACATAAACCAGCAGAGTTGGAAGAAAAATCTATTCTGATTTGTACAGTTTTGTTCTAATTTGGGTTTGTACAGTGCAAATACTCTGTGACATCTGTGGCCTAGAAAGTCACAATAAGACTGTCAGCATCTCTGTCTCTATAAGAACTTCTCTCAGTTTTGTACAAATTTACAGAGAGAACGCTCTTCCCAAATTTCTGAGTAATAGCTTCAGTACCTATATACCAATTACCTGGCCTTTTATGAGTAGATAGTGGCTCATTTTCTGTCAGCAAAGTGTTCATTCTGCTCAGTTGTTGGATTGTTGGATTTAAGTAATCTTACTCCTAGAAAGGAAGGTCATACTTCTAATGGACAGAGGTCAGTCTGTGAAACTGTTACGTTTAATTACAGAGCTACAAGTCCTGTGAGTTTCAACACTATTGATTTTAGTTTCTGTGGGCCAAGCAGTTTCTCTCCCTCCCTCAGACTCCTCGTCTTTTGCATAAGATATGCATTGACTCATGACAGAATTAGTGAAAGGATTGTGGAGATCCTGTCCATCAGCTTCACAAGAGCTAGTTGAGTCCAGGCATCAATCTTCACACTTTCTGACTGGAGAAGGATGCTGCCTGCTCTGAGAAATGACTCCAAGAAAAGTCTTACATGTTTGATTCACTTTCCTCAAGAACATGTGCTGCCTTGGAAGAGAGGACAGGAGTGATAGGGGAATTCATAGGAAGTAAATGTGGCTGACAACAACTGGATGAACTAAGTGGAGTTTATAAGCAGATGTGCTTTCTGACTGCACACAACCTTTTTTTCTTTCTGAATTTCAGCATTGTACTCTAATGATATTTATTTAGACAGTTCTCACAGCAGGGTCCTAAGGTGACAAAGGAAGGTAAGAGAGACACTAGGTACTCCAAATTAGAGATGAAATATAAAGGAAAAGAGGCCTTTTTTGTATGTATGTAATTCCTATCTGATAAACAAAGAACCTCTAGCCAGAATTATAAATCATCTGAAATAGCACTTTTTACACTTCTAAAGGGAGGAAAACCAACTCCCTGCTCTAGGTGATGCTAGAGGAACCCATTAGGTTCTGAGAGAATGTGACCAAGGCTGTCACTTCAGAGTTTCTTACTCCTTCTGCTGGAGAAGCCTGATCCACCACTTCTCTGTGGCACACATGCACACAGAGCAATCCTATTTGACATTTCCTTTACATTCAGAGAAGTTCCTTCTGATCTCTCACCATGTTCTCAAGCAAAGTGAACAAGATCAGACCATATTGTTGGGAAAAAAAAAGAAAAGAATACTTTTTAATTTAAAAAAACATGTTTTTTTTAAATCTTCAGTGTAACTTTAAATGAGTTAAGTATCAATAAAGGGCAAAAATCAGTTTTTTACTTGGAGATCCTCTCCCCTTCTTCACTAGGGTGACTAGTTTTCCTCTTTATCTAGATTGCAGTCAATGCAGCAGCTGTTAGAGTTTAGTTAATGCCAGTTTTTGGCCTATATCTACTTTTTTCAAAGCACAACTATTATTCTCGTTTTTGCAGCCCTGTAGGTGAGAATGGACCTTTTTAGTCAAATAAAAAGACCATCTTCTCTGCAGAGCTTAACATTTAAGTTTAAAGCTTCAATTCTGTATTTTCAGACCAGTATTATACTATGCAGAGCAAAGAGGCAAGCGTGGACTCTCCTGCAGAGATATATTGTGTTTCAGTGACGTTCCTCTATTTCCATGAACAGCTTAGAAGAAAAGTGACTTGCTCAAGGTGTACTTGCAAATAACTCACAATTGAAAGTAGATCCTAGGTATTCAGGAGGAACAGTGGTTACGTCATTCATCTGGCCTACAAAATGTGTTATGTTTTTATGGGAGGCTTTTTTTAGGGGGCAGCATGGCTACAGAGGAAGGTCTGAGAGATGCAAAAGAATGAATGGAAGGAGAATGGGTGCTCTGAATAATGGAACAGATGAGAACTGAAACATACATCCATAATTAGTGGAATTACAGTAAGGACGGATATTGCTTTGTTCTTCTACCCTCATGTAAATTTCTTATATGTTTTATGCATATAAAGCTAGCAATTAATTGGATACTCTATCATCAAGTAGTATTTGGAATACAAACGTTGCATTCCAAAGAAAATAAATCTAAACTTCTTATTAGATGCTACAAAAATACTCTCACAGAATGCATTCTCATTTTAAAAATAAGGAGAAGAATGTACATCACTGCACTTCTTAGGAAGATGTTAAAACAGACAGCCTACTTGTATTTTTTTAAGGGTCCCCAGAACATCCTGTGCACAAACTTTACCTCTGCCATTGCACTTTCATCATGGACTGTGATTCGGATTGCCTATTCCTGATGCCTTAACACTACCGTTTGCTAACAAATATCATTAACCACAAATCTCAGACTTTTTAATGGACTCTAATGATCCTTATGGGAAAATTCCAGTTTTGATCTCTTTAGTTACTACCAATGCAAATATAAACCCCCTCTCAGTTAACAGCTTGTTACGCTTAAGAAGTAAAGAGCACCGGAAATTATGATGGCCCATATGTTACTGAAAGGGTTTTGATATGGATTAGCGGCTTATGTAACGGGTGAGTCTAACCCACATTGGGCTTAATTTAAGGGGGTTTCTTTTTTTTTTTTTTTAAAAAAAAAGGTTTGCTTCTTAATGATAAGCTTAAGTACTAATTTAATTTACATTTTGCATCTCTTAGGCACAATCAGCATACCTCAGAATAAACATTTAAAGCCCCTTACAAAACAATTTGTTGTTTTTGCCATTATTCTTTTTAGTTTTTGAGTAATGTTCTTACTTTTCATTCATTAAATAGTCTAGTCAGGTTAGATTTGGAATTACAGGAACTACAAATTAAAACAATGAGTAACAATCTGTAGACTTGAGTTCAGGGAGGTTCAGCAACAACAGGAATTTTTTCAAAGCCCTGGTTCAAAAGAAGCCTGTAGTACAAAATCGTAACAGTGAAAAATTAGTATAGTTGGTGAAAAAAAAAAAAAAGAGGTTGAAATTCTAAGCTTACCACTAAAAAATGTTCAAAAATTGGAGTGTATTTTTTATTCTTTGTGTTTCCCAATACACATTAACATCCCTTCAGTGCTACGTTTTAGAAGATGTAGGCTGTATATAGACACTCAAATGCAATTTTTCAGAGGAAACATATGTTCACTTATGATGTGTTATGTTTTTGTTGCCAACTTGATGTACTCTGGGGCAGTTCTAAAATACTGAGCTCTTTTAGAAACAATTCCAAATTAAATCAGAATTATACATATATTCAGCTTCTCTGAAAGTCAATTTAAAACAAAAAAAAAGTGAGAAAGTCATCCATCTTTTGTTACTGAGCATTAGTCAGATTGCTAATTTGAAAAGAATGTTAACAGGTTCACAAGACATTTCTCCACTCTGCAGAAGTCATATGGATACATGCCCATTATCTATTGGTGCATGTACTATCTTGGGTTTTACTCTTGTTCTGGCCAGTTTACCAATGCAGAAATTGGAGCCATTCAATCCTTGTAATTCCTGAATTTCTCCTGTTCAGACTTTTTTTTTTTTCCCAAAAGCTTGTCTTGACATGTATTTATCGCTGTCTCTTCCACTGGTCTCAAGGCTACTTTGGGAAACAACTTTCCAATCACAGCTAGCAAGTTAGCAGTTGTGCTTCTGAATTCCTTTAGAACCTGTTTCTCGTGGCTGAAGCCCTTTAGTGCTTCAGACTACTCACACAGTGGCTCTTGTGGGATGATTGCAAAACTCTGAAAGCTTCTCTAGAATATATAATGCTGGATTGGTCTACTTCCCAAACACTGATATGACTCACAGTTCGGAAAACAACTTTTTTCCTTTTACTCTTTCACTTATCTGTTAACTATTTCAAAGTTTTATTCTCAGTCTGGAACATAGTGATGCCCTGAGGTTGCCTGCATGCATTTTACCTTTTTAGTGATTCCTTTTAATGGTTTTCAGTAAAATTATTTACTTGATAATAGTTAAACTTTTTAAGTTTAATGTTATAATTATGGATTTGTGTTTTGACTTTTCAAACTACAAGATCAAATATAAGTATTTCATGGCCTCTTTTACTGAGAAGAACTTCAAGGGCTGCAGCTTGAAACAGGTCATATGCTCTGTTTAAATCAAGAATGACTTTTCCTTATTTCAAAAAGCAATCCTTTACAGTGGTTAAAATAATATTGTCTGCAAGATGCCCTGTCATGACAGGTATTGAGTCTTTCTGTAAGAGATGTAGTCTCCTTTTACTATTGTGATTACCTTTGTTACCTGCGGCAGGCAGATATTCAGCCATCTCCAGGATAGCAGAGCTCCATCACACATAACAGTTGCTTCAGAAGACAAACACTATAACTAACTCCAAATGTCCCTCCACTTCTTCCTTTGTCCCCCATATTTTATTACTGAGCACTACATCATATGGTATGGAATATCCATTTGGTCAGTTGAGGTCCCAGCTGTGTCTCTCCAAACTTCTTGTGCATCCAGTCTACTCACTAGCAGGTCAGCATGAGAAGCAGAAAAGGCTTTGACACTGTAAGCACTGCTCATCAATAGCTAAAACATCCCTCTGCTATCAATGCTGTTTTCAGCACAAATTCAAAACACAGCTCTGTACAAGCTACTATGAAGAAAATGAACTCCATTGCAGCCAAGATCAGCACAAACAGTTGGAATATTTACTTTGCTTGTTTCCAGCCACTCCTTAAATTATTATCATACTCCCTGAAGTCAGAACTGGTCTGATTATGTTCCTTCTACCAAGTTTCTGAGATTTATTCATTATGTCATTTTTAAACCAGACATTCCAGTGTCTCTGTTCTTAGTCTGATTCAGAGTTCTTACACTAATACTAACAGGCACATATATTTGGTCTTGGTCTGTTTTCCAGGTTTTGTGTATTTGATGAAGATGGGATTTACTCATTAAACTATGTTTTCCTGTTGCTTTGCTGCATTTTATGTTTCCACCCTATCCTTTATGAGGATATCAGTGTTTTTGTACTTTATCCATGTGAAATGCAGCATTCTGTAGTACATGTTCTTTCACATGTCTTGGCTTTCAGTCTTTTTAATTTTAATTCTCATTTACCAGGTTCAATTTTGGATTTTACAGACACTGCCCTTCCCAGATGGTAATAAATCTCAGCCATCCTTCCCTGCACTGTGTTTTCAGTGAAGCACCGAGTCTCTGCCTCTCCATCTGCTGCCTTGTGTAGGTCTGGTAAACTTGAGCCTCTCTTCCTGCCTAGGCATAGATTTCATCTCCACATCATATATCACAACACTGTTGACATTTATCCTTACTATTTTTGAAGGGATTTTTTATGCACTTTATGAAGTCTGCCACTTTTACACTTGACAGGCCACAGCAGGCCTTCTCTTCATCTAAGTGCTATTATAGCGATCATAAGACTAGATATTTATACATCAGATAATTGAAACCTTTCATGTTATTGACCAAATGCTGAAGGGGTATATGACAGTAACAACAAGGAAAACATAAAGTAAAAGCAGCTTTAACAGACATGATCTCATTCTTTCAATGTGTTTTCCTATGCCTACATGGCTGGACACAAAAGTACACAGAGTTGTCAGTTCTGAATGTACTAGGAAATCATCTTGGAATCACCACTTGAAATGTACTGAATAAAAAAGTCAATTTACTGCCCAGCTGTGGTCTTTAGGAACCATTCAGAAAGGCAGAGAGAAGAAAAAAGATGACATCATTGTGTCACTGAAGTCCTGAATATCATGTACCACTCCTGTCAATCCTGTCATCTCAGAAGTATGTAACAGGACCAGACAAATTCAGATTAAGAGAAATGAGATGTAATAGGGAAGGACTGAAGAAGAAGGAGAGACTGAATGGAGCAGGACACTTTAGCTTGGAAAAGAAGCAATAGCAAAGGAATCAGAAATTGTGAATACCAGGGAGAAGTTAAATAAGGGGTTATTATGCCCTACTTCTGTAAACAAAAGGACTAGCACTTGCCAAGGGAAATCATCAGGTTTTATGATAAGACAAGCAAAAATAAACACTTTCTCATAGTGCATCTGAATTGTGGAGCTCATTCACAGGTTGTGACTAGGCAAATGCAGAGAAGAAGCAGCAGATCCTCTCTGAGACTCAAAATACAACCTCTGGCTAAAGAAATCCCTAAAATGTAGATTGCTGAAAATGGAGAGCAAATTGCAGGATATATTACTCTACACTTGCTATGAAATTCTTTCTTCAAATGTATGCTTCTGGTCACATCAGAAACAGGAGAAGAGGCAGGAAGATTTTTGGTCTGATGCAGTATACTTAGTCTTATAAAGTCTCTTAAAACTGTAGCTATTCAGAATAATGAAAGTTGAAATTGAGACTTCAGGTCTTGACATTTCTCTATAACATTACTGGCCAAATGCACTTACTGTGGTTTTATTGCTTTCCTTTTACTGCTTTATAGAATTTTATAGAAATATAGAATACTAGAGTATTATTCTGTGAAAACACAAGTAGTAAACAAGCTTCTGATTGTATGGATTATAGCTTTTATGACAAAAATGTTTTCCATCTGGAAGTGAATTTTAATATTCTAGGTAGAAGAAATATCTTGTGTGTAAATATTTCCTTTGTAGCTGTCACTGTTACAGATGTTAGTTTACATGATTGAATCAAATGATCTAAGATTATACCATGCTTGCAATCAACTACCAAATGTATTTGTCAGACAAGCAGTTGAATCAGAGGAATATGATGTGTTCTTCCCACTTCTAACCATAAATAACAGAAAAGGTGGAATACAAGACATGAAAAACTGTACAGTATTTTTGTGGACTTGTTTGTGATAACTAAAGCAAAAGTGTATTTCTGGAATAGCATTGACCTGAAACTGAGTTTTACATACTCATGATTAATTTCTTGTTGCAGTCACACAAGCAACAGATACTTTTCTATTGTACATGCAAATGTGGAGGGAACTCTGAGAAGCCACATGCTAACCACACATTATCCTATACACTGAAAATATATTGCACAATACTACATAGTTCAAGGGTAGACCAAGAAAGGGATTTAACAGAGAGGAATTCTGATGCATTGTAGCTTGGCAATTATAGGAAGAGGATACTGAATTCAACAGTTCAGGATCACTTCAGCTGTACAGAAAAGGACTTGGGAGTCCTGGTGGTCACAAAGTTGAAAAAGAGAGAGTCATGTGCCCACGCAGCGAAGAAGCCTAATGCTGTCCTGCGCTATACTAAATAAAGTACTATCAGCAGGTGGAGGGAGTTGTTTCTTCTCCTTTATTCAGCAATAATGAGGCCACACCTAGAATGCTGGTACAGTTCTGGGTTCCGTAGTACAAAAGAGACATGGACATTCTGGAGAGAGTCCAACAAAGGACAATGAAGGTGACAAAGGGACTGGAGCATTTTACATACGAAGAAAGGCTGAGAGAGCTGGAACTATTTATCCTGGAGAAGACTCTCAGAGAGATCTCATCTATGTATACAAATACCTGAAGAAAGGGTGCAAAGGGTGCCAGACTCTGCTCAGTGGTGTCCAGTAGGAGGACCAGAGACAATGGACACAAAAAGGAACAGGAAGAACCCTTCTCTTCCAGCTTCCTCTTCTTAAAAAGTGATCATGGAGGTGTCTAATTGGCTCAGTCCCAGAAGTGGGTCTGAGTCAGAGCTGGGGAGAGTTTTGAGCAGCTTCTTACAGGAGCCATCTTTACAGCTCCATCCCCACCACCAGAAATGGCTCCACACAAAACCAGGACAACTAGAATGACTTGTGCTTCTAGATTAAAAGAGGCAATGTGGAAACATAATGTGGCTTCCTGAAGTTTGGAATGGAAAACAAAACCATGGGCTATGAACAGAAAAACAGAAAAACAGGAGACTCCTGGAGGCTTTCAAAGCAAAGGATTGTAACATGAACTGCTAATAGCTAGGAATTTAAAGTAAATACGTAATTTAAACAGTAAAAATACAGTTGGGAATAGCCATAGAGAAGGAAGTAGTTGATATATGAAAGATTCTTTCAGAGATGTCATTACATCTCTTTTTAGTTGCCATCCTTGCAACTACACCTGCGACTAAGAGAGTACTTTAGTCTCTGTGCCCATTCACTTGTTGGCATCATTTCACTTTCTATCTCCCTTTCTGCTCTGCTTAGGGAGTCCAAAATCCCAATGGCAGCAACTCTTCTCATTATTTTAGAGTCTTTGATCATGGATTATTGTCATGGTTTTGCCCAGCCAACAATGAAGCACCACGACAATCTCTTTCTCACTGCCCCCCATCCACCCCCACCCTCATTAGGACAGTGGAAGCCCCAGAGAGATGAGAGTTAAACAAAAAAAAAAAAAAAAAACAAACCAAGAATGTTATGGATTGAGACAAGGGCAGGGAGGGCTCACTGACAATTATGGTTCCAGGCAAAACAGACTCCAGTACTCGACTTAGAGAGGAAAGTAGGAAAGTTTATTCTACTATCTACAAGAAACAGAACAAAAAGCAAAAAGAGAGCAGAATGATGGGAAAATTACACCAGCACTTTAAGATCTCCCTCCCCCATCCCTCCTTTCTACCTGGGCCCAGCTCACGGCTCTTGATATCTCTACCTCCTCCCCCTCAATGGCTCAGAGGGGTAGGAAAAGGGGATGTGGTCAGTCTCTCACAGATGGGCTCTGCTGCTTCTCTCTTCTCAGAGGAGGATGACTTCTTGCATTCTTACCCTGATGTGATATGGGGTCCTTCCCATGGGACACAGTCCTTAACAAATTTCTCCGGTATGGGTTCTTCTCAGCAGCTGTGGCTTCTGCCAATACAGGGGGCCTCACACAGGATGCAGACCTTGGTGAATATCTCTGGCATGGATTCTGCAGATACAGGGTCCCTCCCACAGGACATATCCTCTTCTGGGCATAGTTTTGATGAGCTATTTGTGGGTTCTTCCCCATACTTACAGCTTCTGTGAGTATAGGATCCCTCACATGGGACATGGCCTCCTCCGGCCATAATCACTGACCCTGACACGGGGTCTTTAAGGAAGTGAGACGCTACCCCTAATGTGGGGTCTTTATAGCAAAGTGCAAACAAATCTCAGCTTTACCAGTCCTCTCTGCAGGATGCAGGGGAGTCTCTGCTCCAGCACACCTCCTCATCTCTTTCATCACTGACCTTGGAGTCCGCATGGTTCTTTCTCTCACTCTTCCCACTCCTTGTACCACCATCAGCCAGAAAAGAAGGGGCAGAAGAAAGAAGAAAAAGGAAGAAGACTTCTCTTCCAGCATCTTCTTTAAAAGTGGTCATGGAGGCGTCTAATTGGCTCAGCCCCAGAAGTGGGTCTGATTCAAAGCTGGGGAGAGTTTCAAGCAACTTCTTACAGGAACCATCTTTACAGCCCCTTCCCCCTTACCAGAAACGTCTTCATGTCAAACCATGACAGTTATTTATGCTAACAGTTGCTGATATCAGCTGTGTCTGCTAGGTTTGCATGTTATTTGATCATATATGGTGGAAAAGTCTTTGTATATTGATTGAACAGACAAATGCTCCTATCAGAAAAAAAAAAGGTCTATGTTTTGGTGGTAAATTGTCACAATACTATCAGCCTCTAAGTAGCATGTTATTTTTCCCTAGCTGTACGTGGTCTCCCACTGCCTATCCTTCGGTACACTGTGAATGTGATGAATTCCGATCACTACCAGTCTAGAGGATGTATTTGGAGTTGGAACATGCTACCAGGTCTCCCCAGCAATGCAAATGTTACCAGCCAATACTAGATGCTACTTCTCTGTATGAATAGCACGCCTTTGGCTCTCATGTGCATGCCCCAGAGCCCATTGGTAGTTCTGAACTTCTGTCATTCATGAGCATTTGCAAAAGAAGCACATTTGAATATTTCAAGGATGAAGAGCCATCTATTCAAAACATACTTTTCCTGTGTATCTGCACCTAAATTAAAATATACTTTAAAAAGTTGCTGAAATAGATCAAACATAATATACCCAACTGAAATACTTCATCAAAATAAAAAAAAAAAATGAAGACTAGTTTCACAGCCATCTTTACAGAAATGTGAGAAGATTAAGTGATGTGGATATAATGCTTCAGAAAATGGGAAAGTACTACAAGATTTCTTTATTTCGCTCTTTTCTGAAGTCAAATTTCTTGAAATCACAGCTGTACTCAAGCTAGCAAGAACATGGAGACCAGTACTTTCCTCTGGTAAGAGTGAATATTCTCTTTGAATTCAACACAACTGGGACTTTAGACATGTTACTGACATTAATCTTCTATGGATGTTCAAACCTGCATCACTGACCCACTTAGGTGAGCTTATCTAGCCACAAAAACACTTCCCTAATACAAAACTCTGTGGTGCTAAACAAGGCTGTAGTCTCCTTAGTTCTAGTAAATCTGGTTAGTAAGACATTTTTAGCCACCTATGAGCTGAGATGAGCTAACAAGTTTTTCAGAATCACATCTTGCTGACCCTACCGCTGCTCTTCTGACTCCCATTCATCCTCTCTGCTAGGTCCTTTATAGTTCATAAAATATTCCATCTAAACATTTTGTACACAGAAAAGGAAAGAAGAGGAGCTTTAATCTTATAATTTGTTTTTAAAATACATATATCTCTGGGTTTTTTTCAAGTTGTTACCTATATCACAGTATGGAAATGAGAAACCTTAACTGTGAAGGACTCATTGAGCAGTTTTGTCATGATACTAGATCTCAACTGGAGCTGTAAATTTTGCCTGGGGAGGTGTTACTGAAGTCAAACTGGGAAACAAAATGAGCAACAGTTAAAAATGAATGAGCTATACAAGCAGTGGAGACAATGCTTTACACAGTTGGAGAAGCAAAAACTTCACCTGGGGTGTTGGAAACCAGTAGGATGAGGCCAGGAGAACTATTAAAATAGTCATAAAACCCTAGAGTGATGAAGCTCATTGGTATCTATCTACCTACAGTTAAACAAGCTGATCATAAACATAACATGGAAAAAACTCAGCATTACTCTACTGCTACACCTGTCCATTCCACATCTCCAGTGAGCAGATGCATTTCCATGCACATCCTTAGGGCTCACTTTCTCTGAGGGGAAGCCATCAACTGAAACCAGGTGCCACAGAAAAGCACATTATTAATTCTACCATAGTATGAGCAGTGAAAGACTCCAAAGATGACAGCACCTTGCTTTTGGGAGGCAGTGTGGAAGGACTGTGTATGCTAGCTGCCTCCCCCTGTGCCCAGATGGTGGTCTCTGATGGGCAAGTTGTCTATTTGCAAGCCAAAGTCTGCATTGCAGCTGTCAGCGCAGTTTGTTTCTTGTCAATAAAGCAACAGAGCCATCAGGGCTCTGCATCACTCACTAGGAATGAAGCTCAATTTAACTGCAATATTAGTTCCTGTTTAACAAAGAAAAAAGGCAACTTGAAAACAATAACCTTGGGAAAGAAAAACAAACTGTGTGCAGAATCCCAGATGGTAATAGGAAGAGTTTTGTTCCTGATGATTTTGTGAACTAAACTATCTTCTATTTGAAGTTTCATTAAATATGAGCGCCAAAACCTTGTTTCTTCATAGTCTGGAGTTTTAAAACAAGATTTGAAATTCCTTGTTGAAGAAGTTGACATATTTCTTGGCAGCCATATGTGAGTTCATATTTTGGGCTTTTCCCATTCAAATGTCAATTGATACCGTCCTTGACTTTGTTGAACACCTCATGACAACCAAAATTTTTCCTTTCACATGTGTGCAGATAGGTCTGGGTCTTGTATATAGTTTATTGACACATTTATTAGCATGAAAATCTCACTACCTGAGTCTTGACTCAGGTAAAACTATTTATTGTTTTCATTAGGAGGTGTCCCTGAGGCTGAAGGGTGCTTCAGAAGTTAGACCCACTAGACAAAACTCTTGCTGTGTTGAAGTCAGTGAGAATTGTATTCTTAAATGGCTATAGGCAGTTTTACTGGTGGAGTTTTGTGCTGTGAGCTACTTTGTGGTGAGCTCTCAGCTTGACTGCAGAAAGTGGCAGTGCACTGATTTACACCAGCTGAGAGCCTGGATGCTCCATTTCACATTCAAAAAACAATCTCTGCCTGCTCAGTAATGCATGCAGGCATGTACTTAAAGTTAAGCATGTGGTTAAATGTTTGCTGAAGTGGGCTTCAAGCACAAAAGATAGGTATAGTTTCCTCCTCTAACTACCCTTTTAAAAATAATTTCATCCACTATTTTGCATGCTTTTAGGGAAGTGATGCTATGAAAAGCTCTGATTACCTGCTGTCAGTGAGCTGCATGATTTTTCTAGCACAAAAACAGAAGTGAAAAGTATGTTAAATGCTGCTTCACTGAAAGTAATTATTTTAATGCATTGTCTAAGTGCTCTTATAAAAGCCACAGCTAATAAAAATGCATTGACTCAAGTATTCTCATGCACAATTCCTTAAGGCTGGCAGGTAGCAAAGCCTGTGTTCTGAAGCAGATTGCAACTTCCTTAGTTATAACCTGACTATTTCTGCCAGGTACAGCCCTTTCTTTGTAATTAGTGTTACAAGCAATACTAATGCTTTTGCCACAGAGTGCTGAAAGATATGTTTTCCCCAGACTGCCATCCTGTAAGTTATGTCAAGCACAATAATGCGCTTTTTCAGTCTCAATCCAAAGAAGCTAATGATGGGGTTTAGTCATTTTTATAGTGGAAGTTGTGGGCAAATGTGAAAATAATATATTCAACAGTGAAATCCACTTTGATCAGCGGTGAAAGGTTGTTAGTTGCTTTTTACTAACATGCCTTAAAGAAGTCTTCTGCTTTTGCCATTACTTGTTTCACTCAGCTCATTCTAAAGTGAATAGCTGATTTTATTTCTTTCAGCTTTCTGAAAATGACAGCCTAACTCTTCCAACATGCTTTTTCAGAGATTCTGTATTTGGATGTCTGGAGATTTGAATTTGGGCTTTGGGGGGATTGGTTGGTTAGGGTTTTTTTTTTCAGAAGGAGGGGCATGCCAGATGCTGAAAGAAGCCCAGAAGAGTTGCTACCAAGATCTTGAGGGTTGTAGTTGACTTTATAAGCCTTTCAAATCTAGTTCACCACTAACCTGCATTCTCCACAGTTTCTGCTTATCTAAGACATCATTCCTATGCTCATCTTCTAGTGCTTCAAATGTTGTAGCATGTGATTTCAAAATTAAAATGTCTTTAATCCTCCTCAATGCTCCTACATTAAATTAGAATTTAAATACGAAACATGTTAGCCTGGCAGTATTAGCCAAACTAATGAACTTTGAGCCCAATGTTTTGTCTCTTCTATCTCACATTATTTAGGAAATAAACAGTATCAGTTATAAAAACAGGGCTTAAATCTCCTGTACTAGTTGCCAATTATCAATGTGGAGGCAAGGTCAGACCTTGTGCTGAAGAAGAGATCATTGTAATTATTTTCAGTTTTGTATTTTCATCACTGATCCATGGCTAGCCATATCTGCATTTACTCCTTCACCAGCTGCACAAAAAAATTCTTCCAATACTTTTAAAAGCAGGAAATAGGAACCTGTCCTTTCCCTCTTTTCTTTCTATTTTGATTACTAAGCCTGTAATGGAAAAAAAAAAATCACTGATGCTGGTTGGAGAAATCTCCTCCTTTGAGGACAAAAGCTGTCTCTGTAGGCAAAACAATAAGAAGAAAATGTGCTTTATCAATTGAAAGACTAGACTGGCTTTGCAACCATTCAATTTCTTAGTAAGTGCATTAGACAGTTTAAAGTTACTCTTCCATTGATGTTTGTTGTTGAATGCAAAATGTCTCCATAGCAAATAGAAGGAAAAAAAATATATCAGTCTTCAGAGACCAGGGCTGTATAAGAGGAAAGGAATATTGAAAGAGGACCTGAAAGAGAAATAATATCTGGATTCTTTTTTTACTTTCTATTTAAAGGATATTTCCCTGTGTAGTTCCCTACAAGAAAGCAGTACTAAGTGCCTTTTTGTTTCCATAAGGACTTATTTTGGGGCTGTGATGGACAAAGCTACGAAATACACAGCCTATACCTGTGAGCAGACTGGTACATACATGCAAGAAACTTCATTATTTCATTATTTCAGATTGCAGACTCAATCTGTAAGGAACAGCCTCAGGCTCTGCCTTAGGAACTCCTCTGTAGTAGCTTTGACGTGAAAAATGTCATGCATGCTCCAAGACAGAAAAATAAAAAGAACAGGGAGAAAAGTAATTAAAAAAAAAAGCCCTGATGACTCCTCAAGATGATGGAATGATTTAAAATGGGACATTGTCCCACCTTCCTTTGAGGCAGGAGCTGTGCTAAAGGAGATTATGCAGTGTAAAGCACGATTGTCCCTCCACATATGCATGAGTAGCTTGACAGACTTCTCGTGTTTCTGAGAGGTCCCTCATATGCTTACAGTTCCTGTGGGAAGGCACTTCTTGAGTCAGGTAAGTCTGTCTTGAAGATCCACCAAAAAGAAAAAGTTGCTTCTTTCCACAGAAGCTCCCAAAGCAGGTGGATGAGGACAATATCTTTGACCACGGCATAAGCATCATCTCCTCTGAACAGATATTTGTTTGTCTCATGTCTGAGGAGTCTAAGCATTTGTTGTCTGAAGTACATTTGCCTTTCAGCTGCTGTATACTAAATTTAGGACCGCATAAAGGATTTGCAGGAGTTGTTACCACGATAAATACAAAAGGTGTCAAAATAATGTGTTTCGTTTGTAAAAGTTTAAAATGAGAAAAATTTGAATTACAGGCAGAGAATGTTTTGATCCTTTTTCAATATTTTTGCACATAAATATAAAAGTTGACTAACAGAGCTTGTTTTTTCCATGGAGACTACAATAAGTCTCGATTTAGTAAACCACAAAATTCAATGTATTTAAACAATAAATGTCTTGATTCATTGTAGTATTTTAATGGCTTGGTGTTTATTTTGGTTTAAGGTTGTTTTTTAAATAATTTCAGTTCCATTTTACTCAGGTGTAATAGATACTCATCTCTGGCATGATGCATGCAGTACTAAATAGACCTAAAAAGATCATGTGGCTTTAAAAAGGAAAAAAAAAAAGCACTTCAGAAAACTTAGTTAATTGGTCTTGTAATTGGTAATAGGTTCAGGGGTCTCATGCAATCTATCAGTGCATTAAGGGCAAGAGCAGTCTCATCATGAAAGATGCTGAGCACTCTCAGAAGGGAGTTTGCTACTTCCCATGTTCACACCTTGCAGATATCTGACAGACAGAGGGACTCTGACCAAAAGTCAAGCTTGGCAAGGGGAGAGTGCTGAAACTAGACGTGAGGCAACATCAGATCAGTATTTTTGGTACTATTTCCTGCACATGAGGACGTCCCATGGGAAGAGCTTGCCACAGGAGGCAAGCTTGCACGTTCCTGACCAGTACAAGGCAAAACTGCAAAGGAATCATTTTACTTGTTCAAAGCAGTTAACACAATTAATTCCTTTTTAGCAACCCTGAATGTCATTTAAGCAGATCAGTTTTCTTTTTCAAGCATTGTTTACACTGAGTATAGCAAAACTTCTCAAGATTTTTCCGTCATTTTTATTTAGGTACTGTGAAAATATGCCTGCCTTCTGTTTTTATGGGTTGTTTAGAGCCTGTGTTTCAGATATGATCAGAGGAAATAATAGAGTTATTGGGCTCTGTTTTTGGATAGTGTGTGTTTTTATTTTCCCCTGATCCTCTCTGCCGTACCAGTGTTATATAACATACATTATTAAGTACATAAAAATCAAAAAACGTGGAAATTCGTGAAGGAGGAGGGAAGTGAGCACCCATATTTTCTTGACACTGGTCAACTAGAAGTTTCTGAAGAAAACAAACTTCCATTAATCTGTAAAAAAAAAAAAAAAAAAGTCATTTGCAAGGTACTTTATTCAAAGTCTGTTGCTTATTAGGACTCATATAAAATATGGCTTCCAAAACATACCTCAGTTTTGTGGTTCCAGTCTTGGCAACAGGTGACTTTCAGAGATTAAAAAAATCCACAGAAATAACTGGAACTATGGGAATTCCATGCCCTCAATTATCCAGCTTTTCATATCTGAAAATATACTGAAAAGAGTGAAATACAAAATTTCTGTGTTGTTCATACTAGGTGTAATATCTCCTCACTAAGATTTCTGTGATGGGACCAACAGTACCTTTTGCTTTCAAGATATGAAGTATAAGTAATCTCCATTACAGTGAGAAGGCCCACTTGCTCAGCCATAATCATACGCCTTCTTTTCTGAAATTACAGATAAGCACTGATTTGTCAGACACTATATTGGTAACTGCATCTCAGACTTTTAAACAGAAAATGTTAGCTAAAGCCTAGCCTGGATCAGAAAATTGCCTGAGTGCAATTCGGAGAGAAATCTAGGTCCACTGCAGTTATTCCATTAGTGGATATCAAGTAATATCATGCAACATGTCTCACCAGAATCCCCAAAATGTGTGCACAGCCTTGATGCATGAAACTCTACAGTTGCCTTAACCTGTTATCAATATGCATCAAAGTGGAAGATCCATGCACTTCATTACTCAGCAGCCTCAATATTTTTTGTGTAAATCTATTTAAAATATTACCTTAGTAAATTAGGTTAAATACTCTGATTCCTGGAATCAGCGTGAGATACCGTGTCTAAATGTCTCCGAACTCCTTTAGGATATGAATGGATTCTTTGCAGTCTTGTACCTCCATTTTATTGAGTCTGCTTTATACTACATCCTTATTTCTTAGGTCAAAGTTTTGTCCTAGCATATTAAATTGTAGGTATTTAATTAACAACTGGAAAAAAATAAGTTAATCTTATTTAATAGCTGATAAGAGCCTCAAGTCTACTGTCAGATGCCTTTGCTTTCCTAATTATTTTGAAAATGTGACATGCTAATACAAAAAAAAAAAAAAATCAGCCTTTCTTTTTTTCCAAAACTGAATTAGTTTTGTTTTTTTTTTTTTTAACAACTACACCTGTGTTCTTTCTAAAATTCCCACATTATTGTTTTACTCATATATCTGTACAGCATTCCTTAGCCAAACTGAGGGGCAACTGATTCCATAAAAAGATCAAAAAGTCATACTGTACCCCATACCATTTCAAGTACATTCAGCCTTTGATGAGGTATGATCAGAAGTGAAAAACATGATAGGATAGTACTTTTTCTCAAAGTTGCTTTAGGCTGATTGCTCTTTGGTCAGCCTACTTTGGTCTTTAAAATTTTATATCTGTTGTTTAGAATCCTACAGGTGGTATCTAAAACAAGTATCTTCATGAAACAATCTGCATGACTGTCAAAATATTCACATATGTATCTATTCTGAAAGTCTTCCATCCCTGAGCCTTTTTTTCAGATCCCTCATCCAAGAGAGTCGGGTGATACTGACAGGAACTGGCTTTCACGTTCCTCCATGGTTGCAAGCTCAGTTGACCTCTGGGCAGAACCACAATGGAAATATAGAAATGATGATGTCCTCTTGGTCCCAGTCCTTCAGTGAAAAAAGTCATCCTTATTTAAATAGGGATGAAGTTTCTAGTGTTGCAACTATAGACCCTAAGGGCAATTACAGACCAAGCAGCAGGTCTGGTCTTTTCAAATAGCAGCCAGAGCAGAAAAGTCATCCCATAGTAATCATAGTAATCCGTATAGAAAAAAAAAAAGTCACCTGTGCTAACACTTGTGTAATTTTGGAGCTGTGGATCACTATTCCTTCAGGGATCAGAAACAGATGGGGTTATTAGGACCAGCCATCGGATGTCAGTATTGAGCTGCACGAGCCCCGTAAAACTGAGAGCTCACGGACAGGCAGCAAAATGCTCGGGTCTTGGAGGCCTTTCAGCTTATTATTTTCAGGTAGTTTGTCACTCAGCTCAGCCTGGGAAGACAAAGCAATTTGTCAGTGTGTGTGCGTGCACATATGGGTGTATTCATTTGGATTTTGATGACATAGGGAACGCCAACTACATGGACTCATCACATGCTATGTCTTTGGATCCACACGGAGTTCATGGCTTCTTTCTGACAGGCAGGGCTAGTTTGGTGTTGCTAATCCTGGAGATACCAAGTCTAAAATTAGAAACATTTTTCTGTTCATAAGCAGACATTTACTTTTCCACGTGAATAAGATTTTAGAACAGTAGCACACTTACACGAATGCAAGAAAAAATAGAATTAATCAAGCAACAGAAATATTTTTATTTCCTGTGTTGTGGGGTTTTTTTACATCTAGTAGTTGCTTTCAAGGACACATCTAACACAAAAAGTCTAAATAGATGACAAGAAGATGGGAAAATTTGCAAAATTATTAGATGTCACTTAAAAAAAGTGGCTGACTAGGTCAGCAAATCCGGAAGACAACGTGAGCCAGAATTGCTGCATAATCTGCATATGGATGTATATTGGTCTTTCTTTAAGTAATGGCTTGTCACTGAGAAGAAATGTGATTTTTCCTAATGGCTAACCACTCCCTCAGAAAAGATATATTTGTCAAATCTGATCCTCAACATTTAGCAAAAATGAAAAACATGTTGTCCTTCTTTTGAAAATATTAGTTCTTCTAACCTGTAAGGTTTGTATGGGATACATGGGTAATAAATCACCAAATCCTGAAACACAGCTGAGTCTGAAGCTTCTTACTGGCCAAGGAAAGCCAGGGGAAAGCATGCATAGGGGTGTCCATTTAGAAGTGGAAGGACACTTAGGAGAAATGAAGGGATAACTTGATGTTGTGGTTTAACATCAATCAGCAGTTAAGCACCATGCAGCCACTTGCTCACTCCAATCCCTCACAGTGAGATGGGGAGGAGAATTGGGAAAAAAATCCAACAAAACTCATGGGTTGAGATAAGAACAGTTTCATAACTACAATGAAATAAAATATTATAAAACCAATAATAATAACAAAATATATAATTATGATAATAATAACAAGTAATAAGAATAGCAATAAAAATTAACATCATAAAGAGAAAAAAAACCCAAGAAAAAATATCTCAAGTGATGTGCAATGCAATTGCTCACCTCTATCTGACTGATGCCTGAGCAGTGATCTGCCCCTCTCAGCCAACTCTCCCCACTTTGTATACTGGGCAAGAGATTCTGTGGTGTGGAATATCACATTGACTAGTTTGGGTCAACTGTCTGGTCATCTTTTCTCCCAGCTTCTTGTGCACCTTCTGGCAGAGCATGGGAAACTGAAAAATCCTTTGCTTAAGATAAGTGCTACTTAGCAACAATGAAAATATCAGTGCGTTATCAACATTATACTCACACTAAATCCAAAATACAGCATTCAATCAGATACTAGGAAGAAAAATTAACTGAATTCCCATCTAAACCAGAACATTTTATAAACTTATAAACCACTAATTTTAGATAAATTAATGGTAAATTGCTAATAGTTACATTTTCAGCTTTTTGTCCTATTCAAATGATGTATAATTCCCTTAATGACCTAAACCATTGTTGTTAGTTGTTCTTTTACTATGTACATACCAACAAAAACCTTGGTGATGATGCTACTGGCTCTGTTACAACAGCACCCAGTGCCCACAGATGGTGCTCAGGTTGTCCATCTGTTGAGTGCTGTAAAGGTATCAAACTGTAAAAATCAGTCCATGAAGCTTTGTTTTCAATTGCAGAGAAATTCTTGGAATGAAAGGGATTATGAAGTGTTCAATGAAAATTGTGTTTACTTTGTGCATATCTAAGAAAATCTGGCAGCATTTGCTTTCTTTATGGCCAGTATCTTCATGCAGATGCTTTTAGCATGTGATCATTTTGTCTCCTTGCCCCATCCTGAAGTTGTGTGGCAGCTTTGACCCATTCTTTCTCCAAAGGAACTGGGACAGCTGTGGTGAGTTGTCCTTGGCTGGATACCAGGTGCCTGCCAAGCTGCTCTATTACCTCCTCTTCTGCAAGCCAGGTAGGGAAGAAAGTAAGATGGAAGCCTTGTGGGTTGAGATAAAGTAACAGCAAGAAGGAAATTAAGATGTGACTCTCTGCTTCCCATAAGCAGTGATGTCTGGCAACTCACTGGGCAGCAGGGCTACGGTAAGCAGAGCAGTTGCTTCTGAAGACAAACGTAAATCACAGGTGCTGCCTCTTCCTCCTCCTCTCCTTGAGTTTATATTGCTGAGCTGACATCATATGGTATGGAATATCTCTTTGGTCAGCCTGGGTCAGCTGTCCTGGCCACGTCTCTTCCCAGTATCCTGCCCACCACAGCATACTGGTGAAGGTGGGAAAAGAAATGTTAGAGAGACAGACTTGAAATTGTGCGAGCAGTAGCCAAAACACTGGTGTGCTATCAACATGTTTCTAGCTGCCTATAAGAAGGCACAGCACTGTGAGGGCTGCTATGGAAAATTACTACTGTTTCAATCAGACCAAATACAGCGGCCTGAAGAGACAGGGGAGTAAGGAGGAAAGGTTGGTGCATAGCAGGCTGCTGTAGGGGAGAGATGACAGTTACAGAGGTCAAATTATCTTTTTTTAGGTTTCATTGCCATTTTATTAAAAAGAAATATGAGAGACTTGTAGAAATTTCAGTAAGTAAATACAATCATACATACATAATATTTATCCGTCAGGAAATACAAATTTAATTATTGAAGGAAAAAAAACCCACTTTCCACCTCACTCTGTAAAGGCAACTACACCAAGCAGCATCTCAACTCACACTCTGGTACCAACCCAGCTGAGATGCACATCAGTCTCTGGTGAGAGCCTTTGGAAAGGAAACACTGGCCACAGGTGCAGCAGCAGTTAATTAAATTATTCTGCTGCTATACAATTGCCATTATCATATGATTCACAACACTTGCTTTCCACAGGCACCAGTGAGAAGGGCCACTGGTGGCCCACAAGTTAGCAAACTGAGTTGGAGCAGCAGCATGAGTCTTGTTCTGCACTACCGTGTTAGGAGGAAAGTTTCAGTCCTAAATCCACTGTGTGTTGCAAGGGTACAGCAATATCTCCCATGGGTGTTACAACAGTTACCTGCTTGGTAGCCAGCAGCTAATAAGCAGCAATTTTCAGTGTTTATGGCCTTAGTCTGTCCCACTTGTGGTAAAATGTGTCAATTTGAAGCTGTTGCATGTAGGCCTAGCCTAATGTTCACCTCATCATTCGTGCCAGGTCCATAACTGGACTGTGCACAGGGGCTGTTGCAGTAGTTGAGCTAACTGGGAATACTGTTTAGAAGTAGATTGTACTCATAAGTCAACAGAAATGCGTGTACTGGGACAGGTGATTAGCTTAGTGAAGAGAGACTAGGTCAAGAGGTATCTTAGTACTGCCAGTGATCGTAGGGGCATTAGATGTAATGATTTTTCTGCTTTTTAGCTGTGTTTCTAGTCTAACTAGCTAAGTTTTAGGGAAAAGAAAACAAGAAAGGAAGGAAGGAAGGAAAAAGAAAGAAGAAAAGAAGGAAGAAAGAAGTTCAGGTTAGGGAGAAGTTTTCCATTTGTCATTGGGTTTTGTGTGTTGGGGTTTTTTTCCATTTTCCTTGGATCATATGGAAGCTGCAGTATAATCAACAAGGACATCAATGATGTCTGGCATTGGCCTATCCAAGGTTTGGGGGCACCTCCTGTAAGATTTCAGGAGTTCCCTTTAGGACTCAGCTACAAAGCATTATATGCAATTGCTGGTACAACAGAAGTAAAACCTTCCTCACCAATGCAGTTAGGGCCACTGCATTGACTGGCAGAGGTTAAAGGGGTGTAGATGTAAGGACACATGCAGTTCATCTGGAATCTTCAGTTGCTGAGAACTGTTATGGTACTAGTGACAAAAGACAGCTATATCAATGTGGTTTTTCCTGCTAAAACAACTGAGTGAATAAACTCAAAACCAAATCTCTGGAAGAAGATCTAAGGCCTTGTTTTATTAGCCTAATTATAATTTCAGTTATTTATTTTAAAAATGGAATATCTAGACCAAGAAAGACTGTAATTTACTCCAGGATTGTCCCAGCTGAGTGATTAGATGACTATCTCAGAAATGAGAAACACAACTTTTCCCTTTCTGAAGGATGCAAACTGGCTATTTGACCTGTGTCTCTGGAAAATAAGATTTTAGTGATCCTAAGTGTCCTTCCCATCAGCTACTGTATCTGAACTCTGCTAGGACATGGAATTGCACTGTAGACCAATGTAAAATTATGGGGTTTGCTGTAAGGCTTTCTAGTACAACTTAATAAATGAGTGCCTAAATGAGATTGTGCAGTTGTGAGTTGTTCACTCTTTGATTCTTAAAATGGGCAAAGACCTTCAATTCTAAGTTGTCTTGTTTGCCTCATTGCTGCAGGTACCTGATGCTGTTTCCTTTTTCATGAAATGTAAAAAAGACTTTTGTGCTTTTGTATGCAATATTAAACATTATTTTCTTCAGCTGTCCAAGTCAGCTTATTGACTAAGGCTTAATGATTCAATATGCATTTTAGATACCAGCATGCTGACAATTTCAGGTATTTATCCTATCCTTGTAATACCAGTATTTGAACATCTCGTATTCTTCAGTGCCTTTATCCTCATAGTACTCACATCCCACTTCTAAGATCAAAATCAAGGCCTTCCTCTTGAAGTTAGAGTCTTGAACCCTTTTGTGGACATAGACATTAGCAACCTGACTAGCATCTGAATCTTTTATCCCACAACCAAAGCAGCTATCCTAAAAAGTGCCTGCTGTCCCCATGCCTACTGTCCCCCTGCAGGACAGATGTCTGCTCCAGGGCTTGAATGGATGCTGTTTCCATTGACTTCAGCAGGACTCAAGACTGCTCCTCACCTTTGCAAACTACTTATGTAGAACTTTCTGCTCCGCCTGTAATGGAAAAGGAGGATATCTATACACTTGTATGTTAACAGTCTGCACATGACCATGTACTCATGTTTCTGAGTAAATGCAGATACTTGCAAACAGACTAATAAGATTTGTGATAACTGTGTGACTTCCAACTTTTGCTGAGTTGAAATTTGCTGTAGTAAACCTGCTGTGGAACTGTGGCAGCTGCTTAGACAGTAAGAGCTTTACCACTGGAGGAAAGTTGAAAACAAAATGTTAAATAATTATAACTTCTTGCCATCATACACTCTCCAGAAAGTGTTCTGACAGTGACATACAGTCTTTTTCTTCCCTGATTTACATCCTGAACAATCTGGGTTATTTCCTGGGATACAGCAGTGTGCTTTGCTTTGGTTTCTACCTCTGTGAATTGCAGCATTTCCTGCATTGTCATCACCAATGACAGGGTCCATGTTCTTCTTACCTATTACGCACAGCTCAAGTCTTAAAGCGTATCAAACTATAGGAGCCCAGAGAGAGCGAGATGATGCTCTGGCCACAGGGGAGAGAGGAAGATTAAAACAAACTATTGTTTTGTGGTAATGGTACATGGTCCAGGTTCCCACAGCCTGCTTCTCCCTGAGCATTGGGAAGCATGTCAGGTAGGAGGAGAGGCTAAATAAGATTGTCCTTCTGGCTAGCTGAGGAATACGAGGCCATTACATTTATTCTCAAGATGCACTAAGCTTGAGCAGGTCTTTTTAGACTACTAAAGCATTCTGTGATTGTGTGTACAATGATTTTAACACCACCAGATCCATGTCTGTTATTCAATTCCATGCACATTCACTGTGGAGGTTTTGCAGATGACAGTGGGGGATTATACTGAAGGAAAACAGCTTTAAAAATGCAGGCCTTTGGCCCCAAATTTGAAGGAGAATCTATATAATCTCTCAGGAGGATGTTTGTTAGCTATAAAACAGAATTATGGCAAACAAGTGTAGGTCAGCCCCTGAATGTGATCTAGGATCATTGCTCCTGCCCGCATTCTCCAATAGGTCTGACAGATCTTGATTAGTTCTAGGAAGGGAAAGTGGTGTGCATACATAAGGCATTGCCATATCTCTTATAAATGTGAAAATGCAGAGAGGATATAACGCTGGAAGGGATAGTTAGGAAAGGCTGAATGTTTAAACTTGTTTCCTTGAGGAGTGTGACTAAAGGGAAGGAAACTTGTGCATATTCAAAAATTCCATCCAGCTGAGTTCCTGAACATCCAGGAAACCTCATGGGAACATGGCAACTTCCATTGCACTTGAGGGCTTTTTATTTTACGTGCAAAAAAGAAATCTGTCTGTATCATATCAAAATCATTTTCATTTTAAGCAAATAAAATTTTTCAGAATTATGCATCAGTTTTGACTCAGCCATGTCACTGTTTATTAAAAAGAATCTTACAGTCTGCTTTTCTACAGAGACATAAAATCACTGTAGTGACAGGAGTCATAGACATTCCCTTCCAATTATCCTGAACCGTAAGAGTCAATTGTTATAAGACATTTCCTTCTTCAATGACTATTTTCATGGATGTGATTTAAATTATACCAAACGTTTTTAATTAAAGTCACCCTTGTCATGCAAATATTTCATTTGTATTGATATATTTTTAGCTATAAACCACTGTCTTGATGCTTGGAAAAGGCTCTTTAAAATTCATAAGACTATTTTAATACAATACCAACACTGTTACTTATGAGATATCTGTCAGCTGTTCATTATCTATCTGACTGGTGAGGCTGTAGAGGTGAAATTCTAGCTTATTTTCAGAATAGCAGAGGCTTCTGCCAGGCTTCTATAGCTTCAGCTCTGTATGAATAAAAACAACATTTCATAAAAGTGGGATTGTAAAGTCTTGAAACTTTTACGAGCCTTGTGGTCACGAGTTTGCTTCTCAGAGGCTCAGCTTTTGAAGTCACCTCTCTGCAGGAATAACTGAAGTTTTTTCTGAGAAGAATTCTGGTTCTAGCCTTCAGCACTGCATATAAATGCTTTAATATGAGATCTTTCAAGGATCAGAATCCAAGTCTGGAATCAGAATCAAAGTAAGTAGAAATAATTTGGCACAGGTATCTATCTTTTATTTTTGTTTTTTTTCCGTGATAGAAATGGCACAGCATGAAACAGAGAAGCTGTAGAATATCCATCTTTTGACATATGGTTAGAGAAAAACCCTTGTCCCAATCTAGTGTTGAGCAGGAAGTCGGATTAGACTGTCTCTGGAGCTCCATCCCAGCCTATGCTTCCTAAAATGATATGATTTGAAAGTCATCTTCACAATAAGCTATAACCTTGAGGATTCTCACATACTAAAAAACAGCATTTCTTCTTCTCTAGACCCTGGAGCATTAGGTCTCTACTTATTATGCTTCCATATCTCCTTTTGTATAATCCTCTTTCTCTGACTGAGACTGTGCTGTATCTTGGAGAAAGGACAAAATACTGCACCTCAAAAGACTTTGTTTTGGCTTGTTTCCTAGTACATTTAAGGATGCCCAGTGTAACTTAGCAATTACAGAGGAATATACATAGCAGATTTCTAGGAGGTTCAAATATTTATATTATTAGTATAAAGCTAGCTATTGATATCAGCAACTTTTGCCATCTCTCTATATGTTTCTTTCTCATGTCATTTAAGAAGGGCTCCACAGATGACCTTCTGCTACAGTGAAACTGCTCACTTATTCATTTTTTTTCTCCTATATTTTTCAGCAGTTCTCCAGGCATGCAAACTTCCCTCCCATCTGCTGGCTGCTTGGCTTCTTGTAGAGTCACTGTCAAAGAAACTTACTCCCTTTGTAAATCTGTGCCAGCCTCATCAGCAGGCTCTTCCTGGTGTACATGCTCACTGGCTCCTTCTGAAGCCTCCATCCAAAACATTTATAAGGTCTGGCTTCCCTTTGCCAAAGCTCTGCAGCGCTTTCCCAATGCCTAATATATATTTATTCACCCACTGATTCTTTTTAATCTAGTTTGACCAGATTGCCTGGAGGAGATGTCAGGCTTTCTGATCACACTCCCCTCTCACACAGGATCTTGCTGACCACCCTGCAGTTCTGTGATACGGAGACAGTCTCATGCAAGCAGTTTCACATCACAGCTTCATCATTAACTTCCACAGAAACTCTAGTGCAAGAGATTCATGTCTACTCCTTTCACTCATTTGATTTCTGATCTTGCAAAAGAGACTCTAATGCATTCCCCATAAAGGCTTTCAGCATGTCAGATGCCTTGAACTTCTCCACGATGAACAGATTCAGAAAGATAATTTCACTTCTCTGCTCTGTCCTTATCTTACTTGATCATTCATTCTTTTCATACTTTTGCTGTCTATTAGGTCTTCACATCTTCTGACAGATGTTATAGAATCATAAAATTGTTTGGGTTGGAAGGGACCTTAGAGGTCACCTAATTCAGTCCCCCTTCCAATGCATGGAAACATCTTCAATTAGATCAGGTTGGTCAGACTTCTTTCCAATTTGACTTTGAATGTTTCCAGGGATGGGGCTTCTACCTCCTTTATGGTCAACCTGCTACAGTACCTCGACATCCTCACAGTGAAGAATTTCTTTGTAATATCAGATCTCAATGTACCATCCTTCAGTTTAAAACCTTTCCTCCTTGTCCTCTTGTAAGAGGCCCTGCTGAAAAGTTTGTCCCCATCTTTCCTTTAGGCTAGTTTTAAGTATTGAAAGGCTGCAATAAGGTCTCCCCAGAGCCTTCTCTTCTCCAGGATGAACAATCCCAGCTTTCTCAGTCTGTCTTTCTAGGAGATGTGATCCATCCCTCTGAGCATTTTTGTGTCCCTCCTCTGGACTCACTCCAACAGGTCCATGTCTGCCTGCTTCTGAAGACCCCAGAGCTGGATGCAGTACTGCAGATGAGGTCTCGTAAGAGCTAAGAAGAAAGAGAGAAATGTGTCCCTCAATTTACTGGCCAAATTTCTTTTGCTACAGCCAACATACAATTGGCTTTCTGAGCTGTGAGCACACATTGCCAGCTCATGTCCAGCTTTTCATCCACCAATACTCCCAAGTCCTTCTCTGCAGGGCTGTTTTAAATCCTTTCATCTCCCAGCCTGATATTGATACTGGGCTGCCCTGACACAGATGTGCAACTTCACACTTGGCCTTGTTGAACCTGAAACTGCTGTATCTGAAAAAAGTCATGTTTTTTACAAGTTATTCTTCAAAACCTTCTTTGACTTTCCTTATGGCAGTTTCACAAATAACTTGGCAAATTTAGGATCCTATTTTTCTGATCAAGTTACAACTTCACAATTCAGTGTGGCACCAGCTGTCCTGTTCATGTTACTTTTGCAGAATGCCTAATATGTCCAGCTCATAACTTTCCAGGGTTTTGGAAGTTATCCTAGGACACTCTGAAACCATAGCACTTCTCATTATATAAGCACCAGTGTGTCAGTGAAGAAAATAAGTAGTTCCATGAGCAGTCAATTTAATGAAGCCTGTATCCGGATGAACTGCTGTGAAGTGGTTGTATTTCCTAGGACTTAAAGTATCAGCTCTCATCAAAAAGCTTCCTGCAATTGGATAGTCATAAAGACACTTCTTTTAATATGGATTATCTGTTGTGTAATAATATAATCGATCTTATGCTGCTGTCTTTCTCCTCTCCAAATAAAAAAAAGATTAATAAGACCTTCTACCTCCACTGAAGTTTACAAAACTCAGGAAAAAAAAAAACCCTCTGTCAAATTTGGTTGAAACTGGCTAATAAATTCAATATATTTTTAGGAGACACTAGCAGACACATTTATATGGATAGGACAACTGTGTGGTTCTAATTTCTACAAGAATGGAGACAGAAAACAAAATCTTTCAAAGATTGAATATAAAAAGAGTAAGTGAAGAATCCTGTGGTAGCTGGCCCTGGTAACTGTATCCCCACACCAGTTTTGAACAGGTAAAAATCTTTTCCCATGTCACATTTTCACTGTACATCCAGAAAGCCTAGACAAACTGTCTTTATTTCAGACACAGCCCGCATGCAGGACCTAGCTCACCTCCAGTCTGTAACAAAGCTGTGTCCGGTTGTGTCCTTTCACTGTGCCACCTGACCTGCCTCTGAAATGGTTTCAACCTGATCACTGACCACCCTGGCTGGTGTTTGACTTCCCTTGATGTTCCTCTGCCCTTGCAGACAAGTGTGTATTGCAGCTGGCCATGACCACCAAAGACAGTACTAGGTCCTCAGGAGTAAAGGGAAACAAAAAATCATGCCTCAGGGACAGTTAATGGAGGTAAGGGGCTGCCTTTGCTCCTGCACAGTCTCTCTGTCCCTTTTTGTCTAATTTTATTGTTACCAAAGCGCTAAGTCTGAGCGGTTCCAGTTGCTGTGCCTTGCAAAATAGTGACTGCTTAGATAGAAAGCCTATGCAGATTAAAGTGTGCAAATTAAAACTAGCATAAAGATAATTGCATCTCAATAGCCTTTCCTCCCTCATTCACAATCCTGTAACCTCTCCTTCAGGCCATGGGGTACAGATAATGATTAGGCATCTGTTGTGCCTTGAACCACAACAGCTTTGACTTCACTGCTCTAAACAAGTGTCTGTTACCTCATGTGCTCCCTTCCAGCTACCTCATGTACTCCTTTTCTGTTGTAGTCACTGTCCCTCCTCTGAAATTCCGAACTCTAAATATTTTGGGTTGAAACTATCATAGTTACACTTTCAGTGCATGCAGAAAAATGGGCAGTGGCATTTAGATTGCTACAAAACAAACAAAAAATAAACCCGAAGGCTCATTGGTTCTTCTGTGGTATTGGGAAAGTTCCTCCCTGAATGCTCTGTGACTCATTCCATTTAATGCTGGTTTTGTGCATCATGTTTGATAAGTTCTGTGTAAGTAAAAATGAAGTCTGTGGCAAAACAAGGACATAAATCATTCATAAGATGGTTACAACTGTATGTCATTTCAATTCTTCTTGCTGAGACTTAATTTTTCTATGTATGCCAAAAACTTCCCCTGAATTACTTAATAGGACCACACTGATTTTTCTTACGTCGTAGCTAGTCTCACAGAGGTTGGTTTTACATCAAATTTACTATGTCTGTGCTGAAGACAATTATATAGTAAACCAATAGACAAAGCATTTGGAATTAAAAACAACCTGACAATCTGTATATAGCTTCTTTAAAAAGTTAAATGGAGCAACAAAGATAGTAAATGCCTAAGAGAGAAACCTATGCTGCTTTTCAGTTGCCTATAAAGAATGCTGATAAGGGCCTTTTTGGAGTGGAGTAGGGGTTATAAACAAAAATATTATTACAGCTTTTGTCTGTTAAATAGCAGTCTGAGAAAGCCGAGAGAGATTTCAGAACATGTTTCTTTTCAGTTCAAAGATTATTTTTTTCCAGTTCTATTTAATATTCTCTGGTTGTTTAAAGTACATTTAAATACAGAGCATATGCAATCATTCTTGCTAAAATTTGGCCCATTGTCTATGGTCAAAAAAAGAGTATGCCTACAAAAATGTTGGTTATATGTGGACTTGTGGTAGGTAAAGAATTCTTGTTCCAAGTTCTATTCCAGAAATTTTGCTTTAGCCTAAGGAAACTGGTCCTCCCTTTGCTTTATGGCATGATTCTGACTTTGCTTTCTACTGTTACCTTTTTCAGCTGTTCAGGGGGCCTTTGAAACAGCTACATATAATGTACTTGGAAAAAATATTCTTTCAAGAGGCACCTTAGGAAACAACATCCACAGCAGTGTTGGGTTTTTTATGTCTGCCATCAAGACACAGACTTCCAAGATAAAAACAGTGGCATCCTTTTGTCTAATCAAGGTTTAATTGAGTCTGCACTGTCAGTCAGGCAAAGGGCTGAAGGAAACAAAGAAGGATTTTAGAGAGCAGCATTAAAGCAGCATCATTTAGTAATTTCCAGAGGTTGTCAGCTGGTTGGCAGAAGTGCTGCAGAGATCTTTTTAAAACAAGCTTTTCTAATTACTAACGTTTCTGGTTTCTGTAATTATCTGTTCATTCTTCTAGAAAAGATTAAGCACGTTTTCGGCATTCCAACTAAGAAATCCTAATATGCTAGTAATATAGCAATATAACAACATATAAACTGGCCTTAGCACCATCAGCAATAGCTGATGGCTCCCTCTGTGCTAGCCTTCACCCCATCTGCCTCCCCAGATAAAGAAGTTATTCTCTTTTTAATGCAGCTCACAGATGGTTTTGTTTCTTCACTTCTTTCACACCTCTATTCTCCTAGTGGCAGTGGAGATAAAATGGCAGAATGAATGAGTGCTTTTGTTTTTCAACAAAAAGGCAGCAGGAGCATTTACTCTTGTCTGTCATATACTTCTGGAAAATCATAGGAGTGTAGTCTGAAAGAGTTAAACATTTGTACTTGAAGGCCACCTATACTAGACCAGGATTTGTCCTCCTGTTTCACTGGCCCAGCACACAAATCCCTACTACCACTGCTTGACTGGAATTACCAGTTTAGCAGCTAATTCACATAGCACTGGTTACCATTTTGCTCAGTGCAGAATCCCACATCCTCCACTAGCCTCTGAACTGCAGCTCTTCCGGGGTTCAATGAAAATATATTGATTTCAATGACGTTTATGACTGTTTGCCTCATTATTAGTATAATATGTCCCTGCACTGTAGATTAACATGACCTTTTGAAAACGAGTATCAAACATTTGTTTTTAGAAGTTAGAGTGTTTGCCTTAGCATGCATTCATCCAATTTTCATTGCTAATGTATTCCGGTTATTGCACATCCAATGAAGTCAATAATTGCTTGCTATACATCCAAACCTTCAAAAAATGTAGTACTTCTTAGAGCACCTTCAGCGTGTCTCTTATCACTTGCAAGACTGACTTTTTTAAACTCTCAGTAACCATGCATGCTTTTGGAATAGTAATTTGAAATTTTTCCTCGGATGGGGATACAGCAATAAGTCAAACTCATTCTGAAATGAAAATCCATCAGTGTGATTACCGATTTCTCATTCCCATTCCAAGTCTTTTTCTCTTTTTGGTTTCATTTGAGATCCCTGTAGTTTGGAGAAGATTTTTATCAAATGTACTTCATGCAAATTTAATATAACCAGTAATTTGCTAGTGTAACTTTTACATTTGGAATGATAGCATTTTCTTCATCATTTGTCTCACTTTGCCACCCAATATTGTTGTATTCCAATACCTCTTACATAAAATCAACATTAATAATAAGATAATTCATAAATTTATGTTCCTGAGTCTCTAACTCTTCTCACCTTTTGGATAAAAGCTCACTTAGGACTATATTGAGGGAGTTAATTTTTAGTATTTTCATTCTCATATAAGCAAATAGTTCATCAGTGTTCTTTGTTTACAGACAGTGTTTGATTTAAGTTGGTAGTATTCCTGGTGGAACAGAAAGGCATCAATACTTGATTTGTAATATCTACAGTAGAAAATTTGAAGATTCTTGAAAATTAGAAGTGTACAGTGTTGCTTAAATATAGTCAATTTCTCTTGAGAACTTCCTTCAGGTGGAGTGAGAACACTCCATCTCATCTGCCAAAGATTTCGTCTTAGTCTTTATGACCTGTATTTTCCCAGGTATCTGCAGATGATATGATGATTCTTGCATCAAAAATCCACGGTTTTAATGGACTTCATGCTTTGTCTTTTAATCCACACTCACTCCTTTTGTAAGGAATAAATTCAACATTATCAGTTTAAGATGTAACCACTGCCAGATCACTTTTTTTTGTATGTAATTACTGCTTTTATGAACTCTGAATAGAGGTAGGTATGTTCATGTAGAGCTGAGAAACCAATCTTGGATGATGTCTAGGACTCCCAGCTCTAGCTGTGACCAGGTCCCAAGGCAAGCCCATTCTCATACAGTTAAGTTCTTGCCTTGTCATGAAGTGTGTGAGGCAGTGCTGGATATTTCCTCCAGAGTCACATACCAGTACTAATTCCCTCCTTTCCTATAGTCTACTATGCTTTGAATTTCAATTGCTGGCACATATATGCCAGCCACACTAGAAGATTAAGACTGCGTCTGGCTTCACGTTCCAACAAAACCCCAGACAAGGGACACAGCTGTGGCTCAATGTGTCTGCAACAGCTGAAACTGTGGAAGGAAGAGACAACTGTCCACTGGACCAGCTCAGAGCACATGCACTGTCTTCTCCTTCAGCTTTGAAATACAGTGAATTATAGTAATTCCTCTCAGAGGTGACAAATTGTAGGATTATTAAGAGGTTCTTATCCTGGCAGAGGCAACACAATTTTTCTTGAAAGCTAGAAGGAAAAACATATTTCTTAGAGTTTTTTTGTTAAACTGATTGTCTAACTTTTCTTCTAGTCCTAAAAAGAAACACAAGTAGTGTGCAAATCAGCATTAAGCAATATTTGATAAATCCATGGGTTTTTTGTTTTCAGAAAGGTTATCTGTTTCCAGATTCAGCTAACATACCTTCACATTGCAGAGTAACTCAGGTTTACATACAACTGTTGTAATTCAGCGCAGTCCTACTAAAAGTCTGGAGGTGGGTAGCACTAAAAAAAGTGATTCTACTAGATGCCCTCCCTTAAGAAACACACCCTAAATACAAAATCAATCTAAAGCATCACTCACCAGAACACTGTGATAAATTAAAAGACGGTATCATTCATAAGCTTGACCAATTTATCTGAATTTTGTATAGACTATGCCTACTCTGGCTTCAATTTTGTGTTCAAGACAATTCTAGCAAGACAAAACCCAGTTTCTCCTATTGCACTCCCATTTCCTCGAACTAAGCTTTTATTTCAAGACCTTTATAATAAGCTCAATATAAAACCATCTTTGCTGTTTGACAGAGGTCTGTTATTGCATCTACTGTAATTGTACATGCTTTCCAGGAATTTTCTGAGAATCAGACTGTGCTTTTAATAGACATGACTTTCAACTTTATTCTCCCTCTTCTTCGTTCATTTTGTTCATAATATGACTATTTTAAAAAGGTAGTTTAATTATATAAGTAGTATCAAAACAACACTCAACAACTTCTACTTTACATCTTTAGTCCAGCTACTCTGTAGCTTCAACCAGCAGAAGTTATTGGCACAATTTCAGGCTGGGGGTCGAACTGCTGAAGAGCAGCTCTGCAGAGAGAGACCTGGGAGTCTTGATTGATAATAAACTGACCATGAGCCAGCAATGTGCCCTCGTGGCCAAGGCGGCCAATGGCATCCTGGGATGCATCAAGAAGAATGTGGCCAGCAGGTCAAGGGAGGTTCTTCTCCCCCTCTACTCTGGCCTGGTGAGGCCTCATCTGGAGTCCTGTGTCAAATTCTGGGCTCCTCAGCTCAAAAGGGATAGAGAATTTCTGGACAGAGTCCAGCACAGGGCCACCAAGATGATCAGGGGACTGGAACATCTTTCATACAAGGAAAGACTGCGGGAACTGGGGCTGATTAGTCTGGAGAAGAGGAGACTGAGGGGAGATCTTATTAACATTTACAAATATCTAAATGGTGGGTGTCACGAGGTTGGGACATCCCTCTTTTCTATAGTATCTAGCAACAGGACAAGGAGTAATGGGATGAAGTTGGAATAAAAAAAGTTCCACTTAAATATAAGAAAAAACTATTTCATGGTGAGGGAGCAGTGGCACAGGCTGCCCAGAGGGGTTGTGGAGTCTCTTTCCTTGAAGGTCTTCAAGACCCACCTGGACATGTTCCTATGTGACCTGATCTAGCTTGAGCAGGGGTTTGGACTAGATGATCTGTAAAGGTCCCTTCCAACCCCTACCATTCTATGATTCTATGAATTTTAACTGTGAGCATTTTGTCTAAAGCCTTGGATATTGACAGAAATCTTGCAGGGGTTTTTATTCTGACCTTGACCAAAAAGAGAAGTGCCAGTAGATGTGCATCAGCAGAGGAAAGTGTGTGTGGTTTGTGGGTTAGGATTTTCAGGCAGTACTTCTAAAAGACAGCATTTCGCCTTCCCACTTAATCCCAAGGAGAAACATACATGAGTGACTGCTGTTCTGAATGCAACCAGGTTTAAATGGATACAATGCAAATAAATATCATTCTTATGGTACAAATTTGCTTTTTGTATAGGCTTTGGGCCATCTGTTCTCCCTCTCACTCAAACTTGTTCAAAACACAGACATTAGGATACAGTGGTAAACCTCAGACATCAGTCTCAGACTGCTTTGCTTAAGATAGGCTTTTAGATGGTTGTCCAGCACAAGTGTACAGAAAATACTCTGGTTTCCTATGTAAAGCAAAATGTATTTCCAAGACAGACATACTTTTTTCTTCCATAGTTGTCTTATCCAATTCTCTTTTAATGCAGCTAATATACATACATGCATAAACACTTTTCAATATGTTGTATTCTTGTCCATAAACCTCACTCTTATCTTGCATCATGTGTTCTTAGCTATCAAAAAGTTTCTTTTACTAAGTTCTCTAAAATCTTCTTTATATCCTTATTAACGTAATGATGAACTTCCTCTTGACAGAGACTCAGAATCCTGCAGAGCTTCTTTTTATTTTGGTTATTTCTGAAAGTGTTGGAAAGAACAAATGAGATCATTTTGCTAAAGACCACTTTTCTTTTTGTTACTTCTCTTAAGTGCTAATACTGACATTTTAATGAGATGGTAATTGTTTCAAAGTGGCTAAATAACAAAGTCAAAGGCTTGTGGGATATCTCAATACAGAAAAATGAGTCAGTTATCCTACCAGCGGGAAAAGTTGTGGGGTTTAGAAACAAGAATAAAGAAATTACATTTTATTGGGGCATTTTATCTGCCTGGCATTCTAAAAAAAAACCACAAAAAAAAGCAACAAAAAGAAGAGCATTGTAGCCACAGCTCAGTGCTGTGGGGCCTTGACCAAGCTGTTCACAACCCCCAGTCACAGCATCAGAGTCACAGGATGTTAAGGGCTGGAAGGGATCTCGATCATCTAGTCCAACCCCCCTGCCAGACCAAAGGAGATGTTCCTCACAGTGACATCAGAATTCACTGTCTTCCACAGCTCACCCAATGATTTGCATAATGCCCAGGTGGGAAGCAGCATGCTTTTCCTGAATGCTCGCAGGAGACAGGGAGGAACTGGTCTATAATAGCTGGCTGGTCACTATGAGATGATGAGCTGTCAATAGACACATACACATATCACACTGGACCATGGAGCTCTAGGAGCTCATCTGCTCAGCTCATGGGCTCATGTAACATGAAGAAAGGCATTTTTGTGTCTGGTGGTTAATATATGCCCAGCTTCATTAAACTAGCCTACTGCTTCTGAGAGTCTGGTTGAGATGTCCTACAGAGTCCAAGCTGTCTCTCATCCACAGAAGACTCCAGGAAGGAGGAATGGAGTCTTCCCAGTTGCACGGTCCTCTGAAGGTCATGATATGAGGCTTCCCAAGAGAAATAAAGAAAAGTAGAAAATGATCAATTCAGATCCATCCACATATCCACAAAGGCCAATTAGAATAAGAGAGACAGTTCCTTTATGACTAATGAGGGGCTGACATGCTGTCACACTCTCACTGCAAATTCATAACTAAGCCTCCCATCTGAGAGAAGACATTATCCCTCTGTACTTTCCTTGGAAATAGAATTTGACAAAGGTAAATGTATTCTACTAGAGGAAATCACTGTCTTCTAAGTCTCCCTAATTATAGTTCTGGAGCTGGAAACAAAGACAAGAAGCAATGTAGTGCAGCTGGTGTTTGTCCTGAGAGCAGCAACTAATTTCCTGTCTGATATTGCTGCACAGGCACCTTCACTGATCCCATTGCCTGTAATAACGGTATGCCTATCCTTTAATATGTGGTATTATATACTCTACTTTAATTGGGATGTTCTGAAAGACACAAAAAACCAGAGATCCCATCTCCTGTGAAGATCCAAGGGTCCTTTTTAGAATGCAGATTTTTCCATGCATCTTACAGTTAAAATAATTATTTCTGCCTTTTCCCCATATTGTAGAGCACGTGCTCTTTCCTAGGTGAATATTGCATCTCACCTCAAGGTGGATTTATTTCATCAGTACTGCCTGTATATCACTTGCAAAGCACTTAGGTATCCTTCAGGGTAAAATGTACTGCATTCTGCTTTATTTCATATTGTGTCCTTGCCTAGATCCTTGAAAGTTTTTTATTACTTGGCATATGTTGGTTGGGTTTTTTTCCATAATCAGTTTAAACACAATGTGTCCCTTGTCCAAGTTAATTACATGATTGGGTTAATGACTCATTGCCTCGGGCATTTGAGTGGGGAACTTAGCCAGTCATTAACTCATTGGCTATTTTACTGCCTCTAAACTGAAGTTTCTGTCCAAAACCTAGACTCCAAAGTGGTTACCTTCATCAGAATCAGGTGCAGGTAGAAAATCCAGTCAAAGATCTTTGCTTATGCAAAACTACCACTGAATTCAGAAGCTACTGGATTAAGTGCTTAGCAAACTACATAGCTAAGAGTCGAGGGAATTATGTCAGATTAATATTAATGTGACAGAGAGACAAACTCACAGCCTGTTTGGGATAGCATCTGCTCACTGGAGAGCAGGAAATGAGACCACTGAAACAAGCAATTATAAAATTGCTGTGGAACACTTCACATAAAGCTACATCGGAATACATTTTGTGATGTAAAAAGCCATATAGCTCAGAAACCATAAAAGCTCCTATCAACTTGAACCAGAAGAAATGGAAGAAATTGAGCAAGATTAAAGTTGTGGGGGAAAGGCTTTAAATTTGTTTCTGGGACACAGACACCCATCCATCACTGCAATTCTCTACAACTCAAGAAATTCCCTTCAACACCTTTGAAAATCCCAATCTGTTTAAAAAAAAATAGATGTCATTGACCACTGGAGGCATTTTTTTCCTTGGAGTACAATAAGCAGAGGGAAAGAGGAAGTGTAAGACTAGTGTGCAAGTGTCATTATAATGCTAATTGGGAGCTCCTCTTCTGAGCTGGTTAGCACTTATGTTGATTAGCTGTTATTAAAGACCACTTTCCATCACAATTCTGGCAGCTCTAGTGAAATGAAATACTTGTCTCAAGAAGCTTTGCTCTCCTTCTTAGGTAAACCAGTTCCCTGCAAGCTTGAATGCATCTCTGTTTGTACACAGTTTCCCAAAGGCAATGTTTGTTTTCTTTGTTTCAGTAGACAGAGGAATTGGTTCTCTCATGTTTTATTCATAAAAGCATATCTTGTGAAAGTGGCCTCCAATATGTATTAGAGGGAAAGATATCACTAACAGTAATGCTTGAAAGACTCTTTACTTGTGTGACGAATGGACACAGAAATTAAATTACCACTGTTAATACATGCCCTCTCCATAACTGTAGCCCAGTTTGGAATGCTGCTGAAGCAATTATCTTAGTTCAGAATTGCAAATCAGGAGATCATTTTAATCAGGAAAGTAGGACGTCTTATCTTAAACACGGACAGTAGTACAGGTTTGTAACATGTCTGACAAACTGCTGTCAGGTTGGCAGAATGTATCAAATTACCCTCTCTTGACATCCAGCCTCAAAATGAAACTCTAGCTAAGCAGCCCTTTTCTTTTTCATTCCCAGCAGTCAAAATTGATTGCTAATTAGAACACAGATTTTGCTTTACTTTCTTGCTTATTACTTTGTCATTCTAGTTACAGTCAGCTCTTTTATTCACCTACAGAAATGATTAAAGACAATGGGAAAAAAGTATTCAATTGGTGATATCCTGTTCTTATTTAATCGTATCAACACTGACGTATTTAGGTGACAGGACTGGATGGCAGCTGAACTCCAAACAGACACACCAAAGCAACACATCAGTTCATATCTCCTGGAGAAAATGTACATTAAGTCTCCTAGTGCCACAATCCTACTCTAAAAATCAGTCTTAGCTATGATTTACATCACTACTACAAACCATTACTCCTTCTTCATCAGATGCTTAGCTTGGTCATACATCACCACTGCCCCAAGAGCAATGAACTAGGGATCAGAAATGGTTCAAATTCGAGAGAGAAATTTCCACCCACTGACTTTAGTGAGAGACTGTCTCTGACTCCCATTACTGACAGGCTCTAGTGCAGTGTGCAATGTTGTGTCCTCACACCTGGTTCCTGCCACTTCTCTCTCGGAGATTACCAAACAACAGATCCCCTGTGCTCTGGTCAATCAAGTTCTCTTGTTTTCAGCAAAGGTGTTAAATTAGTTAATGTAGCTCAGACAGACATGGATGTTCGCATCTCCAGACTTGGCCCCAAAGACATTAATTTGTGGCAGAGGAACTGATAGACCTAAGTCTCATCAGGACCTAGCTCTGGAGTGTCCTTTGTATCTTGAAAATCTTTCTTAAATGGCTTTTGCTAATGAGTTCAGCTTACCACATCACTTTGTCATGATTGAGAACTCAACTCAAGATCTTATACTGACAAATCACTATTTCATAGCAAATATAATGTATTTTTATGTCAACACACTGAAATGGAAAACCAGTTTTTAATAAAGTAAGCTTAGTGCCAAACCATAGATGACATTCCACCTTCCAACTAAGCTTAAGTAACCTGATTTGGCTGAAGATTTATTTATTTCATACCACCATTCACATTCTTTGTGCATTTGAAAGAGCTCACAGAGAAAATAGAGCCTTCTATTTTGCAGAAACCAAGTGGGCTTTGGAGGTCACTAAAGAAGGCAAAACTGTGTTTTATTTTCATTGCGTTGTTAACATGTCCCTTGCCACAAGTTTCAGCCAACACTGTCATGGAGAATTAAATTCTGCTAGAAACTAGTAACTGGCTATTCTTCCATACACGTGCAGAACACAGGAAAATACTTGCAAGCTGAGGAAATGTGAGAACTTTAGAATAGGGATGTCTTCTTGGCTGTAAAAATAGTGTTATTAACAAGTTCCATAACATGTAAAAGCATCAAGCACAGTTATCATTTCTCCTGAGGTTTAGTACATACTCTTCTACATTCTTAACGATTTCCAAATATTTCACCTTTTTATATCAGAACTTGAAAATTTTAAGTTTCTGGTAGAAATAAGTTTAAAATAGATCTTTGACTAAGAATTTCCATTCCTAAAACTCAGCAAGACTAAGTTGGCTGCACGTTGCACAGGTAACAGATAACTGTTTCTTATCTACTTTCCTGAGGTGATTTAAGACTAATGTTATGGCATTTCATCTGAATTAACAACTAAGAAAAATGTTCCTGACAGGCTCAAGCAGGTCCAAGGAGCAAACACAAGGGAAATGACTTCTTCTGGCTTTCTTTCTTCAGGCACCAGAGCAGCTGTAGATCTACTCTTCCATGAAGTCTTGTTCAGCTCCAGAGCCCCTTCAGAATTAACCAATGTTAAAACTCTTGTTTTCTTGGTTAGACAAGAGTAACATCAGGCAAAACAACAACAACAACAAAAAACCCCAAATGAACCCCAAGGAAAGTAAGCAAAAAGATCAAGAACTAATCAAAGGACCTGGTTTCAAATATTCATAGGCTGTTTACGCCAGAGATTTCATCCATGGCCTACAGGAATTAAAACTCATAAGAAGTGTAAATTCCTTTAAGGAAGGGAATAAGTCTTTTTATTATAGTTATGTGCCTGTATGCAAATACATATGCAGATATATATATGAATTTAGCATGCCAGCTATTAGGATTTAGTTGAAAGTTTAGCTTCATTTGATGTTCTTAAAATCCCTTGAGTCAATGGATTATGGAAGAATCCCAAGTTTTGAAATACTTTCTAACTTAAAACACAGTCCCAGCTTTTATGATTTCAATGCAGAGTTTGTGCAGAAGAACCTGAGGACTTTGAAATACAGAAGACATATGAAAACCCTGCCATTCATTTATTTTTTTAATATTATTTTCAGCCATTTGAACAATTTCATGGCAGCGCAAAATAATTCTATACATTTTGGTGTTGGCAAGTTTGTATCAGGTCCCAGGCTCTGAATCACAGACTTCAGAAAGTACCATGTTTAATGGTATCAAAATTTCTGTTTCTTTAACTCAATTTAATGTCAGAACTTTCAAACTGAGGCACCCAGTTGACACATTATTCTCTATCTTTCCAACACTGAATGCTAAAATAAAGAATTTGAGGTTCAGCCACCTGAAATCTGTAGTCATCCCAGAGAAGATGACTTCTATATCCTCTCCCAGTGAAAAGCTAGTGATGAACTACATTTTTTAAATCCATGTTGATGTTTATTTAACCATATTACCTGTACAAACTTGTATAAATGACGGAGGTGTTTTTCAGTGACATGGGTAAATGCAAATTAAGTTCTCGGTGGCTTAAGATGATGAAATTGGGGCAATTCAGTCTCTCCCAACCCTCCACCCTTCTCGCGTGCTAGTATTCATGTGGATTTTAGCTCAGGGTGAGTCATTTTAGATAGCTGATCTGGCTTAAAACTGATACATCTTCTTAGTCTCTGGATTAACTTCAGCATTACCTTGCAACTCAATGACCTTCCTGTATTGGCTCACCAAGGGCCATGCAAGAGGTTTGGATGGCACTTTGCCATGTGACTGATTTATCTGTGTTATCACAACACACCTCAAGCATGTTATTTTGTTTTGTTGGCCTCTATAAGTACTTGCAACTGTTGTCTACTGTAGGTCATAAATAAATGCATTTGTTTGCATTCCTCCTACCTTTAGTTGAGTTATGATTCTTTTTAAGGAAACTGAGTGAAAAACAAATGTTTTCTGTTCTGGGAGACAGGGTAAAAGGGCACTGTGTATCACAAATTTCTGTATCTTCCCATCATATACTCCAGAGCATCAAAAGCATAGCAGAGTACATCCTCTTGCAGCAGCAGGGACCAAATGACAAGCTGGTATTACAGGGCCAGGAAAAACAGAATCATCTTTCAGTAGCCAGTTGGAACTGCATGACATGCAACACAGTTGTAGGATGCGTGCTTAATTGCTGGGGCTCTAGAAACTGTGTGACATTAAACAGATTTTAGGATTCCCCATCTATCAGAAAGCAAGTGTAGAGGGCACGTCATCTCTGATCATGGGAAATACCAAGGAAGGGCTGAAAGGCAGAGATATTCTGGAAGGAAAGTCAGAGGACGAAATAAAGGGGAAGATATTAGGGGAAATGCCAGTAGTAAGACTCCAGAATTTAAAGTGTGCAAAATACTACAGGTTTTCTGAAACCTTAGACAATTAACACAAACATTGTGCTGTCTAGAGCTATTTAGTGTAGAGCCATAAGGCATAAACTTCACTCTAAAAATTCCTTCATCATAGTAGGATGCATTCCTACTACTAAAGTTATTCAATATTTGTTTTAGTGGGGCTGCCTTGGGTCATGACATGCACTGCTAGTCGCAGCTTCCAAAGTAAAAAAATGAATAACAGCACCCACTGAGTGCAAACTTTTTTGATAGACCAGATGCTACAACACAGTCTCCTCTTCCATATATGGGAGAATTGTGAATTGTGGTATTCAGTTTTATTTCTCCCAGTAGTGCTGCTACCACAGCTTCTTCAACATGCAGGGACAGAGAAGACTCGGAGGAATAGTTAACTCTCAACCCTGTCCCTACATGTAAGAAAGCAGGAAAAGGAGGCAGGAGGCCTCCATGGATGAGCAAGTATCTGCTGTGAGAACTCAGGCAGAAAGCAGACATCTAAGAGAGGTGGAAACAGGGTTTGATTTCTTGGAAAGAATATAGGAACTTTGCCAGAGCATGCAAGGGTGCAACAAGTAAGGCTAAAGCCCTTCTAGAATTAACTTAGCCAGGAAATTTAAGGAAAATAAGAAGAAGTTTTTCAGGTACATCAATAGTAAAAGGAAGATTAAGGGGAATGTGGGACACTACTAAACACAGAGGATGTCCTGGTGACAAAGGATGCAGAGAAGGCCAAAGTACTGAATGTCTTTGCTTCAGTCTTTACAGCCAAGGCCAGCCCTAGGGAAGCTCAGTCCAGCAAGGATAGTAGGATGGCCTGGACAACAGAGAGCTTGCCCTTGGTGGAAGATGAAGAGGTTAAAGACTTGTTGGCCAAGCTTAAGGCTGATAAGTCAATGGGTCCTGATGTGATGCATCCTAGAGTGCTGAGAGCACCAGCTGATGTGGTCAATAAGCCCTTCTCCATCATTTTCAATCAACCATGGAGGACAGGTGAGGTGCCTGAGGACTGAAGAAAGGCCAATGTCACTCCAGTCTTCAAAAAGTGCAGGAAGGATGACCCAGTAAACTACAGGCCCATCAGCCTCACCTCCATCCCTGGAAAGGTGATGGAACAACTCATCCTGAATGTTGTCATTAAACATATGAAGGAAAAGATGGTTATCAGGTTATCAGATGGTTATCAACATGGCTTCACTAAGGGGAAATCTTGTTTGACCAACCTGACAGCCTTCTATGAGTGCATAACTGGTTGGCTAGATGAGGGGAGAGCAGTAGATGTCATTACCTTGACTTCAGCAAGGCTTTTGACACTGTCTCCCACAACATCCTCATCAGAAAGCTCAGGCAGTGTGGCTTGGATGAGTGGACAGTGAGGTGAATGGAGAGCTGACTGAATGACAGAGCCCAGAGGGTGATGATCAATGAGACAGAATCAAGTTGGAGGCCTGTGGCCAGTGGGGTTCCACAGGGATTGGTTCTGTGGCCAGTCTTGTTCAACATCTTCATCAACGACCTGGATAAGGAGACTGAGGGTATCCTCAGCAAGTTAGCTGACACCAAACTGGGAGGACTGGCTGATTCCCCAGAAGGCTGTGCTGCCATTCAACAGGATCTCAACTGGCTTGAGAGTTGGGCAGAGGGGAACCTCATGAGGTTCGATAAGGACAAGTGCAGAGTCCTGCATCTGGGAAGGAAAAACCCCATGCACCAGTACAGGCTAGGAGTTAACCTGCTGGAGAGTAGCTCTGCTGAGAGTCTAGCACGGGGCTACCAAGATGATCAGGGGACTGGAGCATCTTTCTTATGAGGAAAAGCTGCAGGAATTGGGGCTTTAGTCTAGAGAAGACTGAGAGGGATTGTCATTAATATTTACAAGTATATAAATGGTTGGTGTCGGGAGGTTGAGGCATCCCTTTTTTCTGTTGTATTTAGCAACAGGACAAGGGGTAATGGGATGAAGCTGGAACAGAAAATGTTCCATTTAAACATAAGGAAAAACTATTTCATTGTGAGGGTGAGGGAGCCCTGGCACAGGCTGCCCAGAGGGGTTGTGGAGTCTCCTTCCTTGGAGGTCTTCAAGACCCACCTGGACATGTTCCTATGCGACCTGATCTAGGGGAACCTGCTTCTTCACTAGAGTTGGACTAGATGTTTTCTAAAGGTCCTTTCCAACTCCTACCATTCTGTGATTCTATGATCCTAGGATTGTATGATTCTATGTCAGTGGGGATTCTAGTAAAGATGTAGAAAAATATTTGTTAAAGGTTAGAAAAATATATTTTGAAGAAGAAAAAAGCCAAAGGAAAAGTGTGTCCTGTACACATTTCTGTGCAACATGCAAAACAGATAGGAGAAGTGTATTAAATCATACAGAAGTATCAGAAACATAGTTTATTAATCTGTGACTGAAATCTGTGTCTTTACTTGACAGCATTTGTAATTACTGTAGTATTTATGTTATCTTACCCCAATCACCTCCCAAGACAAATGATGAAGATTGAACAAAGCTGAATATGTCTGTGGCCTAGATTAAATTTTACTAAATTATAACTTCCCTTGTGGGCAATATTCTTCTATCTTGACAAGTTTCTAAAGTCATGAGAATGAGTTTATCTAGATTTTAAAGCATGGGAAAATTATTTTAAGAACGGCTTTGTACACAAAAGGGTCTACCCTTTGAATTTCCTAGAATGAAAATAGCCAGTTTACCTAACCAGGTGTTTGCCAAATATAGTTTCAAAAATGTATCTTCTGCAATTATAAACACATTTCTGGATTTTGTCTCTAAAGAATTTTCTCACAGTCTTTATGTCCCTTAGGAGACAGGTGACAACAGAGCTAGCTAGTAAATTGTCTCACTGATAGCCTCCCCCACAGCCACTGTGAGAGGGGAGCTCTCTTTCAGGCTCTGCCCTCACCCTTGCTCCTTTGCTAAGCTAAAGTGTGTCATGCTTAGTCTGGTACCAATTCAACATTGTTGCTAGCAAATGGGTGTTTCCATATGTTTTCTTAGTTCATAACTGGAGGAGGCAGTACCAGAGCAAATCACGCTCCATTAGTGTGTGATTTGCAGGGTTGTAGAAACCTTACCAGAGAACAGACCTTACAAAGCGTATTCCAGTAGAAACTTAACTTCCTATTTCATCATGTGCTGGTAGAGAAAACAGTGTGCCACAGCCACATACATTTTTGGACATTCATGCAGCAGAGACAAATATACCCTTTTAGAAATCATAAAACTTAGACTTCCAGGCTAAGAATTGCTGTCTGTTTGAATTTTCATCTTTTTGTCTCATATAGTAAGCCTGAAAGTTTCCATTACATTTAGAACAAAGGAGAGGACCTCTATTTATCCCTAAAGTACACTTTCACAGCTTGTGAAACTGTCCTCTCCAAGATCGGGACGTTTGGCTGGTGTACACTCAGAATTTCACTAACTTCCAAAAAGTTTTGTTGACTTATGTTCCTGGTAACGGGAGACACCCTCTATGTGCCTAGTGTGGAGGGAGCCTGTGCATTTCATTTTCAGTCTGTGGGTTGTACACTTTCTGCCAGCAATTTGGGACAGGGTGTGTGTATGTTTCTGTATGATGCACTTGAGGTACCCAGAACAGATGCAAATGCACATGTGAAGCCAACTTCCACACACAAAAGACCAAGGCACTTGACTGTCTTCTTGTATCGTTCTCCCAGCCACTACATGTTGGTCTTTTTGTTATGGAGTTCAGGATTCAACTCCCTAAATTCATTAATTTCCAACACAATTTTTGCCTGCTTCTGCTGATAACTCTCCCCAGCCACTGGCAGAGAACTAGGCTGATGAGTATTAATATTCTGTGCTGTAATAAAATCTGATTTTCAGTTTGGCTTTCTGTAGTGAAATATAAGCAAAACTTGTACTTTTGAAGCATAGAAAGGGATTGCTATTGTGAACTTAACATTAAAATGTTGAAAAGTTCTGCTCCAAGAAAACTAGACTCTACTAATTTACATATTAATAGACCTTTTATGCTCAGGAAGATAATAAATGCAATCTTTGGCCAGATACAGAGAATTAATTACAGTAAGAGAAAGGATCCTATGAAATATACAAAGTAAACTCTGAACATTCTGAAACATTGTTATTGTTAGTCAAGTTTCAGTGTGCAGGGTAATACTACAGGAAGAGTGAATTGATTTGTGTCTGTTACAGGGCATTAGAGGAACAGAGACTAGACAGACATTTGCTACGTGCTGTCCATTTGAGACACTGTACCAAGGCAGATATAAAGATAAAGCAGATACACAGAGGGCCACTAAATCTACAATGCTGAGTTCTTTATCCACCTCAAAAGTTGAAAGCCTGTAAAAAAAGCCTTGTACCAGCAAATAAGCAGCCTGATTCAAGGAGGACAAAAACCCTCCACAAGGTAAATGGCTTACGGAAGAAAATGGCTTACTGTTGTCTTGGAGTATAGATAAGGCACAGTCAGAGGCAGAGAGCTCCTGGAGAAGATGTGAAGCAGAAATGACTACACTTCAACAAGTCACCAGGACCAGAGATTTCATCTAAGTGTTCTGCATCAAATTAAGAATAACTAAGCCGGAACATTGACAGAAATACTTCATTTGTTACTAAAAAAGAGATAGCAGTCACAAAGACTGGACATTAGTTGGCATTCCTTCATCCTGAGTACTGCAAACCAGGTGTCATTTCTGCATGGTCAGTTGTACTTGAATAGGTAATTAAGGTGACAGTCATTAAACATCAATTTCTCTCTCCATCTCTATTCTGAAAATGATGCTTCCGCATTATTTAACATGTCTGTCAGAGACAAACCCATGTGACTCTGACTGTACACTCACTCTTCCCGGTTTATTAGAATTCTAATAATAAGATGCAAGAGAAAGGTAATCCTAAGATGCTAATACAGATGCAAGAGAAAGGTAATCCTTTATGGTTTTTTTCTGCCTTTCAAAATCACCAACAGGAAGCTGCTGGCATAGGTAATGATGTTGTTCCCTCACATGTACTCACATGTAGCTCCATCAGGAATTGGCAGTTGATTAAGATGTAAAACACAAAATGTTGAAGAAGACTTTTCAACACTGATAGAGCCCATATACTCCCAAGAGAAACATGAAGGATCTGTGCAGCACCCACAGATGTTATTGGAGTGTATTGGCTTCACAGTTTTGAATGAGGTCTTAATAACCCTCACTGATCTGTATATATATTTAAATTCCAGGCACTTACATATATGTTTAAAATCATTTCTTCTTTCACAAACCACTTTGCTGCCTCTCAGTTTCTTCTTGCCTGTCAGCTTCCCAGCCACCAATAAAACCTCTGCTAGATGTTGTTACCTTACCTCCGTTTTGGAAATAGCTCATCTCTTCTTACACCTTTGTTTTTTACACTACTTATTCTCCCCAGTTATCGGTTATGAACACAGCCAAGTAGTCTGGTCTTGTAGCTGCGAACTAGATATTTCTTAGCTTCATCTTCTGTGTGGTACATAATGTCCAGGTTTCACTGGGCTCATGGAGCTAACTGGGTGCATGCGAGGGATCTGGCTCTGAAAGCACTAACACCACAATGCTTCCTAGCTGCTGAAACCTGAGAAATCATCAAGACATCAGTTTAGTCAGGCATGTAAGAAGTTAGCGAAGGCAAGTATGTGCTTGTGTGCATTGAGTAAACAGAGCCTTAAAATTTCCTCTGACAAAATCAGAATCACACGAGGAGTGTGATTTAAAGACACAAAACAATTACTAAACACTAATCTCTAGTAGTCTCACATTGTATTTCTGGTTTGGATGGTCATGTTTCCTAACACAGAATCTTCTCATTTAGGTGCTTGCAGTGTTTCTGAAGTTTGGGGTTGCTATTTGCTGGAAATCACTATGTATATGTTGACATTTCAAGAGCAAGTACTGTAATTCTTACTACAGTGTTCCAAATGCCACTAGTGGTGTTTTTTGTGTTCTCAAAACCTTCAAGCTTCCCTTTGCTCAGAGTCATTATGCTTCTAAAATAATTTTTTGTCTTTCTCTGTCCTTATCCACTCATAATTTTCTTTTCTATGTGTATCACGTATCTTGCCTTCAAACTCTACTTTTATTTTTATGTAGGGATTTCAGTAAAGTCAAAGACATTCTTCCATACTTTCTGTTAGAAAATGCTTTGCAGAAATAAATTGTTCTGTGCAACTAATATGATCTGTCACAAAATAAAAGAGCAGAGAAACCTAAGAATACTTAGCTTTCCTGAATAAATAGTTACACTGGGAATTTGAGGGACCTAAGATTTATGACTTGACAACAGAGAGACAAGATGTATTAAACCTTAATGCTAATAGTAAATATAAAAAATAATTTTCAAAAATATAAATAAAACATGGGTGTAGTTTTTTTAATGGAAAAGGGACAGCAAGGTAATCTTTTTAACAATAACTCCAGTATATGCAAGGTTGTATTTTGTTTTCAGTCATTATTAAGATTGATTGATTGGTTTTGACCTCAATACACTTCCTGTAGCTAGCAATTGCATTATTGCTACTTCTAAATATGCCTCAGAAAAAATAAATAGCAATTTGAATTCCTTCAACTACACACACAGTCCCTGTTCTTGTAATTATCTTGAAAAATAAAACAACTATGTCCTAGTAAAATTTAATAGTTACCCGTTAAAATAGGTAAGAGCCTTTCATAGTTTGACTGTTATGTAGAATGTTGTGAATATTTAAAAGAGATTGGCTTTTCTGCCCTTCCCCTGGGTCATCTTACTTTCCTCCTTAATTAAAGATCGATTAATCATGTTTTTAAACTTGAGTTTGACATGTTTTGAACCTGTTCTCACCAACTAACTTGAACGATACAAGCCACTGAGTTTAAAAAGAAGCTGCAGGACAGACACAAATTGCTCCAGTAATCTTTTGGCAGGGCTTCAATGCCAGCTGCCAGTGCAAGACTTCATTCACTGCTAATGAAATGCCAAAAAGTTGTTCCAGGGAGAGATTGCTCTGATTAAAATCCATTTTTAAATGTTCTAGACCAGTACAAGCCTAGGATTTCATCTGATCTAGAATCATGTTATTAAATGGTCTTTAGTCCAACTGAAATTTTAGTTATTAATCTAGTTGGTCATTTGATCTTTGTGTTTTCTTTCTTCTTTGATGGTACTGTTAGGTCATCAAGAGTTATATAAATCATTGGATTTATGGCTTTCATCAAGGCATGATTTTTCTTCACCTGGAGAGATCATGACCAATAAAACAAAAATCTGTCCATATATATATTTATGTGTTTCCTTCTCCTAATATAGAATATTAGTAATCATTTATAAAGTGTTATTGCATTGAATTACTGGAGCAGCAATGACCTGCTAGTAAAGCAAACTGCATCATCAAAAATGTTACATTATTCCTGTGTAACCTAGTAGAGGTGAACCTGGTTTAGCAGAGGCTTGGATTAGATGATCTCTAGAGGTCCCTTCCAACCCCTACCATTCTGTGATTCCAACATGTAGATAGTATTGTTTTATTTTGCGGCTACCAACTGGTAACTTTTTTATGCAACCAACTGCACAGGCATACAGTGTAAAAGGAAAGATAATAATAAATATACTGACATTATTTAAAATGTGATGACAAGATAAAAATACCTAGATGTGAGAGCTTTACAGCACACTGTTGGAAAGATTTCTATAGTAGTCTGGAATTTAAAGGAGTCTATTCCTGTTAAATTATTTAGAAAACTAAAAGAATAACTGATAATCATTAGTAATCTAGACCCTGTGAAAAAGCTTTTGTTGTTGTTGTTGTTGTCTGCTGTTTGTAAGCTGAAGATAACTAAGACTGTCCTCACAGAAGTTCTAGGAAAAGTCCTACCACATAGGTACTGTAGGAAAATATGGTAGTGTCAAATCTTATTAAAAACATATTTTCAACTCTCCTTCTCATGAAAATTAGTCTTCTGCAGTTATTCTGTCTGTCTGTACAACTTCCCCAGAAAATGTAGTAAAGATAAATTACTTACTACAGATTTCAGGTAAAATGTTTAAGGAGATTTTAAAAAAAAAGAAAAGAAAAGAAAAAAGAAAAAGACTGCTATAGAGGGAGAGGTAAGTAGCCTGACCAGCAGATTTCTGGTGAAGGCTGTGTGCAGCCCTGCATCCACGTCTCTTGCCCACTGAGGAAGATGTCTGGCAGTTTGCACTGCCTATGCCTGGCTGCCCTGCAGCACAAACTGCCATAAGGAGAATAGTAAGCCAACCTGTATGAAACTTGGAGTGATTAACTCCCCATAATTTGAAAAATCCCAAAATGTATCTGAAAGGGAGGGGTGGATTTTCAGTTGCTAATTAGGGAAGCAAATACACAGTGAGTAAACTGTACTCAATTATATCCTTCTAATCTTTGGAAAAGCTCTATATTCAGCAACATATGGTCCATCAATGATTTAACAGATTGTGTAATCTGTGTGTATGTGTGCACACACACGTGAGCATCTGCATACGTGAGGAGTTAGGAGGATTGTTTCAGAAATGCCAAAGGAGAAAGAACATCTAACTCTGAATTTCAACAGGCAGTTGCTGGGTATTAGCTATTATTTCTATATGAAACTCTGAGCAACTGAGCAAGCATCTCCAGGAACACTGACAGTTGATCCTGAATAACTATAACTAATGCTGACATGTCTGATACTTTAAAGATCTATTGGTCATAAGAAGAATCTTTCCATTAGCTTAAACAAACTTTGAATTTTACCCTCACTCCTAACTCATGAATGTACTAAAACAACTTGACTGTTGATCTCCAAAGTCTTACATCCCTATAACTTTTTTTTTCATGTTGAAAGGTTTTAAGGGTGTTTTGTCTCTCTATGTGAAATGATATTGGTCTGAAACGATGTGCTGGTATCATAAGGCCAAGTAAACCATGGATTTAGGAACAGCACATTACATAGGAATCCTCAGTCTCTCTTGAAAAATAATTTGTCACAGGCACCACTGAATGAAAGATTAGCAAGTAATTAGCTCTTGTCAGTGGACTGTTTCCAATCTGTGCAGTGTTAAACAGATTTTTGATTGGCACATAAACTAGGTACTGGGTGCAGTGAGCCCAGGGAGCGGAAGTCACTGCCAGTCTGCTCAGAGACACGTCAGTGTTTTTTGTTGCTTGCTTTAACGAACACTTCATAACCTTGTACACATCCCTCAGCAAATTGACTTGCCTATTCCACAAACTCCATTTCTTGATAATTACTTTAATAATCATTGCATTTTCCTGCTTGAAAAGATGTGCACAAAAGTAGACTTAGAAAGTGGAGGCAAACACTATTAGAGAGAAGGCAGCAAAAGGAACATCTGGAAACTCATTCGGTTCTGCTCTGCAGATAGAGATGACAGAGTGTTAGAGGAGACTGTGCATCCATGGCTTGAGCTAGTCATCTCATCACAGCTTTTCACTGAGCATTGTGCAGAGCAGCACCCCTCTCAATAACATTCACTGATACCATCTGGGCCAGCTGTGGTCAAGACAGAGGTCAGTACTGCAGGAGATCTTCAAGCCCCAACATGAGGTACCTTGGTTAAACAATTATGGACGTGAAATGTCAGAATGATGTACAAAGAGGCTCTGCAAGCTCTTCCACTCTTCCCAGGGTATAGCTGCCAATGCTCAGGGACAGCTCTGACATGGTGCTGCCATGTAAACCAGCTGCAGCCTTGTCCTCTCTCCAATACTTCCTTAGGGGCTACTGTCCCAGCCAGGCCTGGGGCCCACAGTGGTGCCTGGTGACAGCTGGCTGTGGCCATCCCCAGTCAGCATCACCAGCCCAAGCCAGCTTGCCTTGCTGAGGGCTGCAGAAAGAGACCTGGTAGAGAGGGGTTCACAGCACTGCCCCTATGGCCCTGTGGCCAAACCTCATTGATGCACCCTAGGAGGAAAGTTTCAGTAGGACTATTCAGGATGCAAGTGCACAAGTGCATGAGGGGCTGTGGGGCAGCTGCTGTGAAGAGAGGCCAGTGCTGCCCTGGGCTGGACACAGCCAGTTCCAGCTGGTTCCAAACCACCCACAACAGGGCACAGCTGAGTCCCAAAGCCACCATCATCTAACAATAAAACCATAGAATTTTTTGGTTATGAAATATCTTCAAGATCATGATATCCAACCACTAACCTCACATTGCCAAGCCCACTGCTAAGCCGTGTCCCTCAGCACCTCATATTCACAGCTTTTAAATATCTCCAGGGATGGTGACTTCACCACCTCCCTGGGCAGCCCTTTCTCCTGTCTAACAACTCTCTCAGTTAAAAAATTCTTCCTAATTGTCAATCTAAACCTCCCCTGGTGCAACTTGAGCCCATTTCCTGTTGTCCTATCATTCATTACTTGGGAGAAGAGACTACACTCTCCCATCTCCTTTCAGGTAGTTGTAGAGAGATCATGTCTCTTCTCAGCCTCCTCTAAGCGAAACAACTCAAGTTCCCTCAGCTGCTCCTCATAAGACTTTCACTCTAGAGCATTCACGATGAGAGTGCCTTGGGAAAGTCTGTTTAAGAAGGGCAAAGCACTGCCCAAATTTGAGAGGTGAGGAGAAAAGTGTGAGAAACAGTCTTGTGAGCACCAAGAGGCTACAGGGAAGGGATCCGTGTAGCCCATGGAGAGATTATGTTGAAGCAGGGAAAGAATGTGAGAAGGAAGAGTGAGAGAACTAAGAGGGAGAGACAGTCTTAATGGCTAGCTACAGTCAATCCACCATAAGGGTATGTTTAGATGAGGGAAGATGTGTGCTCCTCCTTTAGACCCCTGCAAAGGCAGTCTGTCATTGTGTATCATCTGTCCTGGGGCTGCAGGCAGGAGCTCTGGCACCAACACTGACCTTCCCTGCTTCTCCCCTTGCATGGCTGCAGCAGCCACCAGTTTCGTGTGAGAAGAGTTTGTGGTTGGTGCTTTGGATGTGTTAGTAAGAGACCAGGACTCAGACTAACATGTGAAAAAGTACTTAGGTAACAATACACTTTTCTTCAACACGTGGAGTCGTTGCCAATTTTTGCCAAATTCAGAATGAATGTGACAGTACGCGAGGTAACATTTGTTGGGGTTCGGAGATTATTTTCTATCTCCCAGCACCACCTGGCATTACAGTAGAAACTCTGAATGAATAAACATTGCTTATCATTCTGTCAGTCACTCATCCTTCAGACAGAATCTGAAACATTAATGTACTCATCATCTTTGTCATTTGGCAATCAGGGACCACTTCATAATAACTGAGACAAAGACCACAGATTAAGGTCCATAGTAGAAGTGGGCAACAGAGATTTAGGAAGCTTAATGTATAATTCATTTTGACTAATGCTGGTGCAGGGAACGGAACTTGATGGGTTTGTGATTTCTATTTCTGAAATGTCTTTTTTGCACAAAGGTGTTGGATTTGTCAGTTAAATTGCTGCAAGCTCTTTTTTTTTCATGTTGTTTAAATGTTTAAGTTTAAAAAAGGGAATGATGAAGGGAACTGCATGATAAATTCATTTCTAGTGAGTGATTGATATACCGGTAGTGTTTGCTTGGATATTACTGGGGCAAGGGAAGTATATATGTGTTAGGATGAATGATAACTACTTCAAACATCTTGGGGCAATTCTGTCTGTTCCCTCCTCAAAGCAGAGAGATGCATCCAGATTCTCTAGTTTCTCATCTCTTATCACTGCAGCAATCATTACAACTCAAGTGGTGAGCACTCCTTGATAGCAGAAAGATCCAGAATCCTTGATTAAAATGACCCTTCTTAAAAGTCATCTTACCAGCAAAATTTCTTCTGGTTTGCAGGGCCCGCATGAAGGAGGCACTTGGAAGAGCAATGTCACTCTGATACAGAGTCTCTGCATCAGCACATGCACACTGTTAGGCTTGCTACTTGAACTGACAAGTAACAGAAAGTAAAAGTACAGTAAAGTTTGCTTTTCTATAATGCCTCAAAATTTCACACTGTTCAGGTGATGACACATTCAATGAGAGGCCTTTTTGGAGAGAGAAGCAAATGACTAGATAAAAGAATAAAAAGCCTAATGGTAAAATTAGCTCACTCAATTTTAAAGGGCTGGAAGTGTAGGGATAGGAATCTCAGGTAATATCTTGTGGTTTGTTTTTCTTCTGGTACAAACAGCTGAGTTCAACATAGTGTTTTCTCTTTTACCTTTTATCTTTTAAAAAATTATGCCCTTGATTATATTGTCACGGGGGACCCACTGGCTTCAATCCATTCTGATCCCTAGAATTGAGCAAACTCTCTGATGGTGATTCTGAAGGTCTACATAGCTTGTTATTAACCGCTGCCACAACCCTTTCCTTAGACATTTCCATTCCTCGAGCCATTTCTGTTCCTTGCTTTTGCTAAAAATGAAATCTCTGTGCTTTTGAATATTTTTTTGTCCTCCTTTACAGTCAGAACATTTTCACGAGTGGCAACTGAATGCAAGAAGCACTCACACAGACCTTTTCTGCTGAAAATGTCCTGCCCTTATCAGAGTATTTCTTGTTTTCTTTTGCTCTTTGTTTCTTAAAGTAGTCATAAAATGTCAAGTTAGTCTTACTCAGACTTGGAGACTCAAATCAGGAAAGCAAAGTGTATAAGTCAGAGAGCATTTCCGTATCAGATTCAAAGAAAAGGAACAGTTAATTTGGTGGGTCAGTTCTGTCCCAGTTTTCAAGGATGACGTAGGACTCCTCTGAAAAGACCTCTTGTGCCTTTTATAAAAGGATGGTTGCAGTCAATCACAAGGACACAATCAAGCTCCCATTTCTGACTTTGTAAGTCCTCATACTGATTTTCAGGAGAGTTGTAACATTTCTCAACATAAAGTCTTTTAGTCTTCATGTCCCTCACACTGAGCTTTGTCTCTGCATATCAGGACTGATGACTGCATGCATTTATTTGTCTCCAAACCTGTCTAATTCGTATTTCTGCTATAAGGAAATGTTTTTCTAAGCCATCATTTTTGCCATAAATATATTCCCTTGGCCATAGTGGACTATTTGCTCCAGAATCTTTTCATCTCAGAAATGAATATACATTTCAGGACCAGGTTTTCAAATATCAATTTGCTTCAGGAAACTTCTTATAAGCAAGTCTTAAAAGTCAGCAGTAAATCAGTCTTGTGTATTTTATTTCCCAAGGAATCAGATCCACTTTATTTGTTATCAAGCAAAACCCAAAGCATAATGTAAAAACCAAGACTGAATCAGAGAAGAACGTTATAAAAATACTGAATCTGTTTTTTTTTCTCTGGCAATGAGGAAAGATGTTCATTAATTTTAATATAAAAGAAACAATGATACAATAGTACAAAAAAATAAACTTGAAGGGTTCATGGATTTATTTCAAACACATAGCAAAATCTCAGCAGGTCACATTTATTTCCAACGGCATTTTTCCTTGCAATCAAAAAATATTGAAGTATATGTTAGCATCAGGATATTAAACTTGATATTTAAACACAATATTTAATCATTTGTTATTAACAAATACAGCAGGTCTGAAGTTTCTGACAGTTATGCCTAGAGGAATGTGAACATAGCATCACTAAAGCAAGTTCACCGCTCTCACTCCTCAATGAAAGCAGCGATCCAGCATACAAAAACCTGACATAACGTTTTAATACTCCCTGGCCCATCCACATCAAATGACACCCACACATCAAGTCTTTTCTTCTGAGGGAAAAATCCAGTCAATAGATTTTATTCACATCCTGCTTCCTCTTGGTCCTCCATCACGTAATGTGTAACCAATGCTCTGTTTCCAGGATCCTCCTGCACCGTGGAGGTGAAGAGGTAGCCTTTTCCCTAAATGTGTTTCCTGAATTATATGTGTTCTTGAGCATTGTCTGCTCACCTGTCTCACTCAGGAAGGACATATTCAGCCATCTAAATAAGCTCCAAGAGTCACCTTAGACACTTGGGGTTGCCTGAGACTGAGTCTGGCTGGATATGACTCAGAAGAAACAGAAACTCTCCTGGAGCAGCAGAGAGAGGACAGAAGGTGCAACCTTGGGCATTAGAGATCTATGCAAGCTCTTCCATCATTCCACTCAACTCAAGGTCTTCCTATTACCCTCATGAAACATATGAACAGCAGTATTTTATTTTCAAAACTCAACCAGTTTTTCATTAAAGCCCTTGAAACTTCCTTTTCTTACTCATACTTCCAAATTGCAGCTTTCATCTAGTCAGTTCTGAGCACCATAGGTTTTGAATATGTGGCAAGGAAGAAGAAATACTGTTTCCTTTAGCAGACACAGCTGCAGTTTTTTGAGACAAATGCATTCTTCACATTCAGAGTTGAAATACCTGATAATCATCTTTATGTGATTTTCCCCACCAAAATCCACAATAAAGGAATTTGTGTTCTGCTCAAAGGGAGAAGGTTAATCAGTGTTACATCTCTTGCAGATTAGCTTAATATGAGAAAATTGTTCCTGCATCAAATTCACAAATTTTACTCTCACAGACACATAAACATATTTGTTTGAGGCTTAAGTGCTAAATCACATCACCAGAAATTGCCATTTGTGTCAATAAAACCTCAGACATCTGAACAGCAGCTTAGCCTAGCTATATACTTGGAATCAATCAGATTCCAAACTCACATGCATGCACAGCATTGTCTGAACTTAAATATTTAGTTTGAGCCCATCTTCTCATCAACTGGTAAAAGAGAGAAATGGAGTTATGTGCAGCCATCGGGTGTTTAAAAAGCTTAGGTTTTCTTTTATGTTAATGTTAAATGCTCAAATAAACCAGTTTTATCTTTCAACTCTTTGAAAATATAGTTACTAGTGCAAATGGTGCAACCAGTTCAAATTTGATTTCTAGATGAACCCACTGATAAAGTAAGTGTTCAGGATCCTTTAATTAACATTCTAGAAAACTGCATTTAATTACTTCGTAAGCACTTATATCTGCATAAAGTTGCATTACATTGAATACGTCATATTTAAATTCAGCACTTACCTATAAATATGTATCAAATTTGCATTGCAAATGTCCTCATCCTCTGCTTTGTTAATCACAAATGTCCTATCTAAATGAATCCAAAAAGTGTTGTTCTGGCTTACTCACCAAATAGTTCTCTATTACATAAAATACGTATTACAGGACATAAATACAATAAAATTGTAGGTGAAGGTCTTCAGAGTAGTATAAATTATTACCAAAGTCAACAGAATGACTCCACTGAAATGAGCTGTCTGACCCAATGACAGCTGCTGTGACAGACATCAGCAGCTATGAGACAACATAAAAAAATATACATGTTTTAGTACTAAAAAAGCCTACTCACCAGTGTTCTCTTAAAGGCTCATCTGGAATTAGTGAGTGCTGATTTGAGTGCTCAAGTGGTGAGAAGGATACAGTAAACCTGTTTTCTGATGACTAGAAAATTCCCACTGCAAGATCTAAGCTGGTTGTCTTAAATGTAAATGCACATTAGTTAATATATGTAATGAATATCTGTGCTCAACGGCACTGCTTCGTTTAGGTTTGTCTGAAGTCAAGTTAATAAAAGGCTTGTTTAATTAAATGCAGCTTTCCGTGTTCTGCTTCAAATAGAAGAGTCAAATGAATATATAAATGCGTTGCTCAGCTCAGCTCAAAGAGTCATCACACTCTTCTTTCCAGATATCAGTCAGAGACACAGAAAAGGATCAAATTGAGTATCTGTGTCGTTAAATTATTGATGAAATGGTACTATCCATTACCACTGTGTAAAGAACCAGAAAACATGTTTTGAGCTGAACCTTCTTTGGTCATTTTTCAACACTGTTACATCAACATTGTCAAAAGCAGATTCCAGGCTTTCAGGTGTGAAAAAGAAATGCACATCAGAACTTTGTTTTTGTGAGTGTAATGTACGATGTAAGCAAGAACTCTCAGCCTTCCAGTGGGGAAGTGGGGATTACATATTTTCATTGCTCGGCTCATCTAGTTATACTTTGCATTACCACAATGCTTTTAAGTGCATAAGGACAGATGGTCTGTCCTGAATTTTATAGAAGAGGAAGTGCTACCTATGGAACAGGAGAAGCCATAAAAGAGGAGAGGCAGCAAGCAACGGAAAGTTAATGTATTCAAGGCAAAATCTGGTGAAATGATTAAAAATTCTATTATTCCATGAGCTGGATTCTGTTCCCTGCAGAAGAGATAAGAAGGATACATCAAGTCCACAAACATCAATGAAATCCGTGGTGAATCATAGAGGTTTCTGATGGGATAGTATGAACATTTTACATCCCAGTATTGAAATCTAGATTTCTGGCAGCTTCATTTAGCAGCTGCTTCAGCCATGCTGCCAACTCCATTCTTCTCACCATTGTCCTAGAGCAGTCCTTATGAAGACTTTTTTTTTTTCAGAGTAAAATGAACAACTCTCTTTGCACACCATGAGTTTAAGAGAGAGCAATGGTGCCATTGCATATCAGCTGCCTTACTTCCAAACCAGTCATATGCTGTTTGTCTTCTCTGAGAGACGCCTGGCTGCTGCTGTTCCTATGTCATGCTTCATTCCCATAAAATGGTCACATTTTTCTTCTGACTGTGGTCTAATGTAATGCTCTTGTAATAACATTTCCTGTAAGCATGTTAGAGAGCAGGTACATATGTCAAGAGTAAATAGGAAATGAACAAAATTGTTCCTCCGTTACAAACTCAGAGTTTAATTAGGCACTGAACCCACTCAGTACATATCAACATGTTAAGCAGAAAGATCACATGCAGCAACTACACATAGGCATGCACACTGAGGGATGGCCCTCCTGCAAAGCCAGATTTGTGCAATTTGTGACAAGAAAGCGATGGATACCTGGGTTTTGAGGATGTATCAGCCCAGCACCAGAAGCTACAGTACATTGCTCCTGCTGTGATGAGAAGTGCAGTGCTCATCCAGCCCACATAGAGAGCAGCTCCCAGTTCTCGTTTCAGTGGCACAGGGACTTCCGGATCATAGAAGTCATGGATGATGCTCCCTCCAGTCCAGGACACAGGGACTAGAACAAGGATACCTGTCAGAAGAAAGGCAACTCCAGCTGCCAGTATAAAGATACTGATGTCCTGATGATTCTCCTTGGTCCTGTGAGTGTACTTCACACCTACAATGGCCATCAAAAAGGAAATGATTGACAGGATCACTGCAATGCACATGAGGGCTCTGAATGCCTCCAAAGGTGGGGGGAGAGCCAGAATAGAGTCATAGAATTTACACTGCAGCCTGATGCCCAACTGACTGATGCAGTCCATCCATAGTCCTTCCCAGATGGTCTCAAACACCACAATGTTGCCATCGATATAGGCAGAAACTCTCCACTGTGGCATAACTGTGGCTGCCAAAGTCCCGACCATGCCAATACCTCCAAATATTAGACCAGTGATTTGTAACACACAGCAAGCCATGCTTCTTCTGAAAAAGATACCTCTAGCAAGGTGGCCTAGAAAGTCTTCCAAAACCACCGCTTAGTGGAAGAAACACAAAGTACGAGAGGGAATGTATTCTCCAGTAGTCTCCTTATATGGCAAGTTGTTGGGATTTCTTTAAAAGCAGCTCTCTCCAGTTTGAGGTTCAGGCAGGTGGAAATCCATTTCTGACTGGCTAGAAGGACCTGCTATTTGTTTGCTTTTTAATCTCCTCTGACTACAGAGCCTACCCATCAAGCCTAACAAGTTTACAGCCAATGGGAAACTGGGAGGGGTGTGTCATAGTTGATTTTACTGCTTCTCATAGTGTGCATGCAGTGATGTTATCATTATATACGTGTCAGGGATTCAATTAAAGGTACCTAATCGCAGTGCTAACAATTTCTTAACTGCAAGATTGCAGCTATGTTATAATTTAGTACAGAAAGTCTGAATTTCCATTTCTTACTATATTATGTAAAATTAGTCAGTACGCTTGCTCTTATGGCAAAAGGTAAGCTTGAACTTGGAGTGGGACTTACTTTCTAAGTGCTGCAGCCCTGGGAAAGCATCTGATTTATTTTTATTTAAACCAAGTTAGGAAGTACTTGGTGTAACTCTTTAATGTTGATTCCTCACTTTCATCAAATACAAAAGTATAATCATGATATTAGACAGGTATGGGAAAGTCAAGTATTCCAATCAACATCAAAGCTTTACTCCACCAGCTGCATAATTTGCAAGAACAACAAAGAAAATAGTTGGCAGAGTTTCACAGCTTCTACTTTTGAATCCACAAGTAAGGTTGCTGTTAGGAAATAATCCTCTATGAGAATCTCCACATTTAAAGAATATTGCTGCCATTATGTTCCATACTAATGATCTTCTCCAGGTAACATTAAGAAGGGTTGGAGGCAACTGCCTAATGTGCAAAGGATGAGCTTTTCTTTCAGTGTACGATGCATGTTGAAATTCAGAGATCCCTCCCTCCAGCGTGAATCTAGCCTGCACAGATAGCTACAAGTCTGGACAAAAAAGCACGCCAAAGACTCATTTGCCCTGGGCAAGTTAGGAATAACTGCTGTATTATGGGTTTTTTACTTTCTTCTCACTACCTTGAGATAATAGTATATGATGACAACTCATGGGTGTTTTTGAAATGGATGTTTCTGGTTACTCCAGGTCTTTGAACCAGTGGGGCTAGTAAAAAAACTCAAAACAACAACAAAAAAACCCAAAACAAACAAAAAAAAAAGAAGTATTGACCCACTAGAGACAAGGAAAGCCCCTGGAAGTGCTGTCGAAGATAGACATATTCCTAGATTGCTTGCAGGTTGTAGCATTGTGGGCTCTGTATGTTTGGAAATATTAGACATTGCCTTTGATGGTATTAGTTTAGTTACAGCCTTAGGTATCTACACAACATAATAAAAGTAAAAGCTAAAACACATGGAAAGGAATGACCCATCAAAACCACTCATAACCCACAAAATGCTCTCCTTCCCACATTACTAAATGTAAGGAAGGAGTGTCAGATAATGTGAGTTATGCAGTATAATGCTACATGGCCATGTGGAATCATTGCAAGGAATCTGGACAATTCATTTTTGCCTTCAAGTCTGCCAGACAGAGTCTGGAGAGAAAAAAATGTCTTAAGCTGAGATGTGAAATGTAACCTTTAGAAACTAAATACATGGGATTTTTTTTCTTATAGAGAGCTTCATCACTCTTCTGCAGACAAAAAAAAAAAAAAGGATCCTATGATGTAGGAAACTCAAGGCACTTTGTGCAATGCCACAGAGAAAGGGGTGACAGAGCTGAAATCAAAGTTATAGATGGTTACCTGTCTAAAAGAGGGTCATTTCTCTGGCAGGAGACCGCTCTGTTAGAAGAAGAGTGCACATAAGACCTGTGCTATTTCACTTCAGTACACTATTCATTTTGCAGGACTTTTTAACCTCTGAATTCTCAAAACTATTTTTTAATTTGTTATATTAACTTCAAAAAATAAACCAAATTATCATGGAAAAGTCCTGTCAAAACTAGCCTTTAAATGTCTATTTTTTTCAACAGAAGAACTTGGTGCAACATTTTCAGGGAGCCAGCTCTTGAAGCTACACACAGCTAGAGAACAGACCACGCCCTGAATCTGTTTATCTGACTGTCTTATCTACCAGGATTGGTCTAAAATCATTTTTTCTTACATGACTTTGGGAGGATCAGCTATTGAGGTCATGTGTAAAATTACAGCCTGTGACAGACCATAATATAGAAGAGGAACTGCTCACAGAAATACTATCGAAATGCATCATATGCTAGTTGTATACCAATACATTCAGAGAGCTCTAAATGTTTGAGCGGGGTTTTGATCTTTATTGGAAGTAGTACCTATGATGAGTGACATCCAGCATAGGTGTAGGCATACACCCAGGCTACACTGCTGTATGTACAGTCCAGTGGTAGGATGGTTCTCATTATTGAAACCTGTGGTGAAGGAAGCAGGGAAGCAAAACAATAAATGGAAGTTTTGAAACTTGAAGATAAATTTCAGAAATGAAAATGAGCTGCAAGAGACAGGTAGAAAAAAGAAATACATCAACAAACACTACTGATATTTTGGAAACTCATGAGGACTAGAAGATCTCATCAACCTCTTAAATGCCAATGAGTTCCTGGCTTTGCTAATCACTGGAAGAATTATCTTCCACTGAAAAGTCCTGTGTTTGAATTAGATTGGAGGAATCTCCTATGCCCTGTATAACCTGAAGAATTGTACTTCCATTTGAAGGCTCATCTCACCTCTCAGAAAGAAATGCTCACTTGACTGAGTTACTTCAAAATCTCTCTGACAGCATACAGCTGTTAAAATAGAAATAAATACATGCTTGCACGGTGGGCATGGCAGATGAAACAGCATTAGTGTCAGGTGAGAAATAATAAAAGGAAAGCTCTATTTATACCTGACTAGACTTTAGAAGTCTCCTCATTCTGTGTATCATCCGTCTGTTATGCTATTTGGACACTTATGTGCCTCAAGACGGGAATACCTGTTCTTATGCAAACATATCCACCCCAAAATTTGCCTTCAAAGAGGAAAATAGACAACTGAGGAAGCATTTAGCCTTTACACCTAATCTTTCCCTGGATGTCTGTTTAGATTTACATTTTCTCCACCCTTCAAATCAGGATGTTCATATCAAACTTTTCCTGGGGCAGTACCTTCTGTTACTTCCCTTTTAAAATGCTGATCCCCATTGAAAATAAGGAAGTAAAGCATCTCGAGTCCACACGATAAACTGAAGCTGTCAATGATCCACAGTGCCTAATTAATGTAAACAATTGCCTTACAGAAAACACATTTCATTGGTCATTGCATATCTTCTATGTACATTGAATTTTGGAATCCTTATACATATACATGCACTTCTATGTAGACAAATAGACTTTAATCTTGTACAAGTGTACAACTACAACGTAGATAGATCATTATGACCTCCCATCACAAATAGATTGGTTATGCCACAGCCTAATGAGCTAAATTTAAGGTTCAGTAACATTTTTGAACAGGAAATTCTGCAGATTTATCAAAAGTACACTTTAGGTTAGTGATTACTAAGAGTTATAGTTAAGTCTCTAACTCCCAGAGGTTGCAGTTATCTAGTAAGACTGCAAAGCTGACTAACCACTTGTACAATCTGGCAATGGGGAGTTCAGAGGCTGTGGCTCTGCAGCCATACTGTCCCCTTGGGCAGAGGTGCTCAGCAAAGCCACACAGACCTACAACATCTTCTACATGTAAAATCTGCTTTAACCATGCAATGAACAGAGTTAGGATTGTCTGAGACAATTTGTTTTGGAAACACGTGTGAATGACACCAGTTCCTTTCTGCTTGTGAGTTCTACTACATGCTTGACCATTCATTATGTGGTGGGGTAACCACTTTGTTTTCAACTGGTTACAAGGTCTCATCAATGAAATCATAGTTGATAGTTTCATTATTTTTTATAGTATTTTGATTGACTATAGTATTTTGATTCACCTGATTGGTGAAGAAAAGGGTTACATTGATTCTGTTTTAATTTGGGAGAAAATAGACTGAATCACTAGAGGCCTTTTTATTTGTGCTGATTTTAATATTGGTGCCTGCACATATGTTAAAAGACGAAGGCACATCTTCTTCCCTCTCTCTCCAAGCCTGACACATTTTGCAGCAAGAGGAACATCTGTTCAGTGTAGCTTAGAAAAGGATTTCCCCCAGACATGTAACACGCACTGTACTTCGGCACTGACCTGTAACTCTAGCTTTGAGGCAACTCATAACTGACAGTTGAATTGAAAAGAACTAATATTTATTTTCCATGGTCTTCTTCACCGTGCTTGAAATTCACAGTCTGACAAAATTGCCAGACTCTTAGTGATACTGTGTCTGAGGACATCGTGGATGAACTCAAGTTCCGTGTAATAAAACCCTACAGTAATAAAATATTAAATACTCCTTTGAGCATTTAATCCATCTAAACTGCTTCAGGCTTTTACAAGGTATTTTTCACCTCAATACTTGTGTATAGGGAACAGCCATCATGATAGAAATAGAAACTGCCAGAAAATATGCTAGCTGTTTAATGACAGGATGTCAAAGCATTCCTCTAGAAAATATTTGGGGGAATTTGATTATGTACTTCACATTAGACTCTTGGAAATGTAAGAGTGGCAAATTCCCAAGGCAATATTGATTGTTTTCATAAGAGTTAGCAGCAGGGTATATAGTTAGGTTATTACTGAATGAAGCACAAGGGGACTCATTTGTTTACATTATTTACTAAGAAGGAATAGTAGAGGAGGAGAAGTTATACTGTGGCAGTGGTAGCCTAAAGATAGATGAGAGACAATATTTGTAGAAAGAGGTAATAGATTTTATTAGACTACCTGATACAGTTAGAAAAAAACTCTGAGGTTCAGAATCGTGAGAGCTTCTGGAACACAGCATAATATACCCTTGAACTAGCTTTCCAGTAACAAAGCCGTTCAGGTAACTAAACAAGTAAGTTTCAAACTTTGAAGAACAAGATTTCTTTTTATCATTCTCAGTCATAATTTGGGCTCCTCCTTGTGCAATCCTCTCCCACTTACTCTTTTTCCTCTCTCAAAACCCACCCCCTGAATATTGCTAATTACACTATTGATTTCCACCTCCAAAAGAAACCCTAGTATCATGAGCTCCACTACCACTAGCCTGAACCTTGTGAACCCAATGACACCCCCAAATTTGCACACAGTGGGGTCACCCTCTACCCCTACACTCTCCTCTTTCTCTCTCTTCCGAAATCCAGACTCCTTTATCAAACCTCTATGCTTCTGTCCAGGATGTTCCATTATTCCTCACTCCTTAGGACTGGGATTCACCTCTTCCCCGTGAGACTTTGGATGACTTTCTCTGGTTGGTAAGCTGGGTGTCCTCTAGGAAAGAGCAGTATAGCCCCTGCCAGTTGGGCTTGCATGAGTGGCAGAGTTCATCTCCCAATTTACCTCAGTTCCCCTTCAAAGAGAGGAAAAGGAGAGGATGTGGAGGACAGGGAAAGCTGTGCCCAGCCAACCAGCTGTTCCTGTATTCACACTAAAGAACCTCTTCCTGGAAGTGATAAATCACTTCGGATTTCTGCTGGCACAGACATCAAAGCAGGAGTATTTCACATAAAGCAATTAATTTTTGTCACTTGCTTTCAGAACAGCCTCTCCAGTATCATGAATAGTAGCAGCTCCAAGGATGCACTACTGCCACTGTAATTTTGCACATTGATACATCTTACTGAGAGTGATGTGTGTTTGCACAGTGACAGTCCACAAGCCTACAAGGGCATGAATGATTCACCAGTGTGGGCACCCTATTTCACCCCAGAGACAATCCAGACCTGTTCTGAATTGCTGCATGCTTTGTAAGCAATCAAAATATGAACTCTTTTGTCCATGATCAAGCAGTAGCTGTCTTCATTACAGATCTGAAATGTGTAGATTCACAGAGTGCAATACTTCAGAAGAAAGCAGAATGTCTAATAACTATTTCTGCCAACTACATACTGGGAGTTAAGGGGCTGGAAGTAAGAAAAGAGAAAGAAAAAAAATAAAGAACAGCCTGATACATGCAGACTGACTGAAAAACAAGTATAAAATGGAGGAGGGAAAGGCTTGAGCAAATCTGATGCTTTCATGTTGGAATGGAACGGAGCTCACATTGCGAGGCAGAAAATGGCATGAAGGATCATTAAGATGAGAGGATCTGTATCCCTGCAGAAGGCCATTGCCAATGAGGTGAAAGTGCCTGTGGCATTGAGGGGAAGTAATTGCTCTGATCCTGATCACATTCTTCTTTATCAATTAGACTGAACGATTTAGGGATCTGAATGTGAACAAGGCTTAAAAATCTCCTTAAAACCCTTCCTTAGAAATTTTCTGGAATGTGAGTCCCATGAGGAAGGAGAGATGTGTAGGTCGGTATTCAACTGGATGAATAGTTCTGCAGAGAAAGTATTTGATAGAAGAACAGAACAGGTAACCAACCATCAAAGAAAAAATATCTAAGAGATCAGAAAATTTAAGAGGACAACGAGCCTCAATAAAAGTCAATCCAAATAAGGCTATTTGAAAAAACAGAATAACAAAAGGTGTTACAGGACTACAAATAATACAGAACAGCAAGGGAAGAGTTGTGCTAGGTGGTCAGAAAGGTAGTTAGCCCTTCTCTTCTTTGAATTTGAGTAACAGCAAGGATATAGAAAAGGGAGAGCGCAACACAACTACCAAACTGTACCCAAGGTAGATAAAAGCCCTCAAAATCTTTATGAGTACAAACTGAAGGGAGTAATTTCCACTGAGGGAAATTCAACATATGCAGTTCCAAATCTAACAGCAAGGACTATTAGCGTATGTGTCAAATGGGGAATGATACTTTGTGTCTGGAGAACAGCAAAACTACGAGATTGAGTGGGGAGGTGAAAAACTCTGTGCACAACCAGAAACCCATTAGACAGAATCTAATAGTATAAGGTTTCTAAAAATCCATTTCAAGGAAAAGAATAAATACCTAGAAGTAAATGGAAAGTTCAATAAAGTACAGCATGGACTTAACAAAAATAGATTCAGATTTTCTTTGGAAACATTTTTAGAAAATAAACGATGAGAAAATCTAATTAGTTTGGACTTTATTAAAACATCTGACACAGCAGTGGGAAATTACCAGAGACACTGAAGGGATGGAGAAGAGTAGAAATAATGTAACGTGTATGCAGAATCTATGATTGAGTAAAACAACAAAAGGATGTATTGGAAGGAGAACTATTGTGTTCCCATTTCCATTAATTTCTGCTACTGTTAGAGTCAAGGATTTCTCTGAGGTCTCACCTTCCTACCTTGTCCTGTTTTTGGCTGGGATAGAGCTCCTTTTCTTCTTAGTAGCTGGTACAGGACTGTGTTTTGGATTCAGTGTAAGAATGATGTTGATAACACACTGATGACTCAGTTGTTGCTGAATAGCACTTATTTCAAGTCAAGGATTTTTAGTTTCCTATGCTCAGCCAGTGGGAAAGTACACAAGAAGCTGGGAGATACCATGGCCAGGAGTGCTGATCTGAACTAGCCAAAGGTATATTCCATACCAAATAGTGTCATGCTTGGTATATAAACTGTGGGAAGTTGGCTGAGGGGGAACAATCACTGCTCAGAAATCACTCAGCAGTGGTGAGCAATTACATTGTATATCACTTGTCTTTCCTTGGTTTTCTGTATCTATTTTTTTGTTATTTTCTTTTTCATTATGATTATAATTATTATTAACCGACAATTATCTGTTTTATCTGTTTTCCTTCCAATTATCCCCATACCACAAGGAGGAGAGGGAGGGTTGTGGGGAGTGAGTAAGTGCCTTCGAGGTGCTTAGTTGGGCTTAAAGCATGACATACCGTTGGGGATCTGGCAGTAAATAAGGAACTGCAGTAAGGAAATTTGCATTAGGCAGCCAGCTGGTCAATGTACTGTCAACAGTTAAGTCCCACAGTGAAAGAAAGCTTGTCATCTTGACATCTAGAATAATAGAAGTGCAATGCATTTAACATACTGAAGGAAGGTATTTGGTTGGTTTTGTGAATTATTTAGCCCATGCTATTATACCCTGCAACAAGTGTATTCAGTGGATTCAGCAGTGGTGAGGCTTCCTCTGGGGTTCTTTCATCAGTTTTGAGCACCAAAGTTAAAGAAAGGGGTGGAGCAGACAAAATCAGAGGAAATAAACAACTAATGGGAGAAATTTAACAGGTATGCCAGTCAGGAAAGAATTAGAGATTACTAAAATAAGCAAGAGAGGTTCAAGAGGCCAAGAGTCCTGCATCTTGGAAGGAACAGCCCCATGCACCAGTACAGGCTGGGGGTCAAACTGCTGAAGAGCAGCTCTGCAGAGAGAGACCTGGGAGTCCTGATTGATAATAAGCTAAATATGAGCCAGCAATGTGCCCTCATGGCCAAGAAGGCCAATGACATCCTGGGATGCATCAAGAAGAGTGTGGCCAGCAGGTCAAGGGAGGTTCTTCTCCCCCTCTACTCTGCCCTGGTAAGGCCTCATCTGGAGTCCTGTGTCCAGTTCTGGGCTCCTCAGCTCAAGAGGGACAGAGAACTTCTAGAGAGAGTCCAGCGCAGGGCCATCAAGATGATCAGGGGACTGGAACATCTTTTATATGAGAAAAGGCTGTGGGAACTGGGGCTGTTTAGTCTGGAGAAGAGGAGACTGAGGGGAGATCTTATTGATATTTACAAATATATAAAGGGTGGGTGTCAGGAGGTTGGGATATCCCTCTTTGCTATGGTATCTAGCAACAGGACAAGGGGTAATGGGATGAAACTGGAACAAAAAAAAGTTCCACTTAAATATAAGAAAAAACTATTTCACTGTTCAGGTGAGGGAGCCCTGGCACAGGCTGCCCAGAGGGTTTTTGGAGTCTCGTTCCTTGGAGGTCTTCAAGACCCTCCTGGACATGTTTCTATGCAACCTGATCTAGGTGAACCTGCTTGAGCAGGGGTGTTGGACTAGATGATCTCTGGAGGTCCCTTCCTAATCCCTACCATTCTATGATTCTATGATTCTATGAAATGGTAACAGTCTTGAAATAATGGACATGGCTGCCTGCTTTAGAGAAAAACGGTACTCTTTTCTATGCCTGCTACTGATGGGACTAGAAATAATAGAGTAGCCTTAGTCTTCAGAGGGGAGATTTAGTTTAAGCTTCATGAAACCCTTTTTAATGAAAATTCTAATTAAGTACCAGAATAGACTGCTAAGGACACTGCAGAGTAGCCACCTCTGGAAGGTTTTTCTGCACAAAAGTCTCTCAGGAATAATTTTGACGTATTTATTCATTGAGAAGAGCAATGGAGTAGTTAATAGTTATGACCTTTTCTAAAGTGAATTCCACTTAACACTGTTTTCTCATTTTATTTGTTCTCTTTGACACTACATGAATCAGCACCCACCAGTGAAATGAACTGCTGATGCTGATGGGACTCTTGATTATAACCAGGTAAGGTAGTTGACATCAGCCTTCTCCTAATTTCTCAAGCAATGCATATTTAGGACTGCAAATTATCTATACTCTTTAGTTATCAGTTCCTTGCTAAGATTTTGAAGAGAAGTATTATGCCCAGCAGGTCCACAGGGCAGAGGGATGAGTGGGAAGGCCACATAGTTAGCAAAGTATCATCCTGATTTTCTGCCTAGGGATTGATCTGTGGTAGAATCACAGCCAAAGTCCAAGGGCTAGAAGCATCCAAAACACAGAATGGAGATGGACATTGGTTGAGGAGCTCCGTTCAGGGGCTCTACCCTGGTCTGCAAGGCAAGACTGTAATAGAAGACATGACTGTGTCAGGACTGTAGGTACCGCTAAGGATTTTCACAAGGCTGGAGTAACCCAGCACTGCCCTTCTTCTAGCTCATCAAAAAAGGAGAGCTGTGCGTCACATTTCATACTCAGAAAGCCCATCATATTTGCGATGTTAGGTCAGACTATGACCTTTGGTTGAGGGCTTAAATCCCAGACAAGCCTGCTGTTTCTTTAAGCACAAAGATACACAGAGTGCAGGACTCTGGAAGTGGGGACAGTACCTCCAAGCATAACTAACACTGGTCCTGGTCTCCTGCTGCTCTGTTGTCACCTGCCCCTGACAGTGGCAGCAGGAGATCCCCATACAATGTCAAATTGACAGAGTAAGGCCATTCTTATAGTTCAGTAGTGAGCCTTCCTGATTGTGAATCTGAAGATATGACCTCTCTTCTCCCTGCTCTTATCCTTTACTAGTTATATTTAAATTTTGAACACAAAGCAAGTGGCCTACAGAAACACTTTCACTATGTATATTCAAAAACATGAAGGAGTATTCCACCTACTCAGTACTGCACCTTGAAAAGACAAATCCATTATATGCAGTTGACCTTACTGCATTTGCAGATGTATGATAACCTGATGTGTCAGATGATTCGTTCTCATACAAAATTGTGAAACAGGAGCTCACACACACTCAGGCTCTGTTACGGCTCTAACTTGCCTGCACAAAACAGCTCCTGAAACTTCAGCTCTGCTGCCACCCAAGTATTCATCACCTCACTGTCTAGCTGTAATGAGAGCAATGCCTAGTAATGCAGGTGACAGCTCTACCCTCTAAACCCCCACAATACTTGCAGCAACAGTGGGAGAATTGCAGAAGAGGCTCATTATAAATAAAAGCCCAGTTGCTCAGTCAGAGAGCAGCGATTGAAATCTTGCAGCTTCATTCATCTGAGTTAAATGAGCATTACTCTCCTCTTCTCTCCTGCAAGCTGTGCATTCATTTACACAGCACAGAGGGCACCAAGTGGACCTGGAAAGGTTCCACATCCATTTTACATTGCAGGAATACATACAAGCACCCAAAGTGGAGGGCAAACGGGAACCAGCTAAACACACTTTGTTTCATTTATGAAGGAAATTCTACTTATTACTCAAATTAATTTTTTTGTCTATAAGGACACAAATGGGTTCTAAATTACAGGATACAATATTTGAAAGTTTATTGCTTCAGGTAGTTGTTTTGTGCTTATATAAATGCCCCTAGATGGGACTCTCTGCTCAGAATACTCAGGGTTTATTTAACTCACAAAACTGAGGGAGGCCAGCTCTGTTTAAATTGGAAGGTTTCATTTCTGTTCTCTTGAATATATGGTATATATATGAGAGATATAATTTAAGGGAAATGGCTGGATGTGCATGGTCAGTACTTAAGTAGGAATGTGTGTATGTAACACTAAGGTGATTAGTTTGCAGCATACACAGGATCTCTAAGGGAGGTTTTCAAACACTTCACAGTGCCTCTCAGTCCTGGCCTCTCAGGACTAACAGGAACACGGGTCCTGTTAGTCCTGTGGGGAGTTTTGGAAGCCTTCTTATAGTCTTCTTGTACCTCTTTTTGTTTGTACAACTAGATTAGTGTGTGTATTATCTCGATATTATCCATACTACTAGCAGTAGTGTTCTGTGTACACAGGGCTTTTACAGAGATGTCACATACATCTCACTTTTAATTGAGGCTTGCCTCACACCTATGAATGAAGACTGTGTGAGTCAGTCTGTGTTTTGACAGCAGAGATAACTACAGTGCACCAGTATCTATATGTCATGTCTGAGTAAGATCTTGTACTTACCTTTTAGAGAGATGAATTAGGCAGGTGACTTTATAATAGACATCATTAAAACCCTGGTGTTCTGAATTGTGAATTCTGTGTAGGATATTCACAAAGTGCTGCTAACAGCAGGATCTCTCCTCCACTCTCTTTCACCCATAAAAGAGATTGGACGAGCATGTGAACACTAATGAAGGAACTAAACAAAAATACATCCACACAGAAAGATCATGCACATGACACAGATACATATCATAGAATCAAATATTTGCTTTAAAAAAAGGAGGAAACATAAAATAAAATTACATAATTGAGCACATCTTGCTGTGTATCTTACAAACACCATGAAGAGAGTTCTAGAGCAGATTTTGATTTCTTCTAGTTTGTTCAAAGTTGCATCTTACAAAGGGAAGAATTTGCTTCCAAACTTTTACACAGTAATAGTCCAAGGAATTTACTAGAGAACTACAGGTGGCATAATAAACTTTCTATAAAATATTTAAAAAACAATTGAACTCTAGAACAAGAATGCTGTTCTCCATCAAAAACCACAAATTGAATTGCGTTCCTAGTTCAGTCAAAGGCAAAATTCCATTGATCTGCTTGAGTCTGGAGTTACACTTTACATCCCAGTTACAAAATTCTATTAAAATATTACTACTATTGATTAAATTGGGTAATCTATTAAATTAACTTTTATAGAATTATTATTTTTCAGTAAATTAATCTTTTTTACATTGTAGCTTATCAAAGGTGTGTGATCTTACTATAAAGACTGACTAGCTTGTTTTAATGTGAAGCATGAGAAAATACTATCGCTGCTCATTTTCTAGGCATAAGCTCAAGTGAATGGGCCTCAGCAAAATTATTGGCCTGATTTTATAAAAGTCTCTTATTTAAAAATATGTATAACACAGAGTCCCATGGCAGGTAACCAGCACAGTGCTTGTGATCTGTGCAAGGAGTTTGCAAGGGAATACTGCTACTTCTAAAAAGAAGGATGTGAACTGGTTTGACTAGTATGTATTACAAAAGAAACATTAACTTTCACCAAAAAGACAATATTTAGGATGAACATAGAGCTATGTTTATGCTTTGAAATCACAGAATCTTAAGGGTTGAAAGAGACCTCAAAAGATCACCTAATCCAATTTTTCATGTATTTTAGCTTACCTTCCCCTGCTGAATAAATTCTTCATTAAACCTATAGTAAATCAATTACTTTTAAATCATTATTATCTTGTCCTTATTCACTACTATCCCCTCTTTCCCAGGCAGGAAAAACAAAACTCCAAACAGCTGCTTACTTCCCCTCCTCTTTGCAATAGGCCAGGATTTCATATCACAACAGAACTTTAAGACCTTTGTCACCATTTCACACATCAAATGCAACCCAAAGCAAAGCCATGCAACCCAAAAGCTGTTCCAAGTTACTACTAAAATAATCTTTCAATGCATTAAAATTGTCCATGCTGCAGCAAGTTACTACTAAAATAATCTTTCAATGCATTAAAATTGTCCATGCTGCAGCACTAGCCACAGCAGATCACACTGGAGATAACTACAGATCTGAAACACTGTCCCAGCAGCAGAGCAGTTACAGGGCAGAAGGCAAAGGCAGCTTTCTAGCTACCCTTTTTGGGCAGAAGCTCAAAATCCATCCAGACAGACTGAACACTTCAAAAACAGGAAAAGACAGGAGCCATCTAGACATACTGACTTTTGGAGTATGCGATTTCAGTCTCCCTGTGCTGAGTCTGAGTGGGATACTGGGCTGGTGCAGAATATCCATAGCTTCTGATTTTCTCACAACAGCAGTAAAAGCAACAGAATATGGCTCCAGCAGCAACAAGGCAGAAGGCAGACACCCAGCCCAGGTAGAGGGCCTCTCCAAGCTCCCTTTTCTGTGCGACATTGATAGCAGGGTTGTAGAAGTCACTGATGATAGTGTTGGCAACCCAGCAGACTGGAATGAGCTCGACGATACCCGAGAGGCTGAAGAGGAACCCAGCTGTCAGAATAATATAGCCCTTGGCTTGCCAGCTGCTCTGTGTGCACCGTGTACACTTCATCCCGATAATGGCAACCACGAAAGCGAGGAACGAGAGCACTGACCCAGCACACATCAGCCCTCTGGATGCCTGCAGGTCCGGTGAGAGGGCCAGCACGGAGTCGTAGACCTTGCACTGCATCCTGATGTTGGCTTGTCTGATGCAGTGCATCCAGAGGCCTTCCCAAATGGTTTCAAACACGATGATATTGCTCTCAATAAAGGCAGACACCCTCCACTGAGGCATGCCTGTGACAGCAAATGTCCCAATCATGCCAAGGCCACCAATAAGCAGCCCAGCAATCTGTAAAGCACTGCTGACCATGTTGCTTTTGGAAGGTGAGCACCCTTCAGCAGGTTCCTTGAGCCAGGCGTGCACTGCTAGCAAAAAAATGAGCAACTTTTTCCCAAAGTCCTTGTCCGTTGTACAAAGAAAGTTTCAGAGTCAGTCTGCACAAAACTTTAAATCAGCGTGAATCTGGCACACGCTACGTGGGACTTGGCTGCGTCTTCATTGCCTTTATAATTCCCCTGACTCAAAGAGGCAAACTGAGCAATCAAGTGGAACAACTTTCCAAAGCAAGAGAAAGGACAGGGTGTGTGTAAACCAGCAAGAGTCACTTAGAATAAATGTGCCTTCTGAGGAAAATACTTTGCATTGAAGCCATTTATTTATTTATTTTTAAACAACAACAACAAAAAATAAAAGCCCTACATTTAACTTTACCTATTGTCTATAGGTAAGGAAATGGACTGGTCTCAATAGGCAGACAGGGGTTCACTGCTGCAGTTACTGAAACTGTTGTACTGAACAAGCAAGAATACTCTGCCTTGGTTCAGCTCGATGGCAAATTGCCAGGAGGAAAGTAGAGCTGTGCTCCCTGCCACAGGGCCTCTGCTCCCAAAAGTACTTTTGTTCTGAAGCTTGAAGGAGAGTACTGCAGTGACAGGATCAATGAACAAAGCAAATCAAAGCGATAAAGTAACTCTAATCTGAAACAGTTCTGTAGAGGATAATCAAAGTTAAAAATGACCATTTAAGAGGCAGAAAGGAATGATAAAAGACCTCAATCCTGCTAATACCTGTACACATATATAGCTTTATAGATTTCTGTTGCTTTATCAAGCATTATGGGAATAGATAGGCTTTTGGAGATATCCACATGCTAAAATGATTGCACAATCAGATCTACAGAATGGCGATTTAAGCTTGTTTTCCTGTGCAAAAGTGAACCCAAATATAACTCTGTGATGGAACCTCATGCAATGGAAAGTATTTGCTCTCAAAATAAAGACCTATTAGAGCTATTTGTGTACAAAAAATACTTTAGAAAAACATAATTTTTTTAAAAATAATAATAGCAATCAACCTGATCTAGGTGGACCTGCTTCTGCAGATTGGTTGGACTAGATAATCTCTAAAGGTCCCTTCCAACCCTACTATTCTATAATTCTATTATTATTATTATTATTATTATTAGAATGGCTAAAATGTTCATTCAAGAGATCTGGAAAATGTCAGGTGAAGAGATTTTGGAAGTCAGAGCAAAAAAAAACACAGTCAAAAATCTAAAGGAAAAATAATCAAACCACGCAACAAAAAACAGGCATGTAACAGTGGATTCTTTTTACAAATTCTTATAGCTACAAATGAATATGAAATATTCGGACTGATCTCTGCATGTGCCTTAACATGGAAAATAAAAGATTAGACCTAAACTAGGATTTTTTGATATGAAGTATTACTCCATCTATTATGACAATAATTAATTTCTTACACTGCAAAAGCAATTTAGGATATAACTAGCTAGATATTAAAATGCTCGTCTCCTGCTACTCATTTGAACTTTCTTGCCTCTATTTCTTTTCTTGTCATTTATATAACTTCAAAAATAGAAAGTAAATGCAAAAAGAAATAGAACAGTGCAATGCTAAATATGCCAGCTTCTTGTCATGTCAAAGACATGCCAAGATAAAGATAGAAGTCTCACATGTAATATTTTACACTCTCTAAGTGTGTTTGTGTGTATGCGTACGTGTGTTTGTGTAAAAGTACACTTAGGAGACAAGGGAAACTAAGAAGCACTCTACAAATTTTTCTATACTCAGTTTGTCTTCCAGATCCACATGCTTTTCCAATCTCTGTAGCAGGCTGCTGTTGATAAAGACGTGCTATGATGATGAAGACAGGTAACCTCTTCTTCTGTTTCTGGTCCCTTGAGTCCTGATTTGTGGCCAGGCAACTTTCCATTATGCCCTTTTGGTTTTGTTTATCTCTCTGAAATCAAACCTGCTGTCTTCATGTCTTTTCTAACACAAAGGCACTGAGAGCCTTGACCTGAAAAACGTAGTTAGTCTGATGACAGCTCCAGGAGCATTGATAAGGGATTGATACCAGAACTCAGAGATTTCTCTTTTTTTTTTCCTAACCCTAAATTCCTGTCCTCACTTGTTATTTTATATAGAAGCGTGATTTGAGCTGAAATTGCAAGCAAATGGTTAAAAGTTTAAAATGCTTAAAAGTTCTAGTACTTGTGCAGACACCTGCAGCCAGAGACAGTAAGAATCAGGCTGAGAAGAAAACAAGGAAGTGAACCTATCAGCCTGAGAAGAGGTCAAAGGAGAGAGACTGATGGCAGTAGTTAACCATATTTTGGCTCTATGTTGTGGAAGTAAGCAGAGAAACAACTTCAAAACAGTTTCAGCAAGATCACTGTGTTAAAAAATAAGATAATTGCTTCTCTGTAATATATATAAAGAACACTATTTCACTTCACAGTGTGCACGTTGGGTAGAGCGATATCCCACGCCCACATCGCTGCAATAAAGGAATGCCTGCTTCTTAGTGCCATCTGTTACGGATTTTATTTGCCTATTTTGGTGACAGGATGAGGAGTCTGGATTTTTTGGGGACTCGCTCCTTCTACTGTGGGGCTTACTAGTATCTGATCCCACTGCAACTGCATTGCCTATTCTGTATTTCTCCCACCTCGCACTTGTATTTGCAGTTTTGACTCCTGCTCGCCATCAATCAGCCTCTCCTGGCAGTTTGAGTCCCTTTTGTCATCTCTATGGGCAAGGCTAGAGAGGGGGTCTATAGCCTCCTGAGTTAGGGACCATGACTGCCATGTGGGTTGAATGCCTATGTCATTTTTGTCTGCTCCTGGTCTAGGCACACAGCAGCCTCATGCCCCATTGTCCTGATGAGCTCCTTACTGGGGATTAATAACTCTACAACTCCTGGTCTCCTGTGAAGGGTGTCATTTTCCAGCCAGCAATGAAGGGTGACTTGACCCTATTGGGCAGGATGGATATATACCCAAGGTGTTAACTTGGAGAGGCCACCAAACTCTTATATTGGCATAAGAACTGTATCCATTGCTATAGCATGACAGAATCTGAATCTGTGTAACTGATATCACAATATGCTACTTTGTGTAATGTGAACTACTCCTGTCATACAGAGCCATAATTAATGGGGATCTGGGTACAGGATTTGGGGAAAACTACATGGGGATAATGCAGCCTCACTTCCATCCCTGAAAAGGTGATAGAACAACTCATCCTGAATGTTGTCACTAAACATACGAAGGAAAAGATGGTTATCAGGGGAGGTCTGCATGGATTCACTAAGGGGAAATTCTGTTTGACCAATCTGATAGCCTTCTATGAGTGCATAACCAGCTCGCTAGATGAGTGGATGTCATAGATGACTTCAGTAAGGCTTTTGACATTGTCTCCCATTACATCCTCATCAGAAAGCTCAGGCAGTGTGGCTTGGATGAGTGGACAGTGAGGTGGATCAAGAGTTGGCTGAATGACAGAGCCCAGAGGATGGTGATCAAATAGCACAGAAGCAAGTTGGAGGCCTGTGGCCAGTGGAGTTCCACAGGGATCAGTTCTTGGGCCAGTCTTGTTCAACATCTTCATCAATAACCTGGATGAGGGGACAGAGTGTAACCTCAGTAAGTTGGCTCATGACACCAAACTGAGAGGACTGGCTGATTCCCCAGAGGGCTGTGCTGCCATTCAGCAGGACCGCGACCAGCTTGAGAGTTGGGCAGAGAGGAACCTCATGAGGTTCAATAAGGACAAGTGCAGTAAGGAACAACCCTATGCACCAGGACAGGCTGGGAGTCGAACTGCTGAAGAGCAGCTCTGCAGAGACCTGGGAGTCCTGATTGATAATAAACTGAACATGAGCCAGTAATGTGCCCTCGTGGCCAAGAAGGCCAATGGCATCCTGGCGTGATATTCAGAGTGATGGTGTTTGTCTTCCCAAGCCACTGTTATGTGTGTTGGTGCCCTGCTGTCCTGGAGATGGCTGAACACCTGCCTGCCCATGGGAAGTGGGGAATTAATTCCTTCTTTTGCTTTGCTTGTGTGTTCAGCTTTTGCTTTACCTATTAAACTGCCTATCACAGCCGACGAGTTTTCTCAGTTTTACTCTTCTGATTCTCTCCCCTTTCCCATGGCAGAGGAGGTGGTGAGTGACTGTGTGGTGCTTGGTTGCCAGCTGAAATTAAACCTTTACTGAGACCATGGTCAGCTCCAGACAACATAGTTCCAGAAGAGTGTAGCCAGCAGGTCAAGGGAGGTTCTTCTTCCCCTCTACCCTGCCCTTGTGAGGCCTCATCTGAAGTACTGTGTCCAGTTCTGGGCTCCCCAGCTCAAGAGGGACAGAGAACTTCTGGACAGAGTCCAGCTCAGGGCCACCAACATGATCAGGGGACTGCAACATCTTTCATACAAGGAGAGGCTTCAGGAATTGGGGTTGTTTAGTCTAGAGAAGAGGAGATTGAAGGGAAATCTTATTAACATTTACAAATATCTACATGGTGGGTGTCAGGAGGTTGGGACATCCCTTTTTTCTATTGTAGCTAGCAACAGGACAAGGGGTAATGGGAAGAAGCTGGAACACATAAAGTTCTACTTAAATATAAGAAAAAACTATCTCACTGTTCAGGTGAGGGAGCCCTGGCACAGGCTGCCCAGAGAGGTTGTGGAATCTCCGTCCTTGGAAGTCTTCAAGACATGCTTGGACACATTTCTATGCAACCTGATCTAGGTGAACCTGCTTCAGCAGGGGGTTTGGACTGGATGATCTCTAAAGGTCCCTTCCAACCCCTACCATTCTATGATTCTAAGAAAACTTCTTGGATTACCAGATTCATAGAATCAAGGAGCAATTCAAATTAGAAGAAGCTAGTGGATACTTTCTAATCCAACTCATGCTTGAGGCTGTACCCTTCAAAATCACAAGGCTAACCACTTCAGTTAAATCCTGTTCCCCTAAGGGTGCGATAGGAGAATTTTGAGAAGAGGCTGTAAATGCACAGTATTTCTCTGCTAAAATGGTCTTGGAATATTAAATATATAATAAGGTAATTATCATTGCATGGCTTTGCAGCCCCATGTTTGCCACTCAAATAGCAAAGAAAAAGCTACAAGCTTATAGCAGAACAAATAAACAAGAGCTTTAATAACATATTTGTGAGCAAACACAAACATGATACAAGCAGAAGGACTGATTTTTCTTAGAGATCATCAAAGTTCTAATTTACAGGACATGGAAAGTAATTAGTTGAACAAATATAATTTAATCATATTATTGATTAATTTGCAAAATCATTAAAAGTCCCATATAAATTCACGGTAAGATTGTATCTGCATCAGGGATTGACTATTTGCACATTCTTAGAAGGATTAAATTTTAGTGCCTTATCTTGTTTAAAACCATTTTCAGAAGGAACTGTGAGGAAATCTTATTTAGCATTATGGATTGCATCTGCTTGTTTACTATTAAAACACAGGAAAGGGGCAAGTCAAGAATCTCATTATTTGTTCTCTGTATTCAAATATGCTATTTCTTTATGTGGAAATATCAGATATACCTGTGACTAGCTAATCATATTTCACTGTTGGCCACAGGATCCTAATATTTTGTTATAAAACAAATATGCACATACATAATTTATTTTCTCTCTTCTCTTCTCTTCTCTTCTCTTCTCTTCTCTTCTCTTCTCTTCTCTTCTCTTCTCTTCTCTTCTCTTCTCTTTTCCCACTATGTTAAGGAATTAATATCCTTGAAGTCACTGTCAAGCTTTTCTGTGTGACCTGTGTATTTTCCTTGCTCAGTGTCTTCAGCTGTTCCCTCTTCTCCTTTCTCCTCTCCAGAACAGGTGAATGAATCAGCTGCAGGCACCTGTTGTTCTGTATTCTTGGTAAATAATGTGCACCTAAAGGAACCTATAGCACTGCCTGAGCAGTAAATACATAACATTTCAGGACTGAGCTTGGTTGGTCTGTTAGCGTCAAACAGGACCCCACAGTCAGGACATTTTTCTTCTCTGTCTGACACTTTGGTAGCACCCCAGTGAACCCCATTGAATCCCCTTCTGTGACAAGGGATTTTTCACCTTACTTACATGGCTTTTCTTCTGAGTACTGTTTGCAGTTTGGGGAGGAGGTGAAGTGAAGAGAGACCCCTGTGATTAGCTCAGGTCATTTCTCAAAGCTACTCTGAGAACCTACTGCTCCCAAGCAGGGCAATAAAGTCCCCAAGTCCCCGTCATAACCCATTTGCAGCCACTAAAGGTGTTTAGGAGTAAAACCCACCAGGAAAACATATTTTAAGGATTATATCCTTCCTTTTTCAAAGCATATAATATTTTTTAATTCCAGAGTTGCAAGGTGTGAGCAGCAGTCACTGAGTGGGAGATGGGAAGAGGGGGAAGAAATGGTTGCTCAACACCTCAAAAAATCTCACCCTGCATCAGCAGCACATTGAGAAGAATCCTAATTATTGATGATCTTATGAAAAATCAGAGGAGTGTTGATGTCAGACAAGTTGTTCAGCATTTTCTCTCTTGGAAGACTCTTATTACTGTGTCAGTGATTGTGCACTGCTCTATGACAAGCCCCAAGTACACCATAACCTGGCACTTATTTTTCTCCAAGATCTTTTACCTAATGCAGCAAAACATGAAAAGCCAGTTCAACATAGCTAGTGCAAGCAGAAAGAATCACATACATAATCAGCTTTACTGAAGAGCCACTTCTTTTCAATTAAGGTAGCTTTTACTCCTGTACCTTCTCTCCACAATATTTAGTACTTAAGAAGACACTATTGTTCATATGGCAAAAGGGACAGTGACACAAGCACAAAACACAATAATTCTTGGCTAGTAATGTAACAGCATTGCAGAAAATCTTCTTGCCTAATATCCCAAATAACTTCACACATTTGCTTCTCTTGCTCCCTATGCTTTAAATCTCATATATATGATCCATGACAATGTGATGATGTTCCTTTTGGATTAACATGCGGTGCCGAATTTTCAGTTTCCCTTCAATTTTAACTTCTGTTTGTTTTATGAACTGTTAATGCAGAAAATTTGCATAGCTTTTAACAGAGACCTACAGTTCAAAACTAGGATTTCTGAAGACATCCTGTGGCTAAAGGGTGTCAGAGACAACATCCTCCTATGCTATCTGCCTACATACACTTTTAGAGACAACTGAAACCTCTTGAAGATCTGCATAGAAAGAACTGCCCTGTTATATTGTCAAAGCTTCATAAGAATTAATAGCAGAAAATGCTATGCTAAAGGATAGGATGAAAGCTATTGGCTTAGCAGCTTTAAAAATGGACTGGGAAAAGTTCATAGACACATGTCAGGGAAACATTCTGCACGAGGACAGATTCACCCTGAGGAGGCTATAGGACATTTCTCCCTCCAGATTCCCTTCCATGTTGGGAAGCTGAATTCTGACTTGAAGAATCTAGCTTATGCTCACTGAAACCCATTATCGGTCTGCTGTGTAGAATGAGTAGGAACATGAAATATTTTGTATAAAGTCACTTTTTCCTTCACACAGAAAGAGATGTGATCTGTAAAATGAAAGTCTGAGATGAATACATTTCTTCATTGGTTTATAAAAATTTTCATCATTGCTGTATTTGAAAGAAAACACAAATTGCAGTTTATCCCATTCAGGTGGTTGCCTCAGTAGCATTCTCTAGCACATCCAGCAATTAGCCTACAATTTACAGATGACAGACCTTCTTTAAAATGAAATGTTGCCTAAGCTGATTTGATTAAAAGATTTATGTCTCCAGACAACACCCGTCATTTGTGGCATTTCTGCACCAACGCAGTTGAGGCATCACCATACTACATTTAATTTTCTTTCCTAAAAGTTCCCCAGGCTTTTATTTTTAGCATTCCTAACATTCTTGCTGTGAAGGGCTGCCTGTCCTGAATCATAAGACTTTCACAAGTGTGACAGGGTTGTTCATTAAAGTTAAGAACAACTGTCCAACTCTTGTCTTTTGTTATACCCCAGATGCCTCGATGACTGCAGCAGGATTTCACAGGTGGAAATGAGCACAACATTTCAGTTTATCTGCATGCCTAGAATCTATATTTAAAGTTTAGCAGAGAAAATGCTCAGAGGATATAGGATTGCTCTCAATTCAATTAATGATGTTTAACTTTATGGTGCAATAAGACCATTGTGGTGATAATATATGTGTCATAGAAACGGTCTGGTATTTTTGAGGCATAACAGTAAACTTGTAGTTATTTGTAGTAACCTAAGGGGAAGGAATGAAAGAGGGACGCAGACAGGCAAACCCGTGAATTCAAAGTATATGCTGTGTGAAGTTAGAACGAGACTGAGAGTGTTGTTTCTTTAGCACAGCTGATAATCTGCAACCTGCAGAATGGGCACATGCATGCTTTAGAGGTAACACTACGGTGTCAAGACCTTACACAAATACAAACAGAGTGTATTTCCTGTTTCTGGTTGTCTTCCTTTTGGATAGGCTTTCCTGCTCTGATTCTTGACTTTCTTTTTCCATTCCTGATAGAAAACATCCAGGCTTGTATCCCAGAAGTTTTCTAACACACTTTTTGCCTCTGCATTATCACTTTAACACTGGTGCGGTTTTGTGGGGGAGCAAAATAATATCTTCAAAATCAGATATAAATCACAGCCTGGCATGATTTCTAGGAAAACAACAGATGTATCAATAACACAATAAATATCCTTATGCAGTGTGTATCCTTATCCTTATGCCAAAAGAAGCTCCAGAGTTCTAGTCTTTGGGTGGCAATTGCTGCAGTGTGACACATCTTTTGTGCCAGAAGCCAGCAGCTGGTAGGTTTTCATAGTGCTCACACAGCTATTTTGAAGCTCAGCCCAGCACTGCTGGCATTGCTGCTCCTCTCAGCAGCTGTGCCTGAGCTCTCTTCAGCCTAGGATGCAGCAGTATCAACTGCTATCTAAACCTTATCTCTTCTTACATGTTAAGCCCACCCAGATGCCAGTCAGTGCTCTAGTGCTCTAGCCCTCCCCTTTTTCAGTCTCCACAGGGTGTTTTTGACAATACAAGAGACAACATAAATACGAAAGCTGTTTCGCAAGGAAATTCACTTCTGCCTGCAAGAACATTACAGAGCACAGAGTCCAATGCTATGAAGTATGTGCTAGTCACAATCTTTCACTAGCCACTTCTTATAAATCACCCTGAACTCCAGGATTAGAGACCTGAGAGAGGCAATTGCTGCTCGCAAACATTTTTCATCCATTGCCTACCCTGGTCAGAGTCCCATATTTCAGTCACAGTCACCTGCGAACAACAAAGAGGTAGCAAAAATTTGCTATCTTCTATACGGACACAACATGGTCAACAAAAAGTCCAGGTTGGGAATCCAGGCTTAGGTATTTTTATGAGAGGACAGCAGGAGTTGTTTTGAGTGTTGACCTAGGGGAATAAACTTAAATTCGTACTCTAAATACTCTCAATAAGTGAGTGTGACCTCCCCAAAGGCACTTTCAAAAGTTTGAAGGTGACAAATCTTTCACCTTGTAAACATCATAATTGCCAGTGCCACTCTAGAAAGAGGTATCTAAAGCAGGTGCATATAGCTAGGAAGCCTTTAAAACCTGGAGGAAGGATCAAAATATTGATAAAGGGAGATTTCAGTGTCTTTTTCTCTAGCGACTTCTTTCTCGAACTGTTAGAGAAGCCATACATCCTTGTGTTTCTGGATTAAAATTTTCTCCTTTATTTCATATTCTCCTTGATTACTGGCTTTCCACTGCTACATCCATTAGTAACATGAGTCAAGGCAGACAATACTCTTACAGACCAGGTTTTTCCCATGGCAGACCCCTCCTGAATCCTGTAGGAGATCCACTCATGGAAGATTAGCAACATCATCCCACTTATAATGCCAAAATTCTTAAAGATCAAGGCAAAGTATTTCAGCTGCCATGTTATTCACAGATCAATATCCTATTAAATTAATTGAGGTGCTGCATAATAAATCTTTACCTTTTTTTTTACAAATGGGGACTAAGGGTACCTTCAGCAAGTTGGCTGATGACACCAAACTGGGAGGACTGGCTGATTCCCCAGAAGGCTGTGCTGCCATTCAGCGGGATCTTGACCAACTTCAGAGTTGGTCAGAGAGGAACCTCATGAGGTTCAACAAGGACAAGTGCAGAGTTCTGCATCTGAGAAGGAACAACCCCATGCACCAGTACAGGCTGGGAGTCGAAGTGCTGAAGAGCAGCTCTGCAGAGAGAGACCTGGGAGTCCTGATTGATAATAAACTGAACATGAGCCAGCAATGTGCCCTCGTGGCCAAGAAGGCCAATGGTATCCTGGGATGCATCAAGAAGAGTGTGGCCAGCAGGTCAAGGGAGGTTCTTCTCCCCCTCTACTCTGCCCTGGTAAGGCCTCATCTGGAGTCCTGTGTCCAGTTCTGGGCTCCCCAGTTCAAGAGGGACAGAGAACTTCTGGACAGAGTCCAGCGCAGGGCCACCAAGATGATCAGGGGACTGGAACAACTTTCATACAAGGAAAGGCTGCGGGAACTGGGGCTGTTTAGTCTGGAGGAGACTGAGGGGAGATCTTATTAACATTTACAAATATCTATATGGTGAGTGTCAGGAGGTTGGGACATCCCTTTTTTCTATAGTATCTAGCAACAGGACAAGGGATAATGGGATGAAACTGGAACACAAAAAGTTTCACTTAAATATAAGAAAAAACTATTTCACTGTGAGGATGGCGAAGCAGTGGCACAGGCTGCCCAGAGGGGTTGTGGAGTCTGCTTCCTTGGAGGTCTTCAAGACCCGCCCGGACACATTACTATGCAACCTGATCTAGGTGAACCTGCTTGAGCAGAGGGGTTGAACTAGATGATCTCTAAAGATCCCTTCCAATCCTTCCATTCTATGATTCTATGATTAAACAAGTTACAGAAGCTTTAGATGAAACAGATGAATGGAGGCAAGAAAAAAGAACTTTTTGGACACTTCAGTATATTTCACAATGTTAAACCAAATGTATAAAACATTTTCTAAAACATATTTTAAGTGAAATGATCATCAAATTCAAAGCAAAGTTGTTTGTTCAACAAAAAATTCCATTCTTACCAGTCCAAAACCTTTTATCTTTCTGAGAAAACTGCAGGTTTGTACTCAAACTGTCATTCAGTTCACTCATGCTTCAACAGGCAGCTGTTGCCCCCATATCCCACATATCCGTACTGAGTACTTGATGTTGAGAGCTTCCCAACTCCCACATTCCCTCATCAAGCTCTACTCAATGTACCAAAGTGGAAAGGACACCCTGCCTGAGATAAGAGTCTGTGTCCACATTTGTCTTTGTTGCCTTTTGGTGTGACTCAAATCTGTGATGTTATAGAGCATCTATGAAGAGCACTTTTGCAAAGCAGAATGCATCTGTGCATTTGGTGGTGGTTTTTACATTTGTTTGTAGTCTTCCCAACTGTATCTTTTAGATCACTGTCTTCTTCCAAATTTGTTCTTAAAGCTTATGCTAACAAATTTACATTTGAATTTGGTCTATTACAATGTAAACCACCAGCTGGCACATGTTCAACTGGCCCAATGCACTCTTACTTGCACAAAAGTACTGACGAAAAATAGTTTTCAGAGATACAGCAATCATCCTGAAATATTATCAGTGCAATGACACTGCACCTCCTCTGAGAAGTTAAATTTATCCTCATTGGGAAAGTGTTCCATTTTCTCCAACATTTCTTTGTTCAGCTCTGTGACCTGTTCTGCCCGAGTGTGAGATTGGGATGCACACATGGAATGCCAGAAGAGCTGAGTGAAATTTTTTCAAGGACAACATTTTTCAATCCAAGCAGGATTTGGCTTTTAACAACAACATATGCTACAGCAAATGTTCTTTTCTGTCAATGTAATTCATTATCAGATGAAATTTCCAAATGAAATATTTAAACAATGACAGAAATTCTAAATATTTAATTTAGAAGTCTCACTAGCGAAATAAGTTTAAAAAGTAGCTATTAAATAAAACCTCATCATTTTTCTCCATGTGTTCTGCTTAAAAAGCCAAAACTTTTATCTCTGCACACTGAGTAATATCACTGAATTGAATTTTATATGAAAATTTTAATGAAAAAAACAAAATTTAAAGGAAAATCATTAAAATATATCTATTTTTCCATCTATTTCTCAAAAATATCTATACTTTTTTCAGAGAAAAGCAATTTGCCACACACGGTGTTTTGTCCCCCTTCTCACAGATACAAACACCTGTTTTTTCTTTTAGAAAGGCAGGTTGTAGGAGCTTCTGTCTCTTGGTTATGTTTGCTAAAAGTAAAGGAAAGCAGTAGCACAGTGCCACAGCCATTCCCTGTCTTGCACAGCAGACCTGACTGAGAGGGTAACTGCCTCTAATTTATCTAACTCTGAGCCTTCAATGGGTGCATGTATCTCCTGAGCTCTAAGTACGAGAAGATAAAAAAAGTAAAGGAGCATTAATATACTCCTTGCCGTCACCACGAGACAATGGAGAAATTATAGGCTGAGCCTTCACCTGTTTTCAGCCACCTGCAGTCACAGCATATTGTTTCTTCAGTTTTATTCTGAATATTTCAACTAAGTATAAAGTCAAAGAGAGAAAAAAAATCTGTTAAAAAGAAATGCTTTGAATATATATGTATCCAGCCTGATTGAAAATAAGCTATAGGGTTTCAATTAGAATATCAAATACTGTGTTACTGATCTCCAATACCAAGTGCCATACAGAGTCCTGCTCCTGCCTCTCTTGAATCATAGAATTACAGAATCTTAAGGGTTGGAAGGGACCTCAAAAGATCATCTAGTCCAATCCCCCTGCCAGAGCAGGACCTCCTACAGTAGGTCACACAGGAACTCATCCAGGTGGGTTTTGAATATCTCCAGAGAAGGAGACCCAACAACCCATCTGGGCGGCCTGTTCCAGTGTTCCATCATCCTCACAGTGAAGAAGTTTTTCCCTTGCGTTTCTTTGGAACTTCTTATGTTCCAGCTTCTACTAGTTGCCCCTTGTCCTATCTTTGGACATCATTGAGAAGAGCCTGGCTCCATCTTCCTGACACCCACCCTTTACATATTTGTAAACATTAATGAGGTCACCCCTCAGTCTCCTTTTCTCCAAGCTAAAGAGCCCCAGCTGCCTCAGCCTTTCATCATAAGAGAGATGCTCCACTCCATCACCTTTGTGGCCATGTGCTGAACTCTCTCCAGCAGCTCCGTGTCCTTCTGGAACTGAGGGGCCCAGAAATGGACACAATATTCCAGATGTGTTCTCACAAGGGCAGAGTAGAGCGGGAGGAGAATGTCTCTTAGCCTGCTCTCCACAGCACTTCTAATACACCCCAGGATGCCATTGGCCTTCTTGGCCATGAGGGCACATTGCTGGCTCATGCTCATCCTGCTGTCCACCAAGACCCCCAAGTCTTTTTCCACACACTATTCTCAACAGTTCCAACCTGTACTGGTTCATGGGGTTGTTCTTTCTAAGATGCAGACTCTACACTTGCTCTTGTTGAGTTTCATTAGATTTCTCTCTGCCCAACCCTCCAGCCTGTCCAGGTCACATCGAATGGCAGCACAGCCTTCTGCTGTGTCAGCCACTCCCCCCAGTTCCCCTCAGCAAACTTGCTGACAGTGCCCTCTGTTCCCTCATCAAGGTCATTAATGAACATATTGAACAGTACTGGTCCCAGCATTGAACCCTGAGGGACTCCACTAGATACAGGCCTCCACTCCATTGATCACAACTCTCTGTCTTCTTTCCTTCAACCAGTTAACAATCCACCTCACTACCTGATCATTCATCTCATACTTTCTCAGTTTTGCTCTGATGATGCTGTGGGAGACGGTGTCAAATATTTTACTGAAATAAAGCTAAACCACCTCCACTGCACTACCACCATCTATCCACCTGGTTACACCTTCATAAAAGGCTATCAGGTTGGTCAAACATGACTTGCCCTTGGTAAAGCCATGTTGACTCCTCCTAATGACCCTTTTGTCCTTTAAATGGCTGGAGACAGCACCCAGGATAAGGGGTTTTTTTTTCCAGGGATGGAGGTGAAGCTGACCAGTCTGTAGTTACCTGGCTCCTCCTTCTTACCCTTTTTGAAAACTAGAGTGACATTTGCTTTCCTCCTGTCCTCAAGTACCTCTTCTGAAAAACTGGCATTGCCCTATTTTAATGCAAGCAATCTCTAGTTCCAAATAAACTGAAAGAGCCTCTCAAGTTCTGGCCAGAAGATAGGCTGAATTTTTTTTTGTTCTTGCACAACTTGCCTGGCTACTGTGGAGCTCCATAGAAACAAGTGTGACAGTGATTTGTGAGGACATCTCCTCAAGCTCACCTGAGAACAGCACATCAATGTTATCATCCAGGAGCACACAAGGAGCAAAGAAGAATTGCATATTTTCCAGCCCCCCTGACTCCTCCAACTGAATGTCCAGGGGAAACACATTTATCTGGAAGTGGCCTCCAGGACAATGCCAAGGCAAGTAAGTGCTTCCTCCAACAAATATGGTGGATCCAAACAAAAAACCATCCAAGCAGATACTTCATGTGTCTGTGCTTCCAGATGAAAATAAAGGCCACCAATACATATGCATCAAGTGCTTGTCCTGGTTTAACAAGGAGCAGCTTTTGCTTGCTAACATGGGGAGGGGGTTGCAGTGAAGACCCGGTAAAGAGTTTTTGGACTCTCCCCCAGCTACTGGGTTCACAATCACCTCCGGCCCAGTTGGGCCAATCTGGCGCCTCTGCCATCACTATTTAGGGACGGGAATTTGAAATGCTGGCAGGAGGTGTAAGAGTGATACAAGATGGAGGCGACCACGCGGACCCTTCAGCCACAGAAGGAGGAAGGAAGGAGAAGCAATAGACCAGAGACCCCTCCGCAAGCCATAGCGAGAATGCAAGCTGTGCCCCTGCAACCTATGGAGACCCATGGCAGGACTGAGAGTTACCAGCAGCTCCATGTGAGTGAGCCCAGATGGGTGAGAGACTGTGTGGGGAGACGGCCATGACCTAGGCCGTGTTGGAGAGCCTGCACGCCGCAGAGCAGCCCCACACGAGAGGCAGAGAGGAGCTGCAGCCTTTGGAATAAGTGCGCGTCGGAGCAGCCCGTGCAGGGCTGCCATGCGTGTGAGGTGCCCCACGGACTTGCAGGGAGGACTGGTGCGGAGCCCACCTGCCTTGAGGAGGGACAAATGGCAGAAGCTATGGGGAACAGACTGACTGAAGCCCCCACTCCCTGCCCCGCCCCCCCCCCCCAAGCTGTTCAGTGGGGGAGGAGGTAAAAACACCGGGATCAGGGCTCTGAGCCCGGGAAGAGGGGAGATGTGGCGAGAAGGTGTTCTTAAAGGGCTGGTCGAACTCTTCATTGTTGTATTACTCTGTGTTGTTTCATTTTGGTTATGTTTTGGGTTTTAAGGTTATGTTTTAGTTGATGTTGCATTAAATTATTTTCTGTTTTCTTCCCCAAGCCGAGTGGCCTGGTCCATTTTGTCCTGAACCTTAAGTGGCAATTAAGCCCTCCCTGCCCTTGGGCGATTCTCCGCCTCTTCAGTACTTGAGGCTAATTGTGGTCTTTTGCTCGCTGATGGGCCTAAACCTAAACAGTGCTCTACCACCACATCCCTACTGCAAAGGAGCACCATAGGATAATTGGTTAAAGCCAGATATAGATGCAGCTTTACAGATGCCCACAGGAGTTACTTCAGCCTCAGAACAGTGATATCATGGCAACGCAGAGAGTGAAGGGCTGAGTACATCCCTAATAAATATAATTTTAATAGAGTGGATCAACCAACGTCCCGGAAGAGGAAGGTGAAGGATTTCTGAATTGATCAATTGCTGTCCCAGGACAGTTCCTGTCCTTAGTGCTGCCTAGATTGACTACTTCTCTGCCAGCTGCTCTTTCTGCACCAGCCAGGGGGGCATTAGGATATATCTCCACTACACACCATACCACAGCACAGGGCCAATAGAGCTCCAAATCAGTTTGGATGTCCCAACAGCCTCAGGTAAATTGATTTCTGTTGTGACTTGGCTGCTTCTGCTGAGCACACAAACTTATCTCCATGTAGTCTGTCCTTTCATATCTGATGACAGATTTAATTAATAATCTGCAGCAGGACTTTTTAATTATGATATTTCTTGTACTCAACTGCTTAAGTACACCCTTAGAAACATGCAAGGCAAGGAAGCTGTGTAAGACTGGAGTCAGTAATAAGTCATCCCTTCTAATCAATATCAAAAGAGAAAAATGCAGATTATAGGCACAAATGGTCCCCTAAGTGTGCGCATCAGCAATATTTATTGATAGCAATCTGTCCAGCTGCACCACACGGATCTCACCTCAGTAGTATCTGAGTACCTTCCAGCTTATGGCTGTCAGGTACCCCTCAATTAAGCATGACAATACCTAGCAGTTGTCAGTGGCTATTGTCAGCTTTTAGGCACATTACAATTATTAATTAGGCTTCATGATACTCATCAGATGTAGGTTGTTAAGTACAGTATGGTTATCTCTGTTCTGTGACAAAAAGTCATTAATGCACTACAGCTGTTCAGACGACAGAAAATTATGTACATGGTTCACGCCTCAAAATTTCAGTGTTCTGTTACGTCATGGTTATCATTCTGTTCAAGGACTGATAAGTCTCTTTTCTTCTGCACTTTCCTGAAATACATACCTGCACTGTCAGCATTTCTAGCTCATTTTCCCTTCCCATTAAATCATCAGCAATTTAGAAGCCATTAGGACATAAAAATTGCTTGCTAGCTCCCTGGTCTCTGAAGATTATGGTGAAACAGACTTTCAAGCCTGTGCAGGGAACAGGATTACTCTTAAAAGTTTCTGCTAACTCAGATTTGAAATGCTTCATGGTGCCTGTAAACCAGAGTTAGTGGCTTCTGAGCTTCCTTCTTATGGACCCAGGCAGGGGGAGTGCACATAAAAGCAGAAGTCTGGAGGTAGTAACAGGCATCTAAGAAAACTAATGCGCCAAAAAGTCTTCGGAAAAGTCAGCACACAAATGTGCTGTGTAATCCACTGGGACATGCACTTTGGTAATAGCCAAGTTGTTTTGGAATAAGGCATCCAACAGGACAAGTGTTGAGTAATGCAGACTATTCAGGGCATGATCAGGGGCCTTACTCGATTCCTGCCTCTCCACACAAAATGCATTGGTGGAGTACATTATGCACTTTGGGTTGGGGTTTATGTTTATTTGTTTTGTTTCCATTTCTTCAGGATTTGGGGATAAAAAGGTTAAAAAAAAAACTTAGGAACCATATGCTGAAATGCCTTCACATTTGGAATACTTCCCCTAGTCTGACTGTTGCAAGGCACCCAGCAGCTTCAGGACAATGCAAGGTTGTACATTGGACCATTTAGAGAAGTCAGCCTTTTATCTAAGAGAGAATAGCGTTCCCTCACGATCCCAACTATCGGAGACTGAAGAGCGTGCCTACAGCAGTGATTTAAGCTAACCTTTTGCCTTCTCTCTACCAGAGCCTGGAAGGGTTCACACAATCATGTAGAGTTGTTCCTGGCATTCCGCTGCAACCTGATCTTCCTGAACCGAGAGAGAAGGGATTCTCTCAGCATGTGAGGACAAAGCTGAGACTCTCCTGCCAAGGAAAGGATAGGGTGAGATGAAACTCAGAGCCATGAGAAAAGCCCTGGAGAGTGAGCATACCTGTTCCTGCTGCCTCTGGACATGGGCAAGGAGTCCAGCAGTTCCCTCAGCTCCGGGACATGGCACTGCTGGAGTAACCACAGATGATTTGGCCATTCCCACCATTCCACTGATGGCCACCACCAGATCTTCCAAAATCTATCCTCAAGACAAAAACTCTTTTGCTGCACGGCCAGCAAAAAGTCCTCCCAAGCCTTCCCCATTTCCCTCTACTCTGCCCTGGTGAGGCCTCATCTGGAGTCCTGTGCCTAGCTCTGGGCTCCCCACCTCAAGAGGGGCAGGGATCTTCTAGAGAGAGTCCAGTGGAGAGCAACCAAGATGATCAGGGGACTGGAGCATCTTCCTTATGAGGAAAGGCTGAAGGACCTGGGGATGTTCAGCCTAAAAAAGGGAAGAGTGAGGGAGGATTTAATTAACACTAACGAGTACTTAAAAGGTGTATGTCAAGAGGATGAGGTGGCAATCTTTTCTGTTGTCTCCAGTAACAGCACAAGGGGCCATGGACACAAGCTGGAACACAAAAAGTTACACTTAAAACACAAGGAAAAACTACTTTGCTGTGAGAGTGAGGGGGCCCTGGCACAGGCTGCCCAGGAAGGGTGTGGAGTCTCCTCCTCTGGAGGTTTTCAAACCCCTCTGGATACATTCCTGTGAGAGCTGATTGAGGGGAACCTGCTTTAGCAGGGGGTTGAACGGGACGATCTCTAGAGGTCCCTTCCAACTCCTGCTATTTTATAATTCTGCAGTTCTGTGATGTCCTTAACCTGCAGCCAGGAGCTGCCCTGTGCCAGGGTGAGTAGCATGCAAATGTGCTTAGGGGCAACCAGCTTAGGGCTGCACTAGCTTGGCTCAGCTGATGGAGCTTGAGGCCTCTCGGGGTTAAGGGCCTGATTAAGCAGAGTGCTACTGGCCATGGCAGTGAACTGCTTCACCAGCAGAAATCATTAAGCTGTTAAATAACCCCTGGCAACTCAGTTACCGGGTTCAGACACTGTGGCTTTGAGACAGATTGACTTAAAACATGCGCAAATACTTCAAGGGTACTACACTCGACATCCACTGAACTAAGTTGTGTGCTTACACATGATAGTTTGAACAAGACTTTTGATAAGGTTTTTTAATGTATTCTAGTTGGATCTAAAACCTCTAGTAACTGCACCTATTTGTACGATATATACGCAACCATCTAATACAAATAAATCTATCAAAGCTTTTTCTGGGGCCTTGGAACTTGTTATGATGCAGCTGTAAAAATTATTAGTAGCTTTAAAGTTAGACCACCATATCAGTGTCTTAAAAGTAACAACTCCTATGCCTTGGTATGTTCTATCCCAAGTACTAAGGCCATTTGCTATCAAATAACAATGATAAGGTCACTTCTGGCAACACTAACTAACAAATTCCATTCACATTACTTTTAAAAAGTACCACCCCTAAAATCACTTTCCCAAGCAGTTAAAAAAAATTATGTACCTTTTGACCAGAAACCTTAGCAAAAAATCAATAGTCTTGGCTTCCATACAGGAATTAAAAATGCAGTAGGTCATGGTTGAACAACATACTAAAAGATGCCTGGTCACAGTGGTACTGAAGGAAATCCTCACCTTGGTTTTCTGTCGTAAATGTATGATACACACATTGAGTTGTGGTTCAGGCCCAGCTGACAATGAAGCCCCAGAAAGTCTCTTGCTCACTGCCCGTTGATCCACTCACATCTTCCTGAGGACAGTAGAGGCCTCAGCGAGATGGGAGGCAAAAAAGATAACTAAGGGCCTTGTGGATTGAGACAAGGACAGGGAGGGCTCACTGCCAATTATGGTTCCAGGCAAAACAGACTCCAGTACTCAGAGAGAAAAGTAGGAAGGTTTGGTCGGCTACCTACAAGAAGCAGATTAGAGAAGGATGATGGAAAAATACAACCAGCACTTTAAGATCTCCCTCCCCCATCCCTCCTTTCTTCCCGGGCCCAGCTCACTGCTCCCGATATCTCTACCTCCTCCTTTCTCAGTGGCTCAGGAGGGCAGTGAATGGAGGATGTGATCAGTCTCACAGATGGGCTCTGCCACTTCTTTTATCACAGAGGAGGATGACTCCTGGCGTTCTTTCCTGCTCCAATACAGGGTCCCTCCCACAGGACACAGTCCTTAACAAACCTCTCTTGCATGACTTCTTCCCAAAAGCTTCAGCTTCTCCTCCAGCATGGAACGCCTCTGTGACCAACAGCATTCCAGGCACTTTCTGCTGCAAAACCACCCTCCCCCAAATTCATGGCTTCCTCTGGACAGTCACTAGCCTTGGCATGGGGTCCTCCATGAACTGCAAACAAATCTCTGCTTCATCAGTCCTCACTACAAGATGCAGATGAGTCTCTGCTCCAGCACACCTCCTCCTCTCATCCCTCACTGACCTTAGGGTCTGCATGGTCGTTTCTCTCTCCTCCAACTCCTTCCACCATCACTAGCTGAAAAAGAAGAAAGAACAGGAAGAAGAACAGGAAGAATCCTCTCTCCTGGCTTCTTCTTCTTCTTAGAAAGTGATCGTGGAGGTACCCACTCGTCTCAGTCCCAGAAGTGGGTCTGACTCAGAGCAGGCGAAAGTTTCACGCAACTTTTACAGAAGCTGTATTTACAGCCCCTTCTCCCTTACCAGAAATGGCTCCACAGAAACCCATGACACATTGTAAAATAGGATTTTTCCCTCTGCAGGGAAGTGTACAAATATGAGACTCTATTCTTGTGAAAAACATGCCAGGTCAGAATTATTTGCAACAATGCTTTCTGCAACACTGTCCTGACTGACAGCACTATGTTGGCTGTAGGGAGGCTAAACAAATAAATGTGATACAGGTGGATGAAGGGGAATGGGAAATGTGGGGAAGAATTCAGTGTGATGACAAGCACACCTCTTCTAATCCCTTCTCTTCACTCCTCTGCAGTGTCCCAATTAATCCTTATCTAAATATTTTATTCTGAAACTATGTCTCATAACTTTTTACACTATGTTTTTGTATTTGATCTTAATCTTCTTCTATTTAGCTTGTACCATCTTCTGGCCTTTTCACATTTAATGAGCTTCTTACTGCAGAAATTTCCCATAAGAGGTAGGGAAAAAAACCCTAAAAATATTTCAGTGGGTAAATAAGCACATAGGATCTAATATGTGGGGAAAAAAATCTATGGAAATTTTATCATGAATTAATTTTCCTAAAAGTTAAAGACAAGTCACCTATTTTTTTTTCTTATAATGATACTTTCCATAGGATGGAGGCATGCTGAAAGCACTGCAGGGAAATTATACCAATTTACAATATTGCAACCCATCAGATCTCCAGCCTGCTGTCTTGGGAGTGTGTCTCTAGCTCCCATTAAGAGCTCTGGAGTTCCTTGGAGGAAACATTTACTTTATAATTTCACTACAAACTAGAAAGCCAACATCAGCTGTAGTGTTGTTAAGTTATTCCCTCCTCACAAAAGCAGCTGTGAAAGAACATTATCATTACAGATCTCAAATATACTCTTCTTTTTTTTTGTTACAAATTCTCAGTTAAAGTTCTCAATGAATATTTATTCTTATTATCCCAAAATGCCACTGAATGTGCATTCAATCATAAATTCCTTGTAAGATAACCAAGACTTCGTATTTTCTGCTGCCACTAGAGTTTCTTCTGGTGGATGAGGAATTCCTTTTCAGAGCTGGAGTCTGACTGTTGGTGGTAATTCATTGCTGTGCCTTTCAGAGTAGAAGCAGAATCTTGGTTCTTGTGGTTCTCTCTGGTGTAAGGCCATTGCCAGGAGAGCCTGCATATCAAAGCAGCTTTCCTTTTCCTCACATATTTCAGAGCAGGGAGTGAAATAATAAATATAAAACACATTTTCTTTACAACTATATATTTATTCTGACCTTGTCATACTACACAAAAAAAAAAAGTTGGACTCAGAATATAGCCTCACTACCACAAAGCTGCAACTATAGAGCATGTATGTTCACCCTGGAAGCCACATATAACAGCCAAAAATGCATGCAGAGACCTTATCATCTGATGTGTAGGCTCAGCAGGGACTTCAGATTCAGTTTGGGAGCTCATGCTGAAGCCCAGGCCCCTGACAGTCCATTGCTGCCATTACTTTTGTGAGCTAAAGTGAAAAATCAGGATGTGTCCTAGTGCTCTAATCACATTTCTATTCAAGTAGAGATGGCAATTATTGTACAAAATGATCTGCAAAAGCTGCACAAAATATTTACAGTGAGTGATGAGTCCTCGGGCTTATGCTTCCAGGAACTTGGCCTCAGGTTTACTGGCTTCATAATTATAACAGACACCTCCTCCCACTTAGCCACCCTCACATTATGCTGCCTTAAGTTTTCTAAACCCAGATAGCAAATGAAGCCAGTAGGGTCAGGCATAACTGAGAGAGAAAAAAATATCTGCTGCAATGAATTCAGCTTGGATATTTATTAATTTTCTTCTTGTTAAACACCCAAACAAACCCACACAAGATGTTTATTTCCGACCATTGCACACTGCAGGGTTTAATTAGCTGAAAGCTCCACAAATTGAGCCCTGCTGAGTTTGCAGTGCTGCAGCTATAACCTAAGTTTTGAAGGAGACAGGAATGGCCATAGGATATCTAATTATGTCCTGGATCAAAGTGAAATGGTGAACACCTGAGTTCAGGTGATAAGATAATCATTTTATTTTATTTTAAAGTGCGCTAAAAACTGTCATTGTTGTTCTAGGGTCTCTTTGAACTGCTGAAGTGTTGCACTCCTGGAGAGAAGCACAAACATGCAGCTTATGCAGAAGTAAGCCTCGAGCGTACTCCAGGTGAGACAGTGTGTCACATTCTTAAGACTTTTGTGATTGCTTTTCAAAAAATACGTATTATCTTGGCAAACTCAGTTAACAGTTGCCTTTGTTTTCCTTTCTGGTGTGAAAAAAGAATATAAAAAAATCTCAGAAATAGCAATGCTGCATAAATAGTCTGTTTTAATAAGCAGATCTTCATCTTGTCAAATGTGGGACTTAACGTCTCTTCTTTAGATGTAATAACATGGTTATTTTTACAAGTGTATTCTTAAAAGACAGTCACTGTTCTTAAAATATCAGTTTAGGGCAGGAATGTAGACCTAATGCCTCATGAATATATGAAACCTCACCCCATCGTCTAATAAGGAAAAGAGGAAATGAGTCAACCCCATAGCATTGCTCCTCCTGAAGCCAGCCCTTGCAGATAAGCCTACCTCCCCTCCAGGAACTGTTCCCTTTGCTCACTGATGACCTTGCTCCATTCTCCCTACAAAATGGCTTCAAATTTCCGTGTTGCTCTCTGCTGTCCTGAGTGCTTTGTTGCCCTGTCACTCACAACGGTGCATCAGGCTGAACCCATGAGTATAAGGGCTGTTGCTTTGTGAAAGCTCTCTGGAAGCCATCCACTCCTGAAAATTAGGACTCCCAAAGTCTGTCTCAAAAGAGGCGTGCTGCTTTGTTTATTTGTTTTGGTTTCTCCTGGCTTGGTTCCTTGGGGAACCGGCTTATAGGCTCTTAGCTCTTGGGAATCCAGCTGTTTCCTCATTACAAGGCTGGCTGTCCTCCTAATTTCCCAATGCTTTGTTTATCCTCTCTCTGTTGCTTTGGACAGCATCACCCACTCTACAGTTTGTTTTGCCTAAAGATTCAGTACAGGGAAGGAGAAATTCCCACCTGGACCCTGAAAGAGCTGCTCTGGGAACTCCTGCCCTCTGAACCCACAACATCAACTTTGTTGTTATTGTCACCCCATTACTTTGTGTACTTAGTATATGTACACTTTAAAAATTGTAATTTGTTATACTTTGTCTTTTAAATAGCCTTGACTTGGAAAAAAAAAAAAAAAAGATTTTATAGCTCAACCAAAGGTTAGAAAAAATAACTTACAAAACTAAGATAAGAACTAAGGAATCCCTACATTTCAGCCCTGGGGTATAATCTGACCAAGTGATCTCTGAATGAAGGGCTGGTCAAGAGCTCAAGGCTAATTCCCTTCAGAGCATGTCACAAATTTTAACACAGACTCTCATAGAAGATTGATGCATGGCTATGGCACTGTATGATGCCAGCTATTACTAGATCTACTTCAGCAAAATCACTGAATTTCTTTTGGTGTGGGTTAGCACAACATGATGGAAAATTAGGTACCTAACCACAAATATCCTGGTCACTACTATGTTATTTTTTTAATAAAGTCTGTTTTGATTAATTGATCCAAGCAAAAAACTATTCATTATTTCAGGATGTGTCTTCCACTGCTTTCCATTTTGGGCACTCATAGCTGTCTGTGTCAACTGCGTGTCAGTTCTGTCCTGTCATCATTTCACACCCACTTTGCATAAAAGTCATCAGCTAGACAGGCAGATGACAGGGAAGTGGAGTCCCTTTGAGAACAGTCTCCCTGCCTGCTCCCCTGACACCTCCAGACTGAAGGTCCTTGGTAACTGAATCTTACACAAGCCTTGGAAGCAGAGGGAGAGGTGGGATGGTCACTTCTTCAGCTTCATCCTTACTATACCTACAGGATCAGCAGCACTGGAAATAGCAGAGCGGCTCCCTTCGCCATCTTCCTGGATCATCTTCACCTCTCTCTAAAAGGATCTTAACCAAACCCCAGTCAAAGGCATTGAGCTGTGCCCATCCTGTGAGCATCCAGCAAAAGTCACAGCAGGACAGAGAATATCAGCACGTCATGTGACTGCAAGTTCTGGCTTAGGCTATCAAGGCTGAAGCCATGAGAAGAAAAATGCCTCCCTCCGGAGAAGCACAATGCCGTGCACAGGCCCAGGTTATGCAGGCCTGTGTGTCAAACGAAAAGCTGCCAGGAGCAAGAAGCTGTCTTGCTAAAAGAAGCTGTGGGGGGGAATAAAGATGTGTGTTCAGTGGGAAGTTAAAAGCAACTCCAAGCCTAATGTCAGTTTTAGTGGTGACTTGGAGCCTACATGAAAGCAGGGAAAGCATGCTGCATGTGCTCTCTGGTTGATTACCACCCATTGTCTGAAATAAAGTGAATCAAAAAGATTGTTAAATCCTGCTGCAGTCTCAGGGACCAAATCAGCCAAACAAATAATTCCATTGCTTGTTGTTAACACGTCCCAGAAATGTGAAACAGAAGAGACAAGTGATACATTGCTCCCCTCTCTAATTTTAAACATGGTTCTGCAGAAAAGATGTTCCTTACTGCAAATTCATTACAAAGAGGCAACAATACAGAAGCAAAGCAAAATAAAAATTCCACATCTCTCCAGGGAAGTACAATCCATTTCTAACTCTGTGGTTTACAGAACTATGGACTATAGCCAGGTGTGGTTAAAAGAAGAAAGACTGATATGAGGTTACACTGTTCTCCAGTTTACTGTACAAAAGAGGAAAAGAATGCCAGCAGAGGTGGGAAGAACTACCATTGCTTTCATAAAAGATGGACATTTGCTTCTCTGAATTATGGAAAGATACTACAGTTTAAATATAACTATTAGTACGGAATGGAATTGGAAGTTTCTTTCATAACAAATAGCAATTACTAAGGAGGTACGGCTTTAGAAGCTAATGCAGTTTGTAATGAATAGGGAACTACAGCACAGATGTACAGAGAGCGGTTTAATCAGCTCAGGCATATAAGGGCCTCTGCTGGTTTCAGCTGGGACAGAGTTGATTTCCCTCATAGCAACTAGTATGGGGCTATGTTTTGGATTTGTGCTGAAAACACTGTTGATAACACAAGCATGTTTTTGTTACTGCTGAACAGTGCTTGCACAGAGTCAAGGCCTTTTCTGCTTCTCATATCACCCCATCAGAGGCTGGGGGTGCATCAGAAGCTGGGAGGGGACATGACTGGGAGAGCTGACCTCAACAGTCCCAAGGGATATCCCTGACCATGCAGCATCACGCTCAGAACGTAAAACTGGAGGAGATAAAAAGGCGTGATGTTCAGAGTGATGGTGTTTGTATTCCCAAGCCACTGTTGTGTGTGTTGGTGCCCTGCTGTCCTGGAGATGGCTGAACACCTGCCTGCCCATGGGAAGTGGGGAATTAATTCCTTCTTTTGTTTTGCTTGTGTGTTCAGCTTTTGCTTTACCTATTAAACTGTCTATCACAGTCTATGAGTTTTCTCAGTTTTACTCTTCTGATTCTCTCCCCTTTCCCATGGCAGAGGAGGTGGTGAGTGACTATGTGGTGCTTGGTTGCCAGCTGAGATTAAACCTTTGCTGAGACCATGGTCAGCTCCAGACAGCATGGTTGACTGTAAAACACATGTACTAAAATATCAGTAATGGAAACAATAAAGGAAACATTCAAAATATAGGTTAAGAGTTATTCACTCTGTATTTCTCCAGACTGCATGGTGCTGCCAAATCAAAACCTATTCATTCCACTCACCTAGGAAGTCAAAACAAATAGAAATCCATTTTCCATATACTGGAAATACAGGGAGGCCTGAAGTCACCTGTAAGGACGATAGGTCACCCAGAATTGCCCAGCCCTCCGGGGACATGGTGGGGACGGGGAGCCAAGTATGACGCAGCTTCTGTACCAGCAACAGAAAACAGAAAAACAAAAAGATTTACCACTTGAGGTGAACTGGAAATGCCAGAATATCTAAGGCAAGCAGAGAAAAAGTAGCAGTCAGGGGAGATCAGGATATGGACAGGAGAGAAGCAAGTCTTTACAGAAGGGAGGAGGGGGTTAAATCTTCAGGGGAAGAGCAGAATAGTGAACAAAGCAGTAAAAAAAAACAGAGTCCCACAGAGTAGAGGAGGAGGAGGAGGAGGGTGGCACCCTCAAATGTTCCAAAATCCTGACAATGTGAATTAGTTTTGCCCTGAGATTTTTGGACTCGGTCCACGTGTCTCGTAATACTTTCAGCTATATATCATCTTCAAGCACCTGCAGAAACATTAATCCTAACACCAGTCTTCTCAGGTAGATTTGTAATATTATTGTCCTCATCTATAAATAGGACAGCAGAAAGATAAGAAATGAGACAAGGGAGAAGCTCTTAAACTGTGTCTAAGGTGTCAAGTGGCATTTTAATACGTTAGACAATGACAGGGGGACTTCTACACCTTTTCTCCCAATATGAGTAAGTCCAGGCAAACCACACTTTTTCCTCTGTCTTCCCAGCATAAGCCAACATGCAGATCAAAATTCCAATTAATAGCTGAAGAGGAGGGATCAGCCTTTGTAATATACAGAGATAAAGAGAGAACTTAATGAAGGTGTATCAGTCTGTCTGAGAGTAAGTACCAAAGAGGAGAGGCGAATGTCACTGCAGAGCCAGGAGTGTGTAACACAGCATTATTGCAGACTGGATCATATGAAAGAAAAGGTGGAATTAGGAGCTATCTCTCAGTTGCAAAGAAACATCTTTGTGGGTCAAAGACCACTGCCATCCCATTTATGCAGGAGTTGCTGATGAGGAAGACTGACTTCCCTGCTTGCAGCTGAGGTGTGGGCAGCAGCGATACTCACACTTTCATCCAAATATTTCACTGAATTTCCACTAAGTGCTTTTAATATCTCATCACTTTCATTGTGAGTTTATTTGATTTTCTTTTAGTGCCACCAGCTGCTCCACACATAAAAACAGTTGGCTGTGAACTTCAAAGTTTAACACTGATTTTCATTGCAATTTCATGCCAAGGTTCTAACAGGAGAAGATTGAAGAAGGGAAAGTAGCTTTTTAGGGACTCATTTCTCTTCTGTCTGTTATGGAAAGGTCCTTTTCAGTTACAACACATTCTTCTGTATAATCCACTAGAGTGTAGGTGCACCTAGTCAACAGCCTTGTTTCCAAAACAGCTAGTGGCTAAGTGATGTAGTTGTGTAACAGTGTGCCAAGTGTGCCTTATTCTTCCCCAGAATAAGTCCCCTTTATGCAATTTTCAGTTTAGAGTTCTTTCAGTATTTTTGTATTTAATACCCTCAATGGATTTTGCTTCCACACATTTGTCTAGTAACACCTTGAGCCAATCTAGCCAGCTACAATGTTGTGCAGCTCACAGCCCCATATCTGGGCTATACTCTGTGTGAAGGATTGTCTCCTTCTGCAGGGAGCTCCAGGAATGGTTGTCTTGTTTGACACCTTCTAGCTCTTTTGTTGGGAGAATCTGTAAACAACCATTCCCTGTTAGCCCTAACAAACATCTCCCATATCCTTCTGTTGTCATTTCTTTCTCAGTCTCAAGAATCATTGCTCATAAAAAACTATTCCATACTTCCAATTATTCTTGCTGTCCTTCTTAGTTGTGTTTCCATCAGCTACATCCCCTCCAAAGGGCCTGAAAGAGCAAGATGTGAAAACACATTTAGGATGAAGGCACAGCATGAGTTTGTGGGATGGAGGCATGCTGCTTTAAATTTTGATCTTTATGCCTTTCCTAATAATCCCAAATTTTCAATCTGCTTGTGTGATCAATAACAAGCTCTGTGATGATGTTTTCACATAACAAACTATTAGAATCCTAAGAGCTCATTCTTGTGTGGTAGCAATCACCTTAGAGGCCATCATTTTATATATGAAATCATGATTGTTTTTTCCATGTACACTGCTTCATGTTTCCCTTCAATGAATTTTACTGACCACTTCATCATCTCATCGTTCACTCTTGTAACATCCTTTGCAGTTCTGACAATCAGCCTTGCATTCACTGTTCTGAATAACCTGCTATGATCAGTGAGTACTGTTACCCCATTTTTTCCATTTTAGGAACACATTGAACATCATGAGCTCCCCACACAAGTCCCCACAGGACTCCATTCATGACCTTCCTCCACTGTGAAAGCTGACCATTAAATTTTGCCTTCTGTTTCATTTTGTTTAATTATTATTTATATTACTATTATCAATTTACTATATTTAAAAATATGTTATTGCTTTATTTTGTTAGTATTGTTTCATTATTTAAAATTATTTTAATTACTTTCATTTAATTGCTTGTGTGTAGACCTTCTTCCTTACCCAGCACTGCAACAGCTAATGGTGGAGGATTTTGGATAAACGATCTTAGAAACTTACCAACTAAATGAATCACTCTTGTCTATGTGTTTTTAAACAAAAGTGTGTAAGCAGATGTGGTTTCTTAGTCTTCTTGGATGTGAAGCCACATCCCAAGGCATTGAATTTTCTATCAGTGATACACCAAATGTCAACAGAGATGTTCTCCCTGTCCTCATGTGTTCAGCTTTATAGCTCAGTAATTCTGTGATTGCAGAACAAATCCCTGATCTTCGGCACAAGATCTTCTGTGATCTTCGGTGCTGGTCTAGGCACCTCCAAAGAGCTGCTTTTGTAAGAAACACAAGAATAAAATGCAAAATAACTAGGAAGAGGTGCTTACCTGCAAAAACCAAAAAAAGCCATGGTATTCAAGTTGGAATTTGGCACTCCCAATTGGCAAAATATAGTATCTTTGAAGTTATTTAAACATACATGTATTATGGCCTTCTTACTGCACTGAGAGCCCTTCCTTCACTTTTTACTGTTTGTTCCTATTACTTCAATAAAACTCTCATAAAGTCTGGTTTCATGTGTTTATTCAACTACCTCTTTTTATCCAACTTTGAGCAAATCACAAGTAATACATCAGTTCTCTAAAGTACATAAGAGTGGAAAACGAGCTTTTCTGCTTCTTCCAATATCAACTGGCTGCCGCATTGTGAGCAAAACAGGTATTGACCTGAACTAGCTGAACAAACTAAAATGAAAGAAAATAATTCCTCTACTGTCAGAAAAGACTACTCTTGTCAGTACTTATTTGGCACCTCAGCAAGTCAGCAACCATCCAGTAGTTCAGCAGTCTGCCTTTTGTTTAAAATGTTGGCATCAAAAATATGCCACTTTATATTATCACCTTATGATTGTCTGACATTGTGAATTTTTTTTTTTACATATTCCTTAAACATTGCCTTGCCACTGATTTTTAATTTGTATTTCAAAGAAATAAAAAGTTAAATTTAAGATATCAATGTCTGCAGTAGACATCAAATTATATCTACTGTGTGGAATTTCTATTATTACACCGTGTGTGGATACACTTTGCAATTGTATGGGGAACATTTCAGGGATATAAAAAAATTTTGCAAAGCAAGAGAAGACCAAGATGCTGAAAAAGCTTTAAAAATACATCTATTGAAAAACAGACAACTCTAATGCAGTGACAGCTCTGCGTTCCCAGGACTGTCATCCCAGATTGTACAGCAAGATGTTTCTGTGGGGTTGGAAATATCACAGAGAAGATGATGTGATGTCATGGTTTTGTGTGAAGCTGTTTCTGGTAAGGGGGAAGGGGCTGTAAAGATGGCTCCTGTAAGAAGCTGCTCAAAACTCTCCCCAGCTCTGAGTCAGATCCACTTCTGGGGCTGAGCCAATTAGATGTCTCCATGATCACTTTTTAAGAAGAAGCCAGAAGAGGAGGCTTCTTCCTGTTCCTTCTTTGTCATCTTTACAGCCCCTTCCCCCTTACCAGAAAAGGCTGTCATGTCAAACCATGGCATTCTTGTTCTGTCCTTCTGTCTTTTCCGGCTGGTGGTGGTGCAAGGAGATGGAATAGAGAGGAAAGTGACCATGCAGACTCCCAAGGTCAGTGAGGGAAGAGATGAGGAGGTGTGCTGGAGCAGAGACTCCCCTGCATCCTGCAGAGAGGACTGGAGAAGCAGAGATTTGTTTGAGACCCCACACCAGGGGCAGTGACTATGCCCAGAGGAGGCCATGTCCCATGTGAGGGACTCCATATTTGCAGAAGCCATAGCTGCTGGGAAGAACCCACACCAGAGAAGTTCATTAAGGACTGTGTCCTGTAGGAGGAGCCTTGTGTTGGAGCAGGGGAAGAATCCGAGGAGTCGTCCTCCTCTGAGAAGACAGAAGCGGCAGAGCCCATCTGTGAGAGACTGACCGCATCCCTCATTCCCTGTTCCCCCCACCCTGAGCCCTTGATGGGGGAGGAGGTAGAGATATCGGGAGGAGTGAGCTGGGCCTGGGAAGAAAGAAGGGACTGGATGGAGAGAGATCTTAAAAGTGCTGGTTGTATTTTTTTTCAATCATCCTGCTCTGGTTTTGGGTTTTGTTCTGTCCTGTTTCTTGTAGGTAGTAGAATCAACTTTCCTATTTTCCTCTCTAAGTAGAGTACTGGAGTCTGTTTTGCCCAGAACCGTAGTTGGCAGAGAGCCCTCCCTGCTCTTGTCTCAATCCACCAACATCTTTGGTTATCTTTTTTCCTTCCATGCCACTGGGACCTCTGCCATCCTAACAAGGGTGGGGGTGAATGAGGGGCAGTGAACAAGAGACTGTTGTGGTGCTTCATTGCTGGCTGGGCAAAACCACAACATTTGGTTAAGGAAAGCATCTCTTCCCTGCCACAAAATTGGCTTGACAGCAAGTCTGACCCCGTGGCTGTCACTGTAGCCGACAAACAGACTTGCACCACAGCAAGACCCATCAGATTCAACTAGAGTGAGCTTACGTGCGTCCAAAAGAGCATTTGCCTCCACCTGTTAAGACTCTCATTACGTCCCATGAAACTGGAATAAAAATATTGCAGTAAGGTAGTAGCAGACAAGTATATAAACTTGACAGGAAGCACAGAAAATTGCTTTTTGCTGCTTATTTCAGGCCAGAGAACACTTTAAAAATATCCTTGCTTTAAAGGAGTGCTGGGCAAGACCAGCAGAGGTGATGGCTAGACACAGAGCACTCTCAGATTAGTTTAACAACATACTGTCCCTTACGGTCCTCCACCAAGGTATTTAAATATTTTATCTCTTTTCTGCACTCAGGATTATGTATTAGGAAAAGGAAGGAAGGATCTGGAAGATTGTTTTCCTGTGTTCTTGTTAAGCTTCTCTCTCTCAAGCCTGATGCCCATATGGCCTGTTAATAATGCAGCACATAATTTAACACAGTTTGCCTTCAAATAAATCCCAAAGTAAGCATGGATCGGGATAATGCTCACTTAATATGAAGTGCATGTCCCAAAGGGAACTGAACTATAAATGTGAAAAGATGGAGGCAAAATACAAGCCATCCCAAGCACTTCAGAAGTTTGTAGTAGTATTATTATTCTTTTGAGGTTTCATCCTGTCAGCTTAAATGAAAAAGGATTGCACCTTAGTATTCTTTTGCAGTTCCAGTGACCTCCAGAAAAGTGCAAAGTTTTAATCAGTTTAATCAAGTTTAATCAAGATTTTTTTTTTTAGAAAACGCTTGCAATTTCATTCAAATACAAGGGAGGTGCTCCAAGGTTAGTAACTCGTAAAACATAATGATTTGTTAGCATTAAAAAAAAGCAAGAAAGAAGAGGAGAGGAGAGGAGAGGAGAGGAGAGGAGAGGAGAGGAGAGGAGAGGAGAGGAGAGGAGAGGAGAGGAGAGGAGAGGAGAGGAGAGGAGAGGAGAGGAGAGGAGAGGAGAGAAGAGAAGAGAAGAGAAGAGAAGAGAAGAGAAGAGAAGAGAAGAGAAGAGAAGAGAAGAGAAGAGAAGAGAAGAGAAGAGAAGAGAAGAGAAGAGAAGAGAAGAGAAGAGAAGAGAAGAGAAGAGAAGAGAAGAGAAGAGAAGAGAAGAGAAGAGGTTTAGACCAAAAGTTTAGCTTTGTGTTAGCAAAGCCAGAAGTGAACTAAGAAGATTTCATAGCAGCAAGTATCACTGTGGTCTAGATTCAGGGTTTACAGGTCTCAGGTCAGGTGCTAGTGACAGGTACATCCCCTCTGTTGATGTGGGGCCACTGAGCAGTGCGACGTCTGCTCTTTTGGTGACACACGTAGGAGGAAAAGGAGCACTTTGGGCAATGTTTATGTGACAATCATAACCCCAGACATTGTCCCACATTTACTATCCCTTTGGCCTTTGAGATACAAGCACTATTTTTTCTTCTGAAAGTATAAGGAAATATAATGAGCCAAAAAGTAAGAGAGTCATTTGAACTTGACCGTGTCATCTCCATTGTGTCATAAGTGTGATTAAATTGTGCCTTTTCATTAGCAACCACAGCAGCTATTCACATAGGCTCTGTTTAAAGAGAACAAGTAGAAAACAAAGGAAAGTTGAGCATATGGTATGGCAAGTACATTTAATTTTACTGCACGTCCATAAACTGTGTCCTGCAAGGTCAAAAGAGAGACCTGGACCAGCAGCTGGTAGAAGTCTATTAAGACAAATTGAAGAATTTTTAGTGTTCATATGGTTATTTTTACTGCCAAGAGCTGACCTGAATCAGACCAATAGGCAGGTTGAGGGCAGCTCTGGTGCAATGGCATGTTTCCTCTAGCAGCCTTGTGCTGCCTGCTCTCACAGCCAGGCACAGACACCCTGAGGATACAGTCTCGGCTGAAGTCCACAGGGTTTAGCACATCAGGACTCTCAAAAGGCCTCTATTTTTTAAAAGGAGAAAGCAAAATTTTTAGAAATTGGGATGAATTTCACATTGTGAATTGAATTCATCCCCTTGATGAATTCAAGTGAATTTAATTGTTCACTTGATGTGTTTCCTGCGATTTTTCACCAACAGTAACACTTTTTAGTTGATTTCTTCCCCCAGCACTCCAGCTAAGATAATGCTTAAGTATCCAGAGGAGACAAAAAAAAATTATGTAACTTTATGATACCTAAGCAATAATTATGAAAAAGCTCCATTTCTATTACAGTTACAGAAAAACAAGACCTTACACATATAACATTTGACTCACTTTCAGTATGGCAATACAGGTCTTCTGTCTCAAAGCATTAATAAAATGTAACTGTACTGCACATGCTGCTGAGAAAGCAGATTTCCATAGATTTACTAAAATATTTGAAGCTTTGTGTTTAAGCATGAATAGGTAACCGAAATACTGTTGGAACAACTAAACTAATGGCTTTCTGAAATAATCTTCCCAAAGTGCACATGTAGCCCGAAAAATAGATAAATATATACGAGGTTGAAAAATGTAAGGTCAGTTTCAGTTCCTGTTCTACAGAAAGGGAGTTGGGCAGCTTCCCCCCGCAAATTACAAGGAATTTTGACAGGGTTGGGGTATTTCCCTTTAATTGCCCTCTTTATAAAGGTAATTTCAAAATCACGGAAGTGAAACATTCCTTCATATGCATCATCAGGATCTGTCAAGCTGCATTCTGCACTGGTTTGCGTGCCTGAAACCCATAGTGTTGGAATGTGCATGAATTGGAAAGGAGAGATGAAACAAACGCCCAGTAGAAAATGGTGAGCAGCTGGCTACACGGGAAGGATGGCTGCCAGAAAAGATGACAAACCATTTACTAGTCAATCACATGACACTGTGTCTGAAAGAGGAAATCTTCTCCTGCCATGCATTTACAGGATTACTATCCAGAAGACTTGAGAAGAAAATGATCATTTCTACCTTTATTGGGGAGGTTTCAGCTATGCAGAAGTCCATGCCTTTGAGAATTCCACTCCAGGAATGCCATTGGAGAGATGGAGAATGTACAGTATTAGTCCTCGGAATAGGTCATTCGGTCTACAGGATTTCATGAGGAAACTGTAAAACAACTGACTTCTGAGCATTTTTTTTTAACATTTATACACATACACACACATGTACACACATATATACACCACACGTCTGTTTCCTGAGGAGATTGCTTAAAGGTCAGTGGTAGTACTATACAGATCAGCTCTGGTATATTATGAATCCCACAGAACAGCTTACATCCTGATGAAACAGTCCAGCACAACACCTAACTGCAGATTTCTTGATAAACCATTTACTGCATTGATTACATGACAAGCTACATAAAACCTACATTAGCTATCCACAGAAAAGCTTGGATTTTGGCTAAGGATTAATTTAAGAGCTTTTATGTGATGCAGGCAAATCTACTTTAGCTTTGCAAGACTATAACATTCCCAGGTTCAAGAGAATTTACTGTACAAAAATCCGCTTTTCCCCATGCTTAAAGTTTGTACAAGAATATTATAAAGCATAATTCTTCATGATCTACTCAATGCTCTCCTGCCCCAGTTATACCAGCTTCTGTAGATTTTAACTTCATAGTTCTATCACTGCCAATGGATATATTTATTCCTATTTCAAACTTACCTAAAAATTGCTTTCTACATTTTTATCTTTCAAAGTTTCTTTCAAAAGAAGAAAGAGCAATACAGCAACCAGACAGACAAACCAGAGATGAAGTTGCTTATGAACTAGTACAATGGATTTGCACCCTTAGCATTTCCAAGACTAATGACTTTTTAAATCTTACTTTGTGACTTTCTTAGTTTAGATTTTAACTCGCTGAACTGGAAGAACTTTGGGACGTGATGGTTTGACACAGACACTGAAATTTTTTCGCCAAGCACTCTCTGCAGAGAAGAACAAAGAGATATATTAAAAGTACCTACAAATCTGTATGCAGTTTTCAAATACTTACAGATTGCATATCACAAAGATTTCCTGCATTGCATCTACACTGGAAAGCAGTTAAATCTAGTCTATATATACATAATGAAACACTTCTGAAATACAAAGGAGATTTCACACAAGACAAAACACCACATGCATGTTTTTTTCTGTTGAATAGATGTAATGACTTACAGTTTGAAATGTTTGTTTGTTTGTTTATATTAATATCTGATGGCTGTAAACAGCAGAAGTTATACCCCAACTAGAACAAACGTCTTGTCTGAAATACATTCACATGACTTTTGAGTGGTTCAGTAGACTTTTACCTTCTTTAAACTTAAAGGGCAGCTCTGTGTGCTCATCACTCCTTTTCTACAGGTGGGCTACAGCTGCACCAGTATGAATCTCTCTAGCACCAGTTCACTGCATCCATTGTCTACCCCTCCTCCACCAGCCTCTCTGCTTTCTCCAAAGGCAATAAAGGTCCTGCCTGTGCAGTCATCCCATAGCTTTATCCAGAGACTTTAATACTTGGTTAGGGCTAGGATAGGAATAAGCTGCTCTTACCTGTTTATCCAGAGCTAAGAGCCTAGGGGAAAGCAAGCAGATCATCCTCCTTATGGTAATTACTTTTACATTTCTTGTATTTATGAAACTCCTGCCAGCATCACTAGGGCATCTGAATGGCTGCCATTTTAGGAAGTGTGTATGAGAGATGCTACACCAGTTACCTTTAATTTTCCAATCCAGATCCAAAAGATTAGTCAGTTGTCAATGAGTGCCCTTCAAATCCTGAGTGTCTTCACATGCAAAACCTGCACTTCACTCTGGAAAGCAATGGGAGCAATGCTAGACTTTCAGTGCACACAACCTGAATTTGTAGCACAGCATGTTAAATCCTAACATAAGTCTAGCAAAATGCATCCCACTTCTTGCTATCCTTTTATCTATTCCAAGATGTCAATTTGTGTGGGAATTATGAGTGGTTGTTGGTTGCCTCTTGTGCATACAGTATTTTCCTCACAGCATATATTTCTACTGGATCTTATGGAGGCTACGTTAGCAGGCTTAAAGCTGCTTGTATTACACAGTTTAAAATGTGTAGGTGTTGCATTGGTAACGCATCAGTTCGTTTCTGCTTACATTACATTCATTTTTTGCCTCTAATATAGCGTTTCTGAAGTACCCTTGCCTTTTCACTGGGTACATTCAAAACAGTGCACTACTATATGCAAGTTTTGTGAAGCCTCATTATGTTGATTGTCACACATTCATAATAAATACAACGGTATTTTAATTGGATTGGAGAAGGTTTAGGTTGGGGTTTTTTGTTTGTCGGGAAGTAAATTTAATACACATGTTTATTAAAGGATTGAAGTCAGAGCACGTTGAGGATGGTGTCAAATGCTTGTTGCATGTTAATTAGGGCAAAGGACATGGCAAAAACACAAAATATTCTCTCATATTTGTACACCTGAAAAGAATTGCTGCTTCCCTCAAACCCTGACTGGCACAGGGTATGATACACAGGACCCAGTGACTTTACCGTTCCCTATAACTCCAGCCTAAAATTTTCTATTGCTCAGGGTATGCCTCAGTTGCATTTGCTTACAGTTTTGAACCAGCTAAGAAACAAATTGTGGTTGTGGATTTCTGAAGCTGCTTACTCCATGAGGCACTGATGATGGGTTATTTGCTCTGCTCTTTTATTTTATTAAGAGGCATCCATGTGGATTCTCATGCACTTTCTTTACTCATGCTGCATGGATCTATGAAAATACAAAATCCTAACTTAAGGGAGATTAAATTAGATTTGGGAGACAAAAATTCCCCAAAAGAAAACAAAACTTTTAATCAGCATATTGTGATCATGGAAGACAGTCTAAAGAACGTGTAATGACATGTAATACCTATTTAAAAGGAAGATTTTTACAGACATACTTTTTTCCTGTTTGCTTATGCATGGTGACAAGTAGCACTGACACAAAATGCATTAGAAGCCACCACACAGCACAGCAACTCATCAAAACAGCAAGTTAATTTAACATTAGCTTCTTGTGTGTTTAGACAGAGACAGAAATGACAGATTCTAGAAGTATCAAACTGACACAGCTGCTTGTCTTACATGTCTTCTCTTATCCCATTGAAAAACCACCATAAGTATTACTTATCTGCACTTTATGCTGTGAAAATAATCATTGTTAGAAGACCAGTTTTCTGAAATAAACTGACCATTGGGATGTAAATGTAGTTTCTTCCATGACTCAAGGACCTCTTTCAGTTTTTTGTTTGTTAAGAAAGGACTTACTGGGAGCTGGCATGACTGACAGACGTTGGTGAAACAATTCTGTGTTGGCTGCCTCATGAACTTGCAAGCCAGGGTTAGTCACCTGAGCATCCTATTCAACCTCAGGGAGAGGAGTACGTACATCCCACTTGGATCTGTGGATATGCTTCCTAACAAAGGGCCAGACTAAGTGCAATGATGGACTACAGGATTGCACCTAAAGCACTTGGTCACACGTAGTATTCAGTTCATGGAACTGGGCTCACATTAATCTGATGTAGGCTGTTTAGCCTGGAGAAGAGTGAGGAGGGACCTCATCAACACCTACAAGTACCTAAAAGGTGGATGTCAAAAGGATAGTGTGATTCTTTTTTTGTAGCATCCAGTAACAGCACAAGAGGTAACGGGCACCAGCTGGAACACAAGAAGTTCCACTTAAACACAAGGAAAAGCTTCTTTCCTGTGAAGGTGAGGGAGCCCTGGCTCAGGCTGCCCTGGGAGGTTGTGGAGTGTCCTTCTCTGGAGGTTTTCCAAACCTGCCTGGACGTGTTCCTGTGTGACCTGATCAAGGTGAACCTGCTTTAGCAAGGGAGTTGGACTGGATGAACTCTAGAAGTCCCTTTCAACCCAGCCATTCCAGGATTCTGTGATTCTGCAGCCCTTCCAAGATGTAGGTAGCACGGATATGAAGTCTATTCCCACTGGACCACAATGTTTACTGATATAGACAAAAGCATCAGTATGGTAATCCAGGATGTTCAGCTGCATTATCTTCCCTCTGAGACTCAGAAACCCTGAGGTTCTTCCTACATGGTTGCCTTCACTCATGAATCATGGGCACAGATATTATACCATCTTTCTGAAACACCCCTGTGACCACTAGGAAATCAGGTATGCAGAAACTTCAGATGCACCTCCAAAAGGTGAGAAAAGGTTTTAAAGATATCTTTTTAGTGATTTGCGGATCTGCTTCCAACACAGCAATCTCCTCTCTCCAAACTGAGCTTTCCCTTCTGTTGCTTAATACCAATGGTGTGTGTTAAGTTCTGGGCGACGTTATACTTTTTACAAAAGACAGGAGTAGTCTGCTCACAGTAAAAAACATTTCCAAAGGACGTTCAGACTGTGCTCAAGGCTGGGATTGAACTGGGCTGAAGTACATCCAGCAAACTGTAAAAATCTCTCCTGTGCAGAGATTTGCCTCCAAATGAGTAAAAGACCACGCTAGAAAGTCATTTCAGTCCACGCATTCCCTGTTAAGAGTCATAAAAGTCACACTTTTGAAATTTTGAGGACAAATCATTTATTGCTGTCAAATGCACAGAACAACTTAATTATGGTTAAAAAAAAAAAAAAAAAGAGACCATCAAATGCAATCAGGATCCTATTATTACAAGAGAAAACCATTATTCCAGTGACCCTCCACCCTTCAGGTGAAGAAATCAAATTATTTCTACAGATTGGTGGAAAAATACTCTTTAATGAATCATCTTTTGACAACAAAGAATAAAATCTACCTGGATTTCAAGATTCTGAAAGTTTTTAGAAAGATATTTTAGTTTAAGAGAGGTTAAGACTTTGAGATGCATGCTATTTTTTTTAAGCAACAGGGTGGAACTGAAAGAGCAGGCTAGTGGTAAATAAGGTCCTGTGGTACCTCTTCAAGTTCATTTCAAGAAACCTTGACTCTTCTTGCTAGACTGCAGTCAGAATAGACTGTTAGGGGTAAGAATGCACCCTGAAAATGTAAAAGAACAAAAAACCAAAGGATGATATTAAAGGATGATATTAAATCAGATCTCACCAGGCAAACTTTAGCCTTAGCTCTTAAAACTTTTGTTGAAGAACCTCTCAATAAATGTGTCAATGTAAGAGCACAAAACCCATACATTTTATTAACTGTGAGGATCTGAGATAAATCTTGATATTTATCCTTAACTAAAGCACCAACAGCTTCAGTGTCTGTTGACTATGTCTCTTGTCCAGTTCTGTAACTCTATGTTGCAACAGAGAACTGATCTCCTAACAATGCTCTTGTTCTCTGATTGAACTCTAATTTTCCTTTTGTTAGGGATGGGGGATATAGACTGTAATAGAAAAATCAATGATTCGGCTCAAGCCAGACACAGTTTCCAGAAATGTGACAACAGGGCTTGACTGGCTCAAGAACCTGAGAGTCCTCCGGCCTTGAATGGCCCTTCCAAAGCTGTACAGGTCATCAGGGACTATATAAGATCACCCTTGTGGCCTCAGTATAAAACAGTGATTCATATTTTCTAGAGGGCAGATACTCACATGAGGAAGCCCCTGGCCAACACTAGTCATTCTTTGAGATGATACCGAAAACAGAAAACTTACAAATTCCAACCATTGTGGGATTTCACCTTTTTAAAACACTTCATTACATAATTTACTTTGTCAAATGCCATTTCTCACTATTAATATGTCAAAAAGCAGAGGTTTTTACTGTTCTACCTTGTGAAGCAGATAGGCTTTTCTGTGCAAAACAAACAAAAAAAAAAAAACAGAGGCAATCTCAATAAAACATGTCAATCACAGATGACAATTGTCTTCCTCTTGAAAAAAAAAGAGAACTGAAGAGGCAACTGAGGCTTCTGCATGGATCCAGCATAGTGGAAACTCTCCTTCCTTCTGCTGTCCCAGAGATAACTAGTCAAAGGAGGTTGGCTGCATGATTTCCTCTTTCATGGGGTCTTTGCTTAAAACATAGTGCTTGGTCCAAAATCCAATGAGATTTGGGAATTTTTCCCTTTGATTTTAGTATAGTTATACATTGGGCTTTGGAAATGACAATGAGTTGACTCTACAAAATTTATCAAAAATAGTGGAAGCTTTAAGTGATCCTTTGTGACTTGCCTCAGTGCAGGGGGAATATTTCTAATCTTTTGGGAAAATATTCAACACCAGTAACATCTGTAAATATTTTCCAGTTCACATCTCAGCTATTTATAGCTGAGGAATCAAGAAAGTTTATTGGATCACATAACCTAGGTTAGGCTCTTCCTGTGCTCTGCATCTCAGCAAGGTCAATGAGTTCTCCAGGATGTAATTGAGAGCAGAGTATAGGATATTCAAGGCAGAATTTAACACTTTGCTAGGTAGAAAATGTTATAGATTTCTTTTTGTTTATCCCTGCTAAACTGTGAAAAACCATATTGCTGTTAACTCACTCCCTGAGCATTTGTCCTACAATGTTCTTGTTCCTTGTTTACAGAGAAAAAGTTGAAGGATTCCACCATATGGATATAAAAATATTATCTCAGATGGCTTTTTATTTTATAGCATCCTATTTCCCACCCACAGCATGAATTCCTCCTTGCACACTACCAAACATTAGCAGCAATCATTTAACATTGACATCTGTCCATTAATGCTGTTCTCTTTTCCCTAGGGAAACGATGGTATGCAGTTGCACTGTCTATCCAGCCATTTGCTTGTCTGACAAGCACATAGTCCTCCTAAACAAGTGCTGGTTCTTGGCCAGTTGCAATGACATTTGACAGAAACATTTAAACCCCCAAATTAACAAACTTTGGGTCAGTCTCCTTTGCCTAACTTTCATCTTCACAAAGTCCTATCACCCATGTAGGAAGGACAGACAGAGCTGAGTCATCAGCAGCTACATGGCTGATGAGCCAACATGTCCTCACCTGCCCATTGATGCAGCAGGGTCCCTGCTTAACATCTGCCCACACTCTTCCCTGACTTTCACAGGGGTATAAGAGCATAGACAGGGAAGAAAGGGCTTAAGGACACAAACCTAAAAGAAAATTAGCTGTTGGAGCTAGAGTTGTCATCAGTTCTGCAGCTCATGGGACAGCCTCTCTCTTGTTTATGTGACTGCCATGTCTAAAAGTCCCTTTTCTGTACCAGACTGAAATATTCTCAGGACTGTAAAAGTACAGAATATAAAGACAGACTCTCCTTCTTTCTGCCAAAGCTTTATTCATTCTTATAGCAGTTTTTCTCCCTTGATTATGTGTCAAAAAAAAACCAACCTAGACAACAAATTGTGGAATAAAGATAATATAGAGTGACAAGGGAAACACAGGAAAAAAACGGGCAATGAAGCCAAACCATTGCTAGTGTAAAGTCTCAAGTACAATTAGTAACTTTAGATATGTCACTGGATTTATTTTGTATCCTCACAGAATATGTTGCAGACATTACCTTTGGTGGGCCTGATTTCTCAGTAGTTGCTCAGTGTTGTGAAACAAAATAAAATCTGTGTATGGGGTTGAAGCAGCTGCTGATCCAATGTGAATGGCTGAAATTATTGCTCCCTCGGCCAGAAATTCCCTCCTTGTAGATGCAACGAGTGAATTGACCATATGCATGCTCCAAATCTGTTATAATGTGGAATAGAATGGGTAGTTTTTATCACACATGGTCTATTTCTAGCTCCAGTAAATGAAAATAAATCTGTCCTGTCACCTTAGCAGGCATGACTTTCCCAAGAGAGAGCTCTTGGGCTCTAAGAGCTTTTAACAAGAAAAGTACCTTTTATTTGAGGAAAAGGAGACAAAGCAAAAATAAACATAATTTAATGTCTTAAAAATTCAGTCTACTGTGCAGTTCCAAATTAACCATGGAGCAGGAAAGCCCTTGACCCCTAGCCAATCCAAAATCCTCCCCAGGGCCCTGTGAGACACAGGAGAACCAAGAGGACATCAAATCCATGAGCTAGCCTCCATTCAGCTTGTATCAGATGGCCCATCCAGGCTCAGCTATCATGTCAAGGTTTTCTGACTCTGTCCCTGCCTGGTTAGGGCTAGTGAGTCCAAAGAAGGACTCCGAGTGACAACAAATATCCCTTACTGGGCTGTGCTGGGTATGTTTCCCTCACCAAAGCACCCACAAGCTCAGGGTGACCTGTACAAGGCAGATCCCCTTCTGTGTGACTTCTATGAAACTGGAGCTGTACAAAACAGGAAATCAAACAGGCATTAAAAGTCACACAGACTCTAAGGATCTTCAGACCGTGCTTGAAGAACTACAGCAGCTCACTGATAACTACTGGATCTCTTCAGCTGTTTGAGACAACAAACACAACCAATTCCAAAGCATAAAAACCCATAAAACCAAAACAAGAATTGGATAAGGAAAGTTATGCTTTATGTAAATAAAATCAATGAAGGTCATGAGAGCTGGGTCTCCCACTTTTTTTCCATATAGAACCATAGAAAACAATTTCCAAATCCAATGATTACAGGGTTTCCAGTCACTTGTCTTGGTCAAAGGGATGACATTTTTTTATGTTTTAATTTTACTACCTCCTTTTGACACTTCAGGAAATCATATGGGGTGTCACACTGTGTCAGTATAAATTTCAGAGAAAAAGTGTGTGGGAACAGAAAATTCTTCTTTTTTAACCTAAGGAAGAGTTAAGACAATTTTCTCGATCTACAAATAAGAGAAAAACGGCAATGACTTGGAGGTATCTTTGCTCTAATCCTCTCTGTTGAGAAAGAGTGTTGTGTACATCAATTCACCATACAGCCTTATACCAAAAGACTCTCTTTTTAAGGTAAGTAAAACTCCATATTCCTGTTTTTATTCACAGTTTCTGTCAAAACTATTTTAAGGCTCTTTTCGTGGGTGAAGATGAAGAGCCCTTTCATCTATGTGCAGTTACTTTGACTTCATTTCCTTCAATTCATTCTATCGGCTGCTGCAATTATTTCTCTTCAAAGAAATCCTTCGTGGTCTGTTATCAAATTCCCAGTACTGTGTGGCTGAGTACCCGCAGCACTACTTACCAACAGTGTCAGCACTGGACCTGAGTGTGTCTTCTTCTGAAGGACAGATTAGTCAACGAGCTCTGTTTAGTTCTGGTACTCTCCCAGGGTAATAGCAGAAGCCAGTCTGACTAGAAAAGAAAGGAAACACCATTCAGATATGTATGGTTTATTTTTAAAGGAATTTTCATGGATTAAAAAAGAGAGAGTCTGTACAGAGAGAAAGAAACAGGAGTTTCCACAGCTCACTTATGCCTGCAAAACATGTTTTCCTGTCCATGTGGTATTCGGTGGTATATTTTCAAATTAACAAGGTGATTTGTTGTGGCAATGTAAATTGAAAAGCAAAGAGTCTCCTGGCAAATATTTGGGTAATGCAGTCAGTATGTAATTGGCCTTGGTCCTGTATCTGGCTTTTGACTTGACCACTATAGGATCAGACCACTAATGCTCTAGTCAGAAACAGAAACCCAGACCTTCTTCAGAAAGGTAAACCTCTCCATTTCACATAGTTTCTGGAGACCACATCTTTCCTACATCCAAAATTGCATGCTTCTTTTGACCATTGTTATATCCCTGTCACTCTGGCTCCCTCACGCTCTCACCACGTGTCCCAGTTTCATTACTTACTCTTCTGGGGCATCCAGCAACTCTGTTTCTGGTTGAAAAGTGCTGCTTCTGAGACATTTCACCTACTGAACAGGATTTGTTTGCATTCATGCAACACTCTCCAGCAGTGCTACTGATCCCCAGCACCCGGTCTGCACTAGCTCAGGAATTGCTGGCAGTAAATCACGTGGCCTCATATGTGTCCTCCAAAGCACCTACTGGTTTTGTACATACACACAGTGTTTGGGGGCTACAGGAAAACTATTCTGCACTATCTAGCCTCCTTTAGAGGAAGATGACCTCTAAAGGGTTTTAAGCATAAAGAAAAATGGGAAATTCAATTTCTTAATGTTTCAAGACATTAACTTTGATTCAGACAAAGAAGTCAGAGGGCAATGGGTTTTTGCTTTCTTATCATTTCTTTCTCTTTTTTTTTCTTTCTCTTGTCTTTACCTCTCTCTTTTTTCTAGTCTTTTCATCTCTTCTGTATTCTCCACTTGTCTTTATCTTCCTTGGTCCTGTGAACCACTAATGTCTCCCTCCAGCCTGGTTCCACTTAGAGCCCAGGGCTGACAGAAGCCAGGAACGGTACTAGAAGAATTCAGTGCAGGGCAAGGTTGACATGGACAGACTGTGCCCTACATTGCTTAGCACATAAAAACAGCTCACCCTCTCTTGGACACAAGTACAGAAGTCTCATGGTTCTTCCTAAACATAAAGCTCCCAATTCAGTCTGGGGAGCGTGATCTGAAAGGCTACAGCCTGGCTGAATTTTGTGTAAGCAGGTTTCATGTCCCAACTCCATAGACATCCTCTGCATTGAAAATCCTGCTGGATTTACAGGCTGTTCACCACCACCAAAGTTTACTGTTCTCTGCTCTAGCTCCTTGCTTTGCTCCCAGGGATGTGCAGAAAGGCGGCCCACAGCGGCAGTGGCCGAGAAGGGCCTGTGTTGGCCCAGGCTGATTGCTTTCCTTACTCACAAATCCTAAACATAAGCAGGTCTGACAGGTTTCTGGGAAAAGGGATTTCACCTTTGCAAGCAGGGCTCTAAGGGAATCATAAGGTCTGTATCCGTAGCACCTTGCTCATCACAAAAAGCTATGGGAACTGCATAAACCTAATGTATTCTTTGTGTACTTCTCATGAGCACTAATGCCTTTGGGCTATTGACTCTTTGTTTTCCTTCATGTTCTCTTTTACACTAGTGGCATTTTATGAGGTTGATAATTCAGCTATATAAGAATCCCCTGATATCAGCATTAGTTTTGTCAAATCCCTTACCCACTGCATGAAAACAGACAGGCATTTTGTCGAAGCAATAAATCCATTATGTCAACACAACTAATTCTGTTCACTGACTAAAACATTCTGTCAAGGAACAAAAGGCATTAATCTAATATCTTTATCTAGTTGACAAAAAGGAAATTAGTTCAGAGTCTTTGATGTCATTGTGGTTTATGCCAAGGAAAATCCTTCTTGTTGACACACCATTTTATCACCATTTTATAGGGAGTCGGGACACAGGGGCTTTACCAGGGCTCAGTTGAGTGACACACAGAGAGTTATTCCAGATATTTGTGCCTGCATTTTCCTCTGTTTGTCTGGACCAGAGCTTCTGCAGAGAATGGTTTCTAATTATGTGCTTGTACCATGATAGTCTGCTGCCTGAGTCAGGGACCATCATTTCTCTGTGTGTTTATTTTTATAACACAAAAGGAAAGGAATGAGTTCCCTCTCTGCTCTTGCAGCACTAACAATAAGCACTTGATTTCTCTTGGCACTTCTTAATGTTATTATAGACCAAATCACTTTCAAAGTCATTGGTGAACACAAGGGGTTTTGGGGCTCCAAGTTTCTAAATGAGATCAGCTATCCATGCATGTCTCCATATGCCTTAAGGAAAGTCACTTTCTTCTCACATGCACATTTTTTCCTAGAGCCATTGAAAATTAGAGGTTCAAATTTCAGATTATTCCTTTGGGGAGTTATTTCATTACAAAGAGACCTCAGGTTTCACTGAAGCCCTTAACAGTGAGCTGCATATGCACAGACAAAGGAAGTTTCACACTGGGATGCTGTTCTTTTTTTCCCCCCTGTTCTCAAAAGAGGTGAATTACATTACAAGATGAGTTTTTAAACCAACAAAGTAGTTAGTGCTGTCTCCCTGGGGTCTGAGGCACAGTGGTGGTTTTCCTGACACTGGATTGGATCCTCTGAAGCAGGTCTGAGACTGAGAAGTACAAAAGAATGTAGGGAAAGGCCTTCACAAACTTGGACAGGGCTGGGATGCAGATAGAGAGCAGGACCACTGCTGATATCACTGCAGCAGTTCCTTTACATGGATGCCTGTATCAGGTCACAGCTCTTCTGGCCATGGGACCAACTCATATGCAGAAGTTCAAATTTACTTTCCCATGGACATTGTGTTTGTGCAGCACCTCCAGAACTCCATTTGGCCATGTCATGTAAAGCCAAGGTCTTCTCTGTTCATCCTCCAAGGAAGCTCCTCCTTTAAAGATTTTAGTCTGTGCTAACAGCACTAAACACAAGCACGTAGATCAGTGTTGTCTTTTGCTGGATGGAAGGGCTGTTATGAAAAGGATTCTGGCTGAGATTTATCAAATCAAAGCTAAATCTCAGATCAGTCAGATAAAATCTCTGTGTGTCCTAGGTTTCCTTTTCTTCGGCATCCATCTGGAAATGACCATGGCAGCACTTTTGTGCCTCACAGTGAGAATAAATATCTCTAAAGGGTGAAGAGGCTTGTGAAGTGCTACTGCATGTAGTAATCTGAGTCAGAACTAACCACTAATATACTTTTTAAAGGTATATATTTCACCATGGCCACTTGGCAGTCCACTGCAGCTTTTTTATGTAGCCTGAAAATAGCAGGTCACCATCAACCTTTGAAGTACTGTAGATGTCACAAACTAGACTTCAAACGTAGGTCAGGGCACAGGGCCATGTGAGATTCAGTGTGGCTACACACTTAATAAGAAGCTACACTCATGTTATCTGTAGGACTAACATTTGGTACTAGATGTAAGAGGTTCATTTTAAAAGGAAAAATAAAAAAGAATTTAAAAGGTACTTACAATAAATATTCAAGGAAAATCCTCCAATTATGTTTCATCATATCTAAACCTCCTTCAGACTGCATTTCTACATGTCTTTTTCAAACTCACAGTACCTAGGCTTTTCTCCTTATGCTGTCTAAAGGGCAACAGTGTAGCTCCACAGAATGCTGATAGAATGATTGTGAATTGTGTGGTTATCAATAGATCCCTGATTAGCAATTTTTCCTCCATTTATGCCTGCAGTGATTAAGAAACCTTTTTTTCTTTCTGTTCTGCTGGAAAATAATCTGTCTTGGTTGATCTGTGATTTGGCCCTCTGCTGTGGTCATGGGTTGGTTTAGAGTAGCTTGTGAATCGCAGTTGTGAGCTGAATGTCTAATGTTACGCATATGCTTACCTTTAAGCTGGCAAGTGATCCTTGCAAGATCAATAACTCTGTGTTTAAGTATGTGCTTAGGGGCTTTTCTGGACTGAGACCGAAGTGTTCAGAATCTACAAAGCTGAATTCCTGGTGGATAAGTGCCATAATCTTTAGATTTGTTAGAGTATTCCTTTAGCAGCCAAGGCTTTCTTGTTTATTAGGTAGCTGCTGTCCCCTAAGCATATTGGCTATGACATTTTTTGAAGGATTGCCTCAACATTCTCACAGACCTCACCTGTTGTATCAGCTGCAGTAGTCCACTCTCTGAACTTGGCAGTCAGCACAGAAATTATCAGCAGGATTGAGTTACGTGATAGCTATGCTGCTAATTTGGTTAATGAGATGTTTTTCCAGTGTGAGACAGATGTTGCCTACACACACAGGCACAAAGAGAAACCGAGATCTCTTGAAATAGAACTACTGCCTTTGGGAAATGTTCTGCTCAATGTATTTACAAATGCTCACGGGAAGCCATTCTGTTTTACCTAACTGAACTGAGATAATTGGCCAGGGATTTCCTATCTCCAGTTTTAAACTTTTCTGATATTATCTGGAATGTTTTGATACACAGTCTCTGAGGCTTTGCTGTGTTTCCCAAGCTATGCTCCCTGAAATCAGCTGCAAAATCTTATTAAAACTTTACTTGAAATCATTTCACGGTCAAAGCCAATCTGTCCAATGTGCTGTCATCATATTTTAGGTAGCATCTGTACAGAGGTCCCTTAAAAAGAAATAATCTTAATTGTGCAGTTATGTTTTTTCCACTTTGTAGCCCACTACATTAAATCTGCTGCACACAAACTATTCTTTCTTCCCAAACAGAAAAATGAAGTTAAACTTTCAACACAAAACATTTCCCTTCCAGACACAGAAACACCTTTTGCTTTGCAGCAAATAAAATGCTAGACCATAACACAAAAGTGCCCAAACACGTCATAAGATAGAACTAAAAGATTCTAACACCATGTTGTGCTGATGTCAATGTGTGGTGCTGGAGCAAAAAATACAGAATTACTGAATCTCAAGAGGATCACTGAACTGGAAGGGACTTCTGGAGACTGTCTAGTCCAAGCCCCTGCTCAGAGGGAGGTCACACACAGTAGGTTGCCCAAGGCTATGCCCAGATGGGTTTTGAGTATCTTCAGCAATGGATACTCCACAACCTGTCTGGGCAACCAGTTCAGTGCCAAGTAGCCTTAAAGTAAAAAAAAAAAAAAAGGATTTTTCTTATTTACTGAACAGAATACTGTACATTGGAAAAAATATCCATCTGCAACCTTTCACAGAGCACATCAGAATCGCCCTCAGGCCACCATCAAGTCAGCAAATAGTGGTAGTCCCAACTGCGGTATCTTGAAAGGGCATCAGGAAGTGAGACACCCAAAACTGTACTGAGATAAGATGATGTTGATTGTCTCTGACACAGATAAGCATGGAAACAAGCTGTTGCCACAGTATTAGTACATGGGCCTGCATCAGGTTCCCCTAGGCTTTTGCAGACCACTTCTGGAAAATCTGTCACTACCTTCAGGTGTTCCCATGCCAGCTGTCCTTGGCTATGGGATGCCACCCCTGAGCAGACAGATGCAGGCTGTCCCACCACCACACAGTGGGACAGGCTCAGGAAACTATCTTGCTTCTGTAGCTTACCCTGAGACAAATGGAAGAAAAGGTTGCAGACAAATGCTCCCTGCTGCTTACTCTGCAGCAGCAAATGCGACTGCAGGCAGACCAAAGACATGACAGCCGGTTATATTTTAAAGCCATTTAGCAAATATGACCAGGGCTTGCCTGTCAATTCCCATTTTTAAATCACAGATGAAAGACTACATATTGCAGTGTTTGTTGGCCATATGTAAGATAAGAAAGGGCAGAGCACCAGTGGAAGGACACAAGTGAAGTAAAAGTTTGGGGCTGACAAGAGGTACTCAGTTGCTCAATATAAATGCATGATGTCAGTGAGGGGAAAGAGAAACTGCTGACTGATGAGTAGTGCCACAGTGCCGAACCTCCTTTGCAGCTCCAGTTTTGGTCATCAGGTTTATGCATGTCTCCTTGGGGTATATGGCAGGCATAGTCACGTAGCTGGAGCAGGCACGTCAGGACAGCCTGCCACTGGCCTTCATGGACATTTTGATGACTGAGAAGGAAGGTAGATCAATGACTTTCTCTGAGTCCTTGCACTGCCTCTGGTCAGCCAGAGGTTCTAGGTGCAGAGAGATGTTTAGACCCCATCATCCTTGGGACACAGATGATGACATGTCAAGTACGGAGGGGCAAAACCAAGGCACGAGATGTTGTTGCAACTTTGTCATTACTAGATGGTATTTTTGGAGACCATACTTGCATTTAGTAAGGTATCTGTTGCCCTCTGAAGACTCAAAACTTCATACACCCACCTATCAGTGGTTAACCATTTTGAGATGGCATATCGACCATGCACCTGACAGAGGTCTCCACGGCTTTCCTCCAAACTTTCCAACTTTGGACTAGGTGACTAGAAGAGACCAACAAAATCACTTGACCCTCCACTTTCTAAGCCTTCACAAACCCAAATTAGCTGTGATTACATGGCCCACAATGCTCTTGGCCGACCAGTTCTACAGCAGGCATTAGATGGAGCACGTACTGAGTACACAGTGTGAGGGGCTGGAAGCAGCACTGCAGACACTGCCTTGTGCAGCCCATCCTTCCCTTGTGACCAGAGCAGCAAGGACCAGGTTTTTTGACAGTTGTATGCCCTGCTGTCTGTCTTGAGAACCTTATTTTTATCACCTAAGTAAAGCAGCAGGCATGGTGCACCATTGCTGGAAAGAGCCTCCAGCCATTCCCCAGTGAACTGGAGGTGATGTGGGTACCTAGGATCCATCACTGGGGCCCATGGATAAGGCATAGTCAAGAGAGAGCATGGTCTTGCCTCAGAGGCAGGGCACTCTTCCCATCTCTCCTTGTCTATAACACAAGAGACTTGCAGCAAGGTCTACTTGGCCTTTCTATTGCTCAAGAAGTGCTTCTGAGCACTGCATGACCACTTGGTGTTTCCCGAGCCTCTGTTTGATATGCACCCCGAGCAAGTTCAGAAGATCTCAATGGCTGCATGACTGAGTTATCAGTTCAGACCCTCGTGTCCCTGTTCAAGGCCAGAGAGTGGGACAGGTGTGCTCCTGGAGCAGAGCTTCCAGTTTCACTTAATCCAAAAGGGCACCAGGTCACTGGTACCAGAATCTCCCTGCAGTGTGAACCGAGGCAGGGTCAGTGGCAGTGATTGAGACGTTAGCTTGGAAAGCATGTCCCAGAATCAACTATAAGGCCAATGTAAACGTGCCATGAGAGCTGTGCTCTGCATCTGTTTCTTGGCTAATCTAGTGTACCAGCTGTTAAGCAAAAACAGACTTTTACACTGACCAAAAGCACTGACTATCCAGTCTTCAAAAGAGATTTTCTTGTGGAGTGTGTTAGGGCTGTGTAGGGTCCTCTCTCACATGCTCTGAAACTGAAGAGTTGAATCAAAATCCAGAGGAAAAATTATAAAGGAAAGAAATGGGGCTTTTTTTTTTACAGCTTGTTAATCTTTATTATATGAAGGCAAGCTTTTCAGAGACAAACACCTGGTATTTGACTGTGAAATCTATCTTCACATACTGCAGCCAGCAGTCACCAATAGTCATCTCAAAACTTTCACAAATGAAAACTGCCAGGAATGTCATCCGAATTTAATACTTAGTGCAATGTCACAGCACAGTGAAAACAACCAGATGAAAATGCTAAAATCCACTAACATGACACAGTGAGCCCCACGGAAGCATGCTATAATGTGCCATAAGCTGCAGGCCTTTGTGCTCGGCATTCAACAGCTCGTACATCGGCACAGGTGTGATAACACAACTTTTTCTTCTTTGTTCCAGTCACATTAGCAACCCACAGAGCCATTGTGCCGCCAGGAGAACTGATGTGGAACTGCCTCCTTTAGCAGGGGAGAGAAAGTTATTCAAAGAGTGCAGAGCTTACTGTCAAGTAGGTACATCCATGCCTCCTTAATAAGGAATTATAGGAAACGCATACAATCATAGTCCCATTTTACCTGAAGGCACAACAAGGCCTCCCCAGAACTTCAGAGCGTATCATGTCATCGTGCACTGAGCCACATTCACTCAGGAAAAAAAATTGAGACATAGCTAGTCCCTACACTTCCACTGATGTTTCTCTGCAAGAAGGGAAAGTCAAATCTAGGATCAGGAAAGGCAAATCTGTATTGTGAGAGATTAGTTAACTCCAATTCCCACAAGCAGCAAACCAGCCAAAATACTGAAGACCCCTACCCATACTGAAGAAAAGGTGCATTTATTGGCAATGTAGTCTCACACAAACTGTAATACATCTTTTTTATGTCTTGCCTTTAAGGGAAAAAAAAACCAAGCCTGTTTTCTCTTTGCATTGAAGAGACTTGCACACTCCAGTCTCCAAAAGTCTCACACAGGTGAATATCTTCCTGCTTGAACAAGGTAAGTTTGTTTATGCTGTCTGTGGAGAAGAACCTCCCTCAGCCACAACTAGGCCTGATCAAATTGAGCTACCAGTGGCATCTGATTTTTATTTACTTCTTTTTAAATTGAGGCTATCAGGGATATACTGAGCCTGCTGACTTTTCATGATGTTTTCCAGCTCCTGCCACGATGGTGTGACAGCAGTTTTCACAGTGCCACAGGCTCCCCATAGGCAGCATCACCACTGTGGTGTTTGGAAACAGCAGCAACTGAGAGGGTGCACCCAGAGGGGTAGACTGAGCTCGGTTTTGGGAGTCCCAGCTGAAAGCACTGGATGCAAAATCTCCTCATTAATTTAAAACACCATCACTGCTTCTGGAAGGGTTCTTCCTCTGTCCCTAAAATAACAGAGACCCACCAATGGAAGTGGTTTTAATAGGTTTTACCACCCAGTGCCTAAACATGAGAGGTGTCTACACGTGCACGAGGTTGTTTTGTCAGCAGTTCTGTCTCAGCCTTACACTATGCTGTATTAACAATCCCTTCAGGCTCAGATTGAATTTCATTATATTAGAAAAGTGACACTGTCCCTTCATATGACTAACATCGCTGGTTTTCAGAAACACATATAATGTATGATATCTCAAGGATGATCAATTAATAGGCTGCAAGTGATGCTGGCTCTAGTTGCTAAGACAGTGATGGAGGAACTACAGGAAGAAAACTCTCCATCAAAACCAGACATCACAGGTCAACTAATATGGCCCTCAAGTTTATGAAATTGCTGTTAACACCAAATAACTCCCCTTCTTTTTGAAACTGGAGAGAAGCCCTTTGCCAGCTGTAAAAGCAACACAGATAGTTACATTTTAGGCTGATCCTTCCTCATTTCTCCCCAGTTTCATTGCTTTCAGGATCAGAAAGCGAGAATCCAAAAGAAAGCTCAACCGATTTCCTATGCTTCCTACAAACAGACCTGTTTTGCTACTTCAGGTGTAAATTCAGTTAATGGCAACACAACAAATGTTTAGCAGGTGGTAGGACCAGCCAAACATTGCACATGCTGCAGGTTTTTTAAACACAGCTGTGGGGATTACTTGTCTATGTCACAATATTACTCTCAACTTCTGCATACTTAGGATCAGTTTTATTATCCTGCAAGTTTCTTCCTTGTTCCCCAGTATTAGTCACTCTGGGGATGGGACATCTTTGTGGACTGACAAAGCACTTGAGATAATAGTTGGCAAAGTGTTAATTCCTTTGATTCTCTCTAAGCACACCTTTCATCCAGTGCTGCTGTATATTTTGTACTTATTTATGAGCGCAGAGCCATCAGGCAGCATTTTAAAGTGTGCACTATTTTAAAAAGTAGATACAGGTGTAGAGGAAGGGAATTGTTACCCAGCTGGTACCACAATATGCTATTTGTTTAAAGCCCAGCCATAAAACCAGCCATGTGAAAGCAGCAGAGTCTCTGTGGATTTTCAACATCAGAACAAGCACAGATCTCACCCCATGCTACAGACAGCCTAATAGAGGGTAAAATCGTGTCATTGTGAGAACGTGGTAGAGCAAGCAGAACAATGGAAAGCCCCTCTGCAGCAGGTAATCCCCCTTGCCAGCACAGATTGGCTCTGTATTGGGGGATGTCTGTGCCCCACAGCCCTCACTGCAGATTGGGGAAGCACTCTGCAAGTGCGAGCTATTTGGTCGAATTACCCTAAATAAAACAGTCCTCCCCGGTCGTAACTACCCCACATTGTAACTTTTTCCTGAAACTCTTTTCCTTCCCTCTTTCAGTGACCAACAGTATTGTCTCATTGCCCACTCTGAATCTTAGTTCACCACATAAATGTTTATGACAAGATGACCTGCTTAGTGGATGATGGAAAGGCTGTGGATGTGGTCTTCTTGGACTTCAGTAAGCCCTTCAACACAATCTCCCACAGCATTCTCTTGGAGAAACTGGCTGCCCATGGCTTGGATGTATCTACTCTGCATTGAGTAAAAAACTGCCTGGAGGGTCAGGCCCAGAGACTCATAGTGAATGGAGTTAAACCCAGTTGGCAGCTGGTCACCAGTGGTGTTCCACAGGCCTCAGTGCTGAAGCCTGTTCTGTTTAACATCTTTATCAATGATCTGGATGAGGGCATTGAGTGTACCCTCAGTAAATTCACAGATGACACCAAGCTGGGCAGATGCATAGACCTGCTCGAGGGCAGGAAGGCTCTGCAGAGGAACCTGGACAGGCTGGAGCAATGGGACAAGGCCAATTTTATGAGGTTCAACAAGGCCAAGTGCTGGATCCTACACTTGGGCCACAACAACACCAGGCAGCACTACAGGCTTGGGGCAGAGTGGCTGGGAAGCTGTCTAGAGGGAAATGACCTGGGGATGTTGGTCAACAGATGGCTGAACAGGAGCCAGCAGTGTGCCCAGGTGGCTAAGAAGGCATCCTGGTTTGTATCAGAAACAGTGTGACCAACAGGACTGAGGAGGTGATTGTCCCCTTGTACTCGGCTCTGGTGAGGCCACACCTCAAATACTGTGTCCTCTCACTACAAGAAGGACGCAGAGGTGCTGGAGCATGTCCAGAGATGGACAACAAAGCTGGTGAAGGGTCTGGAGCACAAGTGTGATGAGGAGTGGCTGAGAGAGCTGGGGATGTTTAGCCTAGAGAAAAGGAGGCCAAGAAGAGACAAGATCACTCTTGTCAACTACCTGAAGGGGAGCTGTAGTGAGGTGGGGGTCGATCTCTTCTCTCCAGTAATGAATGATAGGACATGAGGAAATGGGTTCAAGTTGCACCAGGGGAAGTTTAGATTGGAGATTAGAAAAAACTTTTTCACTGAGAGGGTTATCAAGCATTGGAACAGGCTGCCCAGGGAGGTGATGTAGTCACCATCCCTGGAAATATTCAAAAGATGTTTAGATGAAGTACTGAGCGATATAATTTAGTTTAGTGATGGGCTTGGCAGTGTGAGGGCAGTGGTTGGACTTGACGATCTTAAAGGTCTTTTCCAACTGTAAGGATTCTATGATTCCATGACCTTCCAAACCCCTGCTCTTGCCTAAGCATACTGAAACATTTTCTTGGGCCATCTACAAAAAAATGTCACTCACAGCTCAGTACTTGTCCCTGCATCTCCTTGAAATCAGCTTTTCCAGCTCCTTGGGGAAATGCAGAGAGCTGAACTCCACAGCTCCAACTTGCCTGCGCCACGCTGGGTACAGGCTGGGTGCTGACTCAGACACTGTTTTCAAAGTACATTTGCTGTACAAATGTGCACTCGGTGCACTTAGTTTTATTTTACTTTTAACCACAGCTCTTTCTCTACTTTTTAAAGCAAAGGCAGAGAAAAAAAAAAAGAGGTCATTTAAAAAATCATTTCATTACCAAGTGCTCATTTTCTCATGCTTTGTGAGGTTATGAGGGGGCAGAGGATTGGATTTTCTTCTCTTTTTAAGTTTCTCCTTTTTTTCTGTCTTTATCTCTTTTTCCTAGAGTATTCCACTGTATAATTCAACTACTAGCCTGCTATTGTAGTGACCTCAAAGAAAGATGATACTCTTCCTCTAGTTGAGTCTTTTCGTTTCTTACTGGAGATCTAAAGGGCTTTTTTTTTTAATGTTGTATTAGGAACTTGTAGGAGATGATGGAGTACTTATGAACTGCTTTTCTGTCAAAGCATGCTTCCACATCCCTCTGCCTTCTCAAACAGTAGGGTTTTTTTCCCTCAAACTGCAATATCATGGAGAACTCCTGAATGTTCTTTACTTGCAATTTTTAAGCACAGCACAGTGCAGCAATTCTCGAAGTAAACACGAGTGCAGCTAGGCTCTTGTCTTGACCTACCCACTGCCCAGACAGGGCATGCATCCTGATTTCAGCTGGGACACAGTTAATTTTCTTAATAGTAGCTAGTATGGGGCTATGTTTTGGATTTGTACTGAAAACACTGTTGATAACACAGGGATCATTTGGTTACCTCTGAACAATGTTTACATAGAGTCAAGGCTTTTTCTGCCTCTCACATCACCCCATCACACAGTGGGCTGGGGGTGCACCAGAACCTGGGAAGGGACACAGCTGGGAGAGCTGACCCCAACTGACCCAAGGGATATCCCTGACCGTACAGCATCATGCTCAGCATGTAAAGCTGGGGCAGAAAAAAAAAGGGGTGATGTTCAGAGGGATGGTGTTTGTCTTCCCAAGTCACTGTTCTGTGTGTTGGAGCCCTGCTTTCCTGGGGATGGCTGAACACCCGCCTGCCCATGGGAAGTGGTGAATTAAATCCTTGTTTTGCTTTGCTTGTGTGTTCAGCTTTTCCTTTACCTATTAAACTGCCTTTATCTCAGCCCACGAGTTTTCTCAGTTTTACTCTTCTGATTCTCTCCCCAATCCCACCAGGGAGGAGTGAACGAGCAGCTATGTGAGGCTTTTCGTTGCCAGCTGAGGTTAAATCATAACAGCATGATGGGAAAACTTTCAGTGTGAACTTGTAGATGCCCTTGGTGAATGGCTGCTGGCTCCCACCTTGCCATGTAGAAGCTGCAAACGCAACAGAGGAGGTGGGACATACATGCCACTATCAAGATTTGCAGCTACACAATCTGTTTCTCCTTTATGCAACGTTTGCCTGTCATCTAAAGTGTTGTCACTGGCCTTATGATGCTGCTGAACAGCTGACACTTTTGCCTGTTAGGTGTTATTCTCATCCTGGCCCTCCTACCCAAATTCCTGATGGGATCCTGTGGTACCTTTGGAAAGTAAAAAAGTAGTCAGGATTCAGGGGTGGGTTCAAGCACCTAATAACTCTGGGACTGACAGTCCTGATCTATCTGTGGGTATCTTTCCTGAGGATAGATAGAGGCAGATACTCACGAAGATATTAAACACTCTAACACTTATTGAGGAGTTAATTAAAGGGGTTTAATCTCCCATGAGAAGAAGCGAATCTGAAGCCATCCCTGGAAATTGCTTTCTGTAATGCAACGACGCAAAACCCAGCCAGTACCCTACTCCCGGGCGACGGTCGCCCTCCGAGGGCGCGGGATAGCCCGTATGCGGCCAGTCGAGCGGATGGTGTCCGGCTGCCCGCCGCTGGGCGCCTGATCCTGGTTCGTTTGCCGGGGGTTGGCTGGGCGGCGGCCGGCATCGCCCCGCTCGCGAACGCGCGGTTCCAACCCGCCCGCATCCGCGGGGGAAGAGCGACCCCTGCTGGACACGGCTTCCCACACCCCGCCGCGCTCCTCTCGTCGAGTCCCGGCGGAAGGGGTCTGTGTTGGGTATGGCGTCATGCTCTGCCCCCCGCTCCCCTAGCGACACGCCGCCGGTCTCAGCGCTGGTGTGTGGCTCTGCGCGGTCACCACGTCGCGGCCCTTCGTTCCCGGGGTTGTCCCAGGGGTTTTTTTGGCAGCAGCGTGCCCAGGAGTTTTGCCTTGGGGAAAGTGCAGTGGCTGCCGTTGCGCCGTCTGCAGAAGCACCGCTTCGGACCCCGCGCCTTCCTGTAGGAAAGCCAGGAGGAGCCCAGCCGCTTGCCCGAGGGCAGGGGCACAGAAGTCAGCTGGGGCTCCAGCTCCGACGTGAAGCTAGTGTTGAAGCTAACTGCCTCCCCGACAATTAGCCCTGGCCGCCAGCAACTGACAGCGTTCGCTTTGTGGTCAGTCACCCCAAGCGAGCCACGGGTTCCTGCACCGTCACTGCCTGTTGGCTCAGCTTCCCACGAGCTGCCCATCACAAAACACATGGCACATGTTAGGCATGGCAGAGCTAACACATGGCACACGTTAGGCATGGCAGAGCTAACACATGGCACACATTAGGCATGGCAGAGCTTTCTGAGCTGGAAGCCCTCACTTGAGTCCCAGGCAGGTGTGTCTAACGGTGTGTTCCTTTGGCTGAGTGGGGCAAAGCCTTTGGTGTGCATAGGGAAAACACAGGGCTGGCCCTTTATGGCAAGAGGAGAGCCTCGAGGCTCACTGAGTTTCCAAGGACAAAGCCTGAGGAGCAGGGGCTTGCACAGGACAGACAGCAACTCTGGGAACTTCTCTGGGAATTGAAGGGAAAGCTGCTCAAACTCTGGCTGTGCAACCAGACTTGAAAGAGAGCACTGCTCTCTGGCACTGCCAACAGTTGACTCAGAACACTCTATGCCTGTGCTGTGGAACAACCTTAGTCTCCCCAACACTGTGGCCACAGGCAAAATGTTCCTGTGGCCATGTGCTACCCTGTGGTACATAACATAGGGGGGACTAGGGAGCCTGAGAAGCAGGAGAGCATCTGGTGCAAGACGGTTCCTGGAGCAATTATTGTTGGAACAGTGAGTGCAAAGGCTCGTCTGGTGCTTTTTTAAAAACACAGAGCTGTGTGTTGGCCCTTGGGCATGGAGGAACACTTGGGTTTTTCCTTGCCACTCTCCAAGCACCTCGAGCGTTGATTTGGAGCCTGTTCTCCTTTCACAGACAGTGTAGCACATACTTAATATTCTGTTCACACCTCTCTGCAGCTTTATGAATCTCAGTTTCTGCCTTTGATCCGGTTCCTGCAACATTCATTAATTTCAGGCCCTCTTACCCCCTCTTCTTTTTTTCAAAGTGCTATTTCTAATTATTTCTTATTTCCTTACCTATTTAATTCAAACAGTCTTTCCCCAAGAGCAGATTTCTTGACTGTTCTAACAATTGCATGGCTGCATTCAGGGCATCAGCTAATTGCAAAGCTGTGACACGGGGATCTGGCACACCTCTCTAGCACACGGTCTACTGGAGTCTGTCCTCGCACTCAAAAATGACAACACTATTTGCCTCTCCAAACCGTGGATGGAACCGCAGGAGGAAGTTTCCCTCTGCCTTCCTGTTTCACGTAGAGGTGGTTGGCTCATGGCAGCACAGAGTTTTTAAGCCAAAACAGCTGGAAGGATTTCAGATCCTGGCCTACATGAGCAACCTGGCCTACACGAGCCACTTGCCATCGCTCTTCTAGCTGTGTGATGCTTTCTGCTTGATGCCTTGACTCTTTCTCTTCATTTCATTACTTCACTGACTTTCTGAAGGTTTTGGATGAGTCTGCCAGTATGACAAGCTGAAAATAATTTTACTTGAAGTAGCAAAATTAACTTGCTGCAAGAGATGCCACTGCTGCATATGCCACACCCCATTTTCATAGAATCATAGAATGGTAGGGTTGGAAGGGACCTTTAGAGATCATACAGTCCAATCCCCCTGCCAAAGCAGGTCCACCTAGATCAGGTAACTCTGGAACACATCCAGGTGGGTTTGAAGACCTCCAGAGGAGACTCCACACCCTCCCTGGGCAGCCTGTGCCAGGGCTCCCTCACCTGAACAGTAAAATAGTTTTTCCATATGTTTAAATGGAACTTTTTGTGTTCCAGCTTTTTTCCATTACCCCTTGTCCTGTCAGTAGGTTCAACAGAAAAAAGGATGTCCCAATCTCCCCATCCACCTTTTAGATATTTGTAAATATTAATGAGATCCCCCCTCAGTCTCCTCTTCTGTAGACTGAATAGCCCCAGTTCCCGCAGCCTTTCCTGATAAGGAAGATCCTACAGTCCCCTGATCATCTTGGTGGCCCTGCGCTGGACTCTCTGCAGAAGTTCCCTGTCGCTCTTGAGCTGGGGAGCCCAGAACTGGACACAGGACTCCAGATGAGGCCTCACCAGGGCAGAGTAGAGGGGGAGCAGAACCTCCCTTGACCTGCTGGCCACACTCTTCTTCATGCATCCCAGGATGTCATTGGCCTTCTTGGCCACAATGGCACATTGCTGGCTCGTGTTCAGTTTATTATTAACCAGCACTCCCAGGTCTCTCTGAAGAGCTGCTCTCCAGCAGCTCAACCCCCAGCCTGTCCTGGTGCATGGGGTTGTTCCTCCCCAGGTGCAGGACTCTGCACTTGTCCTTGCTGAACCTCACGAGGTTCCTCTCTGCCCAACTCTCAAGCCAGGCAAGATCTCACTGAATGGTAGCACAGCCATTCCTTTTGTGCCATTTCCTTTCTGTGCCTTTATTCTTATCCCCTAGAGAGACACGGAGCTCTGCAAAAATTTAATCACCCTAGCAATCCCCATCAGGCTTGCTGGAAACATATTCAAGATGTTTCATTTCTACTTCCTTTCACAGCCACATCTTCATACTTTTTATTATCTTTTGAGGTTGGAAAAAAAAAATGTTGTGGCATCAATAAGACAGATTAATGGCTCTGAGTACCCAAAAGGACTCAGTCTGGAAAAAAAAGGTGGCTATGAGGAATATGACAGAGGTTTCTAAAGTTATGGATGATGTGTGGAAAGGAATAGAGATTGACTCTTCAGTTCCCTTCAATGTAGAAAGTTAGTAGGTGTAAAATGAAAGTAGTGGGACCAAAATGCAGAACGAGCAAAAGAAAGTGGCACATCTGTGTCTGGGTACCAGACCTCTGAGACTCTTTGGCAAAGGACATCTGGATGAAAAAAGCTTAATTGGTTACAATTATTCCCTGACTCATCATCATCATCCTTCCCCTTCTTGTTAAACTGATTGGAAACACAGAGTTGAAAGGAGAAAGCAAACTCACTACCACAGCTGTACGTAATAGCCAAAGCAAGCCTTGCTGCCCAGGCACCCAGTGTGACTTGATTAGGCTGCCACAAGGAAGGATTCTTCACTACAGCAAATTACTTCTTTACACTAACAAAAAGGAAGCATCATCCAGACTGATGCCTAAAGAGCCTCCCATAAGCGTTTCACCAGTACCACAGGCTCGCTGCCCAACCTTCCATGTACTCTTCCACCTACCTTCATTAGTCAGGCTTAAAATGGGAACAATTTACCCAGGCCCTGAGGCTGCTAGAAGATTTCATTATCGCAAAAACCTACTCAAGCTGATGCTCACGTACAAGGCAGAGGTACTATGTATTATTAACAGGATGTGGCTGAAGGAAAAGAGAAAGAGAGGAAGTAATTTTTCAAAGGCTTTCTTTCCCCTCATTTCCCTCCAGAGTAAGGCAGAGCTGCAGCCAGCTTCCAAAATGCTGCAATGGATTCATTAACACTGACATGCTGACAGTATGCAACCAACATGCATGGCAGGTCTTGTAACTGCAAAGATTACAAAAAGAAAAGTCTATGGTGTTCAGCAGAAGTATCTCAGCAACTACTGAGAATGAAATTAAAAGGAATGGAAAACAAGTTGCCAAAGACACCAGGAATGGGAACGTGAGCTGTGGGAAGCACTGTTCGCTGTCTCTACAATTATCTGGCCACATTTAAAATAGCCACATGCACAGAGCAGGGTCACGTTCCTGACATGTCATTTGCAGAGACAATAGCCTCAGAAACAAAGTATTTCCTGTGTTGTCCTGAAGCCTGGGCTAGAGAAGGCAACAAAAAACAGACTGGTAAAACTAGAGTTTAGAAAAACACTCCTCTCAGTGCTACAGGTGCCCGCGCTCTCCCCACAGAAGACTGCTGCTGTTGTACTACCACAGGCAAGACCAAGGGGCTGTGCAAGGCTCTGTCAGTAATACCTATTTTCTAATAAATCAATTCCCTAGTGTTCACCAGCACATCTTTTAGGAACACCCTGCCAGAATCCACACACATAGCCCAAACTGACAGTTTTCCTAAAGAAAAGTCACGGGAGTCAGGGTCTCTCCCACAGGCCAGGGAAGCTCCTGCCCAGGCTGCACAGAACACAAACCCACGGTGCACTCCTTACATTTGGGCTAAAATTCAGCACCTGAAAGGGAAGAGGCTTTTCCAAACCACCACCCATGGTGAGAGGGGAAAGCTCTTCTAACGTAACAAATGATTCAGGAATTTGCCTACTTTTTCCCCTCTCAAAATACACGCTTAAGATTCCTTGTGACCAGTAGAGAAAAAGAAAGAGGCATGACTAGTTACAGACATTAACAAGGAAAACTGCATCTCCCACTTCTGCAAAATATGAGCTGAGCATTACCTGAGGGCTCCTTCCTAAGCTACAGCAACTGGTGGGTGAGAATACGAGAACTAGACCTTAGCATTAAACTTTTCACCTATTACACCTTCTGTGCAAGGCCTGGCATGTGATAAATGAGCTACATAACTTGAATTTTTAATGTAAGGCATGATGCTGTCGCAGCAGGACAAGCTCTTTAAGCAGCTTCATCTACAATGTGAAAGCTGAAGTCAGTTGCAGCAGCTAGTAAAAACGGAACTGTGGAAGAGAAGAACACTGAACCCAACTAAATAAATATGGCATTTAAAATAGAAGCTCATGCTTGTTCACATTTGTCCTCTGCTGAGCACGCAAGCAAGCACTAGCACACTTTGAACTCGTGTTTCAGTAGAGGCTGACATCATTTCACGGATTTGGGGAACAGTGTTGTGAGTTACAGACTTGAACATGCCATTTTAACATCGACAGTCCCCCTAAAAAGAGAAAGCTTCATTTTGAGCCAAGAGGCTTGTCAAATAGGCACTCTAGGCAAATACCTGCATCTAGCATTTGATCTCGCGTCTGTCTTGTTTTCCATTCTCCGAGCTTGGATCTTCCATTGGGGAAATAAACAAACAAAAAAGAGGAGGGACTTAGAAGGGAGGCCAGTGAGGTTGCGCCAGCCTTTCACTTGGTACAGGCTGCCACTTGGCATGTGCTAACCAAAGGAGCTGTCATTTACTCGAGCTCAGATCCCCACAAAAAGCAGAGCCAAGACAGGTTGCACCCATTCTGAGGGAATATCCAGACACAACACAGGGTGGAATATCCACACGCTGCTAAGGGCGGAAGCTTTGTTATTAAGCAGACTCCCTACAAGTTATTAAAGCCAGGAGAGCAATCCCAACAGCTTCATCTACTGTAGGACTTGCTTCTTTGCTTGCCTCTACTGAGTGAAGCTGCTGCCTTGGAGCACACACACTTACACACACAACTCTCTTGCCTTTTGGTGTTTTTTTTCCAGTATTTTATTTCTGACAGGCATTTACAACGTTCCATTCATAGAACTAAAAACATAAAAATAGACCTTCTTTCAGCTTATAAAAGAAATATATAAGAACCTTTGACATAGACATGTCATGACATTATGTACAAGAACAACGGTACCTTCCCAGTACCGGCCTTCCAGGATATTTCAGCGCTGCCTGTATTCCGCTGGGTACAGCATAGCACAGCTAAAACCTCCGCTTCTCCAATACGCTGGGACACAACCGACAGGTAGATGATATAAAACAATGACGTGATAATACAAAGGGTATAGAAACCTTTTCTAAAGCTTTTACGAAAAGAAATCAGAGGATAGCAAAAAGTTAATAGAGAAAGCTTTCATAAGATCAATTATAGTGCACCAGAAACCAGAAAGGGGCGGTGGGTGGTGGGAGGGGGAATAACAAGGGGAGAATGCTAGCTGGGACACAAAAGACAGTGATGGATTTTTTTGGGGGGAGAAGTTTTTTGTTATGTTTTAAAATATAGTCAGAGTGGATTTTATAAAATATAATCCTAAAGCTATTATAAAATTTCAGGTTTTCAAAGTACCTACTGATGTGTCAAACATCAATAGACACCACACAAAAAAAAAGAAAGAAAATAAAAGAAAATTTCATATAATCTTCCTCTTTTTCCTATAGGTGAAACTGAAATGAGGAAAGCTATATAAATCTTAAAAAAAAGAAAAAGTGCTATTTTGTGTTTTGTATCTGGAAGTCTACTTAAAAACCGCAAGATTTTAGTCACATTTTACCCTGTTTTAGATGTTTAAATAAAAGATTTTAAATGTTCAAGAGGTTTGTTCGTGTAGAACTTGTTCACACTCTATTGCAGTGGAAAAAGCTTTTATAAAGGAATTAAAATACACTAGTTTCACCCACATTAGGAGAGTGGATGAGGTCAGTTTTTTTGGCCATGAATTCCCTGTCCCCTAAGCCCAAACTCTGACGGAGAGAGCAGACCAAACGGATCGGTGACGTTGCTTACGCTGGCTCCGGCGAGGTTCCACCACGGATCGGTTTGGTCCGCTACGATTCAGTCATGTCATTTTATTATTTTCATTATCTAACTAAACTCCAGCCTCAAACATATACAATAATCCTTTTCCTGAAGAAAGTTATACCTAAATAAGAGTTTCCAGTTCATATTTAAATATAAAACCACCATTCCTAACCCTCTGCAAAAAGCTAGCCTCGTATCCCAGACGTGGAGCTACGCTAAGGCTGTAACTCTCATCCCTTTGTGCCCCTGCATCTCAGGTAAAATACAAAAAAATATTTCTTCAAGTGTTAAATTTGGATCTCTTTTAAGAGAGTTTGGCATCTTTATAATAATTATGTAAAACTAGAGCTTCCAACATTGACATTAGACCAGCCACAGACCGAGAAGACTTAACACAACATAAACTCTAACCTTTCCTCACAGGTACCTAAAATACACGTATATTCTCTTACATTTAAAGAGGGGAAAAAAGTAATAAGAATACTGCAACTGTACACGTTAAAAAGGCAGTTTCCTCATTAAGGAGATGGGCCTGCGACTGGCGTTTTACGGCTACAAAACCTTCTGTTCGTTGTGCTATTGTTTAAGCTAGTTTGCTGCACATAGGTTAAGACATCCAGAGTCATTTGTTTTCTAGTGACGATACGCTCCCCATGTTTGAATTTCAGCCCCTGATTATTTTAGAATAAATAAAAATAGTGTGAAAGCCCTTGGTAATGTAAGACAGAACCTTAAGCTTATTTCCGTTCCAGGTTTTGAGCGGTTTTTACTGTTGCCTAAAGTGTGGCCGCATGGCTTCGGACCAATTCAGCTGCCGAAATGGTGTGTGCAAGTGTGCAATCTATCGGGACCGGCACTGCGCGGTGTGCAGGGGCAGGAGGGAGGGATGGGACGGGGAGACCTACGCATCCAGGCGGGGAAGGGGGGAGACCGGGTTTTAGAGCTCTGTGTTCAGTTTCCTGCTGGGGATAAAGTCTTCACGCCTGACCCAGATGACCTCCTCGCCGTGGCCCTCCACGTCACCGTTGATGCCGGACAGGGCCGCTTGCTTCTTCAGCTGGGTCATCCTGGAGGCGTGCGTGTCCGTGGGCGGGCGCGGGCGGTCTCCCCGGCCCGGCTGGCCGCTCGTGATGGAGGCCGCCTGCAGCCGTTCCTGGAGGTCTCGGTCAGCCACGGCTCCTCTCATGGCCTCGCAGTACTCATCGTCATCGCTGAGGATGTCCGTTTCCTTGATGTCCTCCTGCTCCTCATACCGAGCAAGGTCAAACTGTTCCTCTACCCAGCGGTCAGTGTCCCCACCGTGCGTGGGCTGCTGGGGCTCTTTTTCAGGGCTGCTCGTGTAGACGGCATCTGAGTCAATGGTAAACCTGTTTCGGGCCAGCCGCCGCCTCCTTCTCCCAAGAGACTTGCTTGGGGCTGACACTGTGCACACACAAAGATAAAACCCCACAGGCTTTTTACACATGGTACAACTCTCTCAAAAAACTTTAAGTCTTCCAGAGGCCCTTTATTTAACACAAAAGGCACAAAAGCAGGTAGACTCCCACGAATGACCTAGTCACTCAGCATCCTCCCTGCAGGCAAGTCACACTTCACTCAGCTCCTCAGCACAGGTCTCTCTCCAGCTGAAAAAAGGGACTTTCTGCTACTCAGATCCTCGGTTGGGATAATGGCCCACAATTACTGTTCCTCCTAAGCGGTAGGCAGCCAGCCAGCCAGCACAAAGGGCATCTGTTCAGCACAGCTTCTCACACGCAGTGCCCTGCTGTCAGCACACTGCAGAAACCGACTAGCCTTACACCTCGACACAGGAAACTGCTTTATCTCGGGCAAAAGCAACACTATAGGTTTCCACGTAGATACCTTTATGCTGAAGATGCTGCAACTGTTGCATTATTTATAGGAAAGTAAGTTCCCTGTTCAGGCTCTGATGCTCCCTCCCTGCTCCCTCCCTGCTGGGGGTAAGAAGAGAAAACCCCAAACCCAGAAAAACTTTCAGAAGTTCCTTACTCAGCATCAGCTGGTCTACTAGCTTTTGCAGCTGGCCCAATTAGAAAACTCACATCTTCTGTGTTGGAACATCTTCATAGCAGGATTGAGAAGTAAAGCAGGGGATGAATCCTGCAGCTGAAGGACCTGCAGGCAATCCGGCACTTTACGTGTACACACACGTAGCTCCATGGCAAGCAGGTGAACTCCGAGGTTCTAGTTTGTCCCCTTCCACTAAACAGCACCTTAGCATGTTCAGTATGGATTTATTAAACCCTGGCTTGGAGGAGGGGTTACATGTTCATAGCCCTGAGCCTCAAAACATGCGTTAAATTACAACAGCTCAGGAGTTGCAAATTTTAACTGTAGCGAGAGGTCTGGACTCAAGAAGAGGAGACTTTAATCTCTGCAGAATTCATCATGCAAATGCAGCAACGAGCCAAACTAAAAGAAGGTTTGGCTTCTACAGCAGATCAGCCCCACAGGCTGACTGAGGCAGCACTGCACAAAAGGGGTTGCATTTTGGCCCTCCTTTGGCTCTTCCTCTTACGATTTTATGTCTCTCTGAGGCAGATGGCTAGCAACACCCCGAGTGAGAAGCCATGCTGCAAATGTTATTGGTCTGGCCAGCCCATTACAGAAGAGGAACAGAAAGCCTGGTTGTCTACATTGCTGGATCCAATGAGCAGAAAAAAAAAAAACCACCCCAAAAAACCATCACAAGACCAAACAACAGCAGACCAGAACAAAACACACAGCAGTGCTGTGTACTTTTCAGTTGGAAGCAATGTTTCTTCCCTCCATCATCTAGTGTTAAGAAAATTAAAACCTGCTTTTCCCTGGGATTTTTCTCATTGTTTTTGCCTGAAGTCAACTGAAAAGGAAAATCCATGTTTTAGGACAGGCCACTACAAAAACACTAGTATCAAGTGCATGCTTCTCAAAATGCGAGAAGTAGAAGCACATGCCCTTTAGCAATAGTGCTGAAAAGGCTATAATGCAAGTCATATGAAGCTCTCTCTTCAAACCAAGTCACTTGCTCAGGGAAGCTTATTTCTCTTGTGCATTTCAGTTTTAAAAGTGCTAGCGTTAGTTCAAAATTCTGTACATGCTTTTAAGAAATATGCAGTGGGCCTCTGCTTTGTTTAGCTGAACCCCGCTTCCAGATTAAAGTGCACAGCCAATCGGTATTGACCGGAATCCCATTTCTCCCTCTTCCATGCCAGAAGGGCCGCTCTGAAACTGAGCCTTGAGTGCAAAGCAAGGGAAATAGAGGCAATTTAAGGCTCTCAAGGAGGTGAAGCATGAAAAACCAGCAGGTTTTTTTTACATACGTGGAGAGAATGCTAATCCTAATATACAAGTAACAGACACCACCACATGTCCTACAACGGTGCTGGGGTTACTGGGATCTTGAAAGTCTGTAGCCCTACAGTACCTGCCCTGTTCATGGCTGGCCTTGCACCTTTTAGAGCACACAATCTTTTTCCACCAAAAGGAACATATTGCTGGGATGAGGGCAAACTTTCAGTTTTAAGAAGCTGCCTTCTGTGTTTATCCCGCAGAATCGAGTGCACTGCCTTCAGAAAGTCCTTCCTGTGTTCTGGTGAACTGAAAAACAAGCAAGAATACAAAAGGCAGCGTTATCTCTCGGGAACAGCTAAAAGCTCGCTGTAAATGAGATAAATAATGACCAGGTCTGTAATTTAAGACAGCACAAACCGACTGGCAGCACTTTCCCCAGAGAAGACTTCATTTAATACGGTATTTTCAAAGCAAAGCTAAATCTATGGCACTCGCAACGGACATCCAAGGAATCAAAGACGCTGTTCATTAACAAAACATTTAGCCTTTCACCCTCTTGAGGCGTAACAGCCACACACTTTGCTCTGGCCCATACATATCAAGCTGACCTACAGTGGCCAATTAAATCTCATTTTGTCTTTCATAAGCACACACCAAACAGAAGTCCTGCAATTCTCTTACTACCCAGTAGTAAGAATCGGCTTGGTATGTGCTGGACCCTGGTGGGCCTGTGTACCACCACCACTACTACAAAAACAGACAAGGTTTATTTCAGGAAAAGTCAATGCTTTAAGAGCAGAGGTTGGAACTTGGTGGTATGAAAGGTATAAGCTGAACATGACATGCTGGCAGCTACCTGGCGTAAAGATCCAGTGCTGGAGTTTAACTGGGTGTAAATTTGTGAAAGGAAAATTGGAATAACGATATTCCCATAAAAGTGGGAGGCTGATATATCTCTATTTTAATACATTTTACAGAATTCTGACTGACAGAAGTAAGGCTTTAACATTCTCTCCTCACTTTCCCTACTAGGTGATCCCAGATTGCCTGAAAGGAATGACATGGGCAAGCTGGGATTCAGATGCAGCTGCCATTAAAAACAGGGAAACACACTTACCTACAGCAAAGGTGAAATGTTCTTTCTGGCCTGCCTTCAGACTCAGATTTAACATGTACAATCTCACATACAGAATTGGTCTCTGCATCTAAAGTGAAAAGCAAGCAGGATTTCATATAACAGTTTCTCATATTTAACCTCAATTAAAGTATTTATTCCATAAGCCCAAAGAAATGCTTTAAGACTAAGACAACAAATAACACAAAGCAAATAATATTAACCCACGTCTGAAAAGCAGCAGTGGGCTGCTGACTAATGAAACAACAGACACTGAAATTCACGAAAATCTAGTAGTATTTTACATGCACTCATTCAGTCCCACAAAAATATGGCGGGAAAAAAGTCCAATCCAGCTTTTCAGGTATTCTGTAGAGCACTGGCACATTTTAAAGCCACCTCCTATGTTTTATCCACTTTCACTTATGCGTTAGAAAAGGAGCAAATTGTTTAAAACCTTGAAATTTTTAATACTATAAGCTTCATGTGAAGCCATGAACCATGGCAACAAAAATTCACTAGGTCTGCATCCTCACAGCTGCAAGACTGCTTTCCAGTCTCTAGAGTAGGAACAGAGCAAATCAGAGGCAACAGCAATTTTGTCCTGTTTTTCCAGAACCCTGACAGGCTGGAGATCCACAACTGCAGCTTCTGCCCCTTCATCTTTCTCCGGGGCTGTTATGGACGCTGAGGATGTGGGTTGCTTTTTCAGGCCATAGAATACATAAGTATTAAAGACAAATATTGGTCAGTCAATGCCCCTAGATCAAACATTAAGAACCTGTCCAAATTCACACAGCAGGAACATTACCTGCACTTGCCAACGCTCGAACTTGCAGCGCTTCTAAAGGTATCATGTGGCGAAAGCGGAACGGATCCCAGTCTTCATAAATTGAAGCTCTGTGTGATCCTCCCTGGAAGAATTTCAAAATACTGTTAGGAAATGAGACACCTCAGGATAATCAGGCACAAAAGTTTCCTTTGGTTTGCACTGAGAACGTCCAGCTAGAGACTTGTTGCAATTCCTGCACTCTCACTTCATCATCTTAGTAACCAGTCATCACTGAAGTGCCTATCTAGGAAGGTCTTGATAAAATCCAGACAAAAGTAACCATTAGACCAATCGACTCTTATTATTGCCTTCAAAAGTCATTCGAGATCAATGCTGCATTCTCTCCTCCATACACTCACAAAGAGGCATAAGTTTTGCCTTGGACACTCTGCAGTTACATTGTGGCCAGTTGACTTTAGAAAACAATACAAGCATTTCAAATCGCATTTTAGGGAATTAAAAACTTTTCTGTAATAACATAAACTGTGTTTTCTACTGTGGCAAGGCATGTGTTTCCTGTCAAGCTTAGCTTTTAACTTTTGATCCCAAACTTCAGTAGGGCCTCCTGGTACATACTGTAGGCAAACCTAACGTAGCTAAAAGCAGTCAGCACTTGCTCAGTGACATGCAACAGCCAGAAGTGAAGTGAGGGTATCGTGTTCCACTAAGTTGACAGTCATCAGCTCTCATATCTGATTCACATTTGATCAAAGAGCCAAACACAAGAGAGATGTTAAAGGTGACACCTTGTTTCTTGAAAGCACACTCCACAGCATGGAATGGATGTAGCAGGCCGCTGGGATGACTGGTCCAGCAGAGAGCAAAGCATAAACAAAACGAATGCTTGTGGAGCCCAGGCCAAACAGCATTACTCTAAACCTTAGTGCTGTGGCAGAGAACAAGGATCACATATGCAAAAGCACACTCTAGCACCACAGCTTTATGGAAAGCAAATCTTGATCTCAGCACCACGAACAAACACAGCATCATCAAAATAATCCATGCAACTTACAAGTTTCTTCTTCTGTTTGGAACCGTCCTTGTATACAAGGACCACAGCAGTTTTGAACACTAGAGGAGAAAGTTAGAAACAAAAGCCATGTAGTCAGTAATGTTGGGAGCAGGTCCAAGCACACAGACCTTTCAACTCCTCAGATAGCCCTCACCTAAGTCAGGGATGGAAGGCAGGAGGAAACCTAACAGCCCTTTTGCTTATTCTTCCCAAAAACCCAGGCTCAACAGCTTTTACCACACAAAACCAGGTTATTTCAAAGTCACTTGAAACTTTAAGTTACCAGTTATCCAAACAACTATTCAACTGGTCTATACAAAACTTTAGTCAGGGAGATTAAAAGTTTTCAAAGTTCACCTCAGACAAATAAGTAGCATTCAGCTACACAGAGCTAGTCAGCAGATGACATTCTGCTTGGACAGAATTTGAATCCCTTCCAGTTGGGACAATGGTCTATATTGAATTTAAAAGTGAGCACAACTGGCAGGCAGAGGTGTAATCTGATTCCTCGTTTGCCACATAACATCCAGTTGAACATGGAATTTGTCTTTCAAGACTTCAGTTTTCCTGTGATCTCTTTATTCAGGCTTCAAACACCTCCTTTGTTTTAGGATTGAATTGCACAGACACTTAATTTTGGACATTTTATGAAACCAAATTAAAGCGTTTTGGAGTAACTAAGAGTTGGTACATATTCCTAGGAGCTTTCATGAGGCCCCTCAGCCTCAGGGTATGATCAGATCTTTTCCTGCTTTACTGGAAAGCAGTCAATTTTTATAGGCTCTTACAGAGTAAAGCTGAAAGCGTCTTCCTTCGCTATCTGTTATAAAACAAAACCAAAAATAAAAAGTTATTGGCTTCCTAACCACCATCGTTTTCTGGGAACAGTAAGGAAAAAAGCCCCCTGCATGTAAAGAAATTTAAGAACAAATAAAGAAAACTTTGCACGCTCTGCATTACTTGATACAATTCTGAAAGTCTGATGATTTAGCCAATGCAAGCAATGATATAACTTTCCAAGAGTCCATACTCCAACACAGTGCAAAGACCTCGAGATCTTATGCCAGTAGCAGTTTTAATTTCTAGTTTGGCCATCCAAGGTAAACTACTCAGAGGGAGACAGACCACTCTAAAACAACTCACTAGGAGTCCTGGCTTAGCTCTTAAGCACTATTTAAAGCTTAGACATACAAGTCTTTTTTGGCAAAGGGCACAGACAAAAAATGCAAAGCCTCTTCAAGTCTTCAACCAAGTCTACGGGATGTGAAATACAGTGACTTGGCATCACACAGACTACCAAACTGTATCTTTTCAAAGACAAATATCTTTCTACATAGCTCTCAATTCATTGTCTTGGATATAGGTTTAAGAAACTCTTATACTATTACAGCAGTCATCTCCAAACTCTTCACCAGATTTAGATCAACACAGATCAGAATTGGACTATTGCAGTGAAGAGAGAAATATGGGTTTAGGCTTCAGCCAACCTTGCAGAAGGCAATGCTCAGCTACCTTCAACAAATATCTGCTAAGGCATGGTTGACAGTCTTTTAGGCATTTGAAATAAAATGACTAGGATACAAACCAAATGCTGCCAGTTCAGGTTCCTTCTTCCATTTCCCCAGTGAAGCAGGAGGATTCAGCCATATCACTGTATTATGCAAGAGCAAGTCCCCCATTGAAAGGTCTGCAACCTGCCAACATAAAACACATGCACAACGTGTCATCAGTTCAAGAAAGCTTACTTGAATTTTCAGTTCAAGAAAACTTGCTTGAAGTTTATTCCTAAACAAACAAAAACCACTCCACAAGCCAACTTTTGGAATATTTCACCAGATGACTGCAAGTGCATGCAAACGGACTGTGACATTTAGCAACTGATGCCTGTAAATCCTCAATCAGCAAACATAAACTAAGACAAGTCAAACTCAGAGTCTGGGTCTTGCAATATGGTGGGAAGTCAGGGTAAAACCCTGACTTCTTGCATTTTTCTTCTCCTTTGTTCATCTTTCTCCCTGTTGCTTTCTTTCTATTTTGTCTGAACATTTAAGCATAGCCCACATCTTAGACACAGAGTCTGAACTAAAGTTTAGAGACCACGTCATGTGAAGCAGCCAAAGCACTTCCTCCCCACAGTTACCATGGCTCATGTTTTCACCCAAAGGCTCCTCTGTGGAAACCACATAGCTGGAAATGGTCTAACAAAGGAGTTCATAGCTGTTGTGAGGTATCTATTAATACTGCAGCAACTGGATCTTCTATTTTAACTCATGATCTCCTGGAGTGACAAATGAAGGGCCATCCCCAGTTTAGGGGCCATGTTAGCCCATTCCTTCACCCTTCTCTCAGCGAAGCCTGACTTTTGCCAAAGGAAACCACAGATAACAAACACAACAACCCGATAACAACAGCGACACTAAGTGGTTACTGTCTCCTCTCCTAGATTAACACCAAACTACAATTGCTCTCCCAACAGATATCATGGCATGCTCCCTCCCCACTGCTGCTTGCCAGTGCCAACCCTAGTCTCTGCCCTCAACCCATCATCTGATACTCTCTCCCTGCTGCTGCTGCTATCCAGCTCTTAAACACAAAGCTTCCTCACCCCTACTCAATCCCTCACTTCTTTTGCCTTATAGCCCAATACTTCTTTCATTTGTTCTTCATCCTGGCTTCTGGCAAAACCCATTACCATTAATTCATATGGTCATGTGTTTCTCCAGCCTTCACCTACATCACTGCTGAGTCCTCCTTGATCTTACTCGATTTTCCTCTTATTGCCCACCACTCTCCTTCCCTGACCTGCTGGACTGCAGACCTATATTTTATCAGTAAATGATGAGTCCAAGTCTCAGTCTTAAACTTCAAGACACCTTCTACAGGTTTCTGAGATGGTCAGTCAGGACCTTGACACATTTGCATACACATTGTATGAAGCATCCAGCCCTAAGCCCAAGGGTCTCTCACATATCAAAGCCCACTAACACAGGTTCTAAAAGAGAAATAGCACATTTCTCATACATTGCACCCCACAGTTTGATCTCTTCAAAGTGACTAAAGAGTTAAGTACAGGCTCGCCTCAGCATGCCACTCCACTCAGACCAGTGGGGCGAGATTACTTCTGTGCAACGAGAAGAGCCAAGACATGGACATAAAAATAGTAAACTGCAGGCTGGGGTGTGATTTTCAGTCAATCACAACATAGAAGGTGAACGAAACCGCTACTGCTTTACATTGATCTCAGTCATCAAACCATACACATAAAAGCAGTTTTTGAATTAGGATTTAATCTGTTTGCACCAGGATTGACTGAAATGACACAGCACAGAACTAAATACTTGATACAATTCAACATTTACACTACAGGTACTAAAATAACAGCCTTTTTCTCTAAAATCTGATCATCTGTTACCTCTTTTTTCTCCCCTGTTTGTTCCGCTATGAGTTGGTCAAACACTGCCCCATATTCTTCATGGATTTTCTGCATTTCATTAATGTGGCTGGCAACTTTGTTCATTGTTTTTATGGCCACTAGAAGAAAGACAGAGATAGGGGAAGAAACAAAAGATATTTTTAAACTTCTGAGTGGAAAGGGCAGGACAAGGGTTCCAGACCAGAGGTTAGACAGGGAAGCACAATGTTACCATCAAGGTGATAATGTTCTTCGCTGTCTACATCTGTCAGAGCAAAGAGCTCCTTCAGCAGGAGAGGGTATTTCAGTATCCGCTGGATGGGTTTGATGAGGTAAGACTCCAGCGTGGAGGAGTGCTGCCGTCGAGGATTCTGAGCATCCAGAAATGCCTTGAAAGCAGTATCTGTCTTGGCTGGAAGATTAAAATGAAGCAATTGGATAAATCAAAAATCAAAACAGTTCCTTCTCCAGTTTTAGGTTCATTTACCCAGATAGACATTTTGCACAGACATGCAGATTTCTCAGGTCCACAGTATTAGATTTATGCGCTTCAGATTGTGAGTTACTGATGCCTTGCCACAGACATGCTATTTATGATTTAACATCAGGCACTCACCTACTGTATCAATACTTGAAGTTTGAGGGTTTTCTTTTTCACTACCCACAGTATTTATGGCCTTGCAATTATGTTACAGCAGCATAAATTATTTTAATTATCTGCTTCATTTAAGAGGAGGCTTGAATTGGGCATCTGTAAGAAGCTAGTTCTCATTAATCTAGTCTGAAAGGCGCAGCTATACCACTGGGGAGTCTGGTTATTGTTACCACATTAAACCTTAAAATCCAATACTGGACAACAACAAAAATCAAGAACTACCCAGGAGGCAGGAAGCTGTAAACTTACGACAGTACACCAGATCTTGGGAGCACTGGCACACTGGACATCCAATTGCTGTCATCTTTTCTACCTGACAGCTACTGAACTTATAAAAATACCATTTGCTCTGTTGCTCCTTCTATTAAAACATGAATTTGTCCAGGGAGGTAAGTAAGGAAAAGGTAGCATTTTCAGACATACAAGTTATTCAGTGCAGGAGCAATTTCACATAATTGCTTTTATTAGAGTCATGTTCTCTGCCAAGGTTGGGTGATTTTTTTAGCAGACAGTCACCTGATTTCAACAAAGTAATTCAGTTTCAAATCCAAAAGTCTCCTGCCAACAGCTAAGGACACCAAATTACACTGGAAATACACTTCCAGGCTTTTTAAGAGATTTATCTTTGTGCCATAATTCAAGCACAACCATTTCTCATTTATAAATACAGTCAGCAACAAAAAAGCAAAATAAAACAACCAAACCTACCTAATCTACAGCCTTAACACTGAGGTCTAACAAAACAATGCTGAAAGAAAGCATGGATGTGACAAGCAACAAATCATGCATTCATGTATTTCACAGAGCTGCCAAGTATTCTCTGCAGTCTGGTAAATAAGAGTTTACAAGTAGAAATGACAAAAAAAGTGCACAGCAAAAAACAAAACCAAAAATGTGACAAAAGCAAAAAAGCCCACAAATTTGGATTATCAGGCATCCAGATGTTCTTTGAAAAATCATTCCTCCTTCATGGCATTGCTCCTACAACTGGAAGCATTTGGTTTTTTAATGTCTTGTCCAAAAACAAATTGCATGAAGCGCTGCTAACTCAAAGAGATTAGCACTTTCACAAGGGAAAAAACATCACTCCAAGGCAAGGAAGCCCATGAGCATTTATAAGCCAGACCAAAGTCCATTTATCTCCATCTCAGCAAGCCAAGCTCTGCTAGGCATTTGGACATGGAAACTTCTCAGGCACATTGGAAAAAAGGCAAGAGGGGGAAGCGAGGGGGGAAGAGAGAGAGAGCGAGCGTGTGCACAGTGAAGTTAAAATATTTAGACAGCTTCCATAAAACATTCTCCCAGGCTGATCCTTTCCTAGTGGCTGTCAGCATTCAACCACATTGGCTGGAGCTTCAGCGAGATCGCCACTAGCAAGGATTTATAGCATAAACTCTAGGAGGATCCAGAGGTCATTACCTGTATCACCACTCCTGGTTCCAAAGTACACAGTGATCCATTAGCACATGCCACATACCCCATTTATGAAATCTTTCCACTCCCCACATGACTGAAACCGAACATGTGAGAGGAGAATAAATTAAGCGTTGGGGGGGGAAGAAAAAACTACACGTGAGGTTAACAACCTCTTGTAATGTGCTACTTGGGTATCATTACATCGATGGTGGTCCAAGAGCATGGAGCTCTCTGCAAGCCTCTCAGGCCAGGTAGACTCACTTCCCTACTGTGAAGGCTCCTGCAGAGCAGCCAGGTTTGCATGTGTCTGCCACAACTTTTCTTGCATGGTCTGGGGTGCAGTAGCCACCTCTCAGCATCCACGAAGACAACTTGCACTAGTCACAGCAACATGCTGGTTTGGACATCTCTCTCTCTGCATGCCCAGATCTGTTTGTCCAGCACTTGGCTCTTACCTTTCACCAGTACTTTGGGGACTTTTGTGTGGCTGGCACAGAAGGCACTGTACAGCTTGAACCGGTCAGCGTAGTAAAGAAAGGATCCACCCAAGGAAAACAACACTTTCTGGGATTTAAAAAAAACAAAACAAAACAAAAGACAGGTAGGCAAGAGAAAAAAAACACATGAAAGTCAGTTATTTTCCCTTCTGCCAGGTTATCTGAAGTTTCCATTTAGGTTTTGGATGACAGGACACTGCATTTTTAGCCTTTTCACACCATCCAGCAAGAAACAAGCCCAGTCTTGGTGCCTGGATTCAGGCTATGTGGTTAATATCATTAGCCAAGTTCTAGTTAGGATGATCTGGAAACTCAACTGTCTAGAAAGGGAACTAGATTCCCAGCTCCAGAACTTTATTTCAATGTCTGAGCTTAAAATCTTATTGATCTAAGTAATGACCAGAGGCCACAGGAAGGACTGGATGTATCTGACTTTGTAATGGATCAAGACCCTAAGAAGCTGCAAGCAAGACTATTATTGCTCTGCATAGACACACCAAAGTCTTCACTCTCTTGAAAATGAGTTTGTGTTAAGGGCCAAACACAATCTTTCCCTAAGATGTCTATGTCACAGTTAAGCATTTGCTCTGCTACCCACCTAGGAATGAGAATAGATGGGGTGAGGAGGGTGAGACAACACATAGGCAACTTGCATATGAGTCAGCAGAGGGAAGTAATCTGCAGAACTGAAACCACAAAGCCCTGAAGTTCCATTTTGCACACTGCTCTCAGATCATGGCCATAGGACAGAACTGGACGTGAAGCTGATGTGCCTTTTATGGAAAGAAGTGGAAACAGCATCACTCAGAAGACAGTGTCTTCTCTGTAGGAAGTTTCTTCCCCACGTCTCTCAAAGCTGAGAGCACATACACAGTGGTCACAGAGGGGCTCCTACCTACTAAAAAAGTGTCCCTGCGCTCTCTGTAAAGGGCACCTTTCGTACAAAACAAAAGCTGTTGTAGTTACGCAAGGGCGGCATACATGATTGATGCTTATTTTAAACAAGGATCTGATGGCAAAGCCACATATACACAAAAGACAAATTCTTTCAGTAGTTCTTCCAGGGCTGTCTGTTAGCTGAAGAACAATCTCAGTGGAATTATTATTATTCATAAAGATATCCTGTCCTCTATCAAGGTGAGTGCTCAAAGCAAGTGTAAAACTCCAAAAAGACAGAACACTGTATTAGCTGCTTGCCATATATCCACTTCATGACTGCACTATAAATAAAACAAAATGTCTCCTTCCTCATTTTCCTTTAAGAATGAAGTTTATATCTCTTTAGTTTATATTTCTACCTTTGATGCACATCTGCTGCTAGCTGGAAGTATTTGCCATAGATTTCCGTCATGCATCAAAAGCCCAAATACAGAATTTGGCTTACTCTTCTGATATTTAGTCCTAGTGGGCTTCTGAAATGCTGTGTTAGACTTGTCAAAACAAAGATTTTATGGAACTTGCCATTTCTAGCTTTTCCTCACAGGCCAATACTTGAAATCTGGCAGAGGGGCAAGAATAGTATCTAAAAGCATTACAGGTTTCTAGGGCTCTCTATGGCTAAAAGTAGCATAAACTACAGCTGACGCAGGATGTTACTCAAACAGCTCCAGCATTAGCTAAAATTTAATCTCATGTATAAATAAGTACATGTACATTTTACATGAACAGTGGCAGCAGTGAGACAAATACAATGAAGAGTTTTAAAAGACTACTCAGAATGTAAATAGTGAGACTACCTTAAATTGTTCAACTTTTTCAAGCTTTTCCAGGTCTGGAACCAGCCTTACTCCATCTTCAAGAGTTTTCAAGAACTCTACCTGGAATGCTACCATTTCAGTCAGATTCCCAAAGAGAACATCCAGCTAATAGGAGGGATACAAAAAGTAAAAGAAAAAAGTATGAAGAAAGATGCTGACAATATCATCTTTGCAGTTAAATCACATTTTCTAGAACTTCAGTAATTCTTAGTCCAATTGTATAATCAGTGTGATGTCATGGAAAAAAAAGCTACAGACTACACATTATTGAGCAGTACCTTCATACTCTGTTCAGTTCATTATTTTAGAAGAAATAGAATTCAAAATTTCTCCATATCTCTTCCTCAAGCAAGACAGTCAAGCTGGGGGGGTGGATAGAGCAAAGGGTTGTGCATAAGCTAATCTAGCAAAAAGATAGGCAACAGTTAACATACCTCATCTGGTGTGAGGAACGTTTCTTTCTGTAGAGGCTTCAGGTATCTCTCCATTAGACAATTTAAGTCCTAAAAATTCAGAAAAAAAAAAAAAAAAAAAAGATTCCCATGTTGCTTCCTCAAACTATCTCTGAATAGTTGAAGTTTACCTAGTCTATGAATTTTTCCCCTTCACACATTAAGACAAAACAGTTGGGTTTCATGGAATTTAAGGTAGTAAAAGGAAAGATTTACACACTTTTACTTTAAAAATCAATACCAGATCTCATTGAGCAGTGCCCTCTGCACACCAGCTGAGTAACTGCAAAATAACAGAATAAGAATTTGGAAAGCCTACCAATTTCAGAGATTTAGCTTACATTCAATTCTACATTCTGTCCCTAGAGAGCAAGTTAACTAAGAGTTATGTGCATGAAACGTAACTTGAAGTATTAGAGAAGAAACTAAGAACATTTTCCAGAAGGAGGAGAAATATTAGTAGAGGGAAACAACACATCAAGACCCCTTACTTTGACATAGGTGCGTTCCGTCTCGAGAAGTTCACAGATAACCTTTCGCAGTTTATCTGCGTCTGTGAGTTGTCTCATGGTGGCCTGGTGGGGTCCTGTAAATTCCTGAGGATGAGCACTTGAATCAGAAGGGTTCATTTCATGCAGACTGCGACAGAAAGCAGCGACTTGCTCTGTGCTCTTTAAAAAGAAGGAAGAGGAAAGACCAATGGTAACATTTTAAGAACTATAGGAACGATGGAGCTGAGAAGCCTTTGCAGTCAAGCAGTTGCAGCTTGGGGGCTTTTTAACAGACACCAAAGTCCAGATGTGCACACATCATATATCTGTCCATTCTATCTCTCACTAACTGGGGTTAAGGAGAGGCAAAAAAGAGAAAAGAAAAAATGCACAATTCAAGTTAATTGAAGTGCTGTTCAATAACATTCCTGGTTTCAGATAAGCATGAACTTTTAATTGAAACAGGCTTGTCCAGCACTTAAGACTGAAAAACAAACAAACAGGCCCATGAATTGGGATGCAAACATAACACACATCCCAGCGCTCTGCCAGTTCCCTAATCTAGTTTGCAACAGTGCTGTGAATAGCTGTGTCAACACAGACAAGGAGACAATGTGGAGACAGGAACCATTTGAGCATTTTTTCAGGGAAGCAGAGTCATCTGGGGAACCAAAGCCTCCCAAGGCTTCAAGCGCAAGCTCTTTGGGAAGGTAACTCTAGATATGTTCTGTGCCTGGAAACACGCCTTGCAAGGCAAATTTCTTCCTCATAAGTCAAGCTTTTCAGTGCTGCTATATCTAGTTGGTTTCTTTAATGTTTAATCAGCCGTCTACATATAAAGACAGTTATCCTCTCTTCACCTCCTCATGTTAAAGATATATTCTCACATTTTCTGTTACGCTGAAAACTTTGGACTGTGTATAATCTCTGGTGTCAGTGATGACAAGCCCAGCCTTCTAGGGTTGCCAAAGCAGCAGCGTGCCCTTGGCTCCATTCCTCCCACAGACCTGGAGAGGGCATAGGAGCGAAAAAAGCTGCTGAACTTGATCACACCTCTCTAACCTTCTGCATCTAATCCTGTCATGGTATCTCAATCCAAATTTAGTGGCTTTCCAGCACTCCCTTTATAGCTCTCCACACTAAAACAACTGACTCAAAATTAGGTTGTTCACAGACTATGCAGAAAGAGAAGGAAAAAACAAACAAAACCCAAACAACAAAGAAAACCCCAAACCAATCAGAAAAAAAAAAAAAAAAGAAAAAAGACAATCACATCATCACCTTGAACTTTGGAGACACTTCACTTGCAAAAACTGGTAGCAACAAGCTCATCCAGAGCCTGCACTACCCCACACCTTCATGATGACCCAGTACTGAAAAAAAAATGCAATTTTTAAGCTGTGCAATCTACTCACACAGAGCTGTTTTTCTCTCTCAGTGCATCTACATTGCCATAAAGTCCAAGAGGAGCACTAAGCATGCCAGTGACAAGTAAGGGATTTCCTGACACAAGTGCTTATTTCCTTATGGCTATAACCGCTCACCTGAGTGTACCACTGCAAGGCATATTAGTAAAGTTGCTTATTATGCAAAAGATTGCTTTCTTCAGGACAAGTGTAAGCAACAAACTAATTGTAACTGACTATCTATACAAAAATGACTCTTGGACACAGTTCACTACAGGAAAAAATATTCATCTTCAGTATCTGAGGTTTAATTCCGTTGAGGAGGAAAGGATAAATGTTCTAAGTTGAGGGCAGGAAGAAGCGGGGTGTAGTACCAGTCCATTTCCGACTAACTCAGTTTCTGATAATAGCACGACACCCAGAGTTAAGATTTATTAGTCAAAGTAATTGCTCTTATTTCTCAGCAAGGGTCCACCTATACTCTTTAAGAATAAAGCATAGCTAAACCTTTAGGTTAAGCTTGCACTAGGTTTTAACAGGTGTGAGCCTGATGCCAACAGCCCCAAATTCACACAGTGCAGAGCTGAAAGCTTGCTTCAGCACAGGCAAAAAAATACCTGCCTGGATTACCTGCTGTGCTGGAAAGGGACAAAGAATTGACAATTAATATATGTTAATCTGAGCCTGCACAGACCCAGGATATACAGGGTTTGCTCAGAAACCTTTAGCTTTGTTAAGACCACTTTGTGAAAGAATATTTGAGGAAGACATACCAAGTGGCATTTTGTTTTAAGAGCCAAATGTATGAATAAATATAATGTATAAAACACAGTATGGAATAAAAATCCAAAAATAAACCAAGTGTTTCAAGCAGTTGATGACAGTTCAAAACACTCTGCAGACAGCTCACCATCCTGTGTATGCACTTGCAACAAATTACAGAGAAAGATGGGTCATCCAGAAAGAGAGAGCAAAAACCCACCTACACCATGAAACACCAGTTAAATGCTAACAAATAGTTGAAAACGGGATAACTGTCATACAAGCCCACAGTTTGCCCTTGAAGGCATAGTTACTCCCATATGCCAAAAAGGAAATCTAAAAACACTTCTAAAAGCCTTATCACCAGTTGTGCATGCTAAATAAGCCATTTGCTGACTTCAGCCATGCCTAGCCTCAGTCAGCAGCAACACACTCCTCCTTGATACTGCTCTGCCTCACATCTTTTTATGTATTTCCCAAATACCACTTACCTGATACTCTTTGGGCAGACAAATATCTCAAACACAGTAACGTTCACAAACCTATTCTCCTGCTTGTTCATTGAACAAATGGCCTTGTTTCATTGCTGAATGTAATCCTGTCTACATTTACTTCAGAAAAATCCCAGTGATCAATTTCTAGACAGAAAGCAGATTCATATTGTACCTAGGGAGGTTCAGAACACAACTGTTTCGCTGAAAACTCACAAACAGTATTAACAAAGCTTTTCTGTCCCCATTTTCCTAGAGAAAGTGGTTAAAGTGGTGAAGATTTGGAACAGAAACAGATTCTTTTCTCTCCCAGTATCAGCTCTGTCTGTCAGCTGTAACAATGATAGCACTGAACCAGGACTTCTCTAGGAGAATTACCACATCACACTTCAGGCACAATTCTGTGAGTAAACTCATTTAGCAACTTTAAAATGAGACAGAGGGCTGGCACAACTGGGCTGTAAAGTGAAGTTAGGTACTCTGCGAGTAGCTTAACCCCTCCTCTGCTGGGGGCTCAACAGAAGAGCTAAGCTCACATCCTTTCCATGCAGGAGAAGCAAGTCCTTAAACTCATCAACCACACAGATGCTCCGGACAGTGGGGGGTTTTGGCTGCCTGCCTTTTGAAAGCAGAGGACCATTTTCTCTTGCACTTAATGTATAAAGACACACAGGTGCCTGGGCATCAGGCAGACTGCCCCCTTGAAAGGCACACGGTACTTCTGTTCTGCCACAGAAGGATAACTCTAAGCAGCATTGATCTCTCAAACAAAACTAGACTAAAATGCATCCTTTCATACATTGCCAGGACTGCCAACAACACAGCACAACAACAAAAACCCTCCACAGGGCATATACATTACAGCACAGCTCCGAATTTATAACCTGAAAATTAAAGCAGCACGAAAAATTTGTTTAACTGCTAATTACTTAGCCTAGTCGTGTTGCACAGGAGATCTGCTCACCGAATACAGCACACGGTACAGAGAGTCACCGGCTCTCCCAGCGCTTTCGCCCTTGCTTTTACGGTTAGCTCTCCAAAGAGCTGACATCGCTGGGAAGGCAGCAATGCCAGAGCCGTCACTCATCTAGCAGCCAAATCCCAGCTCTGCACATCTTCAGCCGATCCGAAAGGCTTTTCCCACTCCAAACAGATACTCCGTGCTGCTTACTTAGCGAGCACCGCAGACGGTGGCTGCATTTTAATAAGGAAGGGCACTGACCATATTTCTCTAAGCAAAGCCTTCCCGCATATGTCATTTGCCGCCGGCCTCGTTCACTCACCGCATCAGCTGGAATTAAAAGCCAGTTACCAGTCGAAGCTGAGAACTCAACGCTGCTTTTCATAGACTCATTAAGGGGAGAACTTCAGCAGAGAGAAGCTGAAATGCAGCAAAAGCAGAGGTGAAGGCAGCCTGGGAATATAAATGTCTGATGCCTGTGGCTGAGCACAAGCCGATTGGCTACAAATGGCACTGCTGAAGAATATTAAACATCTGAAGGGACACAGGCATAGAATTAAAAGAACTTTAAAAAGCCAGTTATGCCACTGCAAAAGCCTACCCCTCAAATCCCTGTTTTAATCCTTTCACGTCTATTGCAACACACTGAAGGTTTTGAAACTTAATTCTAGTCTTGAATAATGCTGCAGAGAGAAGATGACCTATTTTCTCCGGAAAAAAAAATACCTCTAAATGGTGTAAGCATGTATACATACACAGAGGCCATCACAGCACGCTCCTGCACGCACGAGTGCTGTAAGGTAATTAGCTTTCAAGATGTCTTTAAATTAGAAATAGGGGAAAAGGAGTGTCCTGCAGTATTTTAATCTATGACAGTTTTTAAAACACATCCCCAGTTCAAGTCAAGGGATCGGTAAAAAACATATATGCACAAAACCAGATCTTGAGATGCAACACAACACCTGTCTTAGCCTTTGGAAACCTACAACATTAAGAACTCGCACATATACTCAGTTTTCAAGGTACTTCCTTTCAGATTTGATTTATTCTACAATATTCAGAAGTAACTATTTCAGAAATTACTCTCGTAGGAAATGTTCCCAATATTCTGTTTAACAGGGGACTGATAGAGGGGCATCATCTAGATTTCATGAACAGCCTGAAACTTGAATTCACACACTAGATGAAAACAAGCCTGAAGAGGTAGCAAAGAGTAGGCTTTCCTTCACTCTTTTCCTTCCTATTTCTCTCCTTCTCTTTGTTCTCATATGAAATAAGGGGTGCAAGGAAAGTCAGGAGTGCATCCTTGAGCAGAAGCAACTGGGAGCACAGATCAGGCTACTGCCAGCTGCCAGGCTTAAAGAAACAGAGTTTCTGCACCCAGAAAGTGTGCCTGCTCATTGTTTACCTAGATATACTGTACCCGCCAGATACTGTACCTGAGAGGGCTGGTCAACACAGAGAAAGCATCATGAAATTAGATAGGGAGCATATTCAGAAATCAGCAGCTATACTACACCGCAGCACAGCTGATGCCTTACTATACCTTGGCTATGGGTTTCTAGCATTGTATCAGAGTAGTTCTACACCTCATTCTTGCTTACCATTGTAATGAACTCCTTTGACAATAGTGATGGAGAACTAAAGTCTATGTTATCAGGTCTTCGGGATAACCAGAATGTAAGACTTTTAGCAAATGGAGGAACACTCAGAGCTACTGGCATACCTTCCACATCCTTCACCACCATCAACAGCTTGTAGGCTTTTCCAGATTAAGAAACAAAGGAGGCACCAATGCTAAGGAAACACACACCCACGTGCACACATGCTGGGCTGGGGGAAGGGAAAGAGACAGCTAGGAGGGAGGAGGAGAAGAAAGGAAGACACATTCAAGTACTTCCTGTGTTATAAATCCACCTATAATCTTCATAAGAAAATTACAGGTAAGTCAGAAGGGACCCAGGCCCAGCTTTTGGTAACATTTCACACAGCTTACCTGCATTAAAACCTACCCAACCTGTGCTACGAGAGCAGATGAAGGACAGCTGCGGCGCTGCGTTCCTCTCCTTTTCCCATGAATTATTAACTCTCCCCCAGGATCGCTTTGCTGGCTGGAGAGCTGGGAAGTTTCCTCAGAGAAGCTGGGAGCTCTGCTCCCTGGCAGCACTCTGCAGGCACCAGCAGACAGCCAGCACCACAGCAGAGAGCGGTGGTGCTTGCAGGATTAAGCCCTGCCTCAGGATCATGCTATCACAAGGCAAAAAGACAACCCCAAATGCTATTTTCGGATCTTCAGCTGCTAACGCTGCATCTGGGCTGAAAGAAAAGGAACTCTGCGTTTTAGCTGGGAGGCTCCAGCAGAGTCAAAATGGATTTCCTCTGCTGCCCAGCCCTGAATGGGTAAGAGTGCTCCTGTCTTTCTTTTGCAACAAAGAGCAGAAAATAAAGGGAGTCTCCCCTGAACTCCACCATCCAAGGAAGACTGGAAGCTGTGGCAGTAGTGTGATAGAGGGGAAGATGCCCATCCTGGTAGTACGGAGGGCAAAGCGTTTCATTGCCCACGTACAAAAATAACCTGTGTAAAACAGCGCTGAGGACATCAGCTTAATTGTCTGTGCCATAATCCTAGAAGCATGGAAAGGTGTGCCAAGGCACAGACAGGATAACACCTCTGCTTTTTTGCCCCCCCCCCCCGCACAGTACCAGACAAGTGGTGACTTTCCATGGAAAAAACATCTTGCAGTCTCCTTACTCCCCACACTGATAGATCAGCTTTCCCAAGCACATAGAAAAGCAAGTGGATTAGGAAAACCCTCCCATTTATTGGGCATTTTTTTCTTTACTATATACTGGAAGGCACTGCAGAATAATTTGGGAGTTTCTCTATAGGCATTACAGAATGATTTGAAGGTTTCTATAGCTTTTTTTTTTAGAGAGGAACCTCAAAAAAAGCCCACTTAGTACAGAGCTCTTCTGTGTGAACAGGGACAATGGCATTGTCACAGACAATGGCGAGTCTGCCAAACTGAGCACATTGTACATACACTATATGCATACAGGTCTTTTTTTTTAATGGGGGACATTTCAAGCAATTTCTCTCACAACAAACAGAATACAAAGTAAGATGCCTCACTCCCCCATCTCACGCAAACAAAACAAGGCATATTTCTGAGTTTCAAAAGAAAACATGTCGTGATGGCAACATTTCATTTACAGTAAGACAGGTGTTCCTCTCATTGGAAATTGAGGCTTGTTAAGAGTTATGAGCTACTCTTCCAATATACAAATATCAAGCATTAGAGCTGCTAACTCACATTTCTCAGTTTAACTAAATCTTCTGAGCCACGGGGCTAATCATGTAATCCTTATGCCTTGCTTCAGGCAATTACAGCTCTGAAGATCCAGGAGGCAAGATGCAAAATGGAACCCCACAGCCTGTCACACAGTTCAGAAATAGAAAGCTACAGAAAACACAGTGAGAACATTTATTCCCCAAGCAGCTCTGTGTTATGCTCTGTGCTCTTCCACAGCTTCAGTGTTTAACAGAAGAGGCTACTCTCAGAGCATATGAAAATCCCACGTATTTACAGTTAAAAACACCAAAGCATCAACAAACACTTCTACTTACTGAAGAATAAATTCTTTGTACTTACAAGAAAAGGTTCCGTACTAAAACCTGGAAACAAACCGTATGACAAACCTCTGTATGCAAGCACTGCATATATTTAATGCATAGGAATGCTTTCCCTTATCTGGCTTCCACTGTATGGCTATCAAAGACAAAACTAGAGGCTAGTGTGACATAAGAGATCAGGAAACAAGAGGCCAAGGTCTTTTCCTTCCTTTTGCTACAATAATGGAGTAGAATAGCATAGCGATCAGCTCAGAGCTCACCATGACACATTTTACTTAAAACAACAGCTGAGAAAAAAACCTCAAAACATGTACAGAAGTACAAACTGAGATCTGATTCTCATTAGATCATTAATTCTGTAGAAAAATAGCTGTAAGCTCTTACCATCACCTATGCAAGTAATATGTAAAAGCAATCAGTGTCTCACTTGATTCTGCCTCAGAAGCTACTAATCACCACAACTAATAAAGCTCCCCAACAGCAGAGCAAGTGAAAAACCAACCACTGTGAAACCCATCCCTTAATAGATGGCAATTAGCAACCCATTTGCACAACCTCTTAGATGTAATTGGAGAGTTTGTATTCAATTTAAGGTAGATTGGCTATAATTAGTTTGCATTTAAAAACTACCATGTGCAGTATGCTATTGATTTAAGGAAATGCTGTTTAACTTACATTCCTTCCATGCCTAGAAATCAAGAAATAAGAAGAAATAGTAATAATGCACTCTCTTTCAGCATCTTTCGATTCAGCTGACCTGCCCTGGTGAAGAAGGTGATAAAAGACCCCATTTAAAAATTATCTAGGAGTATTATCACAAGATACTGAAGATGTGAACCAATCCTGGAAAAAGAGCACAAGTCTTGCTTAAGAGGTAGTGATGTGCCATAATCAAAGCTGTAATTTATTACATTCAATATCATCCGTAAACACCTTAAAAAAAGATTTCCATTTTCCCAAGAAAGATGCTCTAATTGTGTGCAGCTGTGTAGCCAGCACACCAGCTGTGACTGTACTGTGCCTTTGCTCCTGTGTCATGTGAAAATGAAATTTTCTCACCTTGCTCATCTTATCAGCCTCATCAGATGACTCCAAGTCTTGTGCTTCTGCCTCTTCTGGAGCTGTCTCAACAGAGCTGTCTGGGTCGCCGCAAAGTGAGTGCCCTGCTGAAATGGAAATGTGTGTGAAAACTCAACCAGAATTTACACAAATTAAAAAAACTCAACGCAGCAGACGTGGAGTTCCCATGGCGGGCCAGGCCCCATCCTGCACACAAGTACGTGCCAACAAGATGTTGTGCCAGAGGCACTCAGTGACCTCAAAGGAACACCTCGTTTTAGAGCAGGGGCCAGGTTTAACTACAGGTGTAATAACACACAGGTTATGGCCAGACACCCTATTTAGTTGGAAACTACCAAAGGAGATTCAGAGATAAGGCTTAAATGCAACACTGAAATTCTTATGTTTGGTATTAATTTCTTGGCTGCCAAACAATTACCTACCTTTATACTTCAGTGGTTTCAGATGGAAACTGCAGTATGTGAACAGGCAGACCATGCCAAGAAACAAGTCTTGGTCAGCCCTTCCTCCAAGTTAAGTTAAATGCGGTTATTTCCAATTGCTTGCGGTTTTGCCCTAACACGCCCACTACTGAGTTTCTATGTGGATCTTTAATGGAACAAACTCAGACTTTGCAGTTTTTAGGAGTCTACTGCATTAACTAAAAACTAAATTTTGTTTCTATCGGTATGTGGCAACAACGATCCACCCCTATGCCTGAGCCCTCTTCTGGAGACTATGTGGTTGAACAGCTAATAACTCCTTCATGATTGGTAAGTAAATGATTAGTTACCTGCAAGTGACAAAAGAGAGAAGAGCACCAATCCTAGCCTGAGAGGTCTATATACAAATAACTTTTTTTGAGATCTCTTTCTCTGGCTCAAGTAGCTGCAAGAAGCAGCACTACTGTACCTTAGGCAGTCTTCACAGAAAACCAGATTTCATGCACATTCAAGTTCTATCTATGGCAAATTGCAGTGACCACTGACGGACTGAACTCTGCCAGGAATGCCTCAGTTAACTCTCCAAGATGCCCCCATTAATCTTCAAGCCAGCATAAAGGGACACTCCATAGTTCACTAATAGAACAGCGAATGTTCCACCAGCAATTATACCTTTCATTCCATTACATTTATTCTTTAGGTAATGCAGAAAATCCTTATCAAAGTTCAATAAACACAGCAACATAGCAAAGCCTCACTTTTCAAAACCCAAGACTGCACAGACTATATTAACACAGCTTTTGGTTGCATCATTACGATGCAGCATTTCAGCATTTTGGTGGAAAACTGAAACTTTTCTATAGCAGAACAGAATTATTTTCAAAACTGTTGTGGGTTTTTTGTTTGCTAGTCTTATGAATAGGAGCAGCCCAACAGCATAGTATGATGTTGTCGGCACGCAGTGGTCCAGCAGCTATCCCCTCCTGTTCACTACTGAGGTGAAACACGGACATTTCACAAAGATTAACAGCGATTTAGCACATTGGATGCAGCATCATTTCTACGTTACTCCCATCACGACTCTCCTGTTACTTGCTATTTTTCAGTTAGACATTTCAATTTAGGTAAGTCACGTATATTTGTCCATAAGGAGCATTTGGCTAGACAGCAATGCTGTGAGTAAAAAAGCCACAGTGATGATAACACACATCTGTTATACTGATGCATTTCGGTTAAACACTATGCGGTTTGGCCAAAAAGGCTGTAATAGTGTGGATGGTCTTTTTTAATTCAGATAAAATTGCAAGCTTCTTTAAAATCAAAAGATGGTGAAACAACAAACTACAACTACATTTGTTTATATTTATACTAGAACAAAACATATTTTGAGACCCCAATTACCAAAACCAATTTTCAAGATGGTACAAGATTTTCACTTTGTTGAGTCTGGAAATAATTAGGAAAATTCAGAATTCAGAAATCTGGAAATAAATTCAGAATGTATTCTGCACACTAGGATGGAGCTAAATTGGACATCAAATGAGATGAAGAGGACATAAAAGGTAGTTCATAGCTGAGCTTTTGGAAGAGAGTTTACCTTCTGAAAAGATGTGACTGTAGGGGTTGTTTGGTAACACAATATATACTTGAGAATTGTTTGTCCTGTAGGAAGACAGGTTTTCTGAGCCTTGTCAAGACTTCATCAGCTGCGACTATCAGGTTTCTGGTCTCTCACTAATGGGGAAAAAAATCTTAAAACCTTTAAGCTATCCATTAATAAATAAGAGAACAAAATGTGCTATGTGTCATAATTTATTTTGGGCAGTCTGGGTTTTTTCACTGCAATTAATTTCCAATTATAAGCCACGTGAAATACATCCTACAGCTGTTTCTCACCCCAAGCCAAGGCAAATAATGTTTGTTTGGGGGTTTTCGTTTTTGCTTTTAAGCTACCACTTTTTCTTTTCCTGTATATTAAAACACCACTTAATCTGTTTCCTGCAGTATAAACACTTTTACCCAGTAGACAGCAATCTTTCATTTGCGCCTTAATGAGCAGTCACACAGTACATGTGCTCAGGGTATTTCTAATGTCTTAAGCTGCCAAAGCCAATGTCAACTTTAGCAGGTTTATCTGCTGGTTGTTAAATGCAAGGAATCGGTTCAATAATGCTGCACATTCCTGCCTTTTAATGCCTTCCAGTTACCATCCCCACTTCTGTCAGGTTCATGACATCATTTTATTTTTGCGCTGTAAATCTTTATTTAGCTCTGCAAGGAGCTCTGAGGACAATGTGCTCATTTCCTTCTGCAGTACCTGAACACTGCTCAGCCACTACCATTTGACGGGGACGATAACAGATGGGTTTCACTTGACATTAAGGAATTAGAAAGAGAAATTCAAAAAGCAGCAGGAAAAGGGGGCCAAATCTGCATGGCCATCAGCAGTGCAATATCCATGCCATTATGACTAATGACCATTAACTAACTCCTACTTATGGCTATAACTAACATAATAAAAGGAAGTCTTATATCACTGGAGCAAAGGTGCTGGGTCTTAAAAGCCAGAATCACGTAAAGCTTAAGCACCATTCCAACACTTGGCTAAAATTTTCCACAGCTGCTGCTTCCAATCTGCAGGTCTGCTGTCGCTTGAGATTTTAATGAGACTTCCATAATATTTAGTATTGCTCTTCAGCCCACTTCTTGTTGCCAGCTTTTCTCTTCTTTTTTTTTTTTTTTAATGCTTTGGAAATAAATACTGCTAGCCAAGCTCTGTCAGCTCTGGTGCAAAGCTCAGAAATGTGCATCCTACTAACAAAAAAAGCAGCACACGAATCGGAAAACCTTGCATTTTCATGCCTGATTCCCAAGCGTGTGGCACATGCAATACCGAATGTAGTCCTCTCAGTGGCAGCAAAGGGCAAGGGCAGCAATCTGCAAGTCTATCATGTGCTGTGGGCGAGAGGCAAAAACGGGCTCTGTTGGTTGAATGCTTTAGTTTGTAACCTTAAGGTGCCTCAGTTTCCTGGGCTGGTTGTTTTGCACATCTCAGTGCCTCACACAACACCTTGACGTGTGACTAAGCGATTGCTATGGGACTGCTGCAGCCAGCCAGCATCAGGGACTGAGGAGCTCAACCCACGTCCTTCCCTGACCACCTGCCAACACTTGCTGCCTGCAAAAGTGTGACGTGCTCCTCCAATACTTCTTTCACAGATGAAACTCAGAGATACTAGAAGTCAAATTTAGCTATTGCTTAATCACTTTCAGTGGGAAAAACAGGAGCGACTCCCACCCAAGCCGCAACTGCAAAACACGGAGCAGGTAGAATGTTACTACTCCACCAGAATCCCAGACAAGACACGCGGGTGTCTGTGCTACTGCAAGAAGTACTGCAGAGGTTTCAGAGGCCAGTTGCTTTCAGTGGCTCGTGTTTGACTGTAATCTTAAAAGAAAGGGTAATGCTTTCTTGGGTAGTTCAAAAGTAGCTTCCTTAAACAAAGTGTCATTCCAAATGCTGTTGAGGAACAGCCCTGTTTTGACAAGACTACCTTTCAGAACAGCCTCAGTCATTAAAGAGAACAATTTCAATACAAATTGTTTCAATACAAATTTAATCTGTCTCTCGGATTAAATTTTTAAGGCAAAATTTTGCCTATAAACCCACAATTTTTAAAAAAGGGAGTATGCATTTTTTTTTCTTTTTCAGAAGAATTATGTTCAGCTTTGCAACACTGAAATGTGAAAGAAAGAAATATCGTTTTTACATTGGGGCATTCTGTCCCATTTGGAAGATCCAAAGAGTTGATAACTTCTCCAAAGACCTGCAAAATTGAGCTACAACTTTCACAGTTTGAGTTTGCTGAGCTGTCAAAGAAGAGTATGGGAAAAAACTGGGAAACTCTGCCTTTCCTCCAGAGTTACAAAACAAACCCCATCCCATCATATTTTTTTTTCCCCTTCAAACAAACTCTATTGCTGCTCTTTCCATTTCATATAGATAATAAAGTGCTCAAATACAGAAAAATTCTGCTGAATGTAATTCAGTTTAATCACTCTTCCTGGGGAAAATGCAGATTCACTGAAGCCTTTTCTGTACCAATCGTGCCGCACATTTCACCCTCTACAGGCCAGAGGCCTAGTCAGACACTTGTAATATGCTGGAGTAGCCCCTTAGGAGTAAACTGGAATTTTTATAGATGTAAAAATGAAGCACGTGCTCAGGGACCTTGGAAACCAGGGACACTGACGAGAAGAAAAGAGTCTTTTCTTTGGCAAGTTCCATGCTGCAGCCTGGGGCTGTCGGAGCCGGCAGAGGGAGCAGCAGCACAGCAAGAGAATTCGGAAGATGAGAAAGGAGGGAACCAGGAATACGTTTCCTGCAGCTACAATAAGAAGAAGGGTCAGAAACCTGACGCCGCAATGAAAAAATGAACAGGTTAATAGCCACGCTGTTTATTTCAACAGCAGATCTGACAGTCTTTAGAAAAGCCGTGACCGAGACCTCGGAACAAAGTTCTGATTGAAGCAACACCCTTGAGCTTCGGCTTTTAAGCTCTTAGAAAATAGAGTTTATGAACAACAGTTCTGCAAGTCTCTGATTAATTATATGCAAGACTCTCAGATCGCTGCTGCAGTAAATGCCCCTGGAATTGTTAAATCAAGCACTGAATGATAACAGTATTTTTTAACATGCTAGAAAAGGTATGAAATTAAGTCCTCTGCCTCAGGAAAAGCACCCTGAAGAAATTAAGCTTAGTTAGCCTCAGCTTGTTCTGAAATGCAAATTACTTAGCCTAAGGGGACCTGTGACAGGACGAGGATGGAATGAAAATTAACAGCCAATCTTACAGTGCAATGACAGTTTGTTTCAGTTTTATACCATAGTCTTTAGAGAGTGTGTTAGCTTCAGCCCATGGTTCTCCTACTTTCTGAGTGACAAAATAATAGACTCTTTAAAAATACCTAGCTACTTCATATCTAGAAGATTAATACACCCATTGAAATTTTATCATTTATACATTCTGCATTTTGATTTATATGCCTCACAGTTGTCCCTGCAGAGTTATCTCTTATAGTAGAGGTCTCCAAAATATAGATGCATGCAAAACCTAAACCTCTGAAACTGTACCCTAGAGTTTAACAAACAAAAAGTGGTGAATTGTGGGGAGACCACAAGCAAATAAGGATACTACTTCCATTCCCAAATCTCCTTCTAATAACAAAATATCTTCTTTGTGACTTTGGAGAAATGCATTGCTGTGTTTCCAGCTTTCAACCTCTCATTCCCCGGGCTGAGCAGGGCAGAATAAGGAAAGAAAATACTCCTCATGGGAAAGGGAGACAGCTCTCACTGATCCTTTTAGGCAATAGTGAAAACATGCTGCAGGGCTCTAGACAGAATGAGAGCTAGTCCTCCTCCACCAGATTTATGCAGACTGCATTAGCAGGAGAGAAGACAGGAAGCCAGGAAAAACGGTAATAGATTAAAAGAACAAAACTTGTGCCTCTGCAAAACTGATGCAGTGTGAATCCCTAGGGGAAAGTATATATCTTACCCAAGATGATGTTTTTCATCATCTTTTGGATATAAAATCCAAAGTCATTTCAAGAATAACTTGTTAAGTAAACACAATGAAGTAACCACTGCCACAGAGCTATTTGCAGCTCTAGCCCCAACCTCAGTACACAGGAGCATGGTCAGTCACTTCAGAGAGGTCAACTCTCAGAAACGCAGCCCCACTTTGCTCCTGGAAGAGCTCCCACTGAGTAATAAGGCATTAGGAAAGCTTCCTTGAGAAAGAGGTAACACAGCTTCTTTCTGTTGAAAACACACAATATGATTTCCCTCACACACACACGCACACACACAAAATCTACCCATTGCTGTCTTCATGGCTGATGAAGGATTTCTAGTGAAGAAGATAATGATAGGACACCAGCATGATCAGCCAAACAGACCCTGAATTTCTGGAGAACGGGTATGCCTACAGGTGATTTCTACCTGCTAGCATTCTGGCCCAGAACTGTTTCACATCCCTGCTGAAAGGGAAGCTAGACAACTTCAGGTTTGAAGAAAGTCTGCATGCTATAAATAAAGCGAATAATAGAAATCAGTAGGCTGATTTGCCTCGTCGGCCAAACTGCCAGTGATCAACAAGCACACAAATAAATGGGTCAGTGGATATGTCGTACCTCACTGCTCTCTACAAGATGCTGTGGAGCTGAGACCAAAAATTGAAGATACAGTGTCTCAAATAAAAACATGTACCCCTCTTTAAAATTTCATGTGGATCCCATTTTTGGTAATGAATACTTGAAAAAGCACAGGGCTGGAAGAAGAAAGGCTTTTGTAAAACACTGTCTCCTATAAACATCTAAATAGAGAGAAATTGATGGGGAAGATCAAAGAGCTTGCCTCCCAATCACATACTTGGGTGCAGATCCTTGATTTCACTCCCACTTCAGTTTAAGTCATCCCAAATTAGATCATCAGCACTGTTTAGCTTTAAACACCATCTTAGTGTCATTCTTCAGAGGCATATTTCATATGGCAACTACAGGTGCTTTCAGAAACCGCCAGAAACACCTGCACATCTGCCAATGGGCTATTAAGTTGCTGTTGTTGGTTAAAGAAGTATTCTTCCCAGTTTGAGGAAGGGAAAAGGAAGCCCCAAAGCTTAACCCAGGTCCTGTAGAGTTATTTATGAAGGAAGTGCTTTGGCCCACCACACAGTTCATGTGCTCACCACAGGACATGGAAAAACAAGCAGCTGTTCCACACCACTGCGACAGCGACAAAAACCCAGCTCAGGAGAAGCTTACAAAGGAGGACAGGCGTGACTCAAGTTGAAAGCTGCACAAAGGAATTCATATCTACAAAGCAGCAAAGGCGGGAGGTCTGTTTTAGCGGTGACATGTCCATTAGCCATGTCCTGTATCTTCATTTCATGTGGGGCACACAGGGTTATTACTGGACAACATTACAAGGCATAAATGCTAAGCTCTCCAGACACATTTGGCAAACTGTGCACTATCTCACGCTCAGCAAGGTAAAGGACCCCGCAAACACCCACAAAATAGTGATGCAGAGAACTGACAGCAGCAGAGAAACAGCTCTTGTTGAAAAGAGCTGTTGAGACCCTGTGTTACAAAATGTGACTGCTCTGCTTTAGAAATCACTATGTTGCGTAAATACTCAAGTCCCAGTTCTTTGCACACAGGGCAGACACTCACTTCACTGAAAAGTCAGGGTATGAGGACTCAGCACGTGGAGTTTCAGTGAAAAAGCAGAGGCAAGACAAAATGTTAAGGGCCCATGAAGAGCTGATGTTATGTAGGAAATGGGGGCATCTTGTGGCCACCTACAAAAATGTGCAACTCGTGCTCGATTTTTCAGCAAAAAAGCCTAACTGGGAAAAGTTCAATGAAAACTAAAAGGGGGAAATGTTCTTCTGAAAAAGTTGAATTTTAACTGCCTTTGGGGAGTTATCCCATATCTTACATGGGGTTGCTTTTATCAGTTCCTTCAGAGGTATTTGCAATAAGCTGTTTTTAAGCTTTCTTGTTCATGCTACTCCTCTTGCTATTAATATTACACTCCCCAATATCAGACACGTGGTCCAGCTTTCCCTCTCACCACTACGTGTGCCCATCACCTGAACAATGGCATTTTTGCTAGACCACTTTCAGTAAATATTTTACGCAAAATGAGAGCAGCATCCAGAAGCATTGAAAGACAGACTGTACCTCCCTGACCCCTTGCAGGCAGACACGAGTCAATGTGGTCTTGAGCCCAAGCAAACTGTTTTTCACTGTGGCTCATTTCCTGCAGCTCAGCATCATTCTAATGCACCCACACTGCTCCTGGGTTAGCTCCAGTTTGCACGGACTCATCCCAGAAGCCCCTACACCAAAGGATTTCAGCAATCAGATAGACCATGCCCTGGAAGAAGGCTCACTTTTACACCAGTGAAGTGCAATTATCAGCCTCACTCCTACTTCAGCTTTTTATTCCAAATGCCCAAAACAAAACCGTTTCATAGTTGTCAAAACAATTATTTTGACATTTATGAAACCTTTAGTTTGAGGAGAAAACAAAGTATGTTGACATATTCAGATGCCATTTACTCTTGACCGAAAGTCAAAATTTACCTCAGCTCAGAATAGTTTTGATTATGTACAGATTACATCTCTTTGGCCATTCCATTGATTTTTCCCTGTATTTTAAATTATTAAAAAAAAAACTAAAACAAGCAGCTACATCCAGTATCCTCTCTTCTGTTTTTGAGTAGGGAGAAGATATTTAGAAGCCGGCAACTAAAACTAGACTAAGCCGGCAAGTAAGAGGAGACATGGTGAAGGAGCTTTCCTGCTATCCCAGTGCAATTCCCAACACTGTTCTCTTTCAGAGGGAACGGCTAGCTGTTTTTCTGCAGCCATTTCTATCCTCCCAGCATGAATGCTTGTCCTCAGCTGGTTCAGGAAGCTAAACTAGCGGCAGACAACTCACATTTGCTAGGGGTTAATTTTCTGCCAGTTTATTCCTCTGAACAGGGTAGTGTGGTGGGAAGGAATGCCCTTTCCCACCGCAGTGTGCTGTGGGAGCAGTTAGATATGTTTGGCTGTAATGTCAATCCCTACCTTCAGGTGTTCTGAACTGTCCTTGTGAGTTATTTATGCATCTCATCAAAAATACAGAGCTCCTATGTGTTTGATAGAGAGGTTGAATGCTTATCCCCTCCTCCTTCCCTGCCATACATATATCCTGTGGGCAAATCCAGAGATAAAGGCACTTTCTAAGCAGCCCAGAAGCAAGCAATTAGTTCTGCAGTTCACTGAAGGCACAGTTAGATGATGTGACATACATTCATCAATGACACACGTTTCACAGCCTAACCCTATATGCAGCCATCCTTCAATACCACCTCATAATATACCTCCAGAGCTTACAGAGCTCCCATGTATTATGCACCCAGTGCATTCAGACTCTAATTCCTCTCAGTTCCACCACAGAAGTTACATGTAGGGAGCAACAGGATTACACCAGCACATCGTAAGCATGAATCCTCCTCCTGGTAATTTCTCCATTTAATTCAGTACCTTGGTTGCTCCCAGCAAATGGCAGGGTGCTGTCACTCAAATCAGATGGGTTTTCCAAGCGACGTGGTGGTGGCTGCGTTAGTTTCTGCCCCTCCTCTACCTCAGGATAGGTGCGCACGGTAAGACTCAGTGAGGGCTGAACAAGGGCATCTTTCAGCAAAGCTGAGTCCAGATCCTCAGCAGCTTTCTTGTTAATCTCCACAATTTCATCACCAGCTTTCAGGCCTGCAACACAGAAAGGAACAGGTAAGACTTGCACAGTAACCTTTCTGTGACCGACACACATCAAGGGTGTCTATGAGGTGCCAGACAGTACTGTGTCTAGACATAACTAAACATTTATGACTGCAAATGATACTGAAATGTGATGGACTTTTGTGAGACGTGTTGTCAGGCTGGTACTCCAGTACTATCCCTGAGAGTGCAGTGCTCAGAAGTCCTTCACAACACAGCAGCAACAAGTTATCTCCTTTTCCCTCACATCATTCTGCAAAGGAACAGACGCTGTACCACACACCACCCTACACAACACATTGCTCATAAATAAATACACACCAAAGGACAGAGTCAGACTTATGAAAGGCGGACAGAGCTGGGGCTCTTCAGTTTGGAGGAGACTGAGGGGTGACCCCATTAATGTTTACAAATATGTAAAGGTTGAGTGTCAGGAGGATGGAGCCAGGCTGTTCAGTGATGTCCAATGATAGGACAAGGGGCATTGGGTATAAACTGGTACACAAGAGGTTCCAAAGAAATATTTCTTCACTGTGAGGCTGACAGAGCACTGGAACAGGCTGCCCAGATAGGCTGTGGAGTCTCCTTCTCTGAAGACATTCGAAACCCACCTGGACGACTTCCTGTGTGACCTACTGTAGGTGATCCTGCTCTGGCAGGGGGATTGGACTAGATGATCTTTCGAGGTCCCTTCCAACCCTTAAGATTCTGTGGTTCTGAGGCACTGCACACAGGATAGGGAAAGGATGGAGTAGCTGGGCTGGCTTGACTCTGGCTATTAACTTTCCATTCCATGTAAGTGAAGGCTTTTATTCTAAGTGGTGACCTATCCATACACCTAGGAAGAGAGAAAATGTTTCCCACTCAGCCAAGGTGTACAGTGTAGGACTTTAGACAGCCTCCTCTCTGGCCTTATCTGAAACACGTCCTAGAACATGGATCTTCAAAAGGCAAATTTTAGTGCTTGCTAAGTTAGTCGTGATTTTTTTGCAGTCTGATTTCAGGAGTTATTTATAGCACCAGCGCCCTTGGGAAAAGAGGATCTGCAGATGAAACAGCTGACTCTCATTCACTTCAGGGGTGACACGGCAATGCCAACAGAAAACACACAGCCCTCTGAGGTGCTGCAGGAAATCTGACCTTCCCCTCAGCCAGCCCAGCCCACTCTCCAACTAACAGCAGCAAACTGGACCAGGATTTAATCCCAAATAATCTTTAGGGTCAGGCAGGCAGCAGCACACCAGGGTATGGTCGGAATTGCTCCTGCAGCTGCAGCTTTTGTCTCCAAGCTGGCAGTCCTCCACAGGCATGCCCCTAGGAGCCAGCCCACTGGGCACCAACAGGACCACCGTGGCATCCCAGACACCATCCTGACATTTACAGGGATGACAGTTGGAATTTACCGGGTCAAAAGAGCTGTCCTGTGGAGGTGACCTACCCTCATGCCATGCAGTTCTATGGCTGGGCTACCATAGAAACTATGAGCCTTGCCATCCTTAAAACCCAGATTTACGGCCCAACTTGATGGGCCTGAACAGCAAGCTGAGATGCATCCTCCAGAAAGATTACCTACCCACATTCAGGAAAGAAACATGGAAAGGAGAAAGCTAATGAGTTTCAGTCTTCTTTAGGAAAATTGAGGCCTTTCTAAATGCATGCAATTGTGCCCAGAAACTGTAGTGTGGCAAGCAGTTTTGGAGAGAATTAAATGAACTAGATAGGATAGCTACAAAATAAATGGACTGTAAAATCATATTTGAAACAAGGACAAAACAAGGCAAGTCAAGCATTTAGCATTATTTCATTTATTCTACATAGCAATGCCATGTCATAATAGTAGCACATTAATATGCCTGCAACCATAAACATCATATCTAGGGCTTCACTTCCTCTTTGCAATCCTTATTTTGAATCATTTGGGATAAAGCATCATGTCTATCTCAGTACAATCAAGCACCTCAAATTCCAACAATGGTCTGGCTAATGCAGACCAACGGGAAGAGAAAAGAAAAAATCATAAAAATTATTAGGAGAAAATGAAATTTCATTTTTCTGATTGGAGAAAAGATTGAAAATGAAATACTGTATCTCATCTTGTTAGGCTTACTCTACAAAGTGCAGTCAAATGCAAACATGCGTGTAAGTAATGGGAGGAAGAGAGTTTTCCTCCCTGCTTTCTGCTAACTCTGGGTAGTGTCTTGTCACAATATCCTGTCAAGTACTGTTCATACAGAAGTGGCTTTTCGTATCAATTATGGAGAGCAACATATCAGTGAAAGTATGTTTTAGCATTTCAGCTCCACAGGAGGCAGTCTGTTCATGCCTTAGTTTAAATTGTTGCTCAAACATTAACTAAGAGCAAAATAAGGAAGATCTGATGAAACCCCTCACCATCATATTCTCTTTGCTCCCTACAGGAAACCCACAAGGCTTTATTTCCCTGTGTCAGGCTGGAAGAGAGCCACTCCCCAGCGTCCATTCCAGGCTTTTGGCAGAATACCCACCCTGTCAGCCAGAGAATCATATGGGCCTGAGGTGGGGTGAGGAAGGAAAAGAAATATGGTCTTTTCAAGCTTAATAGACAGAGGCAGCAGCCCTCCAGAACTACGTATATGGTTTTCCTAAGTTAGAGTTACAGGCTACAGCTAAGCCAATTCGAGGCTCCCTGAAGCCAGAAGTGTTCCATCTCCCCTGCCTCCTTCTTCTCCCTTCCCAGTGCCTATCTGTGCAGTCCTGTCTCTCCAATGTGTCACTTCAGCTGCTCGCCTCACTCCAACACCAACTAGCTCTGCTTGCTGGCAGATCAGAAAAGTGGACATACATTTGTGCCACAGCAGAGTTTCCTGTCAGGTCAGTGAGCTGAACTGTCTCAGCAGACTGCCGGAGTCAGTGCAAGGCAAAGGGCTGGAGCAGTTTGAGGGACACCAGCCCCCATTGCTTTCAGCAACAGCTAGACATTGAATAAGCTCTGCAAGACCAAATAACCACCCACCAAGAAAACTCTGAGGGTGTTTCTGAGGTCTCTGCATACACTGATAGGTTATTAAGAGATGAGAGTCTTCTCACTCTTTATGCTCCCCATGTTACGCTTCAAAATCCAGTTAGGTTTCATCTGCCCCAGCATCCTGACCAGTCCATCTCATAACTGCACGAGTAGCAGTGCTGGCACATCCGAAAGGACAACAAAAGGGAAAAGCAGTAAGGGCATAGCAGTGTTACGTTTGACCTCAGCTTGGGAAAGCTGCAGTTAAACCATACCGTGCCCTGCCCTGGGACAAGCCTGGCAGCCTAGTTATCACTGCCAGTTTCTGATCCAGGTGCTGTCAGGCTTCCTGCAAAGGCTGGAAGCAAAACTAGAGGCAGTAATTCCAGCCACAGAGAGCACTATGATGACTTCTACTGTACCTGTTTATCCTTCAGGGACTGATTTGAGAGGGCTCCTGCTACTCTTTCTAGCTGCAAGGGACATGCTGACTCTTGCTACATACACAACAAGTCAAAACAAAGAGGATGACTGCATAGCATAGCTGATCCCAAGAGCAGAACAGCCATGTATTCGATACTCAGGTTCTTCATCCCTTTTTTCTATGGTATCTAGCAACAGGACAAGGGGTAATGGACAAAAAGCTGGAATACAAAAAGTTCACCTTGAATATAAGAAAAAACTGTTTTACTGTGAGGGTGAGGGAGCCCTGGCACAGGCTGCCCAGGGAGGGTGTGGAGTCTCCTACCTTGGAGGTCTTCAAGACACGCCTGGACATGTTCCTGTGCAACTTGATCTAGGTGGACCTGCTTCTGTTGAGGGGTTGGACTAGATGATCTCTAAAGGTCCCCTCCAACCCCTACTATTCTGTGATTCTATGATTCCCAAAAGACCATGTTCTCTGGGATCCCAGTTCAATGTGATCATCAACCTCCTGTCCCAACAAGCTCATGGTCTATAACAGGATTAAACAAACAGTACCAAAAACACTTTAAAAAGTCTTTTACCTTTCTTGAAAGCTAGGCCTGTCTCTTTGACACCATTCACATACAGTCGACGAATCCCTTCTTCTTCCACAGAGGACAGAGAGAAACCTAGGGACATACCCAACAAGCTGGTTAGAACAAGCCACCACTTCCAGTATATCCTGACAACTGCACATGCTACAGTTAAGGCTGTGCTGTCCCTGCAGCCAGCAGGCATGAATTCCTCCTTCCTCCTCTCCCTTAAACGTTTACAAATGTAAAGGGAAATTACAAAACAAAAGTGGCTTTAACAAAAACCTGAACTGAATTTCTGAGTTTATATATAAAAATATATATATATAAATCATCTACATCTTTATTTGAGGATACCACAGTTACAGAACATTGGAACAGACTTCCAATTCTCTTGCCAGAAAACGTTACTTCAAGAAGTTTTGTTGTTTGCAGACGAAAGCTGCACAGAGCTGTGGTTTGTGACCCAAACGGACAAAAGCCAGGGAACGGAGAGTTATGGCTGACGACATCTGGAACTCAGGCGAGGCATAACAGCTTCTGCTAAAGTAGAATGCCAGCTTTTACTCTTTTAAATTCCTGGACTGGACAAGTTTGTAAAGATGACCCTTTCCCTTTTCCCCTTTCTTTTCTCAGCTGCTCCTGGCACAACATGTCATTTATCAAGTCTTAGCTCCGTGCACATTTCATAGCTACATTAGAGACCTGCAGAACAGCCTTATAATGAAGTACTGACATGGTCTTAAGCAGTGCAAATGGTACTTCACATTTGGGTTTGGTGATTTTCTTGCCATTTGTGCTTGACACTATGTAAGATAACGATGTGTAAAGGAAATACAATGTGGTTAAATACAGTTTGTTTATTTACTGTTGAGAGTTATCTAAAACAGAACATTTGCTTTTTTGAAACTTCATTACTCCCTAAATAGATGCAGGTGACCATTTGCTCTCTCCTTTTCCAAATAGAAAAACATTTACAAACCTCTGGGGGTAGACATCTGTTTGAGACAGAATCAGCCACCAGCCAAGACATGCAGATGTGCTGAGAGCCTTCAAGTTGATGCTTATGGATGAGAAGTTATTTTTTCATCCATCATTTAAAAAAAAAAAAAAGAGGAAGAAGAATGTGGCAGCCTAAAAGTGAGGAGCATATGGCCCTCCATGACTTACTGAGATACTTGGAATCTGTATGCAAGCTCCTCAGCCTGAACAAAATGAAATTTGTGAAGCTCACTTAACACACCAACTTTGGCAAAGAGAAAAGCTCTCAACTAAACAAAGAGCAGTTGTAAAATATAGTAGTTATTGGTTGTCATCACCACAAAGCCTACCTGGAAAACCCTTACACAGAAGCACAGTGGAACATGCCCAAGACTGCAGTTTTAGTCAGCACAAATTACCAGTTAGTAACACCATCACCATTTTGTAACTGGAATGCTGGTTTGTGGCCAACTATCATACAGTTAAAACAAGGCTGAGTTGCATCTCAAGCTCTCCCTGTGAAGGTGAAGAGATTAGCACGCCCAAGCAATTCCAAGCTCCCGTTCTCCTCCATGAGAAGATCTCTGTCTCCTCTAATCTGTTAAGGCTACATGCACGTGTTGTGTTTTAATTCATCTTTCGGTCAAAAAAAAACCCCTCAAACATAAGTCCTGAGCAGTAATTACTGGCAGAACGGGTGTAAGGAGCAATTGCACATTGTCATCAGCTTTAAGAGATGAAAGATGGGCAACTGGCAACAGCCTTGAAATGGCTATCTCACAAACACACTTAATCCCTCCAGAGAAGGGGTATATGACTGTACCCCAAACATAGATAAATTGCTTTATTTCTGCAGTTGTGATTGTGGCTGAATCTCATGAACAATTTGAAGCAGCATGCCTGACCCACAGTACCAGTGCCAGTGCTTTCACAGCCATGCAGTAAAGCAGAGCAGGGAACTCATCCAGATGACAAGTACCTTCCCTGAAGTGTTTATGTGCCTATATATGTATATGTAGTTTGTATATACACATGTACAGTACAAATGTATCATTTCCATCTGTCTGAATTCTGCAGGTGCTCCATGCAAACACACGTACAAGCACTGCATGAGAGGAAGGGCAAGAGTGGGTGGACACAACGGTGATTGCATAAGATGTCATCACTGCCAAAAAGATTATTATCAAACTGCATATGGACTCTGAAACACAGGTGTGAAGAGATGGGTGGTGACCCAGACAGAGCCTTTTCTTCACTGCAAAGTTTTGATGACAGGAGAACAAAAGTCTGCATCTGTAAGTGCACATGGCCTCACTGAACCAGCACAATACCCGAACAAATCCGCCTCCAGGAAATTACCTTGGTCCTCTGAGATAGACAGTTGCTAACAAAAATGCCAGCATGTTCCTAGTGCATACAGGAGCTGGAAGCAATAGGCTCTTACATCCTGATTTCTGCCCACACAACCTTTGTAAAGAGGCTGACAGGTTTAACACTGGCAAAGTCCAACACACTGGCCAGACACTCCAGGAGTGCCTCTTACCCACAGGCACACTGTTGGGTGTAGAAACACTACAAAATGTTCCCTGGTGAACCTTCCCTGAAATGCCCTGCTTTATCCTCTTTACATCACACTCAAGGTGTGTTCAGGCATGATGTCAAAGCTGCTCCAAAGGCATGCTAACACCTGAAGGAGCAGCACTGCCCAGTCCCCAGCACCACAATCTCTAGGCTGGTCCAAAACAGTTTGTAAAGCCAGCAGACAGCTATTCACTTCTATTATTATCTTTCTGCTCGGCTAGTAAGCTGTACTGGCCTGTCTTAATTGCACCCCTTAGTGAAAGCATTCTGCCTCCCTATCTTTGGTACCGTGTCTGTTAAATGGAGATAGCAGCACTAAATCTACGTTGTTGGGATTAATGAATAGCTGCTTGAGAAGGATCTTAAAAATTCAAGGTGATTTACAAGTGTTATTGTTGCTATAGCTGGAATACTAGCAACAGCAACAGGTAATGTCACTGCTGATTTTCATAATCTCATCCATTTTCAAAATGAAGACTTTCCCAGTTCTTCTGGAGGAATCAAGGCACATGGAATTTCGATACATGTTTTTAAAATATGCACTAATTATGAGGCTTTAACAAAGCTGAAAGGAAAAAATAAGTAATCATCAAAGTCCCTTAGCACTCCAGACATTCAGTTCTGCTAGTGTCTCCTGACCTGCTGCTCCCAGCGCTTGTTGAAGTGCCTGTGAGGGGGTGAGCCTCCAGCACTACCCAGCTGATTCAGAACCAATTCTAAAGGCAGCCCTGCTCACACAAGAGTTACATGGGTGCTTTAGATGCTTGGAGGTTGTACAGTCATGTTATCGATGTAGCTTATTTTCAAAACAAAATCAGTAGCAAGAACCCTTAAGCAACCCTGTTAAAAAGAACCTATGCTGAAACTTTATAGCTCTGATCTTTGTGTCACCAGAACTTGTGCACGTGATGCAGCTTTCCCTCTGCATTGTAAAAGTACATATTAGCAATGCTAATCCTATAAAGAGACTAAAAGAACCAAAAACTCAAATACATCTAACATACAGGATGGGAAAGCATCTCAGGAGGAACCCTAGCCTTCCCCAGCACTGAGACAAGATCAACACTTCACCTCTGCTTCCCACACACACGTATTTCAGCACACACTTGTCACTGTTTCTATGAGACACATATGGTCTACCACTGCCTTTTAGAGCCAAAGTAAGTTTTGTCATTTTCTTTCACTGAGAGCAAAGTCAGCTTTGGGGGGGTGCATTTAACATTCCCTCCCTGAAAGGTCGGAACCACTGAACAGATAAAACCCACGTCTCACAGATGATCTCATTTCACAGGACATGACAGAGCATTTCACGGTCTTTCCCATCTATCACTTAAAAAAAAGGAAAGAAATAAACAAGAAATGCCACACTACCCCTTACTCTTGTAGTGCTTTCAGGCACAGCATAATTACTGAACCTAGGGCCATCACTGTGCTGGTTAATATTCCTTTATTAGGCCTTCAATATTCAAACTGCAGTCAGTAGCAGAGCTTTGTAGCAGAGCTCAATATTCAAATGGCCTGCAGCTGTATAATAAACAGTTTGAGAATTCAGAATTATTCTAGACATTAAAACAAGAATATTTAGATAAACAGTGAAAAGATGCAGATTGGCTTCCGGCAGGGGTGGTTGCACAAATAACTTCAAAATACACTACAGAACTTTAATTGCCAGACCAAAGGGCAAACTCATCAGGCTGGAGGTCTGTAACTTGAAATACTTGAAAGCTAAGAAATACCACCACCCCCATGCAAACATTAGGGATTTTGCTGAAATTACACAGGATGGACTTCTCCTGCCTTGTGTTTTATGCACCTCCAAGAGTCCACAGGACATCCTCAAGGGCATGCACTGGGGCCAGGCTTCCCCAGCCTCAGAGAAGTCAAAGTGAGACAGGTGTCTGCCTTGCTTGTCCTTGGCAGGTGGGGAAAGCAGCCAAACAGCCTCTCTTGGGACAGCTGCCTGGTTGCAGCCCCTATGATGACTCCTACCCATAGTGATGTTCATGCTTAGTGGAAGGAGGGAAGGGGGGGAAAGCCTTCTAGCCTGCCAGCAGCAGTAACTCACATCAGCAGCCCTTTCCCAAGCCCCACTGCAGAGCCCCTGTGAACATCGTGATGCAGGCATTCATGTAAGATATGACAACTGGCAGAGAAGCACTCAGCTGCACAACCTCTGTAGGTGGTGTTTTGAGAAACAACAAGAAAACATTTGTCCTTTCTTCCAGGGTAGCTCTTATCAAAGAGTTGCACATCCTACAGCTTGAGCACCAGGAGAAAGAGTATTCAGTGCACTACAAATAAAACTGTCCTGCTCCAGGGCAGGGAAGCGAGCTTGCTGTGGATAGCAGAGGAGTCAGATGTGCTATTTTTACTGTGTTCAACAAGCCTTTCAGGTATATCAATGAATAGCAAGCAAGAACCTGCTCATGCTAGAACTAACTTGGTAGAAAAATAAAAACGTATCAAGGAGAAACTCACCATAAATATCAGAGGATGCATCAGACTTCTCTATTTGAATGTGCTGTGTAATTTTCTGACATATTTCTATTTCTTTGTACAGCTGAATAGAAAAAAAAATGTTAAAAAATGTTACTGTGGGAAGACATATCAACTGTAAATTTTTCAACAGATTTTTACTTTTAATTGGAGGTGGAAGAATGGACTGTGGTCATTATCAAACAGTCATTCTCCACATTCATGAGATGTATTAGTAGTATCACTAAGCCTTATTGTTAGAACATAGTTAAAAAGGAGGAAGCAATGTTTTACCACCATCATAAAAGCAAGGATGTCTTTATTTCACTTGGTCAAGATCATTTTGAGTTCACAAGAAACAGAGCTTCTATTCTTATTGTATTTTATGGGCAGTCAGCATCTGACATTTTTACAGTATTTTGATTAAGACATTGCAGGAATTCAAATGTTCAATAGTATTAAAATTGTAAAGAGTTTCTTAAATACATTTCATTATTGTTAGAGGACTACCAGATTTGACAGGTGGCTCTTAACATGAAATTTTACCTTTAACATGTTTATGTTTATTTGTACCAAGAAAAGTTCACAAGTCTCTCAAATGATCATTAACACCCTTCCTGGGAGACTGGCACAAATTCACACCTAGGTAATAACCCAGAAGTCTACCCACCCAGGTGTAATTCACTCTGCCCTTCAGGAGCCAAGCAACCCCTCAGCAGGGCTACACCCTTCAACCATATTTTGTGCTCTGAAGTCACTAACATTCTCCTGTCTTGTGTGGCTCACTATTGTACCTGCTCCCAGCTCTTAACAAATGAACTTGTACTGGGCCTTGTCATCTGACCTGAGGCAAGGAAATCCCACTTTTCCAGACAAAGTAAGATATTTAGAGCCTCTGAGCTGGCACCCTTGGGAGCCAGTGCTGGCTTAATCCTTGTAAGACAGCCTTGACACATTGGAAAGCTCTATCTCAGCACAGGTTGGAAGCTATTTTTTCCATAGCACAGGCTAGCAATTCAGTAACAAACCATCCTGATGTCTTTGGAAAAAATCACGCTCACAGGTGAATGAGAGCCCACAGGTAAACATTATCTTTGTTTATGTTCTGGATAGGAGAGTGTAAAAAAGCAATTCAAAGTAATCAAATTTTGGAAACTGACATCAGTGTTTGGACTGAAATATTTAAACCATTCCTTAAAAAAATATTAGTAACTTATTAGTAAAGGGTTTTTATTAATACAAATACAATTTTATCTTCTGCTTGCATCAGTAACAATATTTTAAAATGCAGCTTTCAAATACGGTAATGTATTGTTCAGACCTTGAAAAACAGTCAAATGACATTTACAAAAATCTCAGCTGTATTTCAGCAAGGGTTTTAAAAAGAGGAGACAGAAAATAAGGAGTGAAAATAGCAGTATATTCAGAATTAAACTTGTCTCTGATCCCTGCAGTCATATAAACTGAGCGTGCAGGACCAGAACCAAGAAGGATGGCTGACAAGCCCTCGCAGGGATACAAGAGCCACTCGCTGCCTCTCAAGCAAGAACCTCTATTGAATGGAAGACAAATAACTGGGATGCACAGACTGCAACTGAGCTTCCCAAAGAAGAAAGCCAGTTCAAGAGCAGCCCTGAGGTGCTGCTTGCATTTTTGAGCCCTGTGAACCTGACTATGGTGGCTCACACCATGAAGCTGCTGGCCTCATGGCCACCACAGACACATGAGGCCCGGGGCTCTGCATGGAGAGATTTGACAGCAATAGTGGGAGCATCCCAGAGCGGTTGCCAGGAAGTACTCAGGGACAAAATTTCCTCCTGACAGCAGCTGCATTGACCTTGGAGAAGTGACAGTCTCTCACAGTGCTTCTCATAGAAGCTTTGGGATAGTTAGTAGTAGTAGTAGTAGTAGTGGTGGTGGTGGTGGTGGGTTTTTTCTTGGGATTTTTTTTTTTTTTCCCTGAAGACTTTTGGCTTTCCCTTTTTCCTTCTACCACTTTTGGTCTTGTCCCAGCACCCTTTCCCAAGGCTGCCTTTTCCAGCAGCCCCAATGACTTCATCTCAGACTCATCCTACCTGCAAGATTTTCAGGGAAGTCTCCGGTCTCCTGCTTCCACCTACAAGTGCTATCCTACCCAAAGTAAAAAGTCTGGCATGTCAAGCTTCAGTCAAAACACTCCAACACTTAGTCTACAATAAAAGGTGCTTAAAAGTATAACTGCCTGGTACAGCACCTAATATTAAACACATTCGGAGCCATCAGAAACATTTTTAACACATAATAAACTGAGCTTGTGAATTTTTGAAAGACTTCAGTACACAAAGTGTTACCATTAGTGTTTTGAAGAGGAATGGAATATAGGTATTTAATCTCAATTTTTTACTTAAATGTGATATATTCTGAAAGAAAAAGGAGTGACATTATAAGAAATAACTTTTCTGCAGCAATATGTGTCTGGAAAAGCATTTTAGAAGATGGAAGACAGCTCTAGCAAGGTGACATCAACATTAGATGATACTATAAACAGTTACTCAGGAGACTATATAAATAGAAGTGTTAGTTCTACCATATTGCACTGGAATAATTTAATTAAAAACTTAAATAACTGACATTTTCTCAAGAAATAAGCACACACAGAAAAACAAATATAAAATGTGTGTTGTTTTAATGTTACTACATTAGCTAAAACCCTGAAACACTTTCAGCATGTACACAGTCCCATCGACTGCAGAGTTTTGGTTTAATTTCATTTTTTCAGGGTAAACAATGACCAATGACTATGTCAGTCCTATATCTTCTCAACATAAGTCACTACAGTCCTTCCATGCAATGGAAAGCTAAAATCTGTCTACTCCGAGTTTTAATTTTTCCCAGCTATATTTCACTTTCCAGTCTTAGTACTCCACTAGCACCTTCTCATCCTTTTTTATTTTGTTGACAGTGTTAATAATGAAGAAAAGCATCCATAACTGGCCAAGTTTTACTTCTTACAAATAAAACAACCACCAATGAAGAGAACTTTTAAAAGCTTACAGCATGCATGTGTAGTAACACAGAGTTAAAGCATGACATTAATTCTGTTTGCTCTTTTTTTAATCTCTCATTTCAAAATTCCTTTGAAGTCTGCTTTTGAGATGAATCGTATGAAAACAGCCAACTGAAGCAATTAGGAAAGTATATTTTCTCAGCTTTTTAACCTCAACATTTACCTTTTCATTTACTGAAAGAAACCCCAGAACAACAAAACAATGAACAAAAAAGCCCAACTGCTTGAGAATTTCCCTCCTCTTTAAAACTCAGACAAAGGGATCAGAACAATACTCAGGCCTTAATACTATGTCTTTAAAACCACCATAGATAATATGAACAACAAGAAAAGGCACTCTTGACAGAAGTTTACCTTTAACATAAGTTATAGTGGTTTTCACACATTACCTGCGGCTGTTCCTCCTTTCTCTCTTCCAGACAGATGCATGGATGTACAAACATAAGCTAAACACCTACTCTCCTCAAGATGAAATGTTTGGGGAGATTACATTACTGTAGGCCAATTTGCTATGGTCTGCAAAGCACTATAATTGCAAGTTAAAAAGCATAACTCTGCATATTACAAATGTCAGATAAACACTAATTAATAGTGTCCTACCAAGTGTCATTTAATTTTGCTCAGTAGATAGCATTACCAGTTCATAGATATCCTCTTCTGGCTTTGGTACATAAAATTGGATCTGGTTTTCAATCAGGAACTTAAGACGCAGGTAGTGAGCAGAGTGATCCAGCTGGTGTGTCTGCAAGAAATGGAGAAGAGGCTTTAGAAAAAAAGCAATCAAAACAATGGCTCATATCTTCTACACTTAGAGAACGGCCTGACACTCATAGCACGAAAAATGCCCCAGCACCATCTTTCACATGAGGCCTGTGATCTCCTAACTTGAACAAGAACCTGAACCTCCTACTCTTCCTCAGAAATAATTGTTCATTTAACCAGTGACCAGAATGTCAAGGGCAGTGCTAGTACTCCAAGCAACCTCTTTGGCTCTGCTTATCTGGCACTTCTGCTCCCTTCCATGCTATTGCAGAAATAAGCAAAAACTATAACAGCAGAAGACTCAGAGCATACCTATGTATACAAAGGGCATTTAAAATTGCACGGAGGAAAATACATGTTCTACTAACAGATATAAATTTAACATGATTTTCTTTTTTCTGTTTGTTTGGAGTTTTTTAGCATCCTTATAATTTAGTGGGGTAAGTTTGATGCAGTAAATTTCAAGCAAGATTAATATTAAAAAAAAAGCCCTGAATGTCCTCTAAATCCAAACCACCTCAGAGTACTGGCTTTACAAGGCTAAAAGAAGCCAAGAGTCGCATACTGGATTACATCCCACTGGAAACAGGTCACACTGTTTTAATGAATTAGTTATAATTAGCTAAAGATATGGCATTTGGTCTGGGAGATGTTAACGACCTTTTCTCAGCATGATTAATAAGCTTGATTTAAGCAGAGGTTAATGCAGTGTGTAATGAAAACACATTAGAATTACGATAAACACAAAGGATGTCATTCAGAAGTTATTTTCAAAGTTCATAAATTGTTACTAAAGCTAATGAAAAATCCCAAAGTGATTCACAAACACAGAAGGTACATTGTCCTTATTGTCACTTTTGAAATCGCATTATTATATGCTTTTATACATTGCCCTCATCATAACAGCAAATTACCAAAGTTTCCTAAGCTGTACTAAAAACAATGTCTCATCTGAAAATTCATGCAAGCACGTCATTACTGTCTATTTATTATGTTTTGTACATCTTTGCTTATCCAGTTCAAGCCAAGACAATGATACACCGGGACTCAGCTGACTGATCACACAGCATAGATGATGAGTAATGTACACCGAGTGACCTGTGGAAAAGATCACACACTGACCTAGCAAACCCTTCAGCAAATACTCAGAGAACAGTGAATGTTTTTGAAAGTCTAGATTAGCCAACAAATAAGAAAAGATATATCAGTAAGAATGAAAAAAAAAATAAAGGACCAAAAGACAGTTCTGTTGCTGCACTTCACGTAGCTCTACACTCAAATATGTCCAGTTCAAAGATCAAATTATCCTCATATGAAATCGAGTATCTGAAATGCAAAAACCTCCATAACTCAGACAAATACGTAGTTATTTAATTAAAGAATTTGAAAGCTATCAAGAGCCAAAATAAAACCAGCTGAATGTAGGAGATCCTTGCCCTCTCCCCTTTCGTCATTTTTAATAAGCACTTTGAGTGCTTTGTTCTTTGTTTACTGACCATTTTAACCAGTTCTCTCTCATACACACACACACACACATATACACTAACACTCCAGAAATTAAAGGGAAGCAGAATTGGCTCTAATGGTTCAGAAATGATACAGAGGAGTCCTACATTAGTTTATGGTCAGATTAGTTCACTATCCCTAGACGCAAACTGAAGAGTGCTTTGTACACCAATTAAACAAAAACATACAGAGGAGGTACAAACCCACAGATAACATATCCCACGTCTGGAGAGAGAAGTCTGTGATAAATCTTTCTGAAAGTCCATTAAATTCTTAAGCCATTTACAACAAAAGCAGCGGGGAAAAAAATTCTGTGTGGAAAAACCACACCAGCAGAAAAAGAAGCTTGGCAATTTGGCAGCCTCCTCCTGCCACCACGGTGTTATCTCCTGTGCCAAAGCTCTCTAACACGTGCTGCATTCCATGCAGCATCAGCCCATGTATGTCAGCCAGACCTATGCTGACAAGCTACAAGTCATCAACTAAAGCCCAGAGCTGGGAGAGAACTTCCCCATCTGCAGCCAGGTATTTGTGTCTGTGGCTCCAAACATTCTCCCCTTGCAGAGGAGACCAAAAGGGATGCTTTCCAGCCTGCCCCAGGCCAAGAGAAATCACAGTCTGTTGTGAGCGGACTGAATTTATCCAGTCTAGGGCCTTCAGCTATTGGGCACTGGCCAGGAGCTGTCTTAGCTGCACTTGTGGGGCAAGCAGCCTACGCTCAGCCATCCAGGGCTCCCCACAGGGCTGGGGGCATCCCACCAGGCCCAGTTCAGAGCCATCTGAATGACCCATTTGCATCTGCATAGTGACCAATGCTGCACCGAAGCCCTGAACTATGCCAGAGCACAGTAGCTTCTAAAGAGATCACTGAATAAAATTCACATATGTTTTGAGCCAAGAAACACCATCAGCAGGGGTGGATGCCATTCATCCACTACATTGCAATCCCATTCAAGTCAGGCAATGAGACTCATCACCATTAAAGCTGTGATGGTGCAGCACACGAGCCACAGCATAAGCAGTCATAGCCAGTCTGCCCTAAAAGCCATACCATTAACCCACTTTTTTGTTGCTGATCTGGCTGCATCCATATGCAGGAAGGTGGGAACAGAAACAGAGCAGCTTTAGTGATTTTAATATCCTTTCGAGACCACCCAAAATACTTTTTAGCTGTCCAAATAAGCTTCTTGGTTTATTTATTTCTCTCCTAATAACTCTGGCTATGTCTGGACTAAATTAAGCAGCTAACCCAATTTAAAGCACAACCTGACAGCTTAACCAGCAACAGCTTAACCAACGTGCTCTTGAAGAAGAATTTACAGCCTGGGATGCGATCCGATTCAACAGGCTTCTCATGGTGTAACAGGTCGAGTCGGCACACAACCTCAACTATTCATCCCTTCTAGTTACAGCAAGGGACAGGCATATTCTTTTGGCTTGTTGAGGGGGACCTTCCTCAGTACTGAAATGAGAGTATCCCAGCATATTACTCCAGCTTCATTCTTGCGTGGGCTAAGCTTCTTCAGTAGGAAAACACCAGTTCAAAACCGAAGTAAGCACACAGACCATCACGCTTAAGTAACTTTTCAGAGACTTTAGGCACAGACCCAGAGACCTAATGCTTCATGACCCTCACACAGGTCTATTTGAGTAATATAAATCGTGAGAAAATAGAACTTTTTTTGCTCCTTGATTTTTTATCCTGTTCAGCCAAAAGACAAAATGCCACATAGTCTTCTATGCTTGATTTTTAATGTTATTCTCTCCATACTGACTCTGCCTAAATCCACAAATCCAGTGTGTGTGTTTCTACTCAATTTCAAGACACACCATTATGCAAATGTTAGTAATACGTATACATACTTTCACACTGATCACAGGAAACAATTTAAGGCATATACCTGACTTTTCCTGCCTTCCAAGTGATTTTATTAGTTAAATCTTAGAAGAAATCTTCAAGAAACCACTTTAAAATATGCTTTAAACTCTCCTCCCACCAATCTTGAATCATAAAAGTGTCACAAAGCAATCTCCAAAACCTAACTCACTGTATAATAACAAGCAGCAATGTTAGTATAAGAACATATTTTCTGCAATGACTTGAATGCACTTAATCTTCTCCAACAGAATAATCAAGCTTGGTTTAACAGCACAGATAGATTTAACCACATCTACAAACATGAGGAGGTTTATATGAAATGTAGATCTTGAAATGTTTACTATACCAGAACTTGACTGGCTCTCAGATGGCAGATGGCAAACTGATGTGAAATGATGTGGATCAGATATTAAAGGGGAAAAAAATGAGCTGAATGCAAGAGACAGAAGAAAGAGATTGGTTATTAAATGCTACAGAAAAGAAGACATCCATCAACGTTTTCCAGACTGAAAACACTTACAGAAAGGAAAGAAACAGATAATAGCTCTTCAAAAAACAAACATTCGCCCACCTCCCATTCTCCTTATGCACTACCACCCACCACAATCAAACACACAGTGAGAGACCAGATTCACAGCAAGCACCTACTGAAACCAGTGGAGCTACATCAATTTACTCCAGCTAAGGATTTGGCCCACTCAGTTAATCAGTCTTATCCAAAGGAAAATATGAACCTTAAAAATAAATCATTACTAATAATGTGTCATCCAGCTTGCCTATTATGTCTCTCTCCAAAAATGTCATCTTTTCCTGAGTACAATGAAGAGCTTTCAGAAGCCGCAGCACTCTTTACTAGTGCACCTGGCAGAGAGACAAGCACACTGTATAATTATTGCAAACAAATGCCTTTCTCTCACCTTCTCTCTCTTTGGAAGCACATGCAACATGTTCTAAAAGTCCCCAAAGTTAAGCTCTTAATAATAATACATGTTTTCTTTTCTTTTGCTGTTGTTGTACAAAAGAGGACTCACTTTTGAGAACAGCACGTGGCACGAGTTGGGTCTAGTTTGCAGTCAGTCCGTGAGCAGAAAACATACATTATGTGCCTGCCAGAACTGAAAGCCTCTATTTAATTTGTCAAAGCTTTCAATTTCTCTGCTGAGATGTAACTCTTTTTAACGGCCAAATGTCTCTGATACTTCATACTGCAAAGAAATCCAGGTGGCTTTTCTTCCACCTCCACCAAATGCAGATAAAAGTTTTCCTCTCCCTTCCCTCCTACCACCTACATGAGGTGAGTCTGACTCCACAAAGCAGACAGTAAACACAAGCACCTTCTCCTACTGGTAGGAGTAAGCTCCTGTTTTCTATGTGCCTTCCTCCCTCATGCCAGCCGGAGGGGATGAAGTGGCAGGGGGAAGGAAGGAGGAATAGCACCTGGAAACAAGACAACCTGGCACCTGGGAAAGGGTGAGATCACCCTGCTTGCCTGGCAGAGGAAAGAATGGGCCTTGGGAGGGCTTGGCAGAAGTGAAGGAACTGGAGTGGTCAGGCTATGCAGTGCATGGCAGAGTAGTGCATGCACAGGGCATCCAACGAAAGGAAGTGGCCTGGGGGCCAGGACATTCAGGGGCTTACGGGTAGAGCAGAAAGGCCCTACACACAGCTTAGTCCTCAGTGGAGAGGGAATGGGTAGGCAAGTACGTGAGAGGTGGCAGTAGAGGCAGAGGCAGGGTGTAAAGGCACTTCAGGGGCTCATGCACAGTGGTCAGAGTGGAAAGGGCAAAAACTAGTCTTCCTTCCTCTCCCTACACCCATGCCAAGTTTAGCTCCATCTGTAGGAATTTTCTTGTGTGGTGCTAGCGTGAAAATTTCAGTATAATTCATGGTTTTCCTCTAAGATACAACTGATCCCCCAACACAGTGCAGTCTGAGCACCAGCATCTGAGAAAGTCACCCTGAGGTTCAACTTGAAAGGGTTCAGCATTGTCAACACCTCACTCCGATCCAGGGCACGCTCGCAGCCTTTACCTTGCAAATCACTTCCAGCACGTCTCTCGTGGTGTCCCCAGGACGGATGACTGTCAGAGCAGGCTGGTTGTTCGGCAGGCAGAACCAAGATGGCGTGAAATACTCATGAACCCAAATATCACAGTCGGGATTGTGCTGATGGACACTGCTCAGTGCCACTTCTTTTTCCCTCTAAACAGACAAAATCCATTGTGACTCCCCCAGCCAAATATCATCTCCCTCTTTCATCAGTAATGAGCGTAAGGAACATTATACGCTGTATCAAAAAGCCTTCTTGTAGACAAGGCATTTTATTCATAAGCTTAGATTGAAGGCTTGTCTGGACAGGAAACTCTGCAGTTTTAGTTGTGCAGTATAAAGTGTGCCTTCCCATGCCACCCACACAGCTACACTGGTGTAATGTGCTTTTCCTGGGATTTCACCTTATGGCTACTGGAAATGCTAGGAATGTAACAAAAAATAATAGTGACATAAAAAAATGTAAAATTCAAGCTGAAATGCATTGTGTTTCTGGATAATCCAATCCAAGGGCAACAAAACTACTGTAGACACTAGTTCTTATACCTAGAAATGGCAAAATAGCAACTTAGCATTTGTTTTGAATTTACTGTCTTTTATACCTCCAAGTTGCACTCTGAGCAATAACTCCCGAGGAAGTAATGGAGCTGCTGAATCCCTGTTTGCTGTAAGTAGGCTCATTCAGCTAAACCCATATTCCCTACATGAAGAATGTGCCTCTTAGCACTGTCTTAAAACTGTTTTATAGCTGACTTTCTCTGGGGAAAGAGAAAGCAGATGTAATTGTGGCTGCAAATGCAGAAGCTCACAGAAGCACGTGAGAAAAAAAGAGAGAAAGAACTGTGCTTCATAATTGTGCCAACCCTAAATTATGAAAACCCCATATGGCTGCCACAAGGAGTTATTTTCCAGAACCAGCATCTCCAGGTCCTTGTGTGGGCAGGCACTTCCCTGGCACACAGTGCTAACAACCCTTTGGGTCTGGCACCTCCAGCTGTGCTTAGGCCCTTTTGACTGTGGGCAACCTGTTCAAACCCTTCCAGAGCAACTACCAAGCTCTGTAGCGCACAGAGGGTCCTCAGGAACTCCATGTCCCCTCTCTTGTCCCAGAATCAATGCTGCAAAATGGAGGGGAAGGAAGCAGATGGAGAGCTGGTGTTTTACCTTGCCATCTGGGACCGTATCGTCAAAGATTCCTTCAAGAGATTTCTTTACTGAATCAACTCCTTCACCAAACACCTGAGGAACAACAGCGAGATTCTTCTTTAAAACATGAATGCATTTTCCTGCTGTCTGCAGCACATACTAAGGGGAGAACAGTCTATCTAACATCCAGTATGGAAATCAAATTGAAAAATAAAAACTTTCACCCCAACACACAGGAAAAGATCAGCTTGTTAAAAGCGGAGAGGGATGAAGGACAAGCTACTGATGGGGTACCACGATGAAAGAGCAGAGGCTGCTTCTGCTTAGTGGCCTGTCACTAAGTTACTTGGTGGAGATGGACAAATTGTTATCTCCCTTTGTGCTCACTTTCCACACCTGCAAAGTGATGGAAATGGATGCTTCTCCATCTCTGCTCAGGCTGAGAAATCAGAAGGGTTCCACTTCTGGCTTTTTTTTGTAATAAGCCAGCTTCCAAAAACTACTTTCCAAACATTCAAGTACCACAAGTCAGTGTAGCCCTTTGCTAATGAAATAAGAGCTGGTAACCCAGCATGAGAACAAGAGCCAAAATCAACAGGATTCTGTGCAGAAGGAATGACAGAATGTGAATATTTACAGGATCCACGCCAAATCAGCACAGGACTTCATCAGACAGGCAACCCAGGGTTATTACTGCAGCAGAAGCTTATAATTAAAACCAAAAAGTTCAGGTTTATAGCTCCACATGAGCACAACTTTATGATCAAGTTGCTGGGTTTGGCTGTTAACTATTCTATTCCTCAAACAAAGCAGGGACCATACAGGATGGGAGAAGGTCACTATTCTTTAGGGTTTTCCAGTTTACTGCTTCAACTTGGCAATACTTTGCATACTGCTACACACAAGCAGGGGAAATGTGCTCAGGCACTACATTTAGACATTCTGTTTCTTTATCAAAATGTTACTTTTTTCTTTGACTCTCTCCGGTATGATTTTTTCTTTAACCTAGAACAAAATCCCTTTTCACGCCTGTGCTTACTGAGGAGTGAGGGGGGCAGGGGTGGGTGTGGGAGAAAGAAGCATGAAGAATGCATTTATCCCCACAGGAAGAAAAAAAAGGGTGAATTCAGGAGGAACAAGCCCAACCAAACAGATCTAAAGACACAGCACAGAGAGAATCCTAGCTCGGGACAAGGGATTGTGCTTGATTTAGGTAAAGTAAGTACAGAGCAATGGAGAAGCCACAGCACTAGCGCGAAGAATTGGGAATGCGCTCACGGAGGCATCTGCTGCTTCCCAGCAAAACCCCTGAGCTTTCATTCAGCTGCTAAATGTTAGGTGAACTTTTAATGGCTCACTAAAAACAAGCTAAATAATTTTGCAGCATTCATCCTCAGGTAAACAAAACAAACACCCACTACTGCTTTAACAGAAGGAAGAAGAAATCACAGGGTGCAGAACAAAAAGTGTCCCAAGCCTTTCTCCCCTCAAAAAGTGAAAGGAGAGAAAGAAAAGCAAAGCCTACATTTCCTGCAATTAGATGAGGTATGGCTCTTAAAAATTGAAAGCTATAATTAGGGGAGTTTGAAAAGAATAACAGGGAAGCACCTTCCTACCACACTGAAACATGTTTCTAGTGTAAGATCTTTGCAGTGTCTGGGTAGAAACGTTTCAGCTTTTGCCTTTTTAAAAATCTGATGCAAAACAGGGACAGTGCCTACTAAATGCAGTTTTTGTTACTTTAAGAAGTTTCCCCCAAACTTAGTTATAATTAAAGTGTTCTACAAACTCGTAATTTTAATTTAAAAAACAAACAAGTCTACACTTTTTTTTTTCTCCTTCCAAAGTTGTGTTCTGTTTTACACTGGTGCTTTGTTACTCCTGAGTTTAGGGAAAAACTCCAAACACCAAAAGCAGAAGCAGAAGGAATGCAAGAACAGCAGAAATGCAACCAATTTACCTAAAGAAGGTGCAAACTCCAAAACTTGTTTGATAGGAGCTGCTGTATAATTATCTGTAATTACAGTCACTGATATTTGAAGTGGATGTGGGACAAGATGACTATACGCCATGAAAGACTAAACAGGCAAGGAAAAGGTTGGATGTGTAAGTGCTTGATGTAAGTCTTTGCAAGAGCTGCATTCTGCACGCTAAACAAATCAGCCTTGAAAATAACAATATCACAAACTTCCACACACTTACCTGATTAATGCTTGGCCTCCCTTGCTTTTTCTTCGAGGTAGTATCCAGTCCCCAAAGAGAAGAAAACCTGCTTCTCCGTTTACTGGCAGATCTGGACATGGCCTGTGTCCTTCTCCTCACTCCAGACTCCCCAGTGCGAGCTGCCACCTGTCAATGCCACATGGTTTTAAAATCAAAGGTCGCAGCATCCAACTGCACCAAGTCTTACATAATCTAACAAGCAGTGGAATCTGGTTTGAAACAAAAGGTGAATACTATGGCAACAACATGTACTCACAACAGGGACAACGGTGATGCTGACAGGCTATTTACTTCTCACTGCAATTTAACTCACTTCTTCCAATGTCAAACATCAAAAATTAAAATGGACAGCACCACACTCCCATGTTTTGGCATATAGTCAGAGTTACTTCTTAGCAGTCTAATCATAGAGCAAAGCCACAGCAAGAGTGAACTGTTTGGGTTTTGGGGTTTGTTTGTTTGTTTTTATCGTATCCAAGGCTTGGAAACTGGACACACAAAACATGAGATTTCCAAATTTATCTCTTTCTTCCCAAAAGCTTTATGGTCTTTCCAGTGGAAGCACTCTGGGCATCCTGGAACTGGCTCACAACTGCTGCAAGGACAGATAAAGGCTTGCAAATAGGGCAAGGTATTTCAAACCTGCTGTGTCCTTAAAGACAGCAACATTGGAAAGAGTGAGTAAAACTTGAAAGAGTGTGCAAAACACTGGAAGAAAAAGGTGAGCTGAAATGATCCTTTTGATTAGAGCAGTTTCAAGTGCTTGGGTACTTGAAAAACGGCCTGTGGCAACACCTTTGAAGGTTAAAGATATTTTGCCTTTACAGAGACGAAATATTTGGGGATCATTTCCCAAATGAAGCAGCTCTGGTAGAAATTAGTGTGACATTAGTCAAGGGTGAAGTGTTTAGGCCAAAGTTTAAGCAGATTTCACAGGCAGAGGGGTCCTGGGGAGAGGGGCCTCCTCTCCTGTGAGAAGGAGTGGCAGGAGATGGCAGCTCTCGATGGGAGCGCAAGGCACAGCTTGACAGACGGGCAGGGCAGACAGGCTCACCCCACCAACTTGGCTTTATGCTTCCTGCAACACCTTTGTGCTGGGTTCCCACAGCCGAAACCAGCAAAATGTGACTGTCGTTTGGCAACCCCAGTGGGAACAGCCCGACCTCTGAGTGATGCCCCAAGCTACAGAGCTGAGGAACCGGTTGTTTGGGTGTAGCAGATACAAAAACTCTTAGAATGACAGGATGAACAGAAAAGCTGGCTTGTGTACCCGGGGAACCATCATGGTATGAATCATGGTGATTCTCCTTGGGAAAGGTTAAGAAATTAAGGAAAAGGAGAACTGAAATAGTACTGCAAGTGTCGCCATTTCCACAGCCTGGACCATGAGACGTTTTTTAGCTGTATCTCAGGCTGCAGGACCTGGGCCAGTTTAGCCTAGAAAAGAGAAGACTAAGGGGGGACCTCATTAAAACTTGTAAGTATCTAAAGGGTGGATGTCAGGAGGACAGAGTGGCATTTTTTTCTGTAATGTCCAGTGACAGGACTAGGGGTAATGGTCAAAAGCTGGAACACAAAAAGTTGCACTTAAACACAAGGAAAAGCTTCTTTCCTGTGAGAGTGAGGGAGCCCTGGCACAGGCTGCCCAGGGAGGGTGTGGAGTCTCCTTCTCTGGAGGTTTTCAAACCCACCTGGACGCATACCTGTGCAACCTGATTGAAGTGAACCTGCTTTAGCAGGGGGTTAGACTGGATGATCTCTAAAGGCCCCTTCCAACTCCTGCCATTCTATGATTCTGTTTTTCTACATAGGATGTTTGTGCAGAGACACTTGGGAGACTTAGCACATCCTCTGACTAATGTAGCAAGGAACACCTTCAGGATGCTATGCTATCACTATGTAGCACCCAGCTCGAGTTCGAGACTCACTGCACCATCTCCATACTATTGAGGGCAAAAGAGGACACGAGATTCTGCTTAAAGTAGAAGAAAGCACGTGTCTTTTCCAACACAACATATTCAAAACATTTTTTTTCACTTGGCTCTCAAGAGACACCAGCATGAAGAGGCAGACTGTTTTTCAGACTAACACTCAGTGCTTTACTAGATGCAAAAAAATAAGCATAAATGCAAATTATAGCCCGACACTTAAAAAAAATATAAATCCACCAGCAATTATCAGGATGATGACGCTAATCTTTTCATATATAAAAGAATAAAATACCCTGATTGAATTACAGCTTTTCTATGGAAGAGTACAGCTGACATCTACAAGACAGCAGTGGAGCTCAGCTATTTCTGTGAAACTCTAGGACTCCAAGCCGAAACTACAGGAACTTGAGTTAAATTCATTTAAAAACCACCACTTTGCAATACATTTCCTTGTATTTTTAAGAGCTGGGTTGTAACATTGTTTAAACAATCATTTGAAATGTTATTTGCCACACCATAAGTAGCAGAGAAGATCATTTCACCTCCCTTATAGTACATCATGTGTCTGGAGACACTGGAGATTAGATATTAAGACTAATTGGTCAATAGCTTCATCCATATGGTAGAAAGCAAGCCATGCCTGAGAAGGTCTATGCCGACACGTGCTGAGGGCCTCAAAAAGACTCTTGTTGACTTCACAGGACATTGGATTAAGTTCATGTCCACAGACATTAGAGATTTGCCTGTTCTTGTAACAGGAAAATCTGTTTATAGAAAGCATGCTTACAGCACAAATCTGGAAATTCAAAATCATATGTTTAGGAGAAGCATGGTTCTTCCACTTTCACATGGCTTGTAAGCATCTGCTTTTTAGTCTATATCCAGGACACAGACCCCTTTCCAGAATAATAATATGAAAGCAAGACCTCACCCCCCAGGTACTGACTGCTATTTGTTGATGTGACCTTTGCACCGGATGTGTGAAGTGATTTGCAGCTTGGCAAAGGTGACCCCTAGCCTCTGTTCAAACTTACCAGTGCATGAAATGAGGAGACTGAAAAGATTCCAAGACGGCCCATCGCAACTTTCGTTGGACGGCTGGCAAAAGCAAGCAGTCTTTTAGGGTTTGGGAGCTCCCCTCCTTGGAGACTAGCCAAGTAGCAGCGGTATCGAAACAGGTCCATCTGGAACTGTTCAAGGTTTTGTTCCCAAACAAAGATCTGTGTACAGCAAAGATTGAGGAGCAAGAAACATGAGAAAAGAAGGGGAGAGGAGAAAGAACAGGGTGATAAACATCTTGAAAAAATTCTGCTGTTCCCAGTTACACACCTTTTTCACCAATAGCAATCACACTTAAGAAATATTAATTCCCCTTATTTCCCACTTTCCCCTATCCCTCCAATCCGAAAAAGGACACAAATAATAAAAACTTTTCATCAGATGGAAAACAACTTTTTTTACATTCATGGCAGAAGTCTTCTCCTGGGACAACTGTTCCTTTGATACAATGCTAATTAATAGGATTAAATTTTCATTTTCTATTTTCTTTGTGTTCCAGGATTCTCTTCTGAGCAGTCCCTTAAGAGCCTTCTTTCATGCATCAAAGGCATCTGAGAAACAAGAAGACCAAACCCCACCAAATTCCACATACGGAGCACCCCAAATCAGCAGCGGCAGCAGCAGCATTGCTGTAAGCATCAACGAAGCTCGCCATACTTGAAAAAGTGTAGTACACTGGGGATAATTAATCTTATCAGCAGAAGAGCACTATAATCAGCCTATGTAAGGACTTATTTAAATAATTCAAATTGCTGATAGGAAACAGTTTCAAAGCGTTTAGAAAAACTGAGTTACATAAAGAGAGACTGCTCTTCCCTCTTACTGTGACTGACAGCCTTTGAGTGAAGCCTTTTCAACAGAGGCGAGCATCTCACCCCTCTCACCCCTCTTCTCACAGGCTTCCAGGGGGTATGAAATCTCTTTAGCTTAGCGCATTAGGGCCCTGGCCACTCCTTATGGTTTGCATTACAGATACGTTGGGCAGCCATGCTAAAAGAGCTACAAACTAGTGAAGCAGGAGCCATATGTTAGTTTCCTAAAATAAGGTGTCACTGCAGCAGCTGGAGAGACATCTGCTCTAGGCTCTCTGCTTCTGAAACGCAACTATATTGTCTGCTTGAAGTATGAAGAAGCGGTCCCAAGGGGCAGCCAGGGCTGAGGCCATCAGGTCAAGGCAGGCCCTTGTTAAAAGCAGAAACCAGGGATGATCCTGTCTGCTCTGGGGAGCTCTGCCAGTGCATATACAGTGGGAGCAGACTGAGGTACCACTACTCCAAAGAAGGTCTTAAATATTTGCTAGGGGCTTATTTTATATAATCAAGCGAGATTACTTGATCCAGTATGGTCTTCTTCTTCTTGGAGTCAGTTACTGAGGACAGCTGCATTTCACCCATTTTCTTCATCTTCTCATCCATATCAATCTTCTGCTCCAGCTTTTTTATCTCTGTCTTCAGAAGCTTGACGGTGTCCTCTTTGTGATGTTGCCTTGCCACTGCGGTTGCACAGGCTGAATGGATTGCTGTGATCCAGTTCTCCAGTTCGGTCTGGCTAGAGGTCTGAAGAGAGGGAAAGAGGGAAGAAAGAAGTCAGGATTCTCTTTAAAATTGATTGGAGATTAACAAATGCAATTCCAAGGAGTTCCCTTTCCCTTTGATCTTAAGATTCAAAGCCTTAAATCCACTTACGAGGGAAGTAATAAAAACCCCATAATTCTTAAGCAGGCCATTTTTAACTCAGCACTAGGCATTCAATACTTAGAATTACATCTATATCTGTGATTTGCAGCTGTACAGTGTTTCCCAGCAAGGTCTCAGGAATTACCTTCCACGTTCCGTGCAGTGCTGCTATAATTTGTAGCTCAACATTTAATGATGTTTTTTAAACGTCCCAGTTCCTTAAGGCAGGGAATGTAGCAGCCTCTGTGCTTTTCCCACTATGGATAGCTTCTTTAGTATGCAACAGTTAGTAACAAATCAATGGTATAAAACATGATCTTGATATCTATAACTTTATTATGAAGCATAGACAAACAAGCTTTCCACTTCTGAAGATCCCAAAGCACTCTGAAGACAACCCTGTTACCATTAAAGGCAGGCTTATCATAATTTTTATGGCTCTGGTGCTGTCCCTTCCCAAGCATGTATGTGACAGCACAGGACAAGTGAACACTTCCCCTCCCCAGGCCAGGTTGGATGGGGCTTTGAGCAATTTGGTCTAGTGGAAAGTGTCCCTGCCCATCCAAGGGGTGTTGGAACTAGGTCATCTTTAAGGTCCCTTTCCAACCCAAACCATTCTGTGAGTCCATTAGATACTGGACTGGGGCATGGGATACCAGTACATTTTTCTGGAAGTGCACTATTATGATTGAAGGCTTTTGACACAGAAAGAATCTTTCCAAGCGTTCCTTTTCCACACTTCCAAATAAAAAAAATAAATCTTCTTAGGCTCGTACTAAACTTGATTTCTTTTTACAGTAGGTTATAAAAAAAAAAAGTTACAGCCAACTCTGGATTGCAGTAGACTTTCTCTTCTCTGCATGTCAGCCTTTAGCACTAATCACACCAGTATTTGGCTCACTGCTGAAAAAGTAACAAGGTGTCAAACCACTTTGTTCTAATTAAACTTCCTGATGATACCTGATCTATTAATAGGCAGCACAGTATGGCTTCTCCAGTTGCTAGCATAGATGAAGGAGGTCATCCTCACTGTCCTCCTGACAGTCACAACTAATGGCAAAGGACGTGGCTTACTGAAGCCAAGGAGAGAGTCTCACAGAAGCCCGCCTCCGGAAATCATGTGTCCTGCACCAGCTGGACTTAGGCTGATGCTCCCAAAACTTTTGTCACACTGAAGTGGGTGAAACACACATATCCCAGAATAACATCGTGTTACTTAGCTCAGAAGCCCTAAGCACAAGATAGAGCCTACACTGGCAAGACCAATCTCTTATTCCAAATTTTCTTGTCTTCAGTTGGCACTGTACAAAGTATATCACTTGAATTGGTCAAGACCCTTGCCCAGGTCAAGCTTTCATTCATAAACAGGGTCTCACAATGTCCTATCACCACTGTTGAAGATGTGTTGAGTCCCCTTTGCTTAAGAACTTCTGCTGAAAAGAGAGAAATTATCTGTAGAATGATGAACACTTTGCCTGAAGTCAGGTGGTAAAAACTAGCCCCCAGTAGAGAAGAGTGTAGCCCTGGACTTAAGAGATGGTAAGTTCTGTTTACTTCTAGCAAATGCATTAACAGTAGGAGGTCATGCTTTTATCTTATTCAAATTTTAAATCTTACATATATACCATTAGGTTCAGTTTTCTTTTCAGTGGGGAAAAAAGAAACTGGAATGGATTTTAGACACTGAAGACTCTTCTGATAGATGAGTAGGCAAGGGGAATCACTGCACTTCTCAACAGAAAGAACCACACAAACAACTTGCAAACATCTGATACATAAGTATATGGTGTCACAAGTTGCTCCGAGCTCCTGGAGAATGCATGTGACATCTTCAAGTAATGGATTTGTGTAGGCACGACAAGAACTGACTGAGCAAGGAATCATTGTGTAGGAGGTATGTGATGTCTCTAGGTGCAATGCAGTGGGAAGGCTTGTTACAAGATGTCCAATATCTGTACACATTACAAAGCAACCCTACTTTTTTTCTCTAAGCACAGGACAGAAATAGCCTTCTGCAGGTCTGTGGTTTCTTCTCATCAAAACTGCTACTACAGTACTGTGTTATGTGTGGACGGACGCGTGTGACCTGAGCAGTTAAGTAACGCCGCCCAACAGCCACACACGTGCATCAGCTGCCCTGAGAGCAGCCAAGCAAATCCTACAGCACATTACTTCCACCACTGCAGTTGGTCTCCTTCCCTTCTCCCCCAAACCCATCCCTTCTTCCTCTTCTGCTTCACTAGCGATGCATGGGTTCTATGGCAGAAGGGACTCAGCAAGGAAAAAAATCTGCAAGGCAACAGAAATTATTTGGTTTCATTTGAAAAGGCTCATTTTTGCTCTTCCCCACAAAGTTACATGAAAAGCTACCTATGGCATAATGACACAGGACTTTTAATGAATAAGGCCCTTTGTTGCTATAAAAGATATGTACTGAATGTGACCTTTTCAGTACTTAGCATCCACCAGCATTAATTTTACAAGAATGAAGGTTTTTCCTTAGAAAACTGCACATAAACGATTTTACAGCTCATACCAGTATATCAAGAGGAGGTGGTGCTCCACAACCTTTCAAGCACATGCTGAGACCATAAGCACCACATTTACCTCCTGGATGAAGCCCTGTAGGTGACAAAATATACGTACCCTTCCCAGGAAAGGCAGCAGTAGAAAGGGGCAGCGTTACACTGTGAGCTGAGGAAAAATCAGACTGAAGTGGTAGAGAAGCTAGTCCACAAAAAATGGTATTTTTTTTTTCATCTGCAAACAGATACTCAGTCTCTTCAAGATGTAAGCCAGCACTGCTTCCTTTGAGTCAGTAAAGCTTTTTTATTTTGCACTATTTTTGAGAATCTAATCTTGTTTGGGGCAGCTTCAAGGACCTACCAGACAGTGTAATTTTAAAGATTTCCTCTGGAGTACAGGAGAGTGATAAAATGGAGGCACATCCTACCACAGAGTAGCTTCTGATTTAAGAAGGCAAAAAACTCCAAATATATAGTCACTAGAAACGGAAAGAAATAAAGGATCCCTCCAGTGAAGAAAACTGAAGCAAGAGGAAGAAATGGCACTACTCATCACAGGCTGGCAATTACAAATAAAAGAGTGTCACACCTTGATTAATAACAATTTGCAACAAGAAAGTGGAATTGAATGCCAACCTAAAAATCACTTTGGGAAGCAGCAGTTACCAAAATACAGAAATCTTTATCAGTGAAACACATTAATTAATATTCAAACACTTCTGAGAAATTCAGGACACTTCTATTTTCTGATTAAAAACCCTAAACATGCACTTCCAGTCTCCTCTTGGGCAACACTGAGATGTTGACTAAGGTCTGTATGAGCAAGGGGTAACTGGATTCTGCAGTACCATTGAGAGAGTATCTGGAGGTCCAAATGCCCCCTTGCACTTCAGACTCCTTTTGGTCTTGTAAACCCCTTGAGCCTTTCCGCAAGGTGCCATCTTCAATACATGTTCCTTATGAGACAGCAGACTTAATGCGCTACTGTATTTACTATATGGCAACTTGTTTGGTCTGTGTGTCATAAGCACACTGTCAAACCATGCAAAATTCCCAGTTTTTACAGGGATGTAAAAATATTTCTTAATTCTTTCTTTGTTCCAGGCATATACACAAAGAGGGTCTGGTCAGTCAATAAAAATAGCAAATCTGACAGTGATTCACGTGTGGTGGTGGGTCTCTTGAGTAGCTTTTACTGAATATATCCTGTTCTTCCCCTAGTGCTGCCAGAAGAAAATCCCACGCCTACTGGAGTCAGCAGGATTTTTCCATTGATTTCAAACAGAGTTAGGATTTCCTCCATGGTCAGAGACAGAAAGAGAGAACGACTTTGTAAAACCCTCGAAAAAGACCAACCTGAAAGAGGAAAGCATCCCCAAGGGAGTTGCTGAGACAGAACACAAAGTCTTTCTTGGGGTGTTCAGGCACTGCTTGCACTATGCTGTTTTCCACCCAGACAGCGTGCTTTGGGATGCTGTTGTGGTCAATGCCAGATCTGCCATCAGTCTCATAGAAAAACAACGTGCATCCTAAAAGAGAGGATAATGTATTAGCAAGCAACACATTTAAACATAACACCTGCCCTGCAACTACTCATCTTTAATACTCAGGACTATAAAACTGGTATGATGAGGGATGACAGAGGATTTGCAAAGGCCTGTTCAGGTTTTCAGCCCCACAGCGGGAAGCACCATCAATGGCCCAGTTTTCAGCCCGACAAGGTGGTGGTTTTGGGCACACTATAAGCTGTATGGTACTTTGAGCCATGCTCCAGGGAGCCATGTTTTTTCACCCTAAGATTGCTAAAATGGCTGCAGAAGCGAACTGAGAAAGTCACTGGTAGTAAAATACAGTCCCAGACAAGAAACATCATTATAAGCCCTAAAGTGGGGGTCTTCCAGAGCCACACCACCTCAAAACGAGGATGCAGATGTGAGATGAGAGTGTGTCTCCCCTGGCAGTGCCTCACAACTGCACAACTAGCCCCACTTGCTGGCCCCCTGAGCAGACAGGCCCCCTAGGCACATCTCTATGGCCCTGCCTCAGCCTCCTGCTAGCTGCTACAATCCCTGCAAGTGATTTAATTACTGGATGTAGATGAGTAACTGGAAGAAAAATGGACTGGAATGAGCTCTGCTCACTTAAGGACTGATGTACAAAAAAAGAACTCTAAAAAACCAACAAAAAAAAATCCCAAAAAGTATAAACAAAATCCTTATTCCACTATAACTTTTCAGCTCTGGCTTACAGCAATGTGACCAAAATAAAAAATGGATTTTATCTGGGACAGCAAACAACTTGCTTGGTTTTACAAAATAATCTTAAAAAATGATCTTTTCTCTGGGGGAAAAAAAGGGTATATAGCAAGTCTGCAATTGCAGAGACTTAAAAAAAACGGTCTCTTTCTCCCCTACCTTCCAACATTATCTACAGTTGTTTTAAACTAAAGGTGGCACATTGTTTCTCTGCCATTGATAATAGCCCTCTCAGTGCAAAGGGATGCCCTGTTACCCAGCCTCTCAGAAAACTATTTGCAGCCAAACAATAGCAGCTGTTAACTTCAAAGTCTCGTTTAAACACTAACATTATTGAGGCACAGCAATCTAAGGAGAAAACACTCCACTTGAGTCAAAGCACTTTAAAATAACATTGCCTTTTCGCTCATCCTTCTCCTTTTTCCTCCCAGATGGCCCTTTGTTTGTCTCCTCCTCACAGCAAGACCTTCCTGCCACAGGGACCCCCTCCCAGGAGATTAGGGCTCCCCCCTGCCCCTCAGCCCTCCCTCTCCCCTCTTTCATCTCCTCAGTCTCCCCAATCACCCCAAAGAAGAGCTGGCATCTAACTTTTCTGTTGGCTTTAATGTCATGCTGCCAAAAAAAAAAAAAATTAAAAAGTGCTCTGCAGGAAAAACAGGACTTTAACTGGACAGAGTTTTTCAGTAATCTCACCTACAGCAGGAGACATGGCTGTGCCTCCTCTGGCTCACAACCAAGGCCAGTCGTGGCAGAGGAGAGTGATACCAGTCCCAAAACCCTGCAAGCATTGCTTCCCACTTCTGCTGCACATGCAACTGCATGAAGATTAATTAGGGGTCACTTTAGGAGGCCAGCTCCTGAGTTTTGCTGCTCTGTTAACAGCACCAAGCACGTGAGTTACAAGAGGAAAGCACAAAAAAACAAAGCCCCTGTTTGAATCCATGCCGGCATCATCACTAGCTAACTCACACAGTCACGTGTCTGCAGCTGTACACAGGCATTTAGTTTGTCAGCAAGCCATGCTTTGTAAAGCAAAACACTCAATGTTCAGAGAAGACACTCCAGGAGGTGCCTGCAGGACTTGAAGCACCATATGAACCCCACTTCAGTGCAGCACACTCATGTGTCTTGGACTATACTTGTGCCATAATGTGAACACAAAAACAACCATGAAATTAACTCCTTCCTCTGAAAAACATCAGCATCACTTCCTCATACTTGATGTTAATGATACTGAAGTTCACAGCAGCTTTTGTTAAGTCTAGGCTATTTGTTTCTTCATCTGCAGCAATACACAACCCACAGGACAACCACTGACGCTCATCTGGACAAACCCTCACACACTCACTCTGTACCTTTCAGGGAAACCCAGTAGTGCTTCCATTTCCTGCGTGTGGCCGACTCCACTTTCTTGTTCTTTTTGTGCACGAGGAAGTTTTTCACTGCCAGAGCTCCGGCTTTCCGTACCGTGCCCTGGGCAGCTGTCAGGAGGATGTCAGACTGCCCCGGGGAGCTGAGGGTGCCGCTGCTCTGCTCGTCGCTCAAGGCAGAGCCGGCCTCCTCCAGATTCTCGCTGTTGGTGGTGCTCATTTCCAGCTCCCGGCGGAAGTTCTCGTACACACCCTGGCGAAGCCCATCGCCTGTCGAGCTGCTCCCACTGTCGCTGCCGATGAAGGCCCGACTGGCTGTTGGGGAGTAACTGGAGTTGGTAGCATTGGAGCGTCTAGAAAGGAGATCGGTGTCGGTGGCTGCCCCTTCGATCCCACTGTCAGTGAACTCGCTCCCCTCGCCTGCATTGACGTCCTAGTTGCAAGAGAGACACAGCGTGAGACAAAGAGTCTGGGCAAACCTGGCCTTCTAAAGACACAAACACTCTGATAGAGACACATTTCTTTACTCCCATTTTGTCTGGCACTGGAAATGCCTCCTCTCTATCTCTTCTGAAGACAAACAACTGGAAGAAAGGGTGGGATAGGCAGAACTTCCATCACAGTTTAGGAAAGACTGGTCACACACACGTGCAATTTCAGGTGGTGCCTCTACAGCCTTAGCACTTTGGAATATAACATGCAGCATCATCTGTTTACATTAAGCAAAGTTAAAAGTGCTAAAGGTTTTGCAAAAGGAGAACATATGGTAGCAAAAACTGGCAGTGTCAAGAAGAGCAGCGATCAACCTACGCATTTTGAAAAGAAAACATTGACGTTGTACTTTCACACCTACGGTTGAAGATACATTTTAGACATCCCAAGATTGTCATTTGCAAATTATATAACTAAAAAGGGTACTTTTTTTCTCCTCAGAAGTTAATGTATTTGAGATTATTTCTGGTTTGTGTCATTTCTACATCACAAACCCTAATGATGGGCAACGTGACACTCCCTGCCAAATCCCACGATGACAGACTTTGTCAAAATACAGCAACAGAAGACCGTTGCAGTTGAAGGATCAGAGAGACAAGAACATGTCCAGCTTGAGCAAGACAGGAAACAACAGGAGCAAATTCAGGTTTTGAAAGCTTAGTGACTCAGCCTGCCCCCTGCAACAAGGCTTAGTATCCAAAGAGGGCTAAGCACTACCATCTCAGCATCCAAAGGCATTCCTGGCAGGTTTTGAAGGAGGAAAAATAAAGGCCAAGACCTGTAACTGGAGACAAATATGTTAGATAATTGGGAGATGAGGGAGCCAGGGAAGAAGAAACAAAAAGGTGAGAAATACAGCCAAAACAACAGGAATTTCATCTCTACCTCTCCTGCGAGAGCAGCTGGTGCTTGATTTACAAGTTGTTGGTTTTGGGTTTTTTTTAAATGAGGAGTCTCTGAGAAGAGGTGTCAAAATGCAGTATTTATTTTGAGAGAAAATAAGCTTCTAGGTGTTGGTTCAAGCAGCAGTTTTCTATGTATCCAAGACCAGATCTGCAGAAACTGAGAAACCTTCCACCAAGCCCTGTTTGAAACTTTCCTCCTGTGGAGCAAGAGCTGGATGAGGAAAGCTTAGGGGGAGGGGAGGGGTGTTGCTGAATTTGACTAACTTTTAAGGCATTAATTTGTAACGGATGGGCCTGTTCTTTATAAACACTACCTCACAAGGGAGACTTGGGAGTCCAGCTGGAAGAATAAGTGCTTCCTTCTCCAGTCAGTGGGCATAGTTATCCTAGTCAGTCTGATTATTTAGTGAAATGCACAGCGATAGGCAAGCTGTGCTGGACAGGCCGCTATTCCTCTATTCCCACTGCATCTGAATGAGCTGAGCAGGGCTTCCTGTAAGTGCAGTCATCTACCCGTACAAAGCAGTTTTCACAACCACACGTTCGTTCCTTCTGTTCCAATACACTTGTTTTTTGGAAGCCAATTATCTTCCAATTTCTTGTAAAGGAGGAATATCTGGAAAGGGGAACCAGTGCTGCTCAGAAACCGGTGTTTACAAAACACTGCTGTGAGCGAGATTTTGCACTCCCATCATCACAAAAAGCTGGATGGTGTGACTTCTGATGACAGTGCTCCATCTGAGACCCCATGCATCAGGGAGCCAGGGCTGGCACGCTGCTCAACGCTCACACACCCAAGGTGCTGCCTCTCTGCCAACACGAGCTACATCAGCATAAAACCAGAGCACCAAAGAACTGAACCGGATCTCTCAGGTTCACTGGGGTAGTTATTCATGTAAGATATCTGGGGTTTGAGTTTCTGAGGCCTTCTTCCTCCATGTTTTTTTTAAAAGAGAAAAGCATGTCACTCATACAGCATAAACAAATGTGTATTCTGCAGTGAACATTATGGAACAGCGGCAACAGAAATTATTTGAGGTTTTTATCTCAGGTTGATAATTTAATCAATATACAATCTGTCTCATGATTATTTCATCCATGCAATACAAAAAAATTTAGAGTCAGTTCCAAAATTGTAGCTGATATAAATTTAGGAAGCATATCTCATGCTTTAACTAGATGGTAGTGAGGTGGATTGTTAACTGGTTGAAGTTGTGATCAATGAGGCAGGGTCTAGTTGGAGGCCTGTGTCCAGGGGGATCCCTCAGGGGTCAGTGCTGGGACCGATACTGTTCAATATATTCATTAATGACCTTGATGAGGGAACAGAGGGCACTGTCAGCAAGTTTGCTGATGATACTGAACTGGGGGGAGTGGCTGACACACCAGAAGGCTGTGCTGCCATTTGATGAGACCTGGACAGGCTGGAGGGTTGGGTGGGGAGAAATCTAATGAAATTCAAAAAGGGCATCTGGGAAAGAACAACCCCATGTACCAGTACAGGTTGGGGAATGAACTGTTAGAGACTAGTGTAGGGGAAAGGGACCTGGGGGTCTTGGTGGACAGCAGAATGAGCATGAGCCAGCTATGTGACCTCGTGGCCACGAAGGCCAATGGCATCCTGGGGTGTATTACAAGGGCTGTGGGCAGTAGGTTGAGAGAGGTTCCCCTCCTCCTCTATTCTGCCCTCCTGAGATCACGTCTGGAATATTGTGTCCAGTTCTGGGTCCCTGAGTTCCAGAAGGACACGGAGCTGCTGGAGAGAGTTCAGCACAGAGTCACTAAGATAATTAAGAGAGTGGAGCATCTCTCTTATGATGAAAGGCTGAGGGAGCTGGGGTTCTTTAGCTTGGAGGAGATTGAGAGGTTATCTCATTAATATTTACAAATATGTAAAGGGTGGGTGTCAGAGGGATAGTGCCAAGCTCTTCTCAATGATATCCAATGATAGGACAAAGGACAAATGGATACAAGCTGGAACATAGGAGGTTCCAAAGAAATATAAGGAAAAACTTCTTCACTGTGAGGGTGAGGGAGCACTGGAACGGGCCGCCCAGATGAATTGTTGAGTCTCCTTCTCTGGAGACATTCAAAATGCACCTGGACGAGTTCCTGTGTGACCTACTCTAGGTGGTCCTGCTCTGGCAGAGGGTTGGACTAGACGATCTTTTGAGGTCCCTTCCAACCCTTAAGATTCTGTGATTCTGTATGTGTAATTAGTCAGTTTTTAAAAAAAATAAAAAGCTACTAAAACAGACCACCAACTTGAAGGACAGAAGATATGTCTTTTTTTTCCAGCCAGAGTATGCACTTAACTTTCTTGGTGTTTTTTAGCAGACAGACAATTTTTTCCAAAACAGAAGTGCACCTAGAGATGTTCAAGCATAGCACAGCAATGCAGACTCTCAGGGTTCCTCATGCCTGGTGTGACCCAGCCTTCTTCTTGAGTAACCTTCATGAGACATAGCATTAATTGCCTCAGTTTGCCTGTCCATAAATGGGGATTATACTCCGTAACTGATTCACGGGAATAGCGGCTTACTATGAATAAAAAAATATGAAAGGATTGAAACTCAGAGTGAATGCTATATACACTTATGAGCTTAAATTGTGGTCCATTTTGCAAACATCTTAATAATCTTTACTACAACGCAAGTGATAGGTCAAAGGGGTCAAAGGATCTTTTCAGCATGATGCTTTAGCCCTACCCCTAATCTCCCTCTGCTCCCTGCATTCCCTTCTCCTCTCTTAAATATCCTGTATCAAAGATGAAAGCCCTTTGGTAGGAGGAGGGTCTGAGCATACAAGGGTCAGAACAGTTCACAACCTACAGCCTGCTAATATTGTTCATGCTCATGAATTATGAAACGTGGCATTGAGTGAGCTTCGCGCTTTCGGAAGACTGCTGTATGAGAAGATCGGTCTCAGGGTTAGCAGGGTTAAGAGCATTTATTGCACAGGTCTCTGACTTCTGAGTTCCTGCTGCAATGTCAGCCCATTCTCATCAGAGGGTATGAAAAGATCTCAAGAGGCATCCGGCATCTGCTCTGGCGGTCTCACAGTGGTATAATCCACACACTGGAGGGCATTCAATTAAGACTTCAGCAGAAAGTACAGAGGTTAAGTATTGTGCTTCCACAGAAATGTGCCAAGGCCAAAGGGGTAACACTCTCAAGCCTAGCAACAAACTGTAGCAGGGGTTGATGAACACACCACTGTGGGTATAGAAATACTCAGGCAAATTTTCAAATGAGGATGCTGAAAACTGAGCGTCCCACCTCACACTGTGAGCAGCGTGTCTCTCCACAGATGAGATGAATGTGGATACATTTGCCTATCTTTGGTGCCCAGCTTCAAAGTACCTACTGATGTGGCCAACAAAGGCTACTTCCCTGAATAAAATGAACATTGTGTAGCCTTGATAACAGTTATTTTTAAATCTAGTTTTAAAAAATTACTCATGTTTCCTGCTCAGGTTCTCAAAAAGGCCCACAGGCAACAGCAATGTCTCTCTCCTTGGAGGAGGACTTATTACCATCCCAATGGTCCATGATGGGATGTGCCACAGAGGCTTGTTAACAAAACAGATATTTCACTTCTTTGAAGGAGTTCCTAGGCAAAGACTCTTGAGAATGAGAGTGAACTACAGACACAGCTCAGTTTTTGCCCATCTGTCTGCTGCCCAGCATCCCAGCGGCTGTCCACCAGGATACCAATGGCATGTGCCAGGCATATTGTGGGAGCTGGGGGACAGCTGACAACTGTAGAATGCATGTTTCTGAAGCCTGCAGATTTGGATATTATACACACATTATACACACCAGCATATTACTCTGGATATGTGATCTCTATAATCAAGAGGCTCTATTTTATTTCACTGGCTAAAAAACCCCAAAAGTTTCATTCAGCCCTGTATAAGCTTCAGGACACTGCACCTGATATTTTGAATCTCATCAGAGATCTTGTGTTTTGTATTTTCAGGCTGGCAAACAGCTGTCTCCACACAGAAGAATATTTTTGTCCAGAGAGATCATTCCAGAACCAAATGCAAGACTGGAACTAAAATCTGGGCTGGCCTGCTCAGCCTTCACACTGGTGTTTACCTAGCTTTGGGACTGAGAGGACAAGAGGGCAAAGCAAGAGGGAGGTGGAAATCATTAAATTGGTCACACCAAGTAGAAAGTACATAGCAAAGAAAAGAAAGCGTATTTCCTCCAAGACAGAGATATGGGGAAAGTCGTGGGAATAGCACTTCTTGGCATTTTGCAAACGGAAGAGGTCTTGGTCCATAGAGACAACAAACTGAATAAATAGGAGGCTTTGCCCCTTTGATTTAAGATTGCTCTGTGGAAAGCAAAGAGAAAGTTGCACTAAGACTACTGGCTGAAGAAGGGAACTAAACAAGCTCTAGACACTGTGCTGCACTGTGTGCCTCGATCGGGAGGCAGTAAGTAGTAGCAAAGCATCCACCAGGACCTGGGATCCCTGCACCGGTGCTGAAGATGATGGAGGAGTGCCATCGTTACACTGGCAGTACTACCATATCAGTTTTAAGTGTCCAGGGTTTATGAAAGGACATCCAGCACACAGTATTGGAGGAAAAGCAGAGTGAAGGGTGGAATGTCCAATGCCAGAGTGGTATGTCACAGAATGAGAAATCAGAGACAGACTGAATGGTGCCATTGTTACCAACAAGAACACAGCAAACAGGCCACGTGCCAGGACAACTACTAACAGCCCTAATAGCATTCAAGTGTAATGAAGTGGAATTATCACAGCTCCATCAAATGCAGAGAACAAATTAACTGATGAACCAATTGGGAAAAATATTAGTGAAAGTATTAGCAACCCATTTAAATATATGTTTTTTCTTCACATGAGCACTGGGTTTCATGCAAAGCAAACCAGTGGGGAATAGAACTGTAATGCAAGCAATAACCAGCTAATGTACTTGATGCTGTAGCTTTTGCATATTCCAATGATATTCATACCTCTATATGTCCGCTACAGCCACTTCTGTTAAAAAATTTGTGCTAGATTTAGAAGACACACAGAAAAAAAACTCTTTTGCTTTAGGAAAAAATGTCTACCTTCAGCTAGTAAAGATCAAGCAAAAAGTTTTAGGGCAGATTCCAAGTGTCTTTGTCCCCTGGTTGAACACATTTGGTACTGGCGTCTGGGAGCAAGAGATTGCTGGATGGGATAAGCCATCCAACTCATAACTGGACACATTCAGAGAACTCGCTGTAACAATGCACTTAGCAAACTTCCCACCAACAGCCCTGTTACAGACACTATTAAAATAGCTTGGTGAATCACTTTCTCCTGCTTGACTGACAACAGTGATTCATGGGCACTTAGGCACATGGGACTGATTTAGTAGGAAAACTCTTACTTCTCTAACATAAACAGTTCCTCATGTGGTTAGTACTTCTTTCTAAATTAACCATTAGATTAAAAGTACTTGCTAGTAAAAGGTAACTGAGTGGGGTTTGTTTTCTTGGAAGGGGCTCCCTCCAAAAGAGTGCAATATCCTCTGTTCCCCATCCTGTTTAGCAACAGAGCAATAAACTGCTCACAGTCAGCAACAGTCTGAAATTGCACATAACCTGTCTGGCTGCTAGTTAGGCAAGCACCACAGAGTACATTTAAAATAGATGGGTAAGCAGCCTGATAATTTGCATGCTTTTATGTGCCTGGTGTCTCTTTGAAGCTCCCATGTAGAAAAAGATTGGCCTGATAAGTGTTTTTCCTTTCTTTTCAGTACTGACTTTGCCACCACTTGATGGTCAAGGTGGTCTGTTAAGGTACATTTCTCTCCAAATCAAAATGAAATAATTTCTTCAGAGTAACTTAAACACCTGGTAATGAATGCAGTAGATTTATCTGTCTTGAAAAGAGTCAAAACATTCCAAGAAGCAAAGATAAATCATAAATTGCAATTGAAACCACAGTGGGAGAAATGATTTTTAACGCCACCATGGAGAGACACAAAAGCAGCTCCACAGCTCATTCTGTCAGAGAGGAATACAGTTTTGAGAACTTGTAAATGTACTGAATCATGTCTACACAACTCATCATTAAGTCAAAGGGATTATAATACTGACTGATATGAAGAAGAACTGCTATGGCAGCAATAAACTAAGTCCCTCAATCAGATGCTGGGAGTCGAAAGGAGAGAAGGTTTAGAAGATACCTACATGCCTGTGTACAACAGCACAGTAGTATGTGAGAAATAGCCAGGGTGCACCAGATTAACAACAGGATTTGGAGAACCGAACTGACAGCCACAAACCAATACGGACCAAGTGCAGTTTTCTGTTGAATTACTTGGGTCTGTTTACACCTCCAAGAAGGGCTCCCAAGTTGGGTGGGTACAGCTACAAGCCAACTGCAATTTGTATGTGGATACCACACTGAGATAGATGCTGGGTTTGTTACCTTAGGGAATTCAAAGAGATCGGATATGGATACGTACAAGCAGCTTTGGTTCCCTCTTCTATACACTTACCACACTGGTGCAACAGTTCTTCAGATGTCCAAAATAATTGAAATTAACAAACAAACAAACAAACAAAATCACCAAAAAACAAACCCAAACCAACAACCCTCATATGTGTTATTAAAGCTCCTCAAAGCGATTTTATAAGCAAGCAGGTTTTGGCTGTGGTTCTCTGAAATCAAACTTACTCCTGACAAAAAAGGTACTAGTCCAGGCCTCTAGGTATTTCTCCTAGCAGTAAGCTTCACTTCTATTATGAAAGGGTGAATCACAGACACGGGTTTCTGGACAATAATCCCTGGGGAAGTCTTAAGGTGTGGACGGGTTTTAGTTCCAAGATTCTTTTGTGAACTTTTCTTGGTGAATGGCATATAGTATTTGGCACCTTGGAAAGACAGACAAGGTACTGTGCAAGACAGTCAGACATATTCAAATGTGCGAAGGAGATGTGCATCCATTTTGCACCTGCAGGACAGGCAGGTAGCAAACAGAAAGATATCAAGCATCCATCAACTCCATTTCCTTTGCAGGCAGGTCTGACTGATACACATGACTGCTGTTACCCCAGTATTACATTTGGCTCCTGAACTCCATGTTAAGCTATCATGTTAGCTTGGTGCCTCTAACATTGGAGTTGGGAATATTTTTGATTCACTGACTCCCCAGGCAGCTGGATGTTTTCCAGCTAATATGTGGTCCTTTCCAGAAAGATCACCTCTGTAGACCACCATGCCTCCCCAAGGAGCCCGGTTTTCTTAGCTGACATAGATGCCTTCAAGGCAAATTATGGACCCACCGGGACTCCTGCAGCAGTCAAGAAGGCACAACCCTGGAAGATTTTTCAGCTGTGAGACTGAAAATGCTGAAATGAAACTTTTCCCCATAAACTAGCAGGGAAATACATGGGATGGCTTTACCTTTCTCTCCAAGGTACTGTGCAAATCTATTCACTGACTTGGGACAGCTGTGGCATCAGTTTGTAATCTGTTCGCGTTCAGAAAGTTAGTTTTACATCCCTAAGAGCTAAAATATTGAGTAAAGGGAAGGCAGAGGATGTTTTGATTTTGCTTTTTAATAACGTGAGAGAAATCCAAGCCTGTGAGAGAATGCACAAAGGACGACAAGGCCCCTAGCAGGAAAGAGCATGAAGCCCTGTCATGGGATGTAAGCATATCAGCTCTGCCTTCGCTTCAGCACTGACTTTTAATGGGTTTTAAGGAGTACTATAAATGAGAATCAACAGCGTCTTGCAGTATGGTCCCTGCATACAGCTTCCTCACCTGCATAGACACGAGGTGGCTACCCGCTTTCCATCCCTAGCAGTGGCAGGAAGTTTCAGTTCTTGAGCACTGCAGCGTTTAATCCCTCTGTTCCCAAACAATACAATTGAGGACCTCCCAAAACTTACCTTGTCTTCATCCCAATGGACCACCCAGATGAAGAAAGTTTCTAGAAGGATTGAGCTAACCATAAAGTAATGCAAGCAGCCTAACTGTGCTCGAGTTAAACAAATGGCAACATGCCTAACCAGAATCCTTGAAGTAAAAAATACAGGGTTAGGTTACTTTTTGTTCACTCAGCACCAAGAACAGGCAATTCTTCCCAAGAAACGTAACTGAGAAGGCAGAAGCGGAGAAGGGGGAAAGGTGCTAGAACACCAGCTTGAAATAAAAACATATCATCTGGGAGGTGTTCACCTAAACAATCACCTAACTTAAGGGAGCAGGGAAATGTCTGCCATCTGGGATGATGACTAGTCACAGGACCATATGCTGAAGCTCTCTGAAAAGAAACATTTCAATGGAGCACTTCATTGGAAAGGATCACTTCTGCAAATTGCATCCATCTAAGTAAGCACAACCCAGCAAACAAGCAGCTGGGGAAACCTGTCTGTGATTTTTAAGTGGGAAAGTACTTGAAACTAAAACCATACAGTGTATATAGCTTTACAGAGAATACAGTTACTGACAATGGTACAAGCACTTCAGACGTGTAAATGACAAAGTCCTATTCTTTAAAAAAAACATGCCTGAATGCAGCTAGATCAGATACCAGAACTGATGATTTGCTTTCTGCTGGCTTCAAATCAAGAACAAAGGAAGAAAAACAAATTAAGATCTTCAAAAGAGTATCAAAATATTGTCCATGAAGACCAAAACACTCATTTTTGCATGCTCCTCTCCCTGACAATATTGAGGCCCAGGGCTTGTGTGCTCTGAAGGGAGTGACTGATATTTGCTTTAAAATACCCTGAATAAGCAATACCTGATCTAATCTCATCCATTTGGGAAAGGCAGTCTGGTGACATAGCAGAGAAGTCCCCTGAGTTGGGGTCTAAAACCCTCTATTCAAGCTCTTCTCCAGGCTCACTCTGAATCCTTGAATCCACTTCCAGTTAGACAGGCTATAAACAGTTCATTTGGTTTAGTCATTTAATGTGTTTGGTCCTTCAGACCCACTGAGAGGTGCCCGCAGGACCCAAGATGTGGATTCCAAAGCAGATTACATTGGTGCAAACTTGGGCTGCCAGAAAAACAGGTGGTTCCTCTTTTCCCCCAAGCCTTCTTCCTTAAACTTGATGCCCCTTAGCCAGTAGCTGAAAACAGAAATGTTTTACTTCAGTAACGTTTTCCTGGAGGCTCAGCAAACTGACTGGTTGACCAGTGCTCTCCAGTGGGATTCAGATGAGCCAAATCATCCAACCTGAGGATCCAAACCATCCAACCTGAGGATCTCCAGCTTTTGGAGACTTTCAGCACAGCTCAGGTTCTACTCAAGATCTTCGGAACAACTGCTGTCTGAAAGGCATTAATAGGACTGGATGAACGTGAGCTCGAGTCAGAGAGATGCACACTACAACAGAAAACCAGTAATATCTTACTTTTAGGCACTTACTAAAGTATGTGTTATTAATTATAATTTAATGATACATGACTTTGTCTTTATGTCTTTCCTCAATTCCATCCAGAGTCAAATGACTAAGATTAAAGGTCTGAGTCAATCTGAATAAGAAACATGTTTACGCTGAAAACAGCTACATTTTCCACACTACAGACTGAGATGTACAGAGCAGAGCTTCAGCTGCTGAAGCTGCTCTGCCTGGAAAAGCCATGATTGAGGAAGGCTCTAAGAGCAGTCTGTAAGGTCACAAGTGTTATGTAGAGAATGAACAGGATGCAGCAGAAGCCAGAAAGAGAAAATTATTTCAGAAAAGAGAATTCATGAAGGGCGGGTCAACTCAACACTCTTGGATGCATTCCTTGCTCAGGAAGACTCAAATCACTAATTTTCTAGGATCAGAAAGAATGCCCTAAAGGAAAGCTCATCCAATACTGTTCCAGTTTCTCTCTTTCTTTCTTTTCCTGAGCACTTGGTATTTGAGGAACAAGGTACTGGATAGTGCTTTCACATGTCTGATCCAGTACAGTCCTTTTATATTTTGAGGTTTTATCTTTTATGACATAAAACCATTTGTGGAAAAAGTTTTACACAACTTAAAAACAAGTGTCATCTCTCTGGAGTTCAGCCATCGTACAGCAGGTAATGAAACACTATAACCTGTTACAAAATTCCCTGAGATAGTTAAAAAAAAATCAATTGGAAATATATTCTAATTTTAGACTGGTTTTTAGACAGGTACATCCTGATCTAACTCCCACAAAAAACATGGTTTCATCTCCTGCGTATTCTGCACATTTTTTTATATGTAGGATTTTTGTTTGTTTGTTTTAAGGTTTGAGATCCAAAATTCCTCCAGGCTACCTACTGAAGACTAAAAATAGTAAACTTGAAAATTGGACAAAAGGGGGTTTAACATGCCAAGGACATAGCCTGGGGCTCAACTGGAGCTGAAGGAGGGCAGTTTCCAAGTCAGTTGGGCAGGAAGTTTGTTCACTCTCCCCCTGCTCAGTTTCACAACAAACACTGGACTGAAGACATGGAAAAAAGCCTTCACTTTCCCTGCAGAGTTGAGGGACGTTTTCTTGCTGCTCCTTCTTAAAAGTTATGTTAAGAAACTTGGACTGCACTATTGTAATGCTAACACTGGAACTCAGCTTTCCAGAGGAAATCACAAATCGGGCAATAAAGTTCAGAGAGGAATGAGCCACCCTTCTCATATGTGAGTGGCTGACCTTGCAGAAATGGTTTGGCCACCATGTCTCTGTGGATTTTAATACTTCTTGTAAAATACCACCACTCCTCTAGAGAAGACAGTCCACCCACAGCTTCACACCTGCCAAGAACTATTCCTAATGTCTACCCCCACAAAGCAAACACCAGCACTGGAAGCCCACGTTGGTCTCTGGCTTCAATGGCCACTGCCATTACCACCTCAATCATCAGGGAAACCAGATGGGGAGGAGCAGGACCTGCAGGGCTGGAGTCAATATCAGGTAGGGCTGGCTCATGCCGGTTCACAGCACGTATTCATGAACAGATAGATGCGCTGCTGGCATCATGGCCTGGCACGCGGATTTTGCCTCATGATCTTCTGTACATGCAGGATGTCTTCACCTGACTACCCTTATAGTGGAGTCTGAAATGCCAAAACAAGTCCATGCCCCACACAAGGCTATATCCCTCCATTTGATGGTCTAAGCCATAAATGATCCACAGAGGGAGAACATGGAATAAGGAGGCAGCAAGATGGGCTTGAGAGTGGCACTAACGCATATCTTACCCATATCTTATGGTTTCCATTCCCTAATTACCCTCCCAAAACTTCAGTTAGGGCTTGTAACATTAGGGGAGCATGTAGTTATATTTGTCTCTGAACATCCCCAGGCGGAGGAAGAGAGTCTCCTGCAGGCAGGTGTTTAGCTGCAAGCAGAACACAACAGGGCCATTTCACAAGATCTGGACCTCAACAAGCAGGCTGTAGGATCTTGGGGACCTCACAACCCACAGTTAGAACAAGCTGTATCCAACCAGAGTCTGTCTCTCTTTAAGCAAAACACGGGTGAAAATGTCAGCCAATTAAGGTTTTTTTCCACCTACATCACATCAGTTCCAAGAGCCAAACAGTATCCCAGCAGAGCTCTCCGGGAAGTCTTGCTTCAGCAGTTCTGAACCCTTAATGTTAAAATGTGATGAAAAACAACTGCTGCGTGGGTGCCCCAAAGCCACCCTGTGAATATTAATCGCTTGTGCATATTGAATATAATTGTCTCTCTAGTATTAAAAGCTCTCCTCCTCAATTAGTGGAAAGTGACTCCCACAGTTCAATTTAAGGTTTAAATTTGGAAGGGAGAGATTTTCTTCTCTTTTTTTTTTCACTTTATGTAACCCACATAGTTGTAAAGAACCCATGGATAAGGCATTAGAACAAAACACTTACAGTTGTGATTCCTGCACTTCCTTTCTGTGATACATTCAAGGATGCGTTTTCCCAGTAGCAGTGGTCAGCACACCACAAAAATTAGAGCTACTGACAACTTCTGATAACTTGAGCCTGTACTGTACATACAGTTGAACAATGCATGTAACTGTGGCTGGATCCAGGAACCAAACAAGGGCACAGGCCCATTGTCGTGGTCTCGGACTTACGCTGTACTTAGTGTCTTCTGCTTTCAGGGACCTCTTTGGGAACTAGACTATTCAAAAGCTACTTACAAGTAGTCATCAGGACTGTTCAGTATTTCTAGCACCAAGGCAGATCAGACTAAAAATGTCATGCAAATATCCCAGCTACAACTTTCAAAAATCTGGAAAGAAAAAAACCAAACCACTGGCAAATACAAATTCTTGTGACAATGGGCAACAGTGAGCTGAGCAGAAACCTCACTGTTGTCTATGAAGATCAGTTAGATGACTTTGAAAAAGAGAGCTACCTCTACACTCTTAAATAACACAGTGACAAATCACTGTCCTGGAGATTAAGAGGGAAAACTGTGTCCAATACTCTATTACACTTAGCTCTTGGGTCACCTCTGTGTGGTGCCCCTGTGGGTTCTAGGCTGTTACTATTATTTTGTGGAATCAGGATCAGGGAAAGCAGTTTAAAAGTATGGAAAAAAAACATGAAAGTTTTGCCTCAGTCCACTAAACTGATTTCATAACACACAGTGTTTTACAGCGTAAAGTCACATAATGGCAGGCTCTGAGGCAATGCTCAAGGTAGCCATCAGGAGTGTGATACCCCTTGAAAAAGTGTTGAAAGATTGGGAAGAGCAGAGGGAAACAAAATTCCCTAAACTGTGCACAAGTACTGTTTGGCACAGATCAACAGAGAGCCAAGGAGCACATCTACATCTCAGCTTCCACCATCTCAGGTAGAGTAATCATCACACTACATGACACCAAAGGTGTCAAGTAAAGATGAGTAAAGTGCTGAGATACTGTCATACTGGAGACCTGGTACAGAGACAGGTTGGTAGTTTCCTCCCTCTCTCCCCATCCAAAGCTACCTAATCAAACTCACCAAGGAATTCATCCTTTTACTTTGTGTGCAAATGTGGACTTCCTTTTTGCTCTATCAAACATATAATGATAGTCATTTCCCTAAGCTTTCTAAAGGTAGGCTTGGGCTAACATGACTTCATTGCTGACACGTATCTTATACTTACCATACGCTTCTAGGATTAAAGACTTGGATGGAATTTTGTCCTTTCCAAAGCTTTAATTTTGTGGAATTCATAGGTGGTAATAATCACTACTGGGATTCCTTATGGCCACTGTCTCCAAGCTCAGGGGATGGGTCTAGAGAAACCAGCCCCACAAAGTGATTTCCCTGGGTAGGGCTGAGGCCTCACAAAATGCTATGCAAATTCATGACTTTCACTGAGTGCCTCAGAGGAATCTTCTTAATGCCAAGACAGACACCAAGAAGAAAAACAAATGCTTCACTGTTCACCAGTGACACTGGTCTCTTTTTCTTAAATACACTTGAAAGAGGGCTGGAGGCAGCAGTTGCACCTAACAATCTCCACAAAACGTTCATGGCTGCCAAGTAACATTCTTTTTTTCTCTCTTGTTGTCATCCTCTTGCTTTTTATCCTGTGCTGCCTTGATGGGGGCACCGTAAAAATACCTCTGAAAATAAAGAGCTGATCCTTGAAGTACAAAGCCACTGTTGTGGGACACTGCAGCATTTGTTTTAGCATATCATTTCTATATTTAGAAACAGTGCAATTCCGCAGATCAAGCACAGACAGTAAGTTACTCAGTAACCCCTTCCCATCAGCTCTCCATCAGTGCCAGCTGATGGAAGGGTACACACTTCCTTTCACCCTCCAACAGCCGTCCGCACCTCCGCAGCCCCACTCCTCCCCTGCGGCACGCTGCAACCTGCCCGACTTGCGCTGCTTAGCCTGGGATCTCTAGCGCTGGTATCCTGCCAACAGCTCAGCCCGGCAGCAGGACGTGAGCCCGCCAGCCTCCGACCTTGATGCAACGTGCTGCCTCGTCTTTTTCTGGGTCACGCGGTGCAGTGTGTGCATGTCGCATGGTCTGTGGAGGAGCAGCCATGCAATGAAATCAGGGGAGCCGCTGAAGCGTGCAATCTGGTGCATGGCTCTGACCTGTGTCGTCAGACTGTTCTGTCTGTGTCCCCCGGCCATGTTTCTGAGCTGGTGCCCACAGCTAAAAAATAGCACACATAAAAAATGGCACAGCCAGCCTCTTCCATTAGGCAGCTGGACCCCTGCTCTGAGAAGATCCAGTAAGTGAGACAAATCAACTTAAAATGAGTGCAAAATGCCTCCAATATGTATGCCACATGCAGCTTGCATGGGCAGGCAGGATTTGTAGCTCCTTTGTCCCTATCTCTGAGAGCAGTTTGCCACTTATCTGTTAGCAGAATTGCTGTTTGCAGCATGAGGCGGTGTTGTATAACTCAATCTCACAAAACACGGCCAAGAAAAGCAAAGCAAAACATAATAAAGACCAAGCAGCAGCCGTCAAAGCAAAGGTCACGGGACTGGTGTGTGGAGCGCAGAAGGGCACAAGATTGAAAAGCTCATCTTGGCTCCGGGCTGTCTGTTAAAATGATGAAGGATGAGGGGAATGACATCCTCGTTGTCTAGGAGAAGCAGCATCTTCTCCATACATCTACATCCCTCATCATTTTCCAGTTTACAGAACGTGAGCACCACAGCTTGCAAGACTGGCAGTCTCCTGTAAGGGGACAGCACTGTTTCTGGGTGATGTTTTGCACAGATGTGAACATCAGGTAATTAGAAGAGTGAAATTTCATCCCAGTGAGTGTTTACCTTGGAGAGGAGTGGAAACACTCACAGGTTTTTCCTTTGCTTCCAGCCACAAGAGCCAAGGAGTGTTTGCACGTGTGCAGGCAGGGGAGGGAGACAGGGCAGGGAGGGCAGAGGAGAGAGACAAAACCAATGCGCGCAAGCTCCCCTAGTGGAGTGATTGGTTTTGGCAGCTACCCTGGAAAAAAAAGGCACTGTCAGCACTGCAAAACACACAGGAAAAGTCTTTAGCTGGCAAATGGAGATTTATGTCTTCCAGAGGCAATGAAGAGCGAGAAAGGCTAAGAGCTGCAGATAAGGAAGGGAGCGGTGATGGGATCGAGCCAGCTCTGGAGACCATTTGGCTCTCTCTTGGATACAGTCTTCTTCTTGGAAAGGGGTTATTGAAGGAAAACAGAGCCTGGAAGAACCTGGAATATCTTTATCTACAGACACAGCAAATGCCATATGCTTCTGTTTTACACAGAAGAAAACTGCCTTACCTGAGTAGTTTTTGCCCTCCTGCCTTGCATGCTGTTACTATGGCTCATTTGTGGGTTGGTGGCCCCTTCAGAAAGGCAGTGGGATTTCCTACACGGCAACGTATTGTAATTGCTGTAGGAAGAAGGCGCATCCTCAGCGGTAACCGATGTCATCTTATGGCTCCCAATGTCTGGAATGTCAGAAACTAAATTCCGGCAGTACCCTCCAAAGGCATTTCGTGGGCCTCCGTTGACGGTAGTGCTTGGAGTTTTGGGGGAATACAAGTCACTCATAGAGTTGGCACGTTGGCAGGTGACCAGCGGCTGGGGGCTGCTGCTGGCCTCCGGCCCGCGGCTGGCCTCAGCATCCTTCTCCTCAGTCAAGCCCAGGATCTCTTCGTTGCTCGTTAAATGCTCCTGGCTGAGGTCAGAAAGCGAAAACTCCAAGCTGTCCTCGCGCCAGATGTCAGCTGATTTGGAGCGCTTCTTCTTGAAGCTGGCTGTCTCCATGAAATTTGTCCCATTGGCCGCATATCGATGTGACCTCCTGTCACCCTCTGCCAGGAATGGTGGCTCGTCCCCATAGAGCCTGCTCTCCTCGGAGTCGGGCATGCTCTGGACAGAGGCGGCGGTGAGGACGGTGCTGCTGTCCACGCTGGGGGTTACGGAGGAGTCGGTGTGGTAGGAAACAGGCCGCAGGCCCATGTCCACACGGTCCACCCAGATGGGACTGCCAAAGTCCTCTAGGTTGGCCTCCTGGGTGAAGGGCTCCAGGCCATTCTCCGCCAGGGACTGAGGGATGCTGGGGGTGCTGCTGGAACGGGTGCTCACTTCTGAGTTACGGTGGATAATTTTCCCAGAAGACGCGTGCCGCGTCCGGCGAGAGGCTTTATTGGAGAGGCGAAGAGAGCGGGAAGTGTGCTTGCGGCCCAGGCTGGCGTGCTTGTCTCCATAGAAAGCGTGCTCCACGCTCTGGCTCTCCGCATTTCCCATGGCGTCACGATCTGCAAGGGACAAAAGCAGGAACTGTTAAAGGCAGCAGCCAAACACGCAGGCAAGAAGACACCCCAGTACACCCAAAAGATCTTATTTATTTTTTAATGAACCTGTCCCAAAACCTACACCACAGCTTCCCCTGGGTGCTTTAACAGCAGCAACCAAACACACAGAATTAAAGCAGTGAGTAACTGTAACAGCAAACTCATAAACACAACTCAGTCAATATATGGGAAAAAGTCAAATGATAGCTACGCTGGTGTAAATGAAGAGTGTAGAAGAGGGAAAGATTGAACCTTGAAGTGAACTGGAGGCAGCTTACCACAAAAGTGCACTGGCAATCTCAGCTCTGCACATATTCACTTGACTCTTTGCATTAGCTTCACAGTTCCAGTCAACAATACAAACTCAAAAAAACAACAGCTATTCTTCATCTGCATGTGACAAGATGCCAAAAGGCAGATGGATATACACCTTTATCTGAGATTCCCCTTGGCGGTTTTTTTTGCTAGGAATTGCACACTGAAGCACCAAATAGCAAAGGACAAATTCAGCTGTTCAGCAGCAATGTAATGATAAGTTTGATTTCTGGAACAAAAAAGCAGTGCAACATTAAGCAGGTACAGAGCGCCCTGCACAAGAAAGCCATATTATGAAAAATAAATTAGCATGAGTGACTCAGACTAAACAAAAATAACCTTTCCTTCCTACTCACTCTGAGGCAGATAGCTAGATCTATGTGCTTTGATCTAGCAAAAAGAAGACTGAGCTGGAACAGAGGGACCAGGTTTCCGTCCCCATCTCTGTACCCAGCCTCCTGCATTATTCAGTTGCACATGCCCTGACATGAAATAGGTTTCCCATCCAGAAGATAGGAGTGATGATCTGGATTCAACCTCGGAAAACACTTTGAGGTTTGCGATCTCACTCAACAAATGTCAGAAATATTTTAATAGTAGTATTGGCTCCTTCTGGCCAAAGATCAAGAGGAAGAAGAAAAGTAAATGTTAAACTACATGGCCATTCAAAATTAAATGGGAGACCTTGAACTACACACAAGACAAGTATATCTAGATAAATAGTCTATAAATCTTGAACAGAAATTCGAAGACAAAACTTTCTCATTTTGAGGTATTCCTATTAGTCTTGGTAAAAAAAATATAAAAAGCTGTGCCGGCAGTAAAATAATGTGGAGTTTTTCATTTCTTGGAGCAATTTCCTCTCCTTTAACAAGATGCTCCAATGGGTATTGAGACAGATGCTGGCAGAATAAATGTGATCACATCTTTTCTCTCACTACCTAAACACACATTGCTGCTGCCTACATAAATTACATAGAAAGCAAGGAATTGATTGTGCTGGACATAGGCACAGCACTTCTGCCACATGCTGCCCTGGGCGCATATGGTAGAAGTGAACTTCCATAGTGATACTTCTGTCCAGCGGCAGAGGACTGCATTTCCCTACTCTTCAGCCCAGCTAAATAGGTCACATCTGAGGCTAAAAACCAGTCCTGTGCTGGAGCAACAGACATCTCTGTAAATGTCTGAACATTTCTATATCTAAAATAAATACAATCACATGTGAAGTGAACTATACCAGGAAATATTCTACATCTACTGAAATTAATGGCTGAACTCCCATTGACTGTCATGAGACTTGGTTATCATGCATCGATAAGAAAAATGAATGTGCTGAAGAGAGGGCAGGTTTTAATCTAAAAAAACCCAAACAAATCAGCATTATAAATCCCTAGACGGGGTTTATTATTCCTTAAAAGCTACATCCCTTTGATACAGACTGGATGGAAAAACACATCAGCTAGCTTTTACTTCTAAAACTTTTTAAAGTACAAAAACTGCACTTTGTCTTCCACATTGATCTCTAAACCCAGACCTCAATGCTCTCCATCTTGCAAAAGAAAACCTCACAGAGCAACGTTTTTAGCCCCGTCGATCCTGAGATTCTTGCTAGCCACCCTTTCATGCAATAGTATTTCCACAAACTGCAGAGCATGCAGCCATTTATCCCCATTTATCTAAGGAGAAAGAGTAGTTTTTAAAGTCCTCTTGAAACCCTGAATGATTGAAGAGTGGCTCTTTACCTTCAGAAACAGAGCAGCCGAAAGGCAGGAGCGTCCCCCACACACCACACAGTGAGGCACTCTTGCTGAAGAAAATGCCAAGCAGCGCAAGTACAGAAAGTAGTCCTGTGCCACCACCTCAAAATTGCCTCCATGCACACTAGGCAAAACTTGAACCAGCCAAAAAGTAACAGAATCACAAATGATTTGGAAGGGAAAGGAGAAGCAGCTCAAGCTGCAGCCCGTGAGGAAACAACACTAGAATCCCTCTCATGGAAGGAGGAAAGTCTTTCCTCTACAGACGGACAGGAATGTTTACTGAGTGATTTCACACAATGAGAAGTATCTGCTAGATACTGACAAGAAGTGTCAGACTTCAAAGTAAAGAGCTGTCCCTTTTTAATTCAGTGGATTGGCGCTCTAGGTGAGGAGTCGTTTTCAAATTCCACAGACAGCTATCTATCCCCGGTTAGCCGATTTCTCACTCCTGAGTCCAAGAAAAGGCTCTACCCTCATCCCACTCACTTCCCCAGCATTACATTGCAGGTTTGCATGGGTGCAAGAGGGCTGCAAGCAGACGTGGTACAGCTGATCTAGCCGCAGCAACAAAACATCAGCCCACCCCTGGGGCTTGTCACCTGGCAGAGTCACCTCCGCTGAGAGATGCAGGACTACAAGCTGAGCCTGCCTTGGGTAAGGACAGTCAACCCCACCAGGTCAAGCTGAGGGTCATCTCTTGTGGGGTGCCTGAGATCAATGGTTCCCTCTGGAAGGGATCCCCTTTCTACCTTCTCATTCCCATTTTTGCCCCCCTCTGCATTTCTGGCTAAGCATTTCCACCAGCTACTCTGAACTAATCCAGGTGCTCATGCAGCCAATTCCATTAAAAGAGCAGAAAATAAATACAGGGGAAAAAAAAAAAAAAAGAATGATATTATTAGTTTATTTTTGCTGAGATAGTGAATTGAACTGGCACATGCCAGAGGCATGCACAAGGGTGCCCATCTGGGGACACGGTGAGGCAAGGACAAGGCAGAATGGCTGGAGGGTGACACAGGAGCCACGGAAGAGGGGACAGCGAGTGGCACTTCCCCCCTTTTTTGGCAGCAGTGAGATGTTAGGTCAGCTCAGGCAGATGTGGAAAGGCAGCTCTGAAACTGAATTCACACTGAAGCAGATGCCTGCATCCTCAGCTAGCAGAAGCGGGTGCCCCAGCCTCCCTCTCCCAGAGGCAGCGGCAGACACCCTGGGGCAGAAATGTCTTAAACTGCTCCAGCTACGACTGCCAGATGCTGCCTGTCTAAGGCTTAACTGAATTTAGCACACTCAATGAAAAATATCTGTATCATATTAAGAAAATGAGTAATGTTAATGGGAGTTGCATACAAACATCGGTAGGACAAAGGCTCCCCTTGTTAATTCACCCAACGAATCCAAAGGTGATCATTAAAGACCTATCAAGGTACCACCAGGATATGACATAAATCAAGTGTGATGGGCCTTGATGCTTTAAACAGGCCTGTCGTGCTCAACCAAGGATTGTGACGTGTCAACAATCTGTTCTGAATTATTCTCCAAAGCTAGCACAGATCAGCGCACACAGACCACGTGCAAGCAGTATGAGTTGGAATTTTTTCAGCAGAAAATGTTAATTCATCAAAACCCCAAACTTTCATGGGAATAGACTGCTTTTGGTGAAAGGCTCTTCCACTCCAAGAGGGAGAGATTGGAAGATTGAGGCAGGGAGACAGGCACGTCTCCTGAATAAGGCACCAGCTCAGTGACTCAGTTGCTTGCAGAAGACTGAGATACATATCTGCAGCCCAAATCAGGAAAACGAAGGGTGGCAACTTGTTCCTCCACATCTTCAAGAAGCGGCCTAACCATCGAGCTATCAGCTGCTTTAGGAAAGGGCTGTCTGTCCCAGAAGATCTGTTCTTTCCTGGTTCAAAGCAGGGAAAATGTCAAAATTGTGGAAGTCTTCAAGGGACCAGGAAGGTAATTTTTTAGACAGTTTGCACATCAAGAGACAGTACAGGGGTTTGAGCCGTGTCTTTTTTTTTTAAACCAAAACTTACAACTGATATCAACATTATGATATCAGCAGAGAGAACACAACTCTGCCGCAAAGCTTTGGGAAAAAAGTGTTCCCTACATCTTTTACCCTAAACAAGCAGGCTGACCTCTAGCTGAACTGCTGAGTTTTTGCTGGATGAGTCTTAGATGATATGATTACACATAAAGATGATCACATTCTAGATGACCACTGATCATGATCCCCCTCAAAGAATACAATTATATTTGAAAGCAGTAGTTTCCTTTCTCTTCCCTTACCCCAGTATTAAACATTTCTTAAAATAATTACAAGACCCAAATACTAATTCCAATTAAACCAAAGTTACTAACTCTCAAACTTGCAAAAAGTAGGGCCATTAGTTTCCAGAAGAAAATCTGAAATATATTAACTTTCCAACCAAATTTGAAGCACCTTGCAAGACAACAGATTGCAAATTTAAAATTAGATTCTAGTGGGAGGCCTCGGTGACAAATCTGTATTTTTCTCCTGGAGCAGAGCTTGAAGGCTGTGAGAATCGGAACAATGATTAAATCCACAGTGAGCAATGAGCCTACAGAAATAAACTTTTGCTAGAATCTCCCAGCCAACAACAAAGATTTTTACTGAACTCACAAGAATCATATAGAAAAATGTACAAGACTAATAACCAAGTGTGAACATACACATTTTATTGTAATTAAAATGTGCTTTTTCAAAAGGGCAAGAGAGAGAGGTTGAAATTCCACACTAAGCCTTTGAGTTTCTCGGAAACTCCAGCTGTATATTTAATTGTTTTCAAATCAGAACCTTTTAACCAGCCATTTCTTTTTTCTAAGCCAATTTCACATAAGTTGAAGCACAAGATGGACTCCAAAAAGGCCCTGCAGGCAATACAAGTAGGAGGAGGAGAGCAGAGGAAGGGATGTCATGGGTAGCTGCTTGATAGCCATTCAAAATGCCTTTGTATTGCTAAATGGGCTTAGCCATAAACCACATGCAGCTTATCTATTCTTTCCCCTCCCCGAACCATTACACAACACAGCAAACTCCTAAAGAAAAATATATGGACACGCATGTACCTTCCAAGGCAGTACTGGTATCCAGCGCAACCTTCCCCCAGAGAGATGTGGCATTTAGAGGTATAGAATTGCAAATGATACCAAAATGAACAGTTACTGGGACTGCAGAAGCTGTCAGCACCTGCCACTCAGCGACTCCATTACTCTCACGTCAGAGTCTATGACTACATGCCAAAAACCTGGGGAGAAAGAGGGGAGACAAAAAAACAAACAAGAAAATCAGACAAAGGAATAGCTACACACGAGGATGTCTTCTGCCAGGTCCCGTTGTCATCACTTACCTAAGAAATGCTGTGCAAAACAGCATGTGAATGCTGTGCTTAAATTTAAATGATGACATCTGATGATAGCAGACTAAATGAAAAACACAGTCAAGCACCGTCAGCCCAAACTACAGAACGTGGAGAGTTTCACTTCCCACCACTTTGTACAATAAAAATCCCCATAAACATTAACATGCTCCTGCTGAGGACAGTCTGTCTCAGGCAGGACTAGAAAACCTTGGGTCCAAAAACATGCCTGAAGACAACTACCTAGAAAGGCACTTTTCAATAAACCTGAATTTAACTTCTGGCAGCAAGAAGGGACCCAACTGCCCAGGGAACAGGCCTGAAACTGTAAGACCTTTGAGGCAATTTCTCTGTGCAGGCTGTCTAATTTACAAAAAGGGCAGCTATCCAAACAGAGATTTCATTAACATTTTTCAAGGGCAAATCAGACAGTAGGGCAGAGCATTAACATACATTTTTGAGCACGGTGAAAGGATTGTCAGGTTAATTGTATTCACTAAGGTGCAGACACATGAGACCAGCCTGCATTTATTTAGACCTAAAACAAGTCTTCATAATAGTCCTCAAGTCACACACATGCACAGACTTGTGTATCAAAACCTGGCCCTTTCTTGGCCTGATATCACTGGCAAGCTGCCTTGCAAGTACATCAGATCAAGGTCCAGTCCTGTGAGATATCAAGAACTACAAACTCAGTGGAGGGCTGAGTGCATTCTCAAGTCACCCAACTCCTTCTTCTCCCAGCCAAACACTGTGAGAGAAACATCAAGATTGCACGCAGAGTTTTGAGAGTTAGAAACTTTTCCAAAAGTCTTGAGGAACAAAAACCTTGGATGAGATTACTGATGCCCTTCATGTTATTAGAGCTGCTTGAAATTGGGGAAATTGTGATCCTCGCTCTTGGCTGGATTCTCAAAAGAGATGAGAGTCACTGTCTCCTTTCTAAATTAAAAACATTCTCATTTTCTTTCTCCTTCTTCATGTTCCCCTCTCCAATCCCCACCTCCCCCTCTTCCCCCAAGCTGTTGGTTGAGATCTGAAAAGCAGTTCATGAATTGCTCAGAAGCTGGCAGAAATTAATAAAATGAAGCTCATTTATATTGAAATGGACTCATTACCATGCCAGCTGCCAATAATTTGCAAGACGGGAATCTTGCTGACAAACAAGGTCCTAGAGGCAAGAGGCTTCCACCTGCATCCACTGTACACCAAGCAACCCCACAATGTGCATTCCTCACCTCCGAAGAAAAAGGAATTGCAACCATCTTATTTCAGATCTGCCTGCTCCTGCACCAGAAAACTTGGTCAAAAGAAGAAAAAAAATAGATGCAACCAAGCATCTTATCAAATTTTCCATCCTGAAGAGGCCTTTGAGAAGAACTCAGAAAAATCCACTCCAGGCTGAAGCAAACTCTGGTCACTTCTGTAAGAAACAAACTAAAACATCCCCACATTGTTCTCCTCCAACAAAATTCATTCTTATTCTTCTTCCATCCATTTGTTAAAAAGGTAGGATGATCTGAAGTGGATGTTTACAACTGGATACCAAATTATCCAAATCCTCACTCCAGTGCATCAGAGGGGCTGCAAATATCCTTTGCCATGAACAGATGAGTATGGGTCCTCCAGAAGAGAGGATTTATCATTAGCCACAGATTCTTTCCTGAAAAAGTTTGTCCTTATTAACTTTTGCGACTTGGGAAGTCTATCTCAAATGAAACCAAGCAAGAGTACTCAAGAACATTTTCTTTTCTTACTTCCACTTGTCTGCCATTAATGCACACATCAATATCAGTAGTCCTTGCCCCCATGCTTCCCAGTTCCCTGGCAGCCCAGGCTGTGCTGCAGCAGAACTGCTGGGGCTCTGCAGTGCTGAAGCAGGCTGTCTAACAAGGTCCTGGCAAATGGGCATGTCCTCGCTCCTCCATCAGGAGGAAAGGCAGAAGTAAGCACAAGCACAGCCCAATGGCTTACCTCCCAGCACAGAGCCCTTCTCCACACAGGACACATTTGCTCCTGTGGACTCTTCATCAGGGAAGCCTGACTAAAAGGGAAGCTGACCATGTATTTAGATCACCAGTAATTCACCAGTAATTGCTCTTATGGTAGATGGACAGTTGCAAACATTCACACATGGAAGTTAATATCATTAAAAAAGAAATATCAAATCAGGATTTCCAAGCTTCTATGCTCAAGACAAAATATTCTGTCTCAGAACTGACTCCTGCAAATGTGCGCACACACACACACACACACACACACACACACACACATCTATGCTGCCTGTATGCATGTATGCCAATGTCTACATACGTCAATGCAACTCCTCTTGTTCTTTTAAGGTTTGGAAGTAGCACAGCTGTATTTATTTCATAGCCACAAAACAGTGCCTTGAAAAATCAGGCCAAGGATTTCCCATAGGGCTCATCACACAGCAACTTCAGTCAATCCGAACCGAGGAAGCTCATAGCAAACCATCATGAATGGATTAAATGAATGTATAGTAAGGAAGCAGGATATATTAAAAGAGCACCGTGTTATTCATCACATCTGCTACCTGTGATTCTAGGTATAGCAAAGAGAGGTTTGACTTTCACATGCTGGGAGCAGTCTGTAATGCCAAGAGATCAGGGAAAAAACATAGCACATCTGTTTTCTTTTTGCTTGTGGACAGCAGCATGGAAAAGTTAGTATGCAAGTATATCCCTTTGTCCAGTGAACATGAAAAGTTGTCTAGAAGGACAATAGTCCTCTTTCAATTCTGTTTTTATTTTCTTGATGGATAATTTTTCTCTGATAACAAATGCAACTGCAGATGTGAGATCAGTTGGTCATTAGGCTAATCTTCATTCAGCTTTTGAGAAGTCCTCGGTAATTCTACCATAAACCATCAGGACGTACAGATACAGACAGAAAGCAGCAGTCGTTTCTTACAGAAACTATTTAATAATTATCAGTAGCTCTGGGCTGAATTCACCACCCATAATCCCAATTCCACATCATTGTAACTCCCGGGTTCGATCCTGTCTCCTGAAATGGAGAATCAGGTCCTTTATTTGTAACTGGAGGCCACATTTTGTTATCCTCTATTACCTCTAGCTAATGTGAATGGCTGCCAACATCAATCTATCATCAACCTACCCTGAGAAGAAGGCAAATACTCCAGTATGCTCCTGGGTCCTGGTACCCTGACAATTCTGGCTCCCCTCATCCCATATCCCTGAGCTGGCCCTCTGCAAAACAAAATACTGCAATCCACAGGAGATGGATGGATGGATGGATGGATGGATGGATGGATGGTTGGATGGATGGTTGGATGGATGGATGGATGATGGAAGGAGAGAGGCTGCTCCATGCCCAGATCTTTGTCTGAGAGGGCTTTCCATGACAGGTGCATCCAAAGGTTCAGAAATGTAATTCAGAAACACTCCAAGCTTCCCCATTCTCAATGCAGTCATTGAAACTATACACAACACCGAGCTGCAAGAACAACTCCAGTGGACTGCAAAAGCTGGTTCACTTTTAAACAGTGAAAATAAATGGCAAATATACTCTTTTTTGTGTTTTATTTCTACGCCATATAAAAATACCGTAGAAACCTTGCATTTTTTGTTAAAAAAAAATCATTTTAAGCCAACCACTGCTTATGCTACCTTTCAAAGACAACAGCCACTCCTGAAACTGAAGTCTGATTATGATGACCATCCAGTCAAGGTTGGAGGATTCATCCACACACCCACAAGTATTGGCCAGCTGAGCTGGAATTGCAAAACCACCTTGCAACTGCCTCACTAAAACACAACCTTTGTGTCTGTCATGGTTAGAACAATGTTAGGTGATTGCTCCAGATGAAGAGGAGGGGAAAGAAAAATAAACCCACGTCCTCTTTGTGAAGAACTCATAAAGGAAAGATGTGGGAAGCTTTGTTCCTCCAGCTGTAGCACCACACCTATGAGAACTTGTAAGGGAGGGAAGAAAAGGCAAAAAGAGAGAGATGGATGAAGGTCTCTCAGGAGACCTAAAACCTCCGTATAGCCAACAGTCAACCATTCCCAAATAACAGGTAAAGAAAACAGAATCAGAAGCATGGTACTGACGAAGCACTGTGGGGCTTTGGTAATAACTTCACAGAGAAGCAGGTAGCCCAGGGGAAGCCCCCTCTTCAGAGTTTCTATATTTATACGAGGGGATGTGAATAATTGACATGGTTGCGGGTTTGTTTGTTTTTTAATCATTTTTACAAGTATCTGAACATGTTTTAAGTCTTTCCCCTTCTCTTCCATTTTATTTTTAATGGTGGGAAAATCCCCTTTTCTTCCCTACGGGAAATCTGCAAGGTTTGACACGTTTACAGAAAAGGGCAAAGCAGGGGAAGGATTCTAATTTCAGATCATCAGACATAAGCAAATCTATGGGAAGCCAGGAGGGCAACTCCCTGGAGCCTGCGGGGCAGGCGAAGAGCAGCTTGCGCTCTGTGTGCTGGGAAGTGGAAGGGCTTTATAACCCACTCCAGAGAGCTGCAGCCAGCGCTAAGCCTCGAGGGAGCTGCAGGGAAGAAGGAGCCTGCTTGGCCTCCATGGAGGATGAGAAAGAGAAAGGTTGCTGCAAGGACTGCATGTGCATTTATGGGCTACTTAAAAGAATAAAAAGAATGCACAAAATGCAGCTGAAATAAAAATAAGGTGCTGGTTGTCTATTTACCTTTAGGTTATACATTATTGTTACTACATTTTGCTTGAAAAGGACTTTCTGCTTGTGCCAAATGAGCAGAGAACTGCTGATACACAATGAGGAGGGGATGTGCCAAAACGCATTAAAAAATCTCCCATTTTATCAGGAAAATGACAAGAAAAAGTTAAGGAGACAGAACCCCGAATGGATCCATCACAGCACTCAGGGCACAGCTGACATTGGGCACAGCTGGAGGAGGGAGAAGCAGAGCAGGACACACACAGAACAACTACCCAGCACCACAGTCTCTGGCAATAAAAATTAATATCCTTGGCTTCAGTGATCAGGGAGCCACTGAGGCAGGATGTGAAGGATTAAAATGTTGGGGAAAAAAATTAAGTCCAACAATTGAGGGAGGGAGAATTGGAGAGGAAACCTTTAGTGTATATCCTCACTTAAGCACAGAGGTAAGTAATCTGATTTTCAAGCAGCGCCAAAGACCTCACACAGATCATTAAGATGGTGCCTAAGATACGACGACAGGTATCTAATTTTAGATACCCCAACTGAAATACTGAGGAGAGGTTCCAGTGGTCTACAGAAAAACATGCAGCAAATTATACTCTTGCAAATGCACAGTCAGAGTAGCTTTCATATTTTGGTCACACTCTCTCTGACAAGAGAATGAGGTATCTCACTGAGGTATGAAAGTATTATAAGGTATGCTACATAATTAGTAGAAAGGATGTAAAAGTAACAACAGCTTCTGCGATCAGGTCACAAGCATAATAAGGAAAAGTACTGAAGCCGAGGATGCCCTTTTAGTTTATAGTATGCCTTGCAGAATTTTTGGTACCACTGTCTCTCTTTGTGATTTCCTACTTTTAAGTCAGTACCTTGCAAGATTCAGCCTTCACTGAAATTGTTTGCCAGGGCCGGTGTGCTGGGCTAGGACGGAGAGGTCAGGAGCTGCAGCACTGTAGAATGTGGATCAATGCCTGCCTGGCAGTCTGCCTCCTGCACTCCCTGGGCAATATGGGGAGACATCCCATAGCTCCTTTTCCTCTCTGGGAAGTGTGAACATAGTGCTCTCATCAACTGCCAGAAGACCCAAGATGGCCATATCCCCAATTTAAAAGGGTACTGAGTGACTCCAAGGAGGAAAGCCACGTTTAACCAGCAGATAGCACACATTAAACATCCCATGCTTCCCGAAAACAAGAGAGCTTACTGCCTGATGTGTTGTCAATGCCACAGCCGGGTTGTTCTGGAGGGGCAGGGCCAGGTGAAGAAGCTCAAGACAGCAGTTCACTCAGGCCATAAAGTAAGACTACCAATAGGACTACCTGCCTCAGTTTTTGCTGAGCACTCCCACCAGAGCTGCCAGAGAGGATGGGAGAAACAAAAAGGAGCCCCAGCTGAAAAGGCAGTCCTGTTTCATAAAACCCCACACTAGAGATTATAACTACTGTTTATTCAGAGCTTGGGAGGAGAGGCAAGCAAGCATATGACCAAATGGCTGCTGTTTTCACCTGGTGTGATGGTATCAACTGCAACAGAGCAGGTTTCTCAGTCTGGTATTACCATAGTATAAGCCCTCATCATTTCTCCAGCATGTAGAAAAAAAGGAAACACTCATGCAAAACTCGGCTGGTCTGTACCAGCTTGGCACTGTCAAAAGTTAAATTAAGCATTCAGATTTTATCTTGCACGTCTTGACAGAACCTGATCACTGAAACACCATCGCAGAGATGTACTCGCACCGCAGTTGAGTTTATCTGGGTTTGCAGGTTTTAGTCACAACTCGTACATCACATCTCCTGACAAAGCTCTTGCTGATAGCTCTTCCCTGCGGGAGGAACACACAACACTAAAGGCCACACGTTGGGTGTTGCTCCTTTAATTAAGAAGGAGCAAAAACCCAGGAGGGATGGTAATCCCAGGGGAAGACACCCTCGGGGCTCAGGGGATGAGCCCCCACCCAGGAGGAGCTGGGCAGGGAACACAGAGGCCTGCCACAGAGAAAGGAAAACGACTTATCAGCAAATGTTTTTGAAAGGAAAAGCCAAAATTATCAAAAGTCAGGCTAAGATAGCTGCATGATGGAAAACCAAAACCCATCAGCTCTCGAATGTGGCCTCAAAATAAAATGAATGCTTTGTCTTCGTTTTCATGGGGGAGCAAGACATGTGAATCACCACATCTGAGGTATCTGTGGAGCAAAATTCAAAGAGCTTAAAATGTGCCAGTCAGCAGGAGCCTAGAATCTGCATCTCAAAACTATGAGGGAAGTCGTGCAAGCAACCACAGGGATATGGACAAGATTTTTTAATACTAAAACCTGCAGATCAGGATCCTGCCTGGAACTGGAGAACAAGAGATCCCAGCAATGATATACCCACCTGTCTGGCCTCAATAGCAGGCAAGGCTGGAGAGCACATCTAAGAGACAGAACAGGGGATGACATGGGAAGAAAGGGAAATTTAATAAAATGCAATACAGGCTGTGGTACTCTGATTACTTTCTCCATCAGGATGATCCATTCTCTAGGAAAGACAGAAGATATCTTTCCAGGAAACTACTAGTTATACTGAATTTGACAAAAACTGGTATAGGAATTATGATATGCATGAGAAACTTTGCAAAGAGGTTGTGCTGAAAGGAGAATTATCTGGCTCAAGGGACTAGGTTTATTCATGTTTTCAATGGTGACATGCAAAGAAAGAAAGTACCAGTGACTTGTGCTGATCACACAGATCTAGAAAAAGTCACAATACCAAAGAGACCTTTTGTCTTGTGTTGACCCCAGAGGATCGTAAGCTCCCAATGTGATAAAAATGACCAAAAAAAAAAAAGCAAATACAATCAAAAGATATACCAAGATAGACTTGCCCAGCAGGAGAGGATGCTGCCACAGAAGACATTGATCTCATCAGAAATAACATGCACAGTCCTCGACATCTGTGGCAAAGGTTAATACAGGAGCAAGCCAGGGTGATTTTTTTCTCTCAAGACACACCTGAATGGAAAGGATTGAAGACTAGAGAAGTTTTGCACGGTAATTGCTCATAGACAGATTCAACTTTGCCTCTAGAATAGCAAAACTGCACACAACTGGGACACAAGCATGTGGCAAAGAGGTCCAGATGGCTTGTCCAGGAGATGATTACTGCCCTGGATTTCATGAACTGACCAGCCTTGTTGGGATCCATGCACTGAGGTTGCATGAAGGGAGAGAGCATGTCCTTTCAAAAGATGTGAAAACTCAAGTTGTTCCTCAGCAATATGAAAAAAGTAACTTATTGATGCTGCTGCTCTAATCCTCCATAGTTTGGCAGGCACAGTAGTTGGTTCAAGTTCTCCTCTGGCTTTGTAAACTATGGTCAATAAAGGTAAAACACTGTTGCTGGCACACATAAGCTACCTGTAGTTCATGTGACGCCAGCACTGCCACATAACCAGCTGTGGGTCTTGTACCTTTGAGCTCCTGTCATCCCACAGAGCAGACTGCCAAAAAGAGCTTGTTTTCTTCTTCTTTTGAAAATGATTCAAGAAGTATTGCCAGAGAAGTAGCAAGGATAGATGTTCCAAATCCTACGTGGGAATTTTCCAGCACCGGGCTCTCACTTTCTCTTAGTATCTCAATATTAAAATATTACATGAAAAACATAAGCAACTAATCAGAACACAAACTGAGGACAACTGTTTCGGGAACATCTGATATTGTAGTAACACAAGTAAGACTCCTGTGAAGGTGCTTCCCACAGGAGAGGTGGAAAATGGAGACTTTAGGCTCACCAGAGAGAAGTCTTTCATCTGGACCTCCTTAGTTCTGGAAGAGTTACATCCTCTTGGATACAGGATAGAAAGCAGCATGTGGGTGCATGCAAATGTGCAAGGGTGAGGATGGGGAAGCCACTCTATTTTATCAGTCTATCTGGAAAATTACATCTTCAGTTGAAAATAACTTCATTGAGTTTAAGTCAAACTTGTAGTTGTAGTGATCACTCAGAGCCTTGAATCCTGTCACTCATCTGCTCATCCCTCCTGAGAGTCCCAACAACACAGAATCACTAGACTGTGGCCCTCCACAGCTTATAACTGGCTCCAGAGTTTCTTAGCTGTCCCAAACTCATAAACCACATTTCAGCAAATAAACCACTCACCAGGAAAGAAAAACTGATTGCCTGGCCCGAAGTGAAACATTACTGGAAAGTCACCCTATAGAGCTATTTATTAGAGTGAGTGCTACAGACACTATCCAACTGTAGCACAAGCAGAGCATTGGTGGAAAAGTGCTTACTGTCAGCTCTGGTTCAGTGCCTTTTTATAAAAGAAGGTCACTAATAAAATGTTCTGCTTTAATACTTATAAGAGTATGTTCTTTTCCCTTTAGCAGTTATTACGGGGTACAGTCACATAAACGAAACATTACACAGTGCTGAAGTATTAAATGGGATTTTTGTAGGAATCCTAAAATATGCATTATAAATACAAGCTCCTCATGAAACAATAGCTGCACCTCTTCAAAAATGCCAAGTTGGTGAAACATCAGACACACCATCAAACAAAGACACGGTAAATCTATACAACACTTTGTATTTTCAGCAGCAGTGTCATTCCATCATTTCAGTGTTTCACGTTGGTATGTGGCTCAAAATAGTCCTAAAAGAAAATAACATTTCCTCTTTAAAGAGTGGTAGATGATTTTAGTAGCTGAGAAAGCTACTGATATTTTCTGTGGCATCATTCCCAGCCCAAATGAAAATAAAAATCCCAGTAAATGTACACGTGGGGTATTTGCAGACACACTGACTATATTCACCTTTGCCCACATTACAAGTGAATTATTCAACCCACCTGAGCTCACAACAGTTCCTGCATTCACAAGAACGGCATTTGTCTGACAATTGGAGCAATCTCCAAGCTGCAGGAAAGACCACACTTTCCCAAGAATTCCCCAGTACCTTTTTCGTCTGTATGCACAGAGTCCCCACTGTGTTACCAGATAAAGTGAGTTTTACTCAAGTAGGTGTTAAAAATAGTATCAGGATGACTAAATTTCAGTCCTCTTGACAGTCACATTTCCTCCTTCTTGTGCCAAAACCACAAGAAGAGGTGACTCTCCCGTGCCTTCTACCAGCAGCTGCAACCTAATCTTTATCTCCACATTGATCATAGAATCACAGAATGGTAGGGGTTGGAAGGGACCTTTATAGATCATCTAGTTCAACTCCCCTGCAGAAGCAGGTCCACCTAGATTAGGTCGCATAGGAACATGTCCAGGCAGGTCTTGAAGACCTCCAAGGTCTTTGCTTTGGTCCTACAGACCAAGGGCAGAATTTATTTTTTGTAGGGAGTAGGTATACCTCCAAGAAGAGACTACTGCCATTTTAAAGGGGAATTTTAAAGGCAAGCCCTTTAGAGGGCTGAAAAGAGAAAAGCAAAGGACACCTTTACAATTGTGTACAAAGACTCCTTGGGTTTGCATTGCTGCACCAGCCTTTGCACCTCTTTTTGGAAGGCAATATTCTTTGTGCTGTTTCAAGCCTTTACTGTTTAAGTTTTGAGATGGCTAGTACTGAGTCTGCCCTACAGATGCTCTGGTGACCTTTGGATGTTTTGCCACCAGAGACAGACTTCCTGTCTTAAAAGAGCAGCTTATCACTCAGCATTGAAGGGCTGCACATCCCTTCAAGTCACTCAACAGAGAAATCAAAATATTTAAAATGCAGTTTCCTCCTCCATTTGTTTACTTGGTTTTTTCCCACCACTCTTCAGAGCTGACATACCTACATGAAAAGAAGAGGAAGGGGGGAAAAACAGTCAATGTTTTGCACTTTATCATTTACAGTTTTCAACCAACTCCTACAAGATCTTTCTCAAAAACTTATCTCTTGTACATTAAAGGAGGAAAGACAGCTCTGAGAAGTAGAGGAATCTAAGCATAGTCTCAAAATTGAGGCCAGTTCTGCATAGTTCTACATTACAAATAATTGCCAGCAGAACTACGTCAGTCACAAATTTGATGGAACGTGACTTCTGATTATGCCTGCAGAGGCCACTGCAATACAGTTATAGGAGCAAAACTGTGACAGGACTTATAGTAACACTTTTTTTTTCCCCCCTCCTAAAGAAAAACAAGCTTAGAATAGGCTTTTCCAGCAAAAGCACTGTTTTGCTGGAGTAAGCGGTAGCCACATGAAGAAAGCTTTGTACTACTGTAAAGCGGCTGTGCTGGTGCAGCACACAAGTGACGTGCTGTTAACATCTATCTAGCTTTGTTGCACCCTGCTCCTTTCTTTATTCCTCCGCCAGCCCTGCTGCTCTCAGCTTGCTAGGAGAGGAAAGTCACTCTTGTCTCTGTTGGTCCCTGTTGCGCAAAACCTGGGCTGTTCTAAGCAGCCTCTGGGTTGGTTGTTGCAACACACAGCAACACAAATGCTCTCCTTTTTGCCATAGATAACTGTAGCCGATTGCTTCTTGCCTGAGAGTCTCCCAGCTTCTGGCTGCGCCAAGGGTGGGCAGAAATCTCAGGTCTGTCAGTGGAAGAAAAAAGCTTCTCCTTCCACAGTGCTGACACCATCCTTTTCTTCAAAAGGAAGCTGTGGAGCTTATGCGTATCGGTCTCACACGGAACAAGCCACCACACGAGCGATCCAGGAAGCGTCCCGCCTGCAGAAATAACAGCTCTCTCAAGCAACTTGCCCAAAAGCCTTAGTGAAATCAGTAGAAAATTAATTCAAGGGGCTTTGGATCAGGCCTCTGAAGAAGTAATGAGGTTTGAAGCATTGCATACAAAAACAAAAGCTTAGTCCAGCTTCCACCATTTCAGAATTGCAATGGGAAAGTCTCCTCTGCCTCATGCACGTAACTTTTGCACCAAAAAAAGGGCAAATGAGTGCAAAGGACAGAAAGGGAAAAAAACATCAAAGAAACAAGATGCTATTTCTCTGGCTTTTCTAAAAATCATTTCCTCAGTGGTCATGTTAAGCATTCTTTTTTTTTGTCCCACAGTCTCCTCAGAAGCTCGGCTGTGCCTGAACCCTTAAAGCCAGTTTCACTTGCTCCTCTCTCAAGGGCTGTCCCACCAGGGTCTGGCTGGCTGTGGGGAAGGCTCCTCCTCCTCCCCACATTCTTCCTGCTCTGGCGGAGGAAATCTGACTGGGTCTCACTGGCCCCAGTGAAGAGGAGAAGAGGGAGCGGCAGGTATCAGTGCTGGTCTCCCCAGCTGCCAGCTCTCAGCAATCATCCCAGGCAGCAGCATATCTCACTTTCTTATTGGAAAAAACCCCTCATCCTTCAAAGGAAACTTACAGTAAGCATTTTGAAAACACTCTTATTAACTTTTTTTTTTCTTTAATACCTGAAAGTCCAACAGCAGTTACGTTCAGACAGAGTACCCAAAAAGCAACCAAACGCTCTTGTTCCTCTGCAAAAACTGTTTATCACTTTAAACTTTTGACAGTCAAATGAAGACAGCACAGGCTGGACAAAAATCATCCCTCCTTTCAGTCCATCTCGCAGGCTGTAGCTTCCCCTATAATATCCTTCTAGTCACAACTGTAAGGTGAGCCCTGTACATAAGAAGGGCTTGTTAAAGTGAGTCCAGAGGGTCAAAAGACCATTAGGGAGCTGGAGCATCTCTCTTATGAAGATAGGTTGTGAGACTTGGGGTTGTTTAGCCTGGAGAAGAGAAGGCTTCAGAGAGACCTTAGAGCAGCCTTCCAGTACCTAAAGGAGCTAACAAGAAGACTGGAGAGGGACCTTCTACAAGTACATGTAGTGATAGGACAAAGGGTAATGGCTTTAGACTGAAAGAGGGTAGATTTAGACGAGATGTAAGGAAGAAGCTCCTCACTGTCAGGGTGGTGAGACAGTTGTCCAAAGACGTCATAGATGCCCCATCCCTGGCGGTGTTCCAGGCCAGGGTGGATGGGGCTTTGAGAAACTTGTTCTAGTGGAAGGTGCCCATGCCCATGGCAATGAAGGTTGGAAATAAATGATCTTTAAGGTCCCTTCCAACCCAAATCATTCTATGACTGTACATGAATTAGCTACCAGTACTTCTGTAATCTTTGATAGTGCATCAAACAGTGAGTTAAACAACTGATATTTTTGTGGGATTCCTCTGGGTCTGTTCTGCTTATTATTTATAAAGGGTACAGAAATCTGACAGGTTTCCTTTGTTCACTGTGTTTCAGACAGATTCACCAACTTCCACCATTCACTTTAGGTTTAATGATTAAATTAATAATTATGCACAGAGGCAGTAAAGCTCTTTTAAAAATAAAATAAAAAAAAAAAAAACATTTGAAGAGTAATATTGTTAAAAACGAGTGACACTCCTCCAAGCATCAACCAAAATCCCACTGTACCACCAGCTGCGTCTGCAATGATTTTGAAATGAAATAAATTAACTACTACAGTGATGGCTGGAACATAGCTTGAGACCAGTTTCTACCATCCTCCATGTGCTTTGAGCTCTGCTTTATCCTGAAAAATAAATTTTTCACTGGATAGTGATTTCACTGGACAGAGGAATGGGGCGGAAAGGTGGCTTTTGGAGGAGATCTCATTCCATGGGATAGGGTGATGGGGCAGGGAAAGAGCCCTGTGCACCATTGGCCTAGCAATTTAGGGGTCAGCAGCAAGTACCATGGTGAGAGGAGGGCACAGACCTCCAGGATGGGGATGAGGACAGGGATGGGCATCAACCTGCTCACAGATACCAGTGGTGATTGTGTACCACGGGAGGACAAAAAGAGGCAAACTGCCCCTTGACCACGTCATCGCTCTCATCTCAAAACAGAAGCCACGCAGCAGCTGCCACAGGAGAGGGCTGCAAACAAAAGCAGCCAGACACGAGGTTTGGCGTGTCTTATCTACGCCCTGCTGTGGGAAAGCAGGGAGGCACTCGATTATCACTCTTCACACAGGTTTTAACATGCCTGAACTTATCCTTTGCCTCCCAGGAAAAAAAATGAAACAAAACCAAAACACAAACCTAAACCCAAACCGTGAAAAGGTATGTATAATCACTTTTGCAGGGTGCCTTTCCGCTCCAGCTTGCAGAGTCTGCCCCACCATGTGCTTTTCTCAGCACAATGCAACTTGTGAAACATTTTAAACAATAAGCACCTTGAACTTTTCAAGGGAAACAACCTCCCCCAGCCTCACTGGCAAATTAGGGAGAGGCCTTTGCTGACAGTTCCCATACTGATGAGGATAAATGCCTCAGTGAAATCTGAACATGGAAGTGAAACTGAAATAGAAATAAATGTGTGTTTACATAGGAGATGCAGGAAGCTCCAGCCAAATGTGCATCCAAGTGCATCCCAGGCTGTTGGGTTAAGGCTTTCAGTCAAACAACTCTTGCAGTGCTCAGAGGAAGCACGCACATAACAAGCTGTGACCATTTTTCATCATATACTGAAACACCAAAAAAACCCACTTACCTGGATGGCTCTAACCAATACTGTAACGCTGAGGTGCATACATTGGTAAGGAAATGTCTTCAGAAGAATAGTTAAGTTGTGGGTAGGCAGAAAGCTATGCCAACTCTCTGCCGAATAATACAATTGCAATCTCTCAAAACCATTCATAAAAGCTGGTGCTTAATTTGAGGCACAAAGCATTGAGAAAAACCTAGACCTTGAGGCAGCTAACGAGAGCTGGAATATCAGAATGAGATGGGAAAGGAAAGGGATTGCAGTTAATCTTCCTAACAAGCAAAAAGGCAGGGAAAACTCTAGGAAGGTTTTGTACGGGGATTTATACGTGCTCACAGGAGCTCAGCAAGGTTAATAATCTGCTGCTCTTACAATGCTGCATGTGAATATGCAACTCTAGGGCACGGGGCCAACTTTGTACGTTTATGCTCAATAGTTCCATTTTGATCTTCCTGCTTAAAGCCTGCCTTCCAACCGCATTTTGAAAAGGAAACAAGTCTTAAACTTGCCTTAACAAGTGGGCAACACCTGCTCTGGCGCTTTTGGTTTTACTGCATCGTTTGGGATTTGACTTTTGTTTTTTAAAGCCCAATCTAACAGGTTTAAGGGGGAAAAAGGGCCAATAAGAGAGGAAAAAAAACTTTACTCATTCATTCCTTTGTTTTTAGGAAACCTATCCTGACATTTCTCTGTGATGTGAATACATCATGAAAAATGAAGAAAATTATAACATATGTAAGATAGGCTTCAAAGGGAAAAGGTACAGGGCAGCTTTGGCTCCTATTTTCTTCTTCTGATGAAAAATATTCTGGGATATTTTTGTATCATCAAGGGACCTTTTTACTGGAACTTTTTTAACTAGCAGAGAAAACACATCAGCATCCCATTTTACCAAGTGTCATTTGTTTATGCAAGATTTCCAGAATACATCTTCTTTTCTCCCACAGAAATCTGATGTCCACTCATGAGGAAGATATTTAAATGCTATAATGTGAGACCTGAGCAAAGCTCAGAGCACTGCTGTAATGGCAGGTGGCTTCCATCGGAATCGAAGGATGTTTTTATTCGAACACTCACGTGACTAAGTCAAGTATTGTCCTGCAGTGCTACACTGAGGTCATTATTTCAGATATCACTCTGACAAGTAACTTTATTAAAAGAAACAGGATTAAAAAATTATGCAGAATTCCAGGCAGAATTAGACCATTACTCAAGTGAGCAGCTTGAAGCAGGGATCAATGCAAAGCAAGGATTGCTAGTATGCCTATCAGCAATGAAGCCATCCCTAGGCTAGCATTTCTTCTAGGGAACTTTCACATGAAGATTAATGGAGACGTGAGGACAGCTCTCAGTTTAACCTGTCAGACAATGGCTTCGGACTAAATTTAATTATGAATTGTATGAGAAAGCTACTTATACGTTTTCTTCCAGTCTACATTGCTTAATACGCTATCCACAATTTCTTCTCTGCTGTTGGTGATTTTGCCCAATTAATTCATTAATGAAGTCTGAGGAAAATATTCAGAAGAATGCCACGTGGTGTGAACAAGTTCCACTGTACTTATTTTCTAGCTTAGCCTGTATTTAAGGCAAGCATTAAATAGCAAACCTCAGCAACAGTGAACAGAGTTCTTAGCATAAAACCGAAAACCAAAAATGCTGTTAATTTTGTTGATTCCTTTGCTGCACCAAGTGCAACAGGTTGATAAATTCCTAGCTACAGAAAGGATATAATTCACAATGACCGTCCTTGCACTACTTGAAGGTATGCAAGTGACAACTTAAACACTAAAGCCCAACTAACCCATGGGGCAGAGGTGATATCTTAAGCCCACACATTCAAATGCCAGAGCAGACTGTTTGGTGAGTTTTGAGCTTTGGTCTCTGCAGCAGTTAATGGTAATCCAGGGGATGAGGGAAAGCACAGCCACAGCTGCTACAGCACACAGCACGCTGCTCACTGACTTCTAAGGGACTCATGCCTGTGCTGGAACAGTTTTTAGGGAGGTATTGACCAAAAGATATTGAAAGCCACTGCATGGAAGTACAGGCTATGCACACTGGAATGAATTTGTATTTGCATATAGAGAAATCACAATAAAGCACATTCAGTTCCATGACAGCTAACCATAAATTTTAATCTAGCTGACATGATATCAAACACGACATCCTGGACTAGACTGACCATGAAGTTGAGATCGATGTCACACAAACTAACTTGATGCTTTGTCATCGGGCTTAAATGCATTAATATGTTGTTAATTAGAGCAGCTTTAAGTAAAATCTCAACATTTTACCAATATTTCCTAAATCCATTTAATCATTTAAATTTAATCATTTAAATATTTCTTCATAGAAATATTGATGCAACAGCCATCCAGCTTTTTCCAAGGAGATTACAGTGCCCTTCAGAAGGAAGCCAGGAAGTAATTCTACATGCCAAGTCAGTAAATAGAGTTAGATTTCCAGTAGCAATAATTCCATTTTTAATCTGGGAAAATGGCAGAAATAATTGAAAACTAATAATTGTTATGGAAAGATTTGTTGATTTTAAATGAGGATAGTCTTGTGGTGGACTGACAGAGCATTGTATTTTTAATATTTTCAACAGTCTCTTACTAAAAAAGCACTTAAATTTACTGCATTTTTAATTAAAAGGATAACCTACGGGACTTGGAAGAAAAACCTGGTGCACCTTTATGGATCACTTTGCTGCAATAAGAGACACTGTAGCATTAGCTCCATCAAGAACATCTAAAAGAACTTTATCACTTCACCTGAAGTTCAAACTACTATGAAAATAAAGTTGTTTTAGTATAACGTTTAGCTAACATGGTATTTTCTCTTTTCTCCTCACTCTTACATTTTGTGATTTCACTGCACTGCCTTAATCTCTTCACATATTCGTGAGGGACCATAAATATCAACAGGAGGGCTGGTTAGGGTGCGGCAACTCAAACCACCCCCATGGGTGTACCCGAGTGCACTGCCCTGAACCTGACGCAGTATTTCACCACCATTGCTGCTGCAGGGACGGTAACCTGAAGTAGAGGAACAGTACGGACAGCTGCGGGCAGTCCCTGACTCAGTGCCCAAGTTAATTTGCTGTTACAGAAGACAACACCCTCAGCTACCTTTTCTCATGCACTTTCCAGGCTGAGTGCTCCAGGCACGACCAATGCCCTGTGTCCTATGGCCCTGTGACTACTCTCGTTCACACTCCAAACTCTTCTCAGCTACTGGGAGTTTTAGAGAGATGAAGAAATCTAAACTCTGGTCCCCATACAACCTTTTTGGCAACAAAATCCAGAAAAACTGAGTTCTACTGTGATTTTGTAGAGAGACGGATACAGTGATATCAATGTACAGGTGACCTCTGCTACTGCAGCTGTATCCCCTGTGCACAAGACAATCAACTCCACTGGTGTTCTTGGCACCACCAAAAGTAACTGTGCTGAAGGAGGCAAAGAAGCCTCAATGTAAGCAAGAAAACTCTCATCTAGGGAGTCTATGGACCTCCAGGCATTTCCAGAGGGACGCAGCACTGGCTTCACCCTCTGAGCATCCTCATGACTTCAGGAGTCAGCTGCCCAGCTCCAACAGCACAGTCCAGTGATGATAGCCCCAAAAAACGTCTACCTGCACCAGCCTGTGAGAAACTGGAAGCATAAATTGTCACTTATTTTAAAAAAAACCACACTCAATTTCTATATAAAATCATCATAACCCAGCCCAGGCACATGATTTGTATGCCTCATGCTTGTAGAGATCAAGCTCTTCACATACATTTATGTTTAATCCTTTGAGCACTATTACAATGTCATAATGAAAATAAAATAACAGCTTTCAAGTGTAGCTATTGAGATAATCACATTCAGCCAGAAACAATCAGAAAGCCTGAGTCCTCAAATCCACGATTTACAGTGAAACAGCTAATGCTAAAAGGTAGCATTTCAGATCACATTCTGTACTACTGAGTGCATTCGACAACACTAAACAACACTCTTCCACTGGGTAGACTTATTTTCTGTTATCAGCCTGATGAAATAACCTGCAGTACTTATATCAGGCACATTCATGTTCCTTTTGTTTTCTTTACACTTAGCAATGCAGCTTGTTTTCACATAGTCAACAGGATTTTAAGAGAACGGTCAGACCAGATGCATGGGGGATGTTTTCCAAAGAAGGGCACGTGTTTAGAGCCAAGGCCCCTTCTTTTGTAAGTTTTTAAATTTTAGAGGATTTTGTTTGATTGCAAGCCAAAAATTTGGGCCTGCAACACCCAGGCTTTCTGACAAGTCAGAATAAAACCATTGATACAGCTGAGGTGCTCAAGAAGATGACATGGTGGTGACAAATTAAATGGGACTCTGCTTAAGACTGCATAATTTTATCACTTTGTTTCACGTAAAGGCCTCTCTAAAATGAAGTGAAAGGAATCACATGCACCTCCTAAGAGATGATCAGAATTAGTCTGATATACAGACTTATAGGATTCACTCAGTTACTCTGAAATAATATTGCAATAAATTGTAGGTCAGGCATGGTAGAATATGAACTTCTGGCCTCCAACATTCATCTATTAGGTTTAAAAAGAGAGGTCAGAAGAAGATAATCCACTCACTAGTTTTACTAGTAGAGAATTTAAATGTGAAACATGGTCCAGCAGTATCAATATAAAAATTCTTTTCATTTGACAACATCCCAAACCCCTACCTCTCAGGAGCTCCAGCTAGGAGACTCCCTGAGCTCCAGGAGCACCTTGAGCATCAGAGACAGTGGTGAGCTGGGCCTAGCCTTGAGTACCTGCCAGTTCAACTGAGCCAACCCCCCAAAGCCTTTGAAAGTCCTTTGAGCAGGGAGCTGAGGAAGTGGGTGAGCGAAGACACACAAATGTATTAATTTCTGAGACCTCCTGAAAATTTCAGTAAACATCTCACAGCAACAAGTTTTGGTACCCTCTGGTGAGCAAAAAACAAGCGCTGCCAGAAAGACATGAAGTTGCTGTACCAAATTCTGAGTAACATTAAGACGTGACTAACACTTTTCTGCAGATTGCAGGGAGGCAAGAAATTTTATTGCCATTTAGCGAATGAATCAGTAGTTTTGGGAGGAAGAAAACTGTCTAAAAGCTTTTATCTTCCCATATTCAAACACACATTTTCTTAAGAGACTTTGATAAAAGTTTTACTTTTAAATACCTGCTGAAAATGCTTTATTCCTTAATTCCTTCTCATCAGTATTATGGGCTGCCAAAACCTGTCCTCTGTTGGATTTGTTTTACTTCTCTCTCTGAATAACCTAGGACTAAAACACGTTACAGAAAAGTCAGTGGAAGCAACAGGTGGGTAAATGTTTTGAACTTATGATGCCACTCTCTTAAGTGACTCATTTTGGGGTTCAATGAGAAAAAAATGCATTAAACTTTAAAGAGATTCCTGTACAGAAATAGCTCTCTGCAGATGGTTAGTCTCAGTAAGTTTAAAGGAAGATGTACACTCTGATGAGCAGGTTCAAGATTGCTCATAAAAAAACCCTGTCTTATCTGCAGCTTGCCTGTAATCTTGTCTAAATTACAGTCAAGCAAACGATGGCCAGCTGTGCTTCTCCTAAACCCGCTGTGTGGAGGAAAATCCCAGTCAGATGGGGGTTATTCAGTCATCTCAGGCAACACGGGATAGGAATAATTTCAAAAATAGGATGATCAACCCACAAGCTTGTGACAAGCATGGCAAAGTTGGAGCAGGTTTTGATGGCAAACAGGATTCAGCCCCCCACCCAGACCCCAGGAAACCCAGGAGCTCAGATTAGGACCCCATCCCAGTGCAAGGATGCTTGTATTTACAGAAGCTAGCAGGCAGGTCTATGCCTTGGAAATGAGGTCAGCTGAACCCAAAACTAGCTCCAAAGGCAATTCCTCAGACTTCTTGTTTCTCTTGTAGACAACAGCTTCAGGCTGAAACAACTTCAAGTAAAATGCACTGAAAATGTGTAAACTGTATTCAATAAATATCAGGAAAACTTTGAAAATGTTCCTTAATTCACAAAATCTGTGTGTGAGAAGCCAATTTCCTTTACAAAGGCACCACGCAACCATGCTTAACCGTGGGACACTCATCAGTGGCAGGAACCCATCTCCTCTTCTAAACACCAGACTATACTCCTGACTAGATGCAGCCTCCTTTCACCTCTTCAGAAAATCAACACCAAAACCAAGTTAAAAGTAAAGCTTTTGGTGTGAGAAAGGAATCCAGCAAAGCCCTGAATGTACATCAGGAACCTGATGCATATTGCATAACCTCACTCAGTTACTCAGTAACTCAGGTTACTGTTTTGTGCTTATCTCATGAGCACAAAGCTCTGCCTCCCCAAAAAACACTACAAATGAACAGTGACCTCCCAACCCTTGAGCTAACAACAACCTCCACTGGCACTTCCAGAGGAAAAGCCATCTCCAAGGAATAAGATACCATCCCTGGATAGCAACTTCACAGCTCTTTGCTACTCCACAGCAACACAGAATCACAGAATCTTGAGGGCTGGAAGGGACCTTGAAAGATCTAGTCCAAACCCTCTGCTGGAGCAGGACCACCTAGAGTAGGTCACAAAGGAACTTGTCCAAGTGGGTTTTGAATGTCTCCAGAGAAGGAGACCCAGAAACCCATCTGGGCAGCCTGTTCCAGTGCTCCCTCACCCTCACAGTGAAGGTTTTCCTTATATTTCTTTGGAATTTCTTATGTTCTAGCTTGTGCCTTTTATTATCCTGCCATCTCTATAGCTCTACACATTTTAGTATATAGGATGTTCTTTTTCTCTTAACAGATTTATTTGCAGTTTTGCCTGCCTGACCACTCACTGTCTGGGAACTATGGTTTTATTGGGTTCCTTTAATTAACCTTCAAAGACTTCAACCTTTTTTCCCTTGCACATTTATACTTGGCATCAAACAAACATTTGTTAGAGTGCTTCACTGTTTGCTTTCACAAGACACATCTCTCTGATGGTCTACATTGCTGAATTATCAAAAATAGCATACTCAGCTGACATAATTCCTATACATTTTGCAAGTTGTTATATCTGTGTTTTATACACACAAGGGGCACATTCTCTTGAAACATTTTTCCTCTGAGACATCTACCTCAATCACCTCCTGAGAAGTGGCCACAGACCCTGCTGTATTTATACTACAGTTGCATCTGAAAGCTCCAGGGTGGACTGAAACTGGAGCTCCCAGCTGCTTTACGATCACACAAGGATATGTGATCCTTTAAGCTTTAAGTGTTTTCTAGATCATGGTAGACTCAGGCTTGTCAGTTATTTTGTTGCCGTTCATTTGGTGCTCATGGAGGAAATGATACCATGCCTCATGCAATGGGGCAATCTCAGCTCCCCTTTCATACAGTACCTAATACTTAGGAGAAATCAGCACATACCATTTGACAATCAAGACCAGGCTATGGGCAGGCATAAAGTAGCTCAGCCCTTTTTTGTTAGTTAGTTAGAACTAACCAACAAATGGCAGCCTCTAAGCAATGTCCAATATACCTGATTCAGAGAGAACAACCCTTACTTGTAATTCTTTCACCTCCAGCCCCATCCAGTTCCAAATCCTTGCCTTTCCCCACAGTCTGTTCACTGCCAGCTTCTCCTTGCCTCCTTATTTAACACCTTTCCCTGGAAAAGGAGATCCCAATGAGGATAATTGTGAAGCCCTTGGAAATATGAGGTTTCTTCATTAGCTGTGAAGACTCATGAGCCTGAAATAGGCTCCAATAGACCTTCCTCACAAAGCCTCTATTTCCAAATAATCCTTCCTCCTTCTCCAAAAGACACAGCTCCAGCAACCCCAGCCCTGAAGACATTTTTACTCTCAAGGCCGTAGTCTCGAAAAAGCCTTGATTTCTTTCTCTTTCTTTGCCCAGAAGCATGAATCAAAGGCTGACTGTGGTAGGTACTGCCACAGTTTTCTCATGTACCCAGACAGCTGTATTCTGCTTGTTCCCCACATTACTTAATTCACAGCTCTTCAAAATACAGACTCCAGCTGTTGGACTACCTATGTGGATGTACAACTTTGCTCTCCTCTGGCCTCAACCGCCTGCTGCAGAGACGACACACCAGAGGGACAGCTTGTGCTGCCAGACTTTCTTCCCCAGCAAGGGAGAACGAGCTTATAAGGACCATGCCAATGAGTCCAAAGTCTTTATGAAGCCCTGGATATTTATTCAGGTTTACCAAGTCCAGGTGGCCCAAAACAACTGAGTCCATCTACTTCCTTCTCAAAAGTCTCCCATTTCTTCTAATTTCCTTTTTAAAAAACCCCACAAATTCCAAACCTGAAGGTATGTTCAGGTAACCACGTCAAGCATAAAGACCTGTTTTAAACAGTAAACACAAACTGAAATGTCATGCATTCATTCATATGCCTGCAGGAATGACAGCTTGAAGGAACATATCAAATAGTATGCCTTTCCAAAATTTTTTAAAAACAAGCTGGTAAATTACAGTGATTTATCATTCCACAACAAAGCACACACACAAAAAAGTGCTTCCCAGAAACAGATTACCAAGAAATCAGCCAGATGTTACTAAAGCATTAAGATTAATTTGCTTTTAAAAAGCAGCAAGGAAACGGACTCCCACTGGCTTTTTTGTCATTTCATCTGCAACTTCTAACTGAACTGATTTTTGTATTCTGCCTCAAGGCTTACACCAAGGATATGTGCATTTCTGGTGCCTACTACTGCCTATGCTCACACGTCTTGGAGTACTGCCTTGCTAACTTACTTTGAGATGCCATAAAAGTCAAGAAAAAACACAACTTTCCACCCACATAACAGAAAAAAGATATAAAAAGGCTTTTTTTTTTTTGGTTGCAATTGTACAAAGGGGGGGAAGGCTCCTTTGTTGCTGTTAAAAAAAAAAAGCACATCATTTTTAACCAAAACAACCTTTGGCAGGTATTACACATCACTTACAGTGAAAGTCATCATATGCTTGGCAAAGGTTTCAGTAACCACTTTAATTCACTGCATAAACCTGCAGCAATCACTTAATAACACATACCCCTCCACACCTCCCAGGAAATCTGGGAGTAGTTAATGCCTCAAGTTCCATGGCACTTGGTCTGCAGGTTTCCTCCAACAACCCTCAGGCTGCAGCAATGTCAGGTTGCCCCACAAGTTGGCCTCCCCCCCTCAACAGGCAAGATGGGAAGCAACTTGCAAAGGGAGGAGAGCAGCCTCCCTGCAGCCAAGGAGCAGTGGACAACCTCTGTTTTGGGTCTTCCAGGTTTTGCCAGCGTTCATGCAAAACCCAGGCATGGGCGAGGACGTGTGAGATTCCTTTGCAGATGAGACTTTGGCGTCAAGAAGCAATGTTCCCATGGCTGGGATAACCCAAAAATCATCTTCTCAGACACTTGCTGCAGGCACAGAGCTAGTGAGCAGCAGTCATTCAGATGCATTTTTTTAAACCTCTGATTGATCACTCACGTTCACTAATTTCACATTGGGAAGTTTATAATACCTGTCCTTCAACATTACTGGATTTGGGTGTTTTGGCAATATTTAATTTAATGCCACGCACACTGTTAAAATCCAGCTAGGTGTATCGGTTAATGCCAAGAAATATGCCTATCAAGCAGTTCTGTTGAACTGAATTTTGTTTTGTAGTAACCACTTAATACTCCTTCTCCTGCACATCCCAGGCCTTGATCAAAATCCCTCGTCCTGACCTGGTCCCCTCTCCTGCCAGGCTGCAGGGAGGTGGCTACACCCTGCAGCTTCCCACCTCCCTTCCCGGAGGTGGCTTTGCGCAATGAGGAGTCTTTGTCTCCGTTTCAATGTCTAAGGGCCTGGAGCACACTCTGAATATGCCTCCCCACCCAGGTTAATGCAAATGAATAACAAAACAATTTTCATCTGGGAAGCAGACAGAAGAAGGCTTATTTGTTTTTCCTCCAACTTATTAGGAGAGACTCTGCTGCAGGACAACAGAGGGTTGTTGCTCACCTGGGAAAGTCAGGACATAGGGTTTTCAGAGTGCTCTAATACAAGCAGTGAAGCCTCCTCTCACTTAAAAGCCCAATTCCTGCTAGGGCGTTATCAGCAGCCACATAGCAACATAGTGTATTGAAGGACAGACTAACACAAGGTGTTCTGCACATCCTCCAAAAACAGTGCAGGCAGGTATTAATGTAAAATCTACACTCTTTGTTTTTTCCCTCCCACCTCTGCTATTTTATAGGCTTCCAAGCACCGCTTTCTGGCTTCCAACAATGTGCTACAAACAAGGTTTGGAAAATTCCCTGACTCATTCATCTGCAGCTATGACTTGCTTGCTGTCTTCAGAGACCTTTTTCTTCCAGGAGGTAACCCTCAGCACCTAGGACAACCACCCAGATAGCTCCAATACTACCTGAAAGAGACATTTCCCCATGCACACAGGAAGCTTTAGCTCCCTGAAGCAAGAAGCCAGTGTAGCAGAACCACTCATATATGCCAGGGAGCTGCCCTGGCCACCAACCCTGCCCGTCCTTCCAGCAGCTGTGCAGCACCCTATGGCCAACCCCATAAGCTACAATGCATCTGGGTGACAACATTAGCACTGCAAGTACTAATACAGAGGAAAAAAAACTCCACAAAACTGTTTCATAAAGACAATGCTGCTCAAGTGCTTATTATCCAATATAAAATCCCCTCAACAAGTGAACCATTTTCTTGCACTAGTCATATGAAACTGAGCTCACCAGTTCCAAAATGTTTGTAAGGGGAAATAGAAATAGAAATGCAGATCAACTTTCACATGAGCAAAATGTTTCTACCTTTTCAGAAACAAAACACATCCGTCCCACCACTATGGCTGCCCACCAGCACTACCTCTATCCCCTTATGTCTAAAGAAAAGCACACCTACCAAGACACATTCCTATGTCCATAAGTAACCGATATGCTTCACTTTTTGACAGACCCAAACTTTTCATGAAACGTCCCCACTTGCAAACACTCGTGCCATTACAGCAGCGTCTATGTATGCAAGGTGATTTGCAGCCAGGCCCAAGGCTCCTACAGAGGTACTGCTCATTAGCTGTAACTCAGGTACACCTGTGGCAATGGAAGGTAATGCAATTGATCTTACATCACTCTTCGTTGCACCAGGGTACATCTGCTATGCTCCTCCTTCCAGTGTGCGCACAGTTCCTGCAGCCCAGCTAATGCTTGGCAATTTGTTAAACTCCATTAACATTACTGTGAGTTTGAGCTCTTAATTACCCGATAATCTATACCAACTCTGGACAATTCTACAAAATGCAAGAGTTAAAACTACTCCTGGTCTCCCATGAGCTAACCTCTAACCTGCCACCCCAGACCTCACTGCTGGGAAGGCCACCAAAGGCAGAGAGGGATGGCAGGAGCTGCTGTGGGTGCTGGCAGCAGTGACACCACTGAGCCTTGTGTGTTTGAGCCAAGGTGAGGGCTGGACACAGAGCCCTTTTCAGGACAGCAGCCCGGGACTCTCCAGCCCACACGCACCCAGATGCACCCACTGCCTAATCACCACTGACCGCTGCTGGGATCGCTTATTTGCTTTGCTTTACGAGGGCTTTTCAACATCGCATTCTAACTCTTATTGAAAACCTAATTGGAAGTCTCAAAAAGCAATTACATTAAAAGCACTCTGCAGTGAATCAACTAACTACCTGTTTGCCCACGAGCCTCTCACACCAGCTGCAGCACCAGCTGATGGATGAGGCTGTATTTCCAGGACCTGTGCATGGAGCTGAGTATGGAGAGAGGCATCACGCACAGGAACAAAACAGCAGTTTCCCCCCCAGAAGGAAGAGGGGTTTGTTTTTTATCACAAACATCCAACCTTCCTTGAATCACTTGACACCATCCCACGGAGAAAGCCAACAAGTAGCAGAGAGCAAGCCTGCTGAACCAGAGGAAAAGGAAGTTTGTGTTTGTTACAATTCATTGAAATTTGAGATGTCTCAAGCAATAAAAGCACATTCTGGTTCTAGAAAACCCAAAATCTTCTGTGACCTATGCCTTGTGAGACACAATAAAAACATAAATATCTATATGGTAACTTCCCTTTTTTGCCTCTGCTTCTGCAATGTTTGCAGCACAGCTGGGTTAATCCACATCCACTGCTCTCTATTCTGACCTCCTTAAACAACCCAAAGCTAGGATGTTAAAACACTCTAATCTATAAATAATATATTCCCCTCATCCAGCAATGGATTACTGGGCCGTAAAACTGATAGAAATGCACCACACTGCCACTAGTTTAACAAAATAATACTGAGAAAGACGTATCAGTAGAGAGTTATTTTCTTTCTTGATGAATTCTTTAATGATTTGACATTATCAATATTTTGCATTGGATTTTTCTTTTTTTAATAAATTGTTCAGGAACTAGTATTTTAGTCTAGTGACCTCTTTTTCCCCCATACGAAAGACTCTTCTGTTTTTTTTTTTTTCACTATTAATCCTCACAGCATGGCAAAAGACCAGCACTGGCTAACTAATCAGAGCCAAAGTGAAGGGGGAGTAATAAAGGGCTAACTGTTGCCATACTCCATAAGGCCTCAACACGCACAGTGATGCCACGCTTTAGACCTGGGCCAATCTGTTGCCCCAGGAGAGGAGCTCCCATTTCTGTCCCACTCATGCTCCTGCCCCAGCTTCTGGCAGGAAGATGCCCAGGCATTCACTGATTCTGAACTACCTGTGTTTTCTTCAGAGTTCATTTTCAAACAGGCATTACCTACAACTCAGGACATAATGTGTAACTTTAAAGATAAACGAATCTGCTCCAAAACCCAGGTCTAATAGGCTTCCTCCTGCTGCTGTGATGGGGCAAAATCACCGCTTCTCCTCGCCGCTGCCACCACCAATAGGAATTCTACCACCAGTTTTCCCAGAGCAAAAGCATAAAGCTCAAGTAAATGCCTAAATGATGCAAATTTGTGGTTTGGCAGATTTTTTCCAACAGGCATTCTGGAAAAAAATAAAGCATTTCTGCCTCAAAACAAGTCGGAACCTTCTTAAAAACAAGCATGCATCCTTTAAAGAGCAAGTTCCCCTAGGAAGCGTAACCAGGCATGCCACACTTTGGCACATGACTCCTTAGCTCTATTTGCCATGATTAACGCAGCAATTTTCCACACATTTTTTGTTAATGCACAGAGCACTTTTAACTCTGAAAGGATTGGGGGGGGAAGGGAAAAACAAAGACAACCCACCAACACCCACAAAACCTGCTTCCTTCATTCCACTGCGCTAATCACATGTGAAAACTTAAATCACTCCCGCAAGATGAAAATGCCATCAAAGGAATTAATAGCCACCTTGACAATAGGTCTCTGGTATATTAAACGAAACAATTAAAGCACTAACATTTCCAACAGCTACAGCGTGACTTCATTCCCCCAAAAAAAAGGTGCACATTATACTTTGCCTCTGCACAGGAAGATTACTCATGGCTGATGGGTTGCAGTGCAGCTCTGAATCAGGTCTGAACCCTGCCCATCAGACGGCAGGCCTGTGCCTCTCAGGGAGCAGAAGCCACATCCAACGTTTCTATAGCAGCTCTGAAGACAGTGGGTCAGGGTGGTAAGCGGGGAGAGGATGGCGAGCTGGCCCCTCGACGGCAGGCAGACCGGAGACATCGCTGCCCGATTGGTTATCAGCCCTGACGCTTAGTCACAGTAATTGCAGGGCCGGGGCTCTGTACTCACATTTCCTGTCACCAACCCAAGAATTAGGCAATTTAGATTTAAAGATAGTAACCGGTATATAAAATAACTTGGTAAGCGATCACACTAGTAACTAGGAGGAAAATGAGCAACCCGATACAGAAAAGCTTCCCCCTGCTCCTGCAGTGTTATCAGATCTTCGGCAAGCACAAGACCCCACCAAAGCTGGCCTTCCCACCCCTACTGAGAGGTGTGGCAGCACTGCCCTTTCAGCTTTCCCCACCTTGTAGAAACACCTAACAGAGCCGAATTCAAGTTGAAACCTTTCACAGGGCTCATTTTCAACAATTAAAGAGCATGGCAACCTGTAATTACTGAAAATAGAGCCAGACAGCTGGAGAAGGGAAGCATCTTTAATAAGTAACATGATACTACATTTTCTCTCTCAGGGAATTTAGCTACTAAGTTCCCAGTTCCCATTTAATCACTGAGCTCTCAGTGTGTGCAATGAACCCAGTGCGCTTCTGCTACCTGCGAATAGAACAATACTTGGAAAAGCGAACACCTGATGACATGATTAAACACAACTCAGAGAAAGCAACATCTCCATCCATGCTGAGGAAAGACAGAAGTTAGGACAGGAAAGCCTCCTGAGGCTTCCTGGACACACAGTGTCCTAGACAACACGAGAACGCTACACCCCACAAACATGTTCTCCCAGCTCCAGCTGAGCTTCAGCTGCTCTCACTCCCCCAGCCCGGCACATGCAATGGAAACAAAAGTTAATGCCACCCGCAAAGTAGCTTACCGCTCATCATCAACAGCACAAACATCTTTGCCTGCTGTATTTCCCAAGCCCCGGCTGTCTGTTACAGAAATGAGGAAGCACCAGCGTTTCATTCCCCTTCTGCTTCGGAGTGGGTGTAACTCGTTGAGTTTCATGCTAAGATGAGATGGGTCAATTGGGTGTGTTTGAAGGTTTGGGTTTTTGCCATCCCTCCCTCCCGTCTTTCCTCCCTCCCTCTCCTGATTAATTCCTCCCGTCGCAGGCTTCAGACGAGCTGCCACTCAGCCCCGCTGGCTCTTGAAATCTGAATTTCTAAGGACACTCCTTCGGGGTGACTTTAACTCACCAGCCTGGCGCACTGCGAGAGAAGCCAAGAACTAAAACACCCAGTCAACCCACAGAGGTGACTTGCACATCAGCTGCGCGTGAACCAGCCACGTGGCCCCCTTCCTCACGCTGCTCAACTACATCGTCCTTGGCATTTCATTGCATTTTCTGAGAGCAACACACCAGCAAGGCAGAAAACAAAAAACTTTTGACCCATTCTGTGCCCTCTGCCACTGCCCTCAATTCCTTTACATCCCTGAGGATTTCTCCCTGGTTAGGTATCTGGATGGTGCTTCTGTAGAGGACATGCATTCAAAACACACAGGCAATTGCCTCCCACTAACCTGTCCCCAGGTGCAAAAGTGTTTGCAGGATCAGAAACTACAGGGATATAGAACTTAGTCGTGGATCTGGTTTTACTTATTTCGCTACTTCCATGTAATTGTCTCTGGATTTGGATTTGAGCAGCATCGTCCTCAAGACCAGGGTTGGTTAATGGTTGCTATAAAGAAGAAATATCAGTACAAAACCTAAACCATCTGTGTTTATCTGCCAACCTCCCCACCTTTACTCTGCACCATTTACACAGGAGAAGAAAAACAGGCATCAAACTACTCTCAGAATGAAGTAGACCACAGAGCAAATATTTTTTACAAACAAAAATCAAATTAATTAACATTTACAACTCTGTGTGAAACTTCAAAAATAGAGAACATTAAGCAATAACCCTATCACTACAGTTATACCCTCTGCAACCCATCAACAACCACCAACTGGAAAAAGGATAAAACCATTAGGAAAAGAAAAAAATGAAATGACCAAAGGTATGTGCCAGAGCCCAGTTCTCCCACAGAGTTATACACTGTTGTGCAACTGCAATGATTAAATAGCTGTAGCGAGGCTGTGGGGCTCCACACAGCTGGGTGCTACAACTGCTAGAGGAGAGGATGGGAAGAGATTATTCTATTTTGGGACAGCCAGGAACAAGGTAGTTGTAGAAGTGATTTGATGCAGCACACTCATTCTTACACACTTCCATTATCAGAAACAGGCATGCAAGCCGAGTTTCCTGGTACAGCAGTTAATTTTGGCCCACTTCAAACGGCAGGTTTAGTTTAACTTTATATCTGAGTACTTTCAGCTTCAGATGCTTCCGATATATCCACCCACGCTTAGAAAGCACGAGGTCCCCCTGTGACCACACTCCTGATAAGCACCTGAGTCCTCCACCTCAATAGCAGAAAAAAGGCTGAAGGAGGGATGGGATCAGAGGGATGGGATCAGACGTACCATTTGGACCAGAAAGCACTGAAAACCATCAATCCTTAGCCTTACAGTTGATTTAAACACAGAATGAGCAAAGCCAGCAGCTCTTCTTTGCAGGCCAGGCAGGATAAACAAATGGGATAAAGCCCAGGCGAGTAGACTGCCTCCTCCAGAAGTTTTCAGTGCCAGTAACTAGCAAACCCCGAGCAGGCAAGCAGGTTTGGCAAGCTACGGGTGACTCAGAAGGCGACGGGGGCTGCTGCTACCTGCCTTTGGGTTCACTCGGGCACGGCCAGCACTCACCCGCTTCAGCCCACTGGAAGAGCCCGACAAGCAAAGCTGTGTTCAGAGCTCCAACGCCCTTAATTGCTCCCATCAAAACGGCTCCACCATTATGTGAAAACCGATGTGTACATATGCACAGGCCTGCACACATACAAGCTCCCCTAGATACAAAGCAATTATGCTCCTCCAGTCCTAAAAGAGGAACATAGAAGCCTGCTATGACAGATTGCAAGTGATTGTCTGAAGTGTTTTTCAGCTGAAGAGGACTGAAGGAGGCACACCCTTTTGCCGCCAGCGGACGGTCAATTTGTCACAAACTGTCACAGCAGTGGTGGTTCGCTGCTACCCACAGCAAATCTTTGTCAAGGCCAGAACTCCCAGGAAAAAAATGAACTATGTGTGCCCTACTCACTGTAAGAGTACAAGTGGGAGCTTTCAGAAAGCTTCAGACAATCAAGTCCTAAGTCAGCAAGTCCCAAGTCAGCCTGACCACAGGTGGATTTTAAATCAGTGCAGATGGGTAAAAGAAAAGCAGTGATTTCCTCTTCCTGTCACAACTGTTAGCACCAGAATAAGAAACAACAAGTAATAAATAGCAGGACTGATGTACGGAGAGAGATGCACAAAAGAACTGCAGGTGCTATCATGTCACTGAGATCCTGGGGACGAGAGGCAGCTTAGATACAGCACTTGATTTGGTTGATCTGGTTTTGGCTGCAATCCTCAGGAGGGGCTGGAGAGAGAAGCACGGGCCAGTCACATACTGTCCAACCTGCTCCCCTCCAAAGGTTTGCCGAGAAACAAGACAATGGACCTTCAGGGAAGCCTAGCTGGGGCAAGCAAGCTGACCAGCTCCAGGATGCGGAGAGCAGGTGGCCCCGGCCACTTGGGGAAGGCGCAGAGTTGCCGTCTGACAGTAGCCTCCTGTGCAGTGCCAGGGCTCGTCAGCTCACACCTGCCCGCTGCAGGAGAACAGGCATTTCCAGGCCCTGGCCCCATCACCCCAGCTTGGCTGACGCATTTGGGTACACGCCTTTTGATGTGGGCTTCCTCTGAAGGCGTGTGAGACAACTTACATAAATCTTAATGCTCTCCTGCACTAAGCGATTAGCAAAGACTTACTGAAACCTGTTTTAAGACAGCCTAGCATATTCTGCCCAAAACAGGCTGGAGACAGCCAGACCAGCCACTGAGCTGACTGGAGGGACCGTCGCCTCCAGGAGCTTTAAGAAGCAGCCATCAGCTAAACTCTGCAGCTCGATGAGAGCATGCATTTACCCTCCCCTTCTCAGCTGAGTAAGGATGATAGCACTGGGGAAAGCTCCTTTTTCTTCCAGTGTCAGCAGGACGAATCCCATCAACCCTCCAGGGAGTCCACAGGTGAGACATCCTGAGCTGAGACATGGCGACCTTCACCACAGAGAAAAGCTCCCCCAGTACAGCATAGTCCATTGCAGGACAGCGGTTTCTCAGTGGTGAAGAGGGAAGAGGGACTCCCATCAGACACAAGCCAAGTTTGTATCCTGCACAAAGGTGTATTTATCAACCCTAATTAACATCCAGGCCTTCTCACACCCTGGCACACCTGCTAATTAAGACACATCAGTTAACGTCATTTTATCGATGGGTTGTCACTTTGAGCAGAAAAATGGGAGTCACTTCAGTACACTGACTCATGCCAAGCAGAGCAGCAAGGTAAGATAGGAAGAGCATCTGCCACGCTTGCACAGGGCAATGCAGACCGTATCTCTTTAACTACAGCTTACTTTACAAAGCCAAGGTGCTTCAAAAATTCATGATTGTATCTGTCTTATCTTCGACCTGGGCAAACAGATCACCTTGGAGAAGCTTCCCATCTCCATCCTGCAGACAACTGGAGCCACTCAGGTCTTTCTTCAAGTCCTCAGAGTCACAGTAGTTTCTAATGGTCTCAACCACCATGATTATTGCCTGTTTTGGTCAAGCATGTTTCAGGACATGACCTAGAGCACTTATCATCTGTCAGGAACAACATTAGGGGAACACCAAGGTGCTGATGTCCAATACCAGTTTCGGTGCTATTCCAAACATCTCATAACCACATACCAATCTGGCAGTACAGGTAGACACCCCAGAACACGTTACTGTGACAATACACTCGTTTTTCACATAACATTGTAAACTGCAGCCCTACAAATGAGACCTGGGCTTCAAAGTTCAAGCCAGCTCTTGCACATCACTGTGGATGATGTCGCCAAGCCATGCACTGGCTTTCACCCTGGTAATCCCCTCTTCCTTGGGAGCATCTAGCAGAAGGCACTGTGACAAGAATACTGCTAAAGTAAAGGGCTGTCTCTGTGTAGGCGGGGACACAATTTGGCTCAGGCTGTCTTATATTTAACGGTAAATTGCGGAGAAAAGTCAACTTAGCCTGCTGTTTGGTTAGCTTTTTTTTTTTTAAGACTCAGCTCTCAAACTGGATCTCTGAGGTGGAAGCTCACAAGAGGACACTGGTTAAAAACCATCACACCACCACCAGAGTAACTTCTACCCTCTCAAATTGGATGTTTAATGCTGCCTGCCTTCACTTTGCTCAATAAAAACCTGCAAACCAATCCCTGACAATTAAAGAATGTTAACACCATGAAAATTTATACTTGACTGAACATATCCATAGTCTCTGTTATCAGAAAGATTTTTCTCAGCCTCATGTTTCTATCTGGAATTAGGAAGGGAGCTGTGAAAGGCAAGTATTGTTCAGCCACAAATAGTCCTTTTCAGCCTCTACAAAAGTAAGGTAATGAACTACAGGGCTGGGTTTTTTTTTTTTCACCTTTGGAGAGGTCAGCAGATATATCAACTCATGGGAAAACTGATCTCCGTTGTTACACTGCAAGGTTTCTAATGAGCTACAGGGAGTGGATACTGGCAACGAGCCAGCACACTTGCCTGCGAAACCAAGGCAAATGGCAAGAGGCATGAACCACCTCTGGAGCAAGTACAAGTTAAAATGTAAGGTAGGCATTTCATTGCACTGTTCGTGGCTGGCAGTTCTCGCACTCACTTTGAAGCACTCTTTGCTCACAGACCCTCAGCACATGTAAGTTCACAGGCAAAGGCAGGGCTCCTTCTCTCTCTACTGGGACCATCCAGGTGCATGCAGGCAAAATACACACCTCTGTGTATACAGGATTAATATCCATAGAAAAGGCCTGCTTCTAGTCATCTAGCCCCAAGAAAATACCCACATTTCTAGACACTCACTCAAGCACATACACACATGCGTACCCCAGAGTCTCCAGAAGCTTCTACACCTCCCCAGCACCAAGATGGTTTTATAGGATACATGACTTTGGCTGCGCACAGTGGCTCCAAACCAGCTTGTCCTGGCCAGGGAAATGGGTACCACTACAACAACCCGCATTACACAAATGTCACTGAAGTGGCCATGAGCCTGTTTGGTCCTTCCCACAACTGTCATGTGGCACAATGATAAAGCCAGAGTTTAACAAAACAAGGATTGTTTCCTTTTTCCTATGAGAAGGCTCGAGGAGGAACATTTTATTCAAGATCTCTACTCCAAACACCTCCTCTCGTTTCTTTGAAAGAAACTAGGCGGTAGCGGCTGTCATTTTCATGCTGCCTTCTGACACACTTCCACCCCATCTCTGCCAATAGTTTTAATTTCACTGGAAAAATCCACTCAAAATGAGAATGACAAGCTGTACGCTGGTGATGATGCTGTCAAATGATGGATATCGTAGGCTTACATTAGTTGTCAAAATCTTTCAACACTAAAAATAGGTATCACAAGCTTTTGGATTCACAGCATTCAAGTATTGAAAATATAGGATTTTCACACCTTCCAAAGAGCCCAAAGCTGCTCAAAGCCAATTAAAACCTGCAATGTGTGACGTACAGCAAAGCTCTCTGAGTATTATTTATTTTGAGAAGGAAAAACAACACATTGCTGTACGCAATCTTGTAACAGCTCTGGCCAAAGAAAAGACAAGATGCTGCACACAACATGAAATACAGCAGCACAATATGGGATACAAACACACAGGAGGAAGGAGAAGGGGAAGAATGGGGGAAAAAAAAGCCTTAGAGGAGAATAGAGAAAATTCTGCATCCCATTATCCCAACTCTTTATCCCAATACCATTGAAAGGGAGAGCAGAGATCTTCCTGTGGCAGCTCCTCCTTTTCCTTCTGCTATCCCTCACCTGCCCCAGCCCAGCAGGAAAGATCCCAGAGCTGTGAGGCTGGGGAAAGCCCAGAAAAAGCAAGTAGGTTGCCAATAGGGCAGGCATTTCCATCCAGGTGATGCAACTCATCAATGGACACCAGCCAGACAGCAGGTCACCAAAGTGAACATTGTTTTTACAGGTAAGATGGCATAGGAAGAGGGGGGGAAAAGAGATCATTTAGAAACCAAATCCAGCTCGCTTATTCCTTCTGAGTCACTGAGATGACTACCACAGGCAGAGTTGTCCCTATGTTAGGCCAGCATTTATAGCAGAAAGGGAATTAAGCATTATAAGAAATTACAAATTAGATGTTATGATAACACTGTGTAGCAGTAAAGCAGTACTCCAATGTGCTTTATAAATAATTGGCAAATTAACTTTCACAAGAGCCCTATGAGGCAAGTATTATCCCCATCTCCTGCACAGCCAAACAGAGAGCAAGTGGTTTGCTCATGACCACAGACCCTGAGCAGAGGCAGGATTACAACTGATGCTCTGGTCCCCGGTCACTAACACCAGATCTGGGCAAGGCCAGCTCACCCTGGGTGAAAACCTGACTCAAGTCGAAAGGGCATTGCCAGAAGGGTCAATGCTACTCCTTCCCTCCAGCACTCGTTTGCCTGTTGGGTGGAGAAATGCTGACCGCAAGCACACGCAGGTGAGTTCCCACAGGTTTCTCGTGTGTTTGAGGCAGCAAGGGGTAGAGAAGAATTCCCTCCACTCCCAGCAGATCCAAAGGAAGTAACTCTGAGCAACTGCCCCTTTCCAGACTTAACAAATCAAGCATGAAGCTTCAACATGGACAACAAACGACTGCTACCTCTGACAGCAAAACAGAAATCCCCCTTCCAGTAATTCTTCTGAGCAGCGCTTCCTTGTGCACCCAGCTCTCACCTTTCACCAGTGCAAGCAGGCTACCACAAGTGTTCTTGCTCCCTCCCTCTCACACTGAGCTTTTTTAATTGAAGATGACCAAAGGAGCATCAACACCATCTCCACGTGTCACTGCCACCACCGCCCTCACAATGCAGGGGTGACCAAAGCTGAGACACTTTCTCAACAGCTCACTGTCAAGCAGCAGGAGTGGGCAAGTCAGGGAAGGGATCAATCCAGTTGACAAGACAGGCAGGAGAACAGAGAGTCACAGAGGCAGATGCACACACTCTGCTTCTCTGAACCCCCTACAAAATCAAGGATGCTCTTGCACAGCTGCAGACACAAAAGCATTCCCAAAGCGGGCTTTGGGAATGAGACCAGCTCAGAAAGCTCCTGCTGCAAGCCCTCATGCTGCCTTCCCACTGCTGGCCACACTGGAGATCAGACCACTGGGCAGATCCAAGCTAAAGGTGCAGTTTCCTCCTTCTCCCCACAAAGCATTCTGAGATCCTCATGGAAAGAAACAGTACAGAAGCGTAAACTGCTGCTGTTGCTTTCTGCCGGATGCATGTTAAGAAAGTAGGCAGACCTGTATCTATTTTAGATGTGCTGCATAAAAATAAAAGATGCTGGTCGACTGCACATGTTCTCATTTTTAGAAAACAAGCTCAAATTTATTTCCTCTCTTCTTTTCAAATCTTTACAGCCAGATGGTAAAAAAATTCCCCACAATGTCACTTCAATGAAAAGAAGCCCTGACCTGGTTTCAACTTCCCCAGACCAGAGCACGACACAGGAATCACACTATTCAGTTATTACCTCTCTCCCGGGAGGCCCTGACCTGACACTCTTCACTCACAGCCTGACCCAAAGCCCTCCAATGTCAACAGAGATCTTGGCTCCAGGATCTGCCCTGAGGGCTACCACCACTAATTTTCACAGGATGACTCAAAGTTATAAACACCATAGTTGGCACACAGGGCTAGCACATCTGGACTTGCAATCCTCCAAAGGTCTCACGGAGACTCAAGGAAATATGGCACTCTATGTCTTAGTGCCTTCCCTTTTTTCTTCTTTTGCATTATTTTTGAGGTCTTTTTCCCTTTTAAAAACTCACATCAAGTTATTTAATTGAATATGAACACAGTTTTATAAAAAATATGCTGGTTTTCTATTTTTCCTATTTATATTTTCCTCATTCACTGCCATGACACATCCCATACAATTCTGTATCTACTTACTTGTTTGCCAGTGTTGCATTCCTCACAATGAAAAAACTTTAATTTTCAAGGCATAGTTTGTCTCCATCTACAGTCTCTATCAAGCACCCATTTTAGTGGTGTCCATGCCAAGTCTAGGCATACTGTGTTACAGTGGTCATAAAGTGAATTACTGGCAGTTCTGTTGGGATATAGAGAGATCTTTATCATGAAGATGCTCCAGGTGAAGAGCGAAGTGGGATCATGTTTTCCAGAGAGGCTGTGCAAGCTCCATCCTTGGAGGTTTTCAAGACCTGCCTGGAGAAAAGCCCCAAGCAGCCTGGTCTAGTCCCAGAATTGGCCTTGCTTTGAGCAAAAGGTTGGCTCGCAGACTCCCACATGTGCCTTCTGAACTGAGCAACTCTGAAACAGAGTCCAGGCTCAGAGGCACCCTCCCCAACAATTATCAATCAAATGCACTGGACCACGCCTGGAAGAGAAGGAAAACCTCCACATCAAGAGGAGACGAACCTTTCATCAGTGTTGGGTCCACATAGCTACACTGCCTTGAAGCCTCCTCACTGTTTATGGAAGGGTTTGATTTAGTCAAACCACACCATCTGACAAACATGCCTACTAACCTAGCTCTAGGGCCGGCCATAGCACCTTCAAACCATTTCAGTCCAAGACAGCTGAGGAGACAATTTAACAGGTCTCTGTTAAAGCATCTCACTGTTGTCCAGTTTAGCAGAGAGCATGAACACTCACTAAAACAGTTTCACCAACAAACCTGAAAGTCACTGACTTCCAACAGAGGTTTGTAGTACTACCTGGTAGCAGCAGGATGGCAACCTCCTCTGTCTGGAGAGCACATCTCTAGGTACACCCTCATTCACAACCTACAACTGAACAAATCAGAGGGATTTCTGTCCGTAGCTTGGAGGCCAAGAGCAAACCATGGCAGAGGCATACTAGCATAGGATAGTACTGAGAAATGCCACTGGTCCGTTTTGCTCTGAAAAGCATCAAAACTAGAGGAAATTGTTCAGATTCTCTTTATTAAGGAAATAAGAAACTGAGAAGCATGACCAAAAAACAGTGTTTAAAAGTTGGCTTCTTTTCATGGTTAGCAGGCAAGGAAAGGATGTGCAGAACAAGAGCAGGAGGAAAGCATGAAGCAACTGAAATTGTCTTCTCTGAATTGCAGTCTGAAGTCTGCTTTCTTTTGATACCAGTAAATTTAAAAGAAAATAAAGAGTCTCCAAATCTTGTTCCTAACTTCTATTTGGAAGAAGGCCACAGCTTGTTACAGACACAGCAGGCAAAGAATCTATGGTTTGTGATAGTCAAACAGTGGGCTTGCAGAAGCCCACTCTTCAGTATTTGGAAACCAGTGGCAACACTGAGAGAAAACACATACATCAGTATATATGCATGGTGTTACACACTCACCTTCGGAACATCTGCATTAATGTCTGAGCCTGAGCCTGCAGCTTCTAATGCCACTGCTACTTGACCTAGTCTTTATACTTGCACAAATGTATTTTTGAATGCTCAGATATGCATAATTTCTCTGAGTGATCCCTTAGACTAAGAAGTTACACACAGATTAACTGCTTAAGCAACCTCATGGGAGGTCTCTTTTACTGACAAAAGCCTGATACTCTGAAAATCATAATTGTTCTGGAATTGCTGATTAATTTTCCTGATTTGCAACTTTTTTTTTCTCCCTTTTAAAGTCCTGCCTGTTCCTTTAATTTCTTACAAGGCTTTTCAGCATTTGCCTGTTACTTGAATGTTAAAGCCTGATTTGTGGTTAAACACAACATTTGGGAGGCGGACTCCAATGCTGCCTGCTGTCACTGTTCCAACTGTAAGAAGCTCTAGGAGACGTCAGAGTATCAGGGCAGATCCTTTTCTGCATTAGTCTGCGTGACCAAAATACTTCTCCCCTATTCCATTCCTTTCCCCACAAAAAAAGCCCCGTGATTAACACACAGTGGGACAGCTGCATGGTAAGAATAATGGTAGGTACGCATTAAAGTGGCAATACACATGGCAATGGCAGGGAGAACATAGAAATACACTGCAGAGCAATAAAATACTTCCATTTCATCAGTTGTATTAATTGCACAAAAGCAGTGATCGGAGAGTGTGTGCTTAAGTATATCAAGAATGTGGCACTCAGTAAATTGAAGAAATTACTTTTATAACTTGGCCCACTTCTCCCACTGTAGCTGCACTCAGCAGATAAGGGAACTCTTCAAATTTCAATGACCACATTCCATACTCTGGGGTTCTGTGAAAACCAGCCTAGGTATTTGGAGGACAGCTGAGGTCAGTCTAGCTGAGGTTGGGCCAGCACAGAGGGTGTGAGCATCAATCTTCTTGTCCATTTCAACAACACAGCTGGCTGCAGGAAAAGGGAGCCTCCTACATCAGCCACAGATTTAAGTCCTGGAGAGACCCCTGCAAAAGCAGAATAAAAGCACAGAAGGCCTCAGATCTCCTGGAGTATTCCAATTAGGCGATCCCCCAGCATGAGTGATCCAGAGATCTGGGGAGATGCCTCCTTTTCTTCACTCCCTGCCCAGTATGGATCTCTGGCTGGTCCTTAAAGCAGGTATCTCCTGGGCATCATCTTGCAGGACACAAGTGAAGAAGTTCTAAAATCCACAGCAAAAAAAAAGCACAATCTCATAGCTGGCAACGAAGGGTTAATCGAGGATGTTCATCTATCACTGGGCTTTGGAGTGAAGGATCCTAATGACACAGACTGCTGAGGCCATGAGAGCGCTAAACAGGTTGCAACACATTTCCTTTCTCCTCAAATCTCCTAAAAAATGGCATACCCAGATGATGCAGAAGGGCAGAGCCACAGGGGGCCACAAGGAGCCACAGCTATCTGTGCCCTAGAATAGTGAAAAGGAGGGCCAGACCTCTGAGTGGTTCTATATTTATGCAGTAACAACGACACTTGAGAAATTATTCATTGCAGGCAGCATACAGATGCACAGTTCAGAAGGAGGATGCACTAAAGCATTCAGAGAAACATCCATGTCAGAAACAGAGTGCTGTGAGCTGAAGGCACAGAGTGCTGCAGAACAAGCAGCAGAAGCAGCCCCTTACAAGCAGGATCCCTCTCTGCAGGAGCTCAAGTGCTTGAGAACTCCATCCAAAATCAAGAGAATTGGGAAGGACTGTCCCAAAGTACACGGTGGAGAGTCCAAGCTTCGCAAAATGTTTCACTAAACTGTTCTTTTGTTTCAATCAGCCTTCAGCAGAGTCCAGAAGTACTAGGAAGCAGCTGGCTTCCCAGCACTGGGATAAATTGTCCCAATGCACTAGAAAGGAGAGATTGCAAATGGTGGTAGGAAGCACTAGGCTGCAAGAGGAGTTTTCCTCTTTATGTCAAAGCTTCCAAGGGACATCACTGATGGGTTGAGAAAAAGAAATCCTGTTGTGCTCCATGGGCTGCCCGTGACCTCTAATGGTCCATTTTGTTAAAAAGCAAGGTGCAGCAAAGCCTTTCAGACAGCCTCAGAAACTGCCTGTCATTCCTCAGTAAAGATTTAGCCACAGGACTGACTTTAGATACATTAGAAACAACAGATCTGGTATCTGCTTAAAGCTGATCATCATATTGATAGATTTTGCTACATAGGAGTAAGTGGTAACACATCTTTACTCAAACGGGCACTGAAAGAAGGCAAGGATGTGTGCTGTTGGCCAAAAGCATCCCCAGGCAGCCACCTGCCCTCCATCCCTGCCCCTACTCACCTCACATAAACCATTCCACATGAGGGCTGACACATCTTGCCTACATGTTTCCACCTTCAGTCAATTACCAGCCCTCTTCTAGCACTCTGGCTCATAAAACACAGCTGTACCAAAAAACATATTTTTGTTTTCTGGCCATTTTGGCTCTCTGAACTTGCAAACTGCTCTGCTGCAAGGAGGGGAGCAGGAACACATGGCCCTGATTAAAATGATAGCTTAAGCTCAGAGCCATGCTTCCACCACTCGTCAGCAAAGCACAGAAGGGAAATGGGGCCAGCTTATGGCTAACCAAGTGAACAATACACTGGATCTGTACCTTGGTCTGATTCACCCTGGTGATGCAGTTGTGTGACAGGGCCAGATGCCTCAAGCTGGAAGTGCCTTGAAGACTTCCTCTTACAAAACCCAAGCAGTACGCAAACACAAAAACATCACATACAATATTCCCCTTCCCACACTACAAAAAATAAAAAAGGAATTAACTTTTGGGTTTTCCATGAATGGAGCAACAGCCTTCAGAGCTGCAGCCTCTTTGACATTAGTCAATATTTGATATGATGGAATGGAAGAGAAGGGAAGAGAAAATTAACAGGAGACCTTTCACATTTTTCTCCTTTTTTTAAAGATGCGCTGTCAGTCTATATCCTCAATAAATGTTTGTGCATCTCTTTATAACAGAAATGTCAGCCTTACGGTGGATTGGAACCTCGGGACTACTTCACTGGCAGAATTAACATATTAGACATACAAACCATAACATTTCATTATCCACTGTAAACTGCATGTGCTTTCACTCTAGGGAAACTGGAAATATCACCCAATTTCACTATCATTTTCTGTTAACTGTTTTGCTATATATTCATATACTGGTGCATTCAGTTTGATGATTTGTATTGATCTTCTAGTTTCATTATTCCTTCTCTACAATGCTGATATTATTTAAAATCATTTTTTTTCTTTTGTTTTGTTTCTCTGCAGAGGTACCACACTACAAAACCACTCAGTCGGAAAGAAAAAAGAAACGGAACAAATAAAACAGACTGTGAAGCTGGAAATACCAAACTGACACCTGAATTAAGGAGTAGAAGGAGGTAAGATGGAGGTAAGAAAAGCTGAAACACAACAGGCAAGAGTTCAACTCATTTATAGGCACACTAGGGTCTATAGTCAACACTGAGGCACTAAAGAACAGAATCTGTTCCTCTCTGCGGTTTAAACTCCCTGTACTTTCCCTTCCCACTGTTAGGCGGGCTGCAAATTCAAAGATTTGCATAAGCCACAGATTTTGTCTGTCTCTTTGAAAGGTCAAAAATTAAAAGCAGCACAAACAAACACACATGACAAATAGGCCAGCTGGCAGCAATTTGGAGTGACCACATGGAGGAAGTGTGGAGAAGAGTAAGGGCGGGAGAGCAGCCTGTAAAAGCCTGGGTCATACATATATTGTAAGTTATAGGGTGCCTCAGGGGAACTTTTTTATTTAATCAGTTTTGTATCTTTGCAAAGATTAGTGACCAACTATCCAGATTTAGTGCTGTCATGTTCCTATAAACATTTCTGAATATACTTTCTTTTTGATAAAACATGCAGCTGCTGACATGATTTTTCATATAAACATTTCACTATGTATTACATTGTGTATTTCAAAGAAGCCTTAACATTTTTATCTCTAAGAGACTGCTCATTCTCCTCTGCAGGCTATGGAGCATTTCCCTAGGATATAGAAAAGAAAGGACAAGTAAGCGAAGCAGAAGGAGGGTGGGCAGAAGCTGCGAAAAGATACAACAGTAAAAGTCTTTACCAAAACAACTCCGGTTGTTACTCACATGAGGACGTTACGGAAGTAAGTGGGAAGGTACCGAAACATTTGTTGTCCCGCGTAGCTTCTGGAATAGAAGAAAAAGATTAACAGGTCAACTTCAAACATCAAGCCAGATGCACACAGCTGGAGTTAATCGGCATGACCCTCATTACCTGCAACAGACCACTGCCAAACTAAAGCAGACAAAGAGATGGCCAGATTTTTATTACTAACATCACCTCGACCTATTAATGTGGGGAGGGGGGAATAATTCAGATCCAAATTGCTTCTCACAATTTATTGCTGTTTATTTCTTGCCAGAGTCACAAAACCCAATTAAGTTGGTTTCCCTTTGGTTTGCAGTCAGTCAGCTCCAGGTGCTCAGGGCAAAGGTATCTGGGGCTGCCAATCCTGCAGGGAACATTTACTTGTTTAAAAGCAACTCTTTCCACTGGACATGGGTTTAGCTAATTGTACCATTTCTATTGATCTAGAGTTTTATAAAAAGCTCCCAGAAGTTTTATAAAAGGCTCCCAACTGCATGCTGTCAGCAAAATTCCACTTGTGTGCCAAATTTGGTTAAGCCTAAATCTCACAAAACAATGAATGGGAAGCACTGACGTAGGTTTAAGGTAGTAAAACAGAACACATTGAAAAAATAAATCTCTAGAATGCCTGTCCAACTAAAGTAGTAAAAGGTCACTTATCCCCAGCAAATATCATCACCACATGCTGTTCAGAGATTGGAAACGTGAGTTGATTGACGACTCCCTGAGCGCCATCCAACTGAGATTTTCTATGGCCCTTCTTCCTGACCAACCATTTTCACATCACCTCAAAACACAGGTTTGGAGGAGGCAGAGCTTGCTGACAGCTCATTATTTAAAATGGTTGTTTTCCCATAACAAGAAAACAGGAAGAGGAGAGCTTCCCATTGCCATTCGACCCACCACAATGCACTAAGCCCTTTCAAAACGCTGGCAGGCTCCATGTGCTGCAGATGATGTAACATCATCAGACATCTGCCAAATAAATAAGCAAGCTCTGACGTGCCTCCCTCCAAACCTGCAAAACAATTCCCATCCCACTACGGGAACTTGTACCAGGGTTTAATACTCTCTTCAATACATCCTCTTCCACAAAGAAAATCTGTGCCCACTGCTACAGGAACACGCTTAATCCCTACAAGCAGATGTCAGCCTCTAAGGCTGAGAAAATGACTTTGTTCTTTAGGATCAGGGAATTTAAAATGCAAGAAGTTGAAATGCTCTGATGAATTTGGTAACTTAAACCCCAAGAGCAAGCACCTGCCTTCTGAATAGCCACCCAATTAAAAGTCCACCACTGTTTTATGCATCCATAGTTCAACATGAATGGTCTTTTGCTAATTGACAATATACTGGCTACAGTTAAAGAGCAACACAGCTGAAAAAGAGAGGAGGGAGCTACAGAGCAGACAGTCCAAATGCTGCAGCAATGCCCCACACAGCAGCTTTCAGATGAAAACTTTCAAGCCTGGTTTGCCCTGCAAGGATCCACCAAAGCCTACACAGGCTCCACCAACCGCCCTGGAGGGACGTTAGTTCACTCCAGCAGTAGATTTGGGGTTTGGATACATGTCTCAGATGCATTGATACACCTCCCCTCTCCCAGCAACCCACTCAAAGAAATAAAAGCTTTTCCTTTCCTATAGGGCAGGTAAAGCTCCACTATGCTGCAGGTAAGATAAAGCATTTTCCCATTTAGTCACACCAGTACTGGGAGGGACAAACAAAACAAAACAAAACCACTAGAAGGGGATTTTCATCAAAAAGTAAACAAAAGCCAAGAACACACAGGAACAATCAGCTTGCCTGCAGGATTAGCAACTGCAACAACAAAAAGCAAGAAACCGTAGCAATCCCGTTAGCCAAACTAGAAATAAATCAAGCAGGCTTCTCATCACAGCCTGCTTGCCACCATGCCACCCAGGACGAAAGGCAGCAAGGCTGGAGCAGGACCCTCATCAGCCAGTAGGCAGCAGCTTCAAATACTCAACCCAGTTCCTGATCCACCTTCATGTAGGCGAAGAGAAGCTCCCAACAGCAACTGGGCCAAGACAAAGTCACTCGGTCATTTACCAAAGTCTTTTTTACCTTGTGTTTGTTGTTGTTTTCTCTCAGCACAGCCAGGTTTTCAGAAAAGAAATGCTTGCCCTGTAAACAGGTCGAAATGCAACAAGGTCCACACACAAAATTTGTGGAGCAAGAAGGACTTGGCAGGAGAGGAACTGTGTCTGTAAGGAGCTCAGGCAGGGCCAGGGGTAGAGCAGCAACAGTTGTGGGAAAGTTTATCTGCATTACTACACCTGCATGAAGAGAATCAGCTTGGAAGTCTTAAAACTCGCTGGCATGCATCCTAACAACGGGCAGAACTGTTGCTCCGCTACGATTAAAATCTGCGTCGATACCCAGGGCCAGGCTGGGCGCTTCCCCCGTTTCCCACCGCCTCCGGACGGGTGCGGAAAGCCCTGGGGAGAGGCTGCACTGGCCTAGGCCCAGCACTCAGAGTGGCAGCAGCTTCAGAGAGCTTCAGTCGCCACGTGCTCAAGTGCAGACCAGCACCTCTGGCACACTCACACCAAACACTTGTATAGGCTGTCATAGTGCATGCATGCCAAAATCCTTCTTCTGTCCCAGAAAGCCAGCCTCTGCCCTACACCACAGAAAGCTGCCCCAAAAGCAGCCCCCCTCTCACATGAGGCATTTCCCTCCCTCACCTGGCTAGATGCCAAAGAGCATAAGTGACAGAGTCATGGATCCTGAGACAAACCAAGCCTAGACCAGACTTTTTTACCCATCCAGACCAGCAAGTCTTCAGGAGAAGCAGACCACAGGCTTCCCAAACTAGAGAGCAACAGCAAGGAGAAGCCTGCCCCTCTTCACCATTCTCAAGTCCCTCTTGTAATAAAACCAGGGTCGGAGATAGCTTTCACTTCCCACCTGCAACCATCAGCACCACCGGGAAGTAAACGTGCTGTGAGCAAGGCAGGTATCCTGTAATTAAATACCGCACTGAAGCGCTCACATGTAAAGAGGTCAAGTTAAGATTTGGCAGATAACCTCAGTTCTGACATCTTCTAAATCCAGCCTCCTTAAAACTGTAGCTTCAATAATAAGTATATAACACAGAGATCGGGATGCACACAGTTTTTAATGTCTTTTGAAAGGTCCACAGAAAAACAAATAAAAATGTTTCTTATTAAATGTAAATTTTTACTTTGTAAATTAATAAAAGCTCAGGTAGAAGATCTACAGTTTCCTTATCTCTGTATTTTGTGTAAGAAAAATCTGTGATACCTGGCTATGCTGAAGTCAGAGAGCTCCCATTCTCCTCTCCTAGGCCTCCCCTCAACTGGAGCTTCAGCCCAGTTAGGGAACCATTTTGCCTTCTCTGAAAAGGGCTCTTCTTCCGTTTTATTGTTCTAGAAGCTGGTAGCGAAGCCCAAAAATTCTCAACAACTACTGCAAATCCCCAGGCCTTTCTTCTGGTTTAAGAATGGCAGCAACAGTCATACAGTCATACAGTACTTATCCTTGAAAACACGTAACTCCAGCAATCCTATTACTTATGTTCCCAGCATTTGTACAGAAGAGATTTAGCTCTTAGCTCTCCATTGCTTTATCTCTTTCTGTGTTTGCCAGCACAGAAATTATCTCAAACTATAGACAGGTCATGTCCAAATGCTTCTCCCATCTTGCAGCAAATCTAGAGGAAAAAAAAAAGCAATTGTCACGTAACTTGTACTACCCTGCCAAGCTTCCCAGCTCAGCTTGTAATAGCCACCCCGCTGAAGTACAGTGTAAAGAGATGGTTGTGCTATCTCCCTAGTGTCCCCTCTCTAAAAGATGTTATCAAAGACAATTTATACAATCAAGGGGTCTGTCAATCCCCTCCCAAGGAGCACAAGGCAGAGGGAACATATGCCATAAGGATCATAAGGATCAAGGTCACTTCAGAAGTGACAGCAATATAACAAGCTAAAGGCCAAGAGCCCATCTAGAGCAGAACAGTCAGAAGGAGAGCTCCCAAAAGCAGAGATAGCAAAAGCACAGAATGAAGGGAAAACAAGAAACATGGACACACGCATGGATGGAAAAATCCATCTTCTATATTTCAGTGACTGTGCTAAAACTTGGGGCTAGGGTAGTAGGGTAAAACCACACCAGCATACCATGCTACTGGCAGGGGCAAATCATCCCATTCTGATCCCTTCTGCCTCTGATCCCCCCAAACTGCACATATGTTCTTACCTCAGGGCACTGACAGTTGCCCATGGCCATTCCTGTGCCCAATACTAATCATGCCAACTCACATCTTTTATCAGCTGAGCCACCATCTAACTGTCTCCACGTCTCAGCAACATACCTACCTCTTGCATTAAAAAACTAGAGCTAGAACACTTCTGTTTCATTTATTCAAAGTGCCCTGTTCCTAAGGCCTATCCTCCATGACACATGTATATACCTGTTGAATCATCATCTAATACTGAAACCCTGTTTTAATGCTGTTTCACCATTCACCTATGGTGATATCCTCTCTCTTTCACTGCATTACCCCCTTCTGTGCTCTTGCCCAAGACCTGTCTCTTACCTCATCTCATTTTTTCCTCATATGACGCCTCCAACACATTCTTGACAACTCATAGTTTAGTCACTATTAGCAAGTCTAAACCCTGGCTATGCAGCATCTGCCAGCCAAGACAGCTCTATCTCTGTGAGAACATCAGCCCGGCTTTCTAAACATGCAGCTCTCAGCAGGTCTGATGCTGCAGCCCAGGGACAGCCCACAGAGCAGGCAGCGCTCTCGAGAAACTTTATGTGCAAGTATTTATGTAACAGTAGCACTTACAGATGCTTTTGACTCATCTTGCAGCAGCTCCACTTGAGCACAAACGGGAACATACACTAAGAGAAAAGGAAAGGTTAAGACAAATGGGATCCACAGGGTGGTTTTGTCTGTGCTGATCACTCCCATCAACTAAATATTGACAGTAATACTAAAATTGAAGGGCAGATGTCACTCAGGATAAACTTTCCCTATTAGTTCAAACAAAGACCATGAAAGGGACATTATGACCCAAGGCTGCACATTCCCACTGGCTCCTTCATGCCACCCAAGTATGGCTGCAGATGCTCAGATGCTCAAGAAAGTTTTTGGGTTTGTTTTGTTGTTTTTTTTTAATGAAAAGTAAGCCAAGAGAAACAGGGAACAGGCTGTGGCTGGCCCTAGCCATGCTCCTTCAACACCATCAACACTGCTCAGAACAGTTTCTTCTGTGTTCTTTTCAACCAGCTTTTAAGGCAGACAGCTGATTTGGCTTCAGCACTTGAGGAGAATATCCAATCTTATCCCAGGAGCACAGCATCCCACTCCACAATGAACCATTTCTAACACAGTTTCACTAATTATGTTGCCCTACCTAGTCTGCAAGGTGCCTAGAAATAACCCCAGCCTATTCTGCTGGGCTGCATCATCTCTCCACCCTTGCAGCATCATGATATCCTTTAACCATGCTGTTTTGCTCTGCCCCTACAGCTGGACACTGAAGTGTGCCTTTCACAGCCCCAAACCCCTGACCCATCACTTCTGACATCCGTTTCTCATCCTCTTCCTCTCTCCCTTATCTGGGGCATTCCCACAAGCCTACAAACCCAGACATTGTCTCCTCTGTGCAGCACTGATCCCTGTGCCCTCTCCCTTGCTCTGTTCCTACCCCCAGTCACCCAGTGCTATTAATTGCACTGTGCTATTCAAACACTGTAAAGTTTAGGAACATATAAAAGTCTGAAGAGGGAAAAAGAAAGCAGATGTTGCATGTATGATGAGCAGTTTTACATAAAACACAGCTTATACCTTGACACAGACACCAGTGATTGCAGATGCAGCTCTTCTCCCCTCACCTGGTAGCTGGCCACTTGCCACCACTATGTCCACTCTCCTCTATACCTCCTTGAGGTGCAAGCTCTTTGTTGCCATCTTCACCTGTCACCTGGCTCACCCTACAGTGACTGCTTTCCCATGGCTCCCACCATTCACCACCCTTCCATACGTCATTCCTCCAGCAGCGACAAGCCCGCACAGCCCCAACTCAGAGAGGGCTTCCAAGTAATACAGCAGTGCAGGTGTTGGGCAACGAGACAGCGACAGCATAAACCCTTTCACTGGATTCCTGTCTTGTTATCGCATTGAAGCAGTAGCTCCTCTAGCCAGCTCTGATGTTACTGCAGGCATATTGTGCAGGCCAAACTGAACAACTATTTCAGCACAGAAGCAACACGGTGCCAGAGGTACTCACCCAAGGGCACAGCAGACTGTCATCAAACAAAGTCATGGTGAAAGAAGCCAAAGATCTGAAGAGATACACAGCAACCTGAACTGACACATCAAAGGCCTTGGGAAGAAAGTACGTGACATGCTGTGATTGATGGCATGCAGAAGACCAGACTGGATTGGGGTCCTCACCTATGGTTTCTGTTCTGCAAATGATTCCCCAGAGTGTGAGCAACCCTTGCAGAAATGGCTCCTGGTTGAACAAGCTCATCTATGCTCACAGCAACATGAACTTCCTTTCATAGGTACTTCTGGAAGATCTTGTCTCAAAGTAGATTCCCAAGGATTCTTGGACAAAGAGCTGCAGGTGCAGATGACTACCACCACTGTTCAATCCTCAAGTTTCTATGAATCTGTATATCAAAGAGATCAAAGAGGACAATCTCCCCTCTGTTTCCATTTCCAGTGTTGCCTTCAAAACACCCTCTCTGATCTTACTGCTTCTCTTCCATCACTGCTTTTTTTGTCTTGTGGTCCTGTCCACAGCTCTGGCCTTCTATTACACTGTTTGCTACGTTGCTAGCATTATTTTCTCCATGCCTACCCAGTCCTTTCCTTCAACTTCAGTCTTTCCATAAGTTTCTCCAATGACCCCTTCAAGTTCATGTTATAGCTTTCTTTATGATAGGACTGCAAGATGTGAAGTTTTTATAGGACTGAGTACATCTCTTCTGGACTAACATGGCAAAGAAATCCTCTCAGAACAGCAACAGCATCAAACAAGGTGGCAATATGCATAAGGAATCTGCACCAGATCACACGTATTCACACACATAAAAATGTTTATAAATGCTTTTTGAGGAGGTGAGACTAGAGAGCTTTTCTAATCTACACAACTCTACAACTCTGCCAACACTTTGCAAATAAAATAATAAAGACTAGAACTGGAAATAGCACTGCTTGCTTGACAACATACAGCAGAGATTTTCTTCCCAGCTGTGTTGTAGTGCTGCAGCATGACCTTTGCTCTGTCATTTCACTTCTCAAAAAAAAAAAAAAATCACAATTCATTCTCATTAATGCAGACATCAGACGTATTCTCCAATGTACCTAGTAGCCTGCTAGTGAAAATCCTGATGTCGGTATGTAGGTAATTACAACCGCGTAAGACTGTGGAACATCACTATAGTAGGGCTCAGTATTGGGGTTAGATCTGTTTAATATCTTTATTAACGATCGAGTGCCCCCTCAGTAAGTTTGCTGATGACACCAAGTTAAGTAGAAGTGTAAGAAGGCTCTTCAGAGGCACCTGGAGAGGCTGGATCAACAGGCTGAGGCCAACTGTGTGAGGTTCAACAAGGCTTAGCGCCGGGACCTGCCCTTTATTCAGACAACACCATGCAAGGCTTGGGTATGTGTGGCTGGAAAGCTGTCCAGCAGAAAAAGGATCCGAGGACTGTTGGTTGACAGTCAGATGAATATGAGCCCTCAGTGTGCTCAGGTGGCCAAGAAGGCCAATGGAATCCTGGCTTGTGGCAGAAATAGCACGTCCAGTAGGACCAGAGAAGTGATTGGCTCCCTGGTGAGGCCTCACCTTGAATACTGTGTTCAGTTCTGGGCCACTCACTACAGTAGTGTTGAGGTGCTGGCAAACGTCCAAAGAAGGGCAGCAAAGCTGGTGAAGTGTCTCGAGCACAAAACTATGAGGACTGGCTGAGAGAAATGTGGTTCTTTAGAGAAGAAGAGGCTAAAGGGAGACTCTATCAAAGGAAGTTGTGTCAAGGTGGGTGTTGATGTCTTCTGCCAAGTAACAAGTGATAGGACAAGAGGAAACAGCCTCAAGTTGCATCACAGGAGGTTTAGGTTGGATATTAGGAAACATTTCTTCACTAAAAGGGTGTGAAGCATTGGAAGAAGCTGCTCAGGGAATGGTTGAGTCACCATTCCTAGAGGTATGTAGAAGACATGTAGATGTGGTGCTTGGGGGCATGGTTGAGTGGTGGATGTGGTAGTAATAGGTTAACGGTCGGAGTTGATGATCTTAAAGGTGTTTTCCAATTTAAACATGTCTACGATTCTGTGGTTCGATGATTTCATCATCTGAAAAAAAACTTACAAACCAACAGTGAAACTCATCACTGCCCAAAAAAATATTTCACACTTTTTATCTTTCTTCAGTCCTCTTTGATAAGCTGGTCTGACATATAAATATGCTATTTAAATGAGGTGATTTTTACAGTCATTTTAACACTCTTCTGAAGAGACTGGAGATGGCCCTGACTAGCACACAAAGCAGAAACACGTTCTGTGTGTTGGAGGCTTAGTCCCTCAGCCCTGCCCCAGCATGTAGCCACAGGCAGCAGGAGCAGAAAGACCCCCAGCGGCTATCAGGTCTGCCAGCATCACAGCACCACCAGGAGCCACAGCCACCTCGTCAGTGCCAGGACAACAAACGTGTCTTTACCAAACAGACTTGGCAAACAAAATTCAGGAATGCCTCTTCTTGGCACAGGTTGTGATGTAGTTAAGGATAAGGAGCCTTTAAGTTTGCTTTCTTATAGAAAGTAAATTTTACTATGGTAGAGATTTGCAGGCTCTATTCTGCTTCTGGTCCAAAGTTGCCCATGCCATACCAGTGTTTTCCAAAGGGATAATTTCACCCCTAGAAAGTAAGGAACTCTTCAGCTAGCACCAGTAAGAGAAAGATGATGTTTAATTTGATAATGTGACTGTCAGTAGGATTTTGAAATGTCACTCCTACACCTAGCAGATGCAGTTGGCGCATTCCTAGTTTTAGAAAAATGTACTGAAGTTCTTTTTGTAATTGATGCAAAATGTTTCACAAGGATGGAGCTTTATTTTGAAAGAAAAACAAAAAACTTTAAAAACACACCACCTCTCATTCCCTTTCAATTGAAAGGCATTTTAATTAATTCTCTTGAACATATTTAAACTGTTGTATCCTTTTTAAAAATGCATTTGCAGGGACAGGCTATCTTCTAAAGTACAACCAATATGGCACAGAGCTGAACTAAAAGTGCTCCAAACCAACACAAAAGAGTGACCCAATGTTTCAGGAAGGTGGATCCACTACCTGTTTCATTCTTGGTCCTCAGTTCGCCAACATGTACATCTGTGAACAACTCTGGAAGGATGACCAATACAAATGTTTGTATAATGGGAGCTTGAAAATGTGACTTGTTTTCAAACAAGCATGTAAGACAAATCACAATTGAAATGACAGTATAAAACACAAAAGTGGGAGGAGACACCAAAAACCTGTGGGAGAAAGATGACATGAGTTCCAATTAGTTTTAGTACTTCACGCTTACAAGTGAGCTCACCTAATAATTTGAGTACCAAAACTAATCTATTAGATAAGCTGCTCTGGTTTGGTTGGTTTTGGTTTCTTTTTTTTTAGTATGAATTTTAAATCCATGTAAAAATCATACCTTAAACACCAGAAACCCATCTACACTCTTCACATCCTCTTTACCCCTTGTAACTTCTTCCTCCTTGTTGGGCAAATGCACTTCGAAGAAAACAAAAGTCCTATTAAACAGACCCAAAATTACTATATCTTGAATCCAGGACACAAGAAAATGTGGATATGGAAAGAAAATTTATTCCCGACTTAACATTTCACTTGAAAATAAATCTCTGATTTTTACCCTGTGGCAACTAAATCTCCTCTCCCTGAAAGTCCTGACATTAAACTTCACGGAAATGGAACCAGGCTGCTAGGAAAACTGTCATGACATTTTCTAAGGGCTCAGATCTATATACCCATTTGCTAAACTTTAACTTCATCGGCTAAATATATTAGATTTGTTTCTTAGGGTTGGAACAATATTATTTACCCTCTATTCTATCATGCAAAGTTTAGAAGTGAACCCAATTGGGTTTGCTATTTGTCCTAAAATTAAGGCAATGATCACTGTATCATCAGCATTAAATCCAGCTTGTTCTTAAAACTCACCACAGTTATCTAAGTTGCTCTTCTGTTTTCACAGGGGGAGTGGTTGAATTTTCTTCTTTGAGAAAACTGTCTATTACTAATATATCAGCCCATGAAATGGTTGCCAACGTTTGGTTGAGAAAGGAAGACAAACGTACCCTGTACCAAACTCTGTGCAGTTGCTACCCTTCATTACACAAACACTTGGCAGGCTTCCATTATAGAATTTATGCACTAGAATTAGCTCTCACAATTGCAATCAATTGCAACAATCAAGCGTAAGTAATTAAAGAAAAAAAAAAGGTGAGCATGGATAACAATGTTACAGCACTGCAGCAATGCCTCTATTTATTTATTATTATGTGAAATACAGATTTTCTACCCATCATTCATAAGGCTGCAAGCACACAACCCGTAAGCAGAGAGTAATTTCTCATCAAAAAGCTTCCTTCTATGATGCCTCAGAGTGTTTCTTTGTCATTTCGTTTTTGGCACACTCTCACCATCTTGGGAAAGGATGCTAGGAAGAGACTCTAGAAACTATTTGGTGCAGAAGATGCCTGCTTCTGTCTCCTCACATCTCATCTTTATCCAGCACCTCTCAGGCTACTTTACAGCCCCTGTCTTTGCCCTTGTTTCTACAAACAAGTGACCTGAGAGCTGCTGCTTTCCACCGTTCCTTGCCCAGGACTCATCCCCAGACTAGATGATCTTTCGAAGTCCCTTCCAGCCCTTGAGATTCTGTGATTCTGTGATAGAGCCACAGGGCTCGGGGACAACCCAGCTGTGGCTCTATAGATTCTTCTCAGGGCTGAATTCTGCCTCCAGCACAGCACTAGCTGCCAAGTAGCAGAGCACAGGGGCTTTCCAGGAGGGGCAGGGAGGGATGGGTCCCCAAAGCAGCACCAGGGTTGCTTGTCACTGTAGCAACTTTCAGACTGCACATCACTACTTTGAAAACATGAGCTATATTTTCTTGCTTCAGTCACGGCTCAAAGCCATCTTACAAACCAAGAGGGAAGCATCAGGAAAACCCCTCAAAAAGATTTTCATGACTGTGAATGACTTTAAGTCACATGATGACTTGGTTGATTTTTAAATTACCTCTTTGATGCAGATGGTATATATTGTATATGGTATAGTGCCAGAGCAGAACTTGAAGTTACAGGCAGCTTCATACAGATTTTTCCGCCTTAAAACAACAACTCACCAAACTAGTAATAAATGTTATATTGTTTGGAACGGAAAGTAGATACTGTATATAAACTTCTGAAAACTAAACACATATGGCAGAAATATGCTAGAGACTATAGAATACTCTAGAGAAAGGAAATAATGAAAAAATCCCTCTGTGTAATTCAGTGTAAATATTACATCTAATTGTTTCTTTTCTCCCACATACATAAAGGAAATCAGCGTCCGGCACCCCATTTCAATCTGAGCAGTCCTCCATCTTCTATACTAACCATGTAGGTAACTTCTGGCCTTCGAAGGCCAAAAGTTACCATACATTCAAACTGAATTATCTGCCACTATTTCAATTCACTTCTGGGGTTTGAGTTGGTTGATTTTCTTTTTTTTAATTGGTGACAGCTATATTATAAAGGAATATGGGTAAATAAATAAGTGTATAATACTAAAGAAACATTTAGCTTTCCAAAGAGAGGAGGAAGAAAAGTTTGCACGGTACAGCTTGATCAAATCAGAAGCCAAGCCCTCAGGTACTACACATTTGTCTGCCTCCTTTAGCTCTTAACAGAGGGTGCTTTTCGGACTCAGACCCATCACATTGAAGAGAAAAGCAACATAAACTCATCATTCTTTGTATTACTGAAAGCTGTTTATGGTGGTCAACATAAAAAAAATAAGCTGTTTTGGAAAGCCCACCAACACAAGCTTAAGAATTTTCTATGGACATCACTTGGCTTTGGCCCAAGACTGTGAATGTCAGTTGTCTCTGACATTGTTTCACACCATGAAATCCATGTTCACAGTTCTTATCAGATCAAGACAAAGAGGCCTCTCAGCAAAATGTCTGGAGAACCATCCGACTCTCCAGCAAATTCTACCATTAAAAAGAAAAAGTGTATGGGCATGATAAAAAATTTATTTAGTATTATACTGGTTAATATGATACTAAATAGAAATTGGTATCTAGTACATCTTGCCTTTCTTTTATTTTTTCATTGAACACGCTTGTTGTTCTCATGGAAGATGAAGGCTAGCTGTTTAAATAACCAAGTTACATTGCAAGCTATTTCCCTTAGTACACAAGCAAGCCCAGGCAAGAGAAACCATCCCTCCAAAACACAGTTACCTCACAGAAACAGTGCAGAGTGAAATTTGTAGAGTAAATATGCTCTGTGACTGCACAAAGAGCCTCACATTTGGCATTTAAGCACAGTATATTCCATGAGTGCTTCCCGCCCACTCCTAAATTGCCTGTTGCAATGGGTTCTAACATTAAACTCTCATGAATTTGGCTCTTTTTGCTTACAGACTGGGCCACACCTGCAGGTTCTAGTTGTTGTGCCCCTCCAGGCAAACCAGGTGAAATCAGAAGGTGACTGTCAAAAATGATACCAGAAAAAAAGCTACAAAAATGTATTTTAATATAAGAAGTCTTTTGTTCAAGGGATGAAAGTTTCTATTCAAACAAGAAGAGTAATCCCAGAAGACTCATCCATCCTGTGGCCATTCACCTGGAAGGATCAGAGGTGTGCTGGGAAGATTATGAATCTGAACCTGGGCTGCCACTTTCCAGCCAAGCCCTCTGATCACTGCCAAGGCACTGCTCATCATTCAAGTCCACAGAGGCCTCTTTACTGCTTGCCTCTCTGATTCAAATCCAGTTTAAGACCCAGCACAATGAGAACATTTCTGATTTATTCAAGTTTCACAGGACAGCATTTACATTTTCAACACAAGTGCAATTAAAAGCTATGCATAAAACACAACAGTGATGTCAAGTTATTTAAAATTCCTCATTTTGAATTTGTGTTAAGAAGAAAGACATCCAGAGAAAGATCTTAAAAAAAATATGAGCTGTAAGGGATAGTTTTAAATATAGCAAAACTGGAGATGGCTAGAGGAAAGGATTTGGAAGAGAACTGAAGCTGATAATCAGGAAACAGCACGCCAGACTGCAGAATGCCCTCCAAAAGCAATGAAAAGATAATTATTGCAAAAAGCATTGCCACAGCAGAAGATGATCAGCATCTGAACACATCTCTATAAATTCTCATGCTCCTATAGTGCTGCGGAAATGCAACAATATCCCAAATACTGGAATTCTCTTAGACTGAAGAGATGGGGAAAACAAAACAGCCACTCTCCAAAAGTATCTTAAATTATTTCCTGGACTGACTAGCACACAAAAACAACAACAAATAGCAGCAGAAACCTATATACCCACGTTCCCACAAAGGAAAGACCTCATTAATTGGCCACCCCATTCCTCAGCCTAGGAAGAGTGCTGCCAGGCTGCTCCAGGTACCAGGGGCAAAAGGTTCATGAGCAGCCATTTAAGTAGATAACTTCAAACCTGGCATGGCCAACCCAGGCACTACACGCCTTTCAAGATCAGGTGCTCACTGAGCAGATGACTGCTCAGATAACAAGCTGTAAACAAAATTATACACATGGATACACAAAAGAAATACTTTGGCTTCAAAGGCATTTTTCTTCAGCACATAAACATTGCAGGAATTTCTCTCATGTCTCAAATAACACCACTCTGCACACAAAGTCAAGTCCACTCGTGGCATGGTTTATTTTTGTCTGACCATTAGAAACAATCCAATAGCCTTTAACCACTCAGCGAGACCACTGTACAACATCCTGAGGTTCAGAGATGCTCTGCAACGATGGGATAAGCTATTTTTGGAAATCTAACTGGTTGCTAGGGCAAATTCTTGCAATGATACACACCATCCACCAAGAAGAATCTGGTTTGCAAGTCAGGAGGAAAAATTAAGATGAGAGATGACTAACCACGGTAACGTGAGAAAACAAATGAAATGCCATGCTACACAGAAGCACAGTCAGGGCTTCCACCACAGCTCAGCTGAACTCCTACATGAAACATGCCTGCTTGTTTTGAGCCAATGGAGCCTAGATCAGAGGGTTGAAAGAAATTTCAAAAGGTTGTACAAGGCATCCTGCTGCCTCCAAGGCAGGATTAACTATATCTAAACAGTACGTTATATGCAGGGCATACCACCAGAGAATCATAAGCATTTGTTCATACAAGTCTCTCGTATCAGTATTATTTGTCTTTTACACAGGGAGTAAATGAGGCAGACAGAAATGAAATGGTTAGCCCTTGATTGCTGCTAAGTCACCTGCAAAATTAGGAAATCATTCCAAATGCTCAAAACCCCACAAATAACTGATGGATTAGTTTTCTAGGAGCTCTATGCATGCATAGCTTCTCATTTTCAAAATTACTAGAGACTTGTTTCACATCAACCCCATTAAACATCTGGAGAGTGTAGTGTGTTTTTTAAGAGATTACGACAGTTTTTCTACTCAAACTTCAGGCTTTCTGTTCACAAAATGTCTTTTGAAAGTTAACAGGACAAAGATGGTAAAGAAAGGACAAAGGGAAGAGGGTTACAAACTATCTTCTATTTTCTCCACAAACAATGAAGAATAGAAACTTGTGTGCTTATGTTAAAAAATACCAGCTTTGGATGACACAAACTGGAAAAGTCTGGATAACTTATACCTTACTACCCTATCTTCTGGTCAGCTTTTCAGTGAACCCAACTGAGATTACAAGAAAGCATGCAGATTGAGTTTAGAAAACCACCATACTCTTCTTGGCAACTGAGTGCACCGCGTATCAGAAGAAAGTCTCTGTAATTAAAATAATATCTCCCTTACAACCGGGAACAGAGAATATTTAATTAGGCTTTAAACTGTTGAGGAGAGGCTTATATAATAATCTTTCTTAGGACTCATAGTCAAATGAACAGCGCCTACTTGAGCGTACCTCACTGGTAACAGATAGTACTCCCAACATAACCTAGCATTAAAACTAAATTAATGTGCTCTTTTCCTCCATCATTGCAGAGAAGACCACAAAGTGAAACCTGCAGAGCCACCAGACAAAGATTACTACTGTAATCTGTAGAAGCAATGCTAAGAGCAGAATGACCACTGGTACTGAAGCTGAAACCTCTGCCACAGGCAGAGATGGACATTGAACGGGGCAGACACCTCCACTACAGTCCTGGGCCTTTTCACAGGCCTCTTAGAGGGTCAGCAGGGCTACAGCTCTTTTCACTGCAATAATCACAAACCAGGCAACACACAAGACTCCAATCTGTCCTTCTGTGCCATCATAGCCCACTCCCCTAGCATCCTGCCCTTAGGAAAGAGCAGTTTTCAGATGAAGGTTTGTCTGCCTTGTTTACCTCTAGGCTGTTGATTCCTCAAATACATGCGTGTGACACAGGTAGCTCCTGCAAGGGTCATCCCTGCCCACGGGCTGTCACAGTCCTGGCAGAGGATATAGATGTGAGGATGCAAGGGACAGGTCAGTGTACCAAAACAGACAGCAAGCTCTCCCCTGTTTCTACTGAACTTTCAGAGCTTCACTGCTGCCCAGAGATGAAGCGGCAGCCTTCCTGTTCCTCTGCTCAGCAAACAAATCAACTCTTACTTGATAGAGCATTTGGGCAAGTAAAGATAAGGACCTAGATGAACTGTTCAGAGCTCATACCGCAGCTGCCTTCAAATGCTTATCAACCATAACACCAAACACAAGGTTTTGCTCTCTTCCAGCTGCCTCACAAAAACCTCTTCAAATGAGACTGCTTTATATGTGGGATTTCCCTAGCCAGTCACAAAAACCTGGCAGTTCTCCATGTCCACAGTGTGTTCTGCTGTGTGAGCTCCAGCCGAGTCACCTGCACTGCCTGAAGGCAAAGCACAGGCAAGAGTAAGGCGCTCCCAAATTTCTGCAGTGATCCAAAGATGCCACTCAGGCCCTGTAAGGACTGTACTGCACACATGGGTATGCACATGCAGTAGTTTCAGAAACAGTCATGTTCACTTTAGGTACTGTTAAAGAAGCTAATGTTTCTAAATAACTCCATTTTGAAAAACGGGGCTTAAATACCATTGAAACCTAAGATCATAAAGAGAAAAACACATGTGCACACGCTCCTAAGAAACCAAACAGCTTCTCAAAACAGGATTTCTCTGACGTGCTCCTAAAGAAATCTTTTTTTACTCAAACCATCATCAACTGAAGAGCAGGCAAAAGGCTTTAACAAATTTGTCAGTAAATACTCCTGTTCTACACAGGTAAAAACCTTGGCAGAAAAGTAATCTAATAACTAACAAGATGCCATTATAAATTACAGTAGAGGTGAACATGTGGTATTCATAAATGAACACTTACAACTATTAGCTTTTTTTAAACAACTTCAGGAGAGAGATCAGTCATATAATAACCTACCTGTACAGAAGACTAAAGGGAGATATAATCTCTAATCCAAATGAAATTCATCGCAGTCAGGAGACCCATCCTATTGACAGAGATTGGACAAGGAATGAAGAGACACAGCTTTTATTTCCTGCAGAATTGTTTCCATCTGGGAAGTCCCACTACATCTCCCCAAGCCTTTGCCAGTCCTTCAGTCTTTGTCCATAGAGGCAGACTGGCAGCTTAGTTACGCAAAGGGCTCATCTTTGCTATGGGTATGAGCTTTGCTATGGGTTTCTTACAGAGGTACTGATGTCCCTCCAAGGGGTGCAGCAGTCAGGGAAGATGACTTCTCCACTTCCCACTGAAGGGAATATGGATTAATAAATATTGGGATGAAACCTGCCTGTAGCTTTACTAGACTTCGTAAATGGTTAAAATTTTCCTAGAACAGCAGGAAGCTTGTGGGGAGGACTAAAAATGCACAGCTGCACAAATGTAAGATGAAGAAAGGAAGATGGAAGGTACCAGGAGGCCTGAAATACTCTCAGTGAGATACGTACACAGGCTCACCCAGTCTCCTGACAACTACTCTGATTTTAAAAGGCGCTTTAATCTGCCTTAGATCTATGTAAACAAAGATCATAGACACAATTGTATATAGCAGCCTGGGAAAGGGGAATCCTGGTATCATCTTTCACTTTGTAGCTTTATGTTGGAGAGGAGGGAGGAGAAAGCAAGGGGGAAGTGAAGTAACAATGCTCAGCATCACGGCTCAACATGAACAGGCCTGTTTCTTTTGATACTTTGGGTCACCAGGATAATGAAATCCTTTATAATAGCCAATAATCCACATCGGACAGCACATATAACTGTGAGCCAGCTTCTGTAAGTTGCACAAAAGAGCTGCTACGTGTTGCAAAATAGCCTGCGTGCCTTGCTCAGCACTTTCGGGACCGATCCTCGTGCCGCTACTTCAGCAGCATCCTACTACGTTGATCGGTCAGACTGCCATAGAGAGCCTCAGCCCACATCGGCCATGCAGATATGGTTCCTTTTGGGGAGCAAGGTGGTACCCCAGTGTCCGAAGCACAGCCTGCCTTGTGCCACCCGGGGTACCCCGCAGGTCAACCACAGCTCGGGCACTGCACACATTTTTGGAAGAGCAGCAGAGTTGACAGAAAGGTCAGTCCGAGTCACTGCACTTCTGTTTCCACCCCTCCTCCCCCAACTGCAGAGTTTCCAAATTAATCTGGGTCTTTAGGCTTGTCGGCTTTTATTTCTGTTTCTTAAAGAAAAGCCCAGCTTTCACGCTATGAACTACAGGGGTGAAATCCCCAGACAAGTTTAGTAAGTGCTTTTTGCAATTTGCCTTTGCCCTTATTCATCCAAGCGTACTCCCTAAGTGTCTCCTAAAAATCTAAGAGAGGAAATGCGCTTAGTTTCTTCCTTATTTTTCCCTCCCTGTAATGTTTTAATCAAAACACTCCAGCCGGCTCCATCCATCAGACAACGGGCAGATGGGAACAGCAGTGCTTTGTATAGATTGCACTCGACAAGTCACATCAGTGGGGTGCAGCCTGAACCAATACCCTCCTCTCTCCCTTCCCAAATCCTGACCTCTGTTACTCAAAGGTCTCTGACTTGGGGATGCCAGAGGGCAAGAAATCCCGTTTCTGTGCACAAGGCATTGTTAAAGGCAAAATTCCTCAGCTGGCTTTTTTTTTTCCCCCTAAATCCTTGACAAGGAGATCTGTGTGTGTATGACCCGCAGCAGAAATAATCCCACACCCACCAAAATCAAACAGGAATTTACTGACCGGCTCTCACGCACTGCAGGGACAAAGCCAAAGCCTAGAAATTTGCGCTGGCTGTCCTGTGGCGATGTAACACCTTTTCTATTTTAGTTTCACTTAAGTACAGGAGTAGGGGGGGGAAAAAGATTAGTAAAAACACATTTAAACTAATAACTGGAAAGTTTCTGTTGAACTAATCAGACCGCTATACTTGGGTAGGGGTGTGCTACAGCTTCCTCAGACCAGTAACCAACCAAACAAACCCACCATCAGCTCCTGGCAGGATCTGCTGCTCGGTTGCAACAGCACGCATCTGTTCGCACTGGCAATTTACAACTGGAAAGTATTAGGGAGGACTGATTAATTGCTACAATATGAAATTTCCATGCCTTCATTTTACATTAGCAGCTTTACAGTTAGCAAAAACCCAAGGGGAAACCAGAAAAGGCAGGGGGAGGAGAAAGCACCCCATCTCAGACATATCCAAGGCCAGAAGCATCCTCGGAGGCTGCTCCCTTTTCAGCAGAGCTTCAGCTTTCATCAGAAACAAGTGAAGCCTCCATGCTCTCCAGCTGAGCTGAAAATGCCACGGGTGGAAGCTGACACAGCTCTCCAGAGCCCCCAGACAGCCCCGGTGCCCCTCTCCACTGCAGAGGGTGTCAGGGGCAGGCTGGCAAGGCTGGTGCCCTGGGGGCATACAGTATTGCAAAGCAAAAAAAAAAAAAAAAACTCAGCCACAAAACAGATAGAAGCAACACCATCTATTCTCCTTCCCCACCTCCCTCATCTTTCCCCCTACTAAAAAAGGAGGGGAGAAGGTTAAACAGAGACTCCAAGACTGCAAAGCCTCTTGCTTCGCACTCCTCTCCCTGCCCAGCCCCTGGTCCCAACATGTTGGCTATCAAGCGGGCAAGCTCACCACCAGCCCAGAGTGCAGGGACACGCTGCTGGCGTCACAGGCTTCCTACAGAGATGCTCGGGTCCAACGTGTGAGCACAGGGGCAGTCAAAGGGAAAAGTAGGAAATCCCACAGTGTCTTGCTCCTTGGATGGAGCGAAGAAAGATGATGTCTTTATTGTCACTTACCCTGCATCCCTCCTCTCCTCTCTACACACAAGCAGTGGGCTTACTTCCAACACACTTTGCGATATGAACTCAGACACACAAAAGAACTAAAACTCTTGCCCCCTCCCTCCAGAGGAGAGGGGAAAATTCTGAGTTCAGTCTGCCACTCCACTGCCAAGCGCCCGGCAATTTCACACGCCATATGTGCAGCAATTGGGAAGTGCTGAGAGCACAGGGCTGGAGAAGCAGACACTGCCTGTAAATTGACAGTGCCACAAGGAGGGAGAAGCAGCACAACAATATCCATAAGTAATCTGTCACACACAGTCTTCCCAAGGTGACATAACACCCCTGGACATACCCGCAGTTTAACAGGAAAGGCATGTGGACAGAGGGCATGCTTTGGCATTACCCACCTGCACATGCAGTGCAGCTGGCAAGGACAAACCCCAAATGCAGCGTCCATCCCCACCACCACATGGCCCACAGGCAGGGGTCTGGGGAACCAGCATCCCATGAGGAAACAGGCAAGGTCAAGGAAATGCACACAAGGCTGGTTGCATGCCATGCACCCAGCTGACTCCAGCAGCTCTGTCCTGTCTCCTCAACCTACAGCCATACCCTTGGGATCAATGTGTCCATCTGGGAAACCCATTGGCACGTTTCTGGGATTGCCACTGACAGAACCTCACACAGGTAGGAGAGCAGGGTGCAGGCAGAGCAGCCTTCAGCAGGGTTCAACAATGTACACACTGAGTGTAAGATGAACATCTTCTTGCCTGGAAAGTGAAACCCCCTCCTTAGTGGAAATACAGCCTTGCAAAGCTTCAAGCACTAAAACTTTGAGGTCTACTTCACACTTGGCGTTTTCCAAGTTTGCTTTTTTGTTGGGGTTTGGTTTTTTTTTGCTTTGTGTTGTGGGGTTGTTTTTTAAACAGCTGCTGGGTCCATGTGACAAATTTTAAACAAACAAGACTCATAACTGAAGAGGCACAGAAATGGTGGGGGACAGACAACAACATGACAAGACACCCACACACTTAAACTGTAAAAGCCTAAGAGGTAGAACAGAACAGAAGCTCTTGTCCCAGAATTGGTATAGCTTTTTTTTTTTTTCTTTCTTGAAAACACCTAAGTCACTGAAGAATGAAAAAAAAGAATGAAGTTTTAAAAACATTGTCTGACACGTCAACTTAGCAAGAACTCTTATTTTAAAAAGGTTTAACGGTTTCCAGATGAATATAGCAGCTCTGGAAAGACAGAGATTGACATGACTATCTGCAGAGAGATACCCTGAAAGCAGAGGTTCTGAGTTTTTTTCCATGTAGTCCCATTAACAGATTATGGCCTTCACAGCTACTACAGTTGTCTCTCCTTAGAGTCACAAGGCTGCACTGGGACAACCACAAGAAGCCTCAGCAGGGAGCCAAGCTCCAGCAACTGGGGTTGCAGGGCTGATGCACCAAATGGCTGCACCCTGGGTGAAACTTCATCATCAGGTACCAGCACATTCCCCTGCACAAACAGCAAACACAGAGCTGACAAGTGCAGCCTTCAGCTACGGTGTGGCGTTGCACGTGTGTTTTATGTAACCATTTATGACTGTTATTAAATTATGAAGGAGAGTTTGCCATGGAAACTGCAAGGAGGTATTTTGTTTAAGATACAGAGCACACTTTTTAAGAGCTGTTCATTTCTAATACGCAAACATATGAACTGCATTCAAGGTTTTACATTTAGATACATCTCCCAGAAGATGGTCAGTCCTACTTCAAGGCTATGCACCATGCAGCACACTTTGAAACACTGAATTTTTAAAGTTTTCCTCCCTAAAGCTAAAAATCCAGGTGAAGGAATGTTGTCATCTGGAGTCCTGTGTCCAGTGTTGGGCTCCCCAACTCAAGAGGGACAGGGAACTGCTGGAGAGAGTCCAGCATAGGGCCACCAAGATAATCAGGGGACTGGAGCATCTTCCTAATGAGGAAAGGCTGCAGCAACTGGGGCTGTTCGGTCTGGAGAAGATGGAGGGGGGAATCTCATTAATATTTACAAATATCTAAATGGTGGGTGTCAGGAGGTTGGGGCATCTCTTTTTTCGATGGTATCTAGCAAGAAGACAAGGGGTAATGGGATGAAGCTGGAACACAAAAAGTTCCATTTAAATATAAGAAAAACCTATTTCACTGTTCAGGTGAGGGAGCCCTGGCACAGGCTGCCCAGAGGGATTGTGGAGTCTCCTTCCTTGGAGGTCTTTAAGACCCACCTGGACACGTTTCTATGTGACCTGATCTAAGTGGACCTGCTTCTGCAGCAGGGTTCGACTATATGATCTCTAAAGGTCCCTTCCAATCCTACCATTCTATGACAATGGATCCGCTCCTCTCTGTGGCCATTGTAGGGTTCATTGAGAAATGCTATTTTCAATAGAGGCCCACACAGGACTATAGCAGCTCAGCAGGCTGTTGCCCTATGTTCAGCCCCCTAAACTGCTAAGCTCCAGTGACTGGTCCAAGCCCAATCCTGTGCAGTCCTCATACAGTCTGTAAGCAACTTAGTAATCCAATTAGGCAGCAACACAGGCTGTCTAAAGAGATAAAACAAAAAGGGAAGCAAAAGTAACAGGAAAGAAATTATGCCTAAAGCAAAATGTATCCTCATTACTTGCTTAATCAGCAAGCAGGAAGATAGCAGGGTGCCCAGTGCCTGGGAGAGGGGCACAACAAGCTACAGAAAGCATAGCTCACACCCCAGACTGCAAATTGCCTGTCACCAAGAGCTGCTCGCTGGGCACGTGGAAGACCAAGCGGCAAAGACAACTAGCCAGCCTGGACAGTAAAACTGGGCATGATTTCTCCAACCTCTTCTAACTATTTAAAGTGCTTCTCTGGCTTTTGCTGTGCCACGTTCAGCCATTAATAGGGATTCTGAATGTGTTATCCAGAAAACTACATGGCTGCAAAGGGACAGGAGAGGGTCACCAAGATTACTTCTTCTGAACACAGCTGGGTGGCGGAGGCTGCTCCTGTGAGCATCACCCCCAAGGGTGCTCACCCCTGGCTGCCCAATGCATCATGTACCCAAATTCAAAGAATATCTCATGTTTTTCAGAGGATGGCCCACATGTGAACAAGTACACAAGAAAGCCTAGGAACAGAAGGGAAATGCATTTTTGCAAGGCACTGCCAGAAACACTACAACTGCAATTAAAGGGATTTATGGTTAAAACAAATGTTTAAACTGCCAGTGGGTTTCACACACCTAAGAAATAAGCAAGGTCAAAGTTTTAAAGACACATTTTAAGCAACTTCCTAGCTGAGCTCTGGCTTTCACTAGGCTATAAGATAATTACAAGCTCAAACACAGGCAAGAGGTCTCAGCTGCCAAAGGATTTGTTTGTGGATGTGAAGGCTCAAAAGCAGGAAAACTGTCACATCAGCTTCTATGCTGGAGGCCCAAACAACAGCTTTGTCTGGGGTTTTGGAAAACAACAAAATGAGAGAAAAAACGCCTTATAAATGCCATTGCTCTGCAAAACTCGCATTTTTAACACGAAAGTAAATATAAGGCTTGTTTTATATGGTAACTATCAGCATGTCAGATTTTTGTAATGGTTTCTACATTATCACAAAAAAAGGTGCTAACTATCCTTGTGGAACTGCACGAGTTAAAAATGAATAACATTCCTACTTCTTGGAGATAATTGTGCAAACAAGAAGTGACGAGGATGCACTTCTACCACTGATTTCTTTTATATGCAACTTTAACAGCTTTTAAATTTGCAGAGAGATACGGTTATTTTACCAAGATGAACCTGCAATCCAAGATCAAAGTTTGAATGCAGAATAGGTGAAGGAGCTGGGCAGCCACCTCTGGCTTAGAAAAATCCTTCTCCTGAATATTATCATGAAGGACTCACTTTAGCTCCGTATTCTATGACACAACACTGCATGGCATCATCTGTCAATGAAGTGAAGTCTCTTGCTAGCCATTCGCCATGCTACCAAAATCTTGTCTGAGTGTAGCCAGGCCCCATTTTGAGACAGTGCAGCTCTTGCACTGGTCCAGTTCCTGTACCAGGGGCTCTTCTCGACCAGAGAAGACCCAAGGGCAGCTCAAGTGCTCTCCCCAACTGAGGCCAGACACATAACAGCTGAAGTCCATGCCTGCCCAGCCACAGACAGGTTTTTCCATCCCAAGAATGCCTCGGCATGCAGTCCAGCCCCTAGGAGTTCCTCCATGCCCCAGCATGAGGGGTTGCCCAGCAGTAGAAGAGGCAGCACCAGCATCCCACACAGCAGGAAGAATGGGTCCTGGCACATGACAGCCTCAAAACACGCTCCCACATATCCTGCACTAATGGCAGCAGCAGGCAGGGAGGGAGGGATGAAGAGCTTGAGATCCGAGTGATAAAACCTCAAATGTTGTAGGTTTGCCTGAGCTGCCAGACAACATGCATGCTATCAGCTACTCAGGCCTGGGGAGCAACCATTTTTACAACAAACAAAATATTTTTCTACCTCCTCCATGGACGATTAGCAATGCAAGTCTGAAACGTCACAAACCAACTCTTAATTACTGAAGTCAGCACTTAATGACTCCAATTACATTTCCACTGATTTCTGAAAATTGGATTCTCTACTACACTTGCTGTGTTCAAATTAGTTTTTTACCTTGTTCGTGGTAATTATACTTTCACAAACCAAATTAAAATACAGTTGAGATTGCTAAAGTTCCACCTAAAAATAGTGGGGATTTAAGAAAAAAAAATTCTTAGGCCTCGTGCCATCCACATTTTTCATCACCCTCCCTTCAGGATAGAGAAATGCAGAGGGTTAAGAGAGAGATGCAGTGACAGCATTTTGTTAAAATGCTGGTTTAGTAGTAGGAAACAGTAGTTTAGTTCTATGATAGAAATTCATTGTCTTATCCTTCTGTAGCACAGAAATTAGCTTTTCTTTTTATCCTAAAAAATAACAAAAGTTACTCTTTTCAGGCTCACCATCACTAGTACCACTGAAGACTCCAATAATGATGAGATTCGGATGAGCATTTATCAGGAGGAAATACATTTCTCACAACTAACAGCTCTCTACATCTAACCTGCATGCCAAGACCCCAGCATCGGGGCCTGATCATCAAATCAAACCTATAGGTTAAGCATGGCTTCTGCAGGATGCAGTTGCATCCATTTGGGGATGCCTCTCCTTTATTAGGGAATTATTTTCAAGTTTCTGTTCATAATTAGCATTAGAGATGGAAAAGAAGAGAGTAGGCAGTGTGTAACCAAGTAAGTGATGGAAAGAATACATAAAAACGTAGTATTTTAGGGAAAGTCTCTACAGGTATTTACTTTACACAATACAGAGAGAGCAGAGATTTCTCCATACATTTTTGTCCATAAAGATGAAGGAAAAGACACTAACAGCCCCTAATCCCTTTGCCAATCTCAAAACTAAACCATCTGAAACATAAAGCTTTATATTGCAGCAGCCTGGCAATAGCCACAGGAGTTGTCGACTATCCACAGTGACTATGGCAAAGCCAAGGTGCCCATGCCAGCACTGTGGGCAGCATCACAGTTCAGGCAATACAGTCACAGAAGTGTGTCTCGGCACTTGGACAAATTAATCCTAATCCCTGCAGGACTGGAGCCATTTTGAGAGCCAGCTACCTGGCACCACATCTTGAAGGACAGGCAGACATTCCACTGGCTGGCAGGTTAGTACACTGAGCAACCAAGCTAGCCCCAAAGTTAGCTGATGGTTAATTAAAAGAAGGTTCCAGGTTTCTGAGGAATCCCAACTGCCCTGAAAGAGCAATGACAACAAATCCAAAGCAGTGTGGACTGATGTGGCACGGCATGCCATCCTTTATGCAAAGTGGTAAGGCATCACCAGCTAACTACAACCAGAGAGGAATACGAAGACCATCTGCACATGTTCAGTGTATTCAGTGTTAATTCAAGAGGCAGGAAGATACAGATTTACAGGGTCACATTTTCAATTTCAGGGATATAATACACCACTGTCACAGCTACTTCTTGCAATAATATCTTTTCATTATGTTTGCTTCTGCTTTATTTTTATTCTTATCTTTCACGGATACCCATTACTCAGCAGTGGTTGTTGGATTTTATGTTCACATATGGTTTAAAGAAGTGGCTGTTTAATGTTCCCTATATGTAAATAACTACATGCTGTCTCAGTCCCTGCTGTGCAAGTGAAGGAATGATTAGATTATAAATCTCAAATACAGAAATATGTCAAGTTGGTTTTCATCTACAGATCTATTAGAGTTTACTCTGGGTTACATTTTCTATCTTGCCTTTTACCCATGAATTCCTACTGCTTTTAATGAGCATATAAAGCAACCAACAACAGGCAAAAACACTCCAAAAAGCAAGACTTCAGGGGAACAGCCTGTAGCCGGGAAGCAGCCCTGCTTTTGCCACTGCCAGTGCACAGTTAAACCCAACATGACAGTGCTAGAGGGGGGTCCTGTGCTGAGGATGCCTGGGAACCCTCCCACCACCCAGCGGACAGCAGGGAGCCTGAGGAAAGGCCACATGGGATAACATGGATACCCCACTGCCACAGGGAGCTGGCTTCATCACTGGCAAAAAGCAACTCTGGGACAGAACCTGCAAACAGCAGTGCAGCACAGCATGGCAAGAGCCAGGAGGGGCAAAACACCTGCATTTTCCAGGATTCTGCTTTTATGCTATTTGTGGCTCTACCCTAGTGCTGCTACTAGAAACAAACACACATTTTTAACAGTGCAATTTATCATCTTTTTAATATGGCTGACAGTATTCATATCAAATTAAAGCTTCCAGGCCAAGCACATTAACGCCATTTCTATTTTTCAAAAGTGAAAGCCGTAAGGGCCAGAAGCAACATTAACATAACCACTAACATTTCCAGCTTGTTTTGTATCAGAAACCAGCATACAGAACAATCTTTTGAACATTCCAAGGTGGAGAAACTCTTAAGTAGCTAAAGACGAGACATAATTTGTTGTTCAGTCAGCCTCCCTTCCCTAACTACCTGAAAGGAAGTTGTAGCGAGATGGGGGTTGGTCTGTTCTCCCTAGTAACAAGTAACAGAACAAGAGGAAATGGTTTCAAGTTGCACCAACAGAGGTTCAGGCTGGACAGCAGAAGGAAACGTCTTTACTGAAAGGGTTGTCAGACATTGGAAGGGGCTGCTCAGGGTGTGGTGGAGTCACCATCCCTGGAAGTGTTTAAGAGACACGTGGATGTTGCACTTAGGGAAACGTTCTAATGATTGATAGGGCTGGGACAAAGGCTGGACGAGTTGATCTGATGATCTTAAAGGTCTCTTCCAGCTGAAACTATTCTATTCTATTCCTTGCTGAGCCATGAACGTCTGCAGGAAATGCTCCTGCTTCCTGCTATCCCCAGCCCTGATATTCCAGGCCTTTCAAGGCAAGGGAAGAAAGGCAGAAACCTCACATAGGCTACCCAGCAAGCATCTTTATAGCCACAGGATCAGACATTTCATCACAAGCAGCCCCAAGACAGCTCCTGCTGCAAACAACAAAGTGCTTGCCCAACAAAAACTAGGCCTGTACTGCAGAAGATGGAAAGTCTTAATAAACTATGATGTACCACTGAAAGCAAGCAGGAAACACAGCAGAGAGCAGGGGCAGCATCCAGTGTCTTCCAATAAAGCAGCAGCTTGTTGGGTTAAAACTCCTATCTCCCATCTCATCCCCTAGGAGGCTGAGCACCCAACTGGCTGCCATGCACGGGCATGGGGCAATGAGCAGTGATATCTGGCAACACTGCCACAGCAAATCTGGACAGTCACCAACAGGCACAAGCACTCCCCATGCAATCACCTGCCTCAGGGTAAGTGGGTATAGAAATCAGTCTCTGGTGGCAAAGAAGCCAAACCAGAAAAAACCTTGGAAGGCAGAAGTTAAAATCCTAATCAAGAAGCCAGGAAAAGGGAAAAAAATATTTGACCTTTAGAAGCAGGCAGTAGATAGCCTAAAATTGGCTATTAATTCAATTTATACAAATGTAGTCCAAACTATCAAGTTTGGGCATAGTCTTTCTGTAGTTAGTAAATGAAGTGACTGCAAGCACCATGGGATTCAAAAGACAATCCAAACCAACACTGCAATATGAGGATGGGAGGAACCCCAGACCTGCTCAGGTTTGCCTTCTTCCATCCCCACCTCACACCCATACTCTTTCAGCTTACTATTTAAGAATTCTTGCCCAAATCCAGCCTCAGTAACCAATCTCTCCTGACCTAAAGTTATCCTGCAGTTCTAACAACAGATGATGGATCTCACTTCCTATCCCAGCAGCCTCTGTCATATGGGGTTGCTCTGCATATTAATGACCTTTAATGACACCTAAAAGCATCTGCAAAGCCTCAAGTATGGATTTTACCACTTAACCTCACTTTGGCAGACAGAAACCATAAAGAGTCAACAGTAATAAAGTATGTTTAAGGACCAAAACTGCTAAAAGGAGAGCATTCATTAAGACATCTTCTTACTCGTATGGAAAGGGACATTAAGATGACTTTACTCCTTCACCAGTGGTAGCCGGTGAGTAACATGATGAGCAATTTTAGCCTGAAAGAGATCTTTTTAAAATAAATATTTGTTAAGTTGGCACAGAATAAGTCTATTCAGTGGAAGCAGGAAAAACAAAAAAAGGTCAAGGGAGTGAATGAAAAATGCTGCCCACTCGCCTGTGACATTGTCAGCTTTGGACAGTGATGGAAGATTAGCCCTTAGGAATATAAATCACCACCAGTCAGGGCTCCTGGAATTCAGCACTTCCCGTGACTGCTGAAGAGGCACTGTCAGCTGATCCTTATTTCTCAAGTTTGGGATGAGGACTGGGAGGGGGTAAGCCTGAAAAGAAGGGTGAATTAAACAAAGAAGCAAATAGGCAAGAACCTTTAGAAATTGATTAGACAATGAAAGTAAATGGCTTGGCAAAACAACCTTGATTTTACTGCCAGAGTCATAAAAACATCTAAGAGATGGGAGTGCTGTTTTAATGATTGATATCCTCACTGTATGTTCCTGCAGAAATGATAAGTACTGGGATATTTATTGAGGTAAATGAAATCAGAAACGAGCTACTTCCTTTCCTACTCCATGAAAGGAGAAAAAGCTGCCAAGGATCCAGAAACCAAAGCACCACCAAGGACTTGGGAAAAAAATTGTGTTGCCCAAATAAGGCTCAGAAAGATATATTCATCAAACTGATGTGGCATTTGCTGTTTCCTTGCTTGGAGGAACAGTGCATTAACATTCAGATAAGTGACCAAAACCAGAAACCCACCTTTTCTTTGCATTTCTGCTCTATAGACTCTGAGTTTTCCATTCTCCCATGTAGATCTGTTTGTCTGGGAAGTCAGATGTGTCAGAGAAAGGCCCAGAGCCTTGGGGAGAAAAAAATATATGTCAAGCAGAGATGATGCTTCTGTACTCATACCATGGATATTTAATGCTTTCTTTCTAGTATATCAGCAAAGAAAAGAGGCTTCACACCAATTTCATAACACCAAAGTCTTGAATCATCGTGTTCATGAGGTCATAACTACAACTCATATAAATTTACTTACCACCACCATAAATCCCAGCATGGTAACAGAAGTATTCTAGCCATCAGAGCAGTAATGTTGCAGGCTGCCCTGCATTTTTAACCTCGATTGTACATAATTGTTAATCACTGACCCATTCTCCAGTAGACCTCATCAGGAACAGGTTGCTAAGCGACCCATTTTTGCTCCAGATACTTTTTAAAACTAGTTTAGAAGTGGCCAAAAGTCAATAGAATGAGTATTGAAACTATTTCAGACAGATTTGAGGTGGAGGTGTGAGCGTAACAAGCAAGGCAGACTAATCCACAGCTCTATCAAAAGCGTAATAATGTTTCCTGATACTTTGCCACATATGAAAACTCCTTTAAGAAGCTTTGCACAGCTCACACACCTCCTGACCTGCAATATTCACCACCTCCTGCTTCTGAAAAAACTCCCATGCAACTGCCAGCACAAGAAGACAGAGATGAGGAGTTAAATCTCTATGCTCACCTCACTGGGGAGTCACACCCACGTCTGGGAGATGCAAAGGCTGCAACCCAGCATGGCTGAGAACAGACACCCCATCGTGCCCACCCACCAGCCCCACAGGGGTGCTGAGCCCAAACATGCACAGCTCAAACAGAGCCCACGGGTGACATGAAACATCCGCCAGATCAGCGCTTACAGGCACTCAACGGACTGCGCCGAACAGGAACAGCCTTCAGAAACACACACAGGGTTTCACTAGGAAAAAAACATGCTGTTCTTTCAAAACTTATGGGGATATAATTAGTATCCCAGCCAGGAGTGCAGGGATTTTCCATAGACTGATGATTAGAAATAATCAAGTAGAATTAATCAAGCAGAGAGTAGAACTGGTCCAGCCTGTGCTCCTCGCAGCCATCCCTTCCCAGTTCTCTCAGCAGCAGAGACGCTGGCACTGTTTCTACTGCTCCCTACAACAGGCTGGAGCTCTCATGCCCATGGGGCTGCCACACGCCTCAGGATTTGAAGGGAGGGAGCTCGTAACTCTAGGACTTTTATCCTTCTGGCAAACTAGGTTGGGCGGGACATGGATAGCACAGTGAGTCTCACCCTCTCTACTGCTCTTTTTCCTCCCTTCTCTTCCTTTTTTGAAAAACAAACACAACATCCTGAAAAAGAGGAGCAACACTTAAAGTGTTACATCATCTCAGAGAAATAGATCCTCCTCATCTTGGTATTTTACTCATGTATCACCATCTCATTAACAGCCACAATGGTATGTTATTATTAGCTATAGTAATTTGATTTTTGTCCTGTAGAAACCAGTGGTTTCAATGCTACAGGTTTAAATAAAAGCAAGACTAAGCAACCACATTAACTGTCAAGAAGGAACTGGAAAAGTTGCATGATTCAGGAGTAACATACAGCCAAGAAAGCTATGAAGTTCTGCTTTTTCTGCCCTTTTTTAAAAAAGAAAAAACAAAAAACCAATATCTTCCTAGTGTAGGTTACAATAGTAACTATAGTTACTAGTGTAACTAGTGTAAATCAGACCTTTATGATCAGGTTCACAAAGCAGCTGGGCAATTCAGTAAGAGAGGCTGTGGCTATATGCCAGAGTGTATACTGAAGTAGCTGAACATGTCTTGTTTTCTCATTTCACAGACAAGAAAGAGCGTTGGAGAGGACCTCTGATGATTGTCTAGTCCAACTTCCCCCCAGCTAAAGCAGGTCCATCTCACTCAGGTCACACAGGAATGCATCCCAGGTGGAAACCTCCAGAGAAGGAGACTCCGCATCCTCTATGGGCAGCCTGTGCCAGGGCTCCCTCACCCTCAGAGGAAAGAAGTTTTTTCCTTAAGTGAAACCTTTTGTGTTCCAGCTTCTTTCCATTACCCCTAGTCCTATCACTAAACACTACAGAAAAAAGTGTTGCCCCATCCTCTTGACATACACTTTTCAAATACTCGTAAGCATTAATGAGGTCCCTCCTCAGACTGTGTCAGTTCAACACATTTATGAAAACACGGGGTTTTTTTTTTCCTTTAAACCTTCAAGAAAACTTTAACAATAGCATAGCACAAGTAGTACTGGGGTAAATACATGCAAAAACATAAAGGCTTCCAGTTTGTGCCTCTTTTACCATCAGGAATCATATTTTCACTAGAAGCAGCTTGGGCTACAATACCAATGGTTTAGGAGTAACAGAGATGGACTAAAGAACAATGTCAGCTATATTTTGTAAAGAGAGAGAGAAAGATTTGGGCAGCTAGATGATTCCCAGGGACAACATGTGCAAAAAACTGGAAAGGTATGAGGATCAAGAGGTCAACAGAGTAAAATGGGGAGGGATCCTGGGCAGAGCACTCACCCAATGCAGCTGGTCGCTATTGTCCAGTGGGGCTCTGGCCAGACTCATAGAAGGGCAATGGGACAGAAATAGCGCTCCCCACCAGTGAGTCTTCCCTGCTTCTGTGGGGTGGGCCAGGGCAACGGGGAGACCAATGAAGAAGTCCCATAATTTAGCCCCATCTTCACCACAGATGGAATTTTCACCTTCTTGAGCACCATTTGAAGCCTAAAGGCAAGGATGTGTAGTACATCGACCTATGTCACCACCTTCACCTATGCGCTCTGCAAACAGCATTTGTTTCACATAGACTCTGTTTTAATACCTCGTGAAAGAAATGCTATGGGATTATGAGCTTGGAAAAGAAATGATTAAGTATGAAGAAGTCATACAAAACCAGGGACTTCACAAGTAATTTGACCATTTCTGTTTAGACTGTTTTTCTGATAGTTGGTTATAAACGACTTAAAACCTTAACCCAGCTTCCCTGCACGCTGCCTGCAGGGTCCAAGGGAGCTGTTTATCACGCTTGGCGATACACTCAAACAAGTTATGCAGCATAAAGCTTTTTCACTGCCTTGTCAGTCACTCCAAGGAACACGATACCATCACCTCCAGCTGACCCCTGGACATCAAGCATTGTTTCATTAAAAAAAATACTGAAGCCTGTTGATGGCAATCTGCCCTCCAGACAGACAGAGCTTGCGCAACACCCGACCTGCATGGAAGCCAAGGCATCATCCAGCGGGACTGCTAACTGGAGATAAATACTCACAGCACATGGGAGGGTGATGAGCCAGAAACACAAACTCAGTGACTTTGGGAAAGCTGCTGGGATTAAACAATAACATTTCCACCGATTCTGCAGAGGAAGAGCTAAAGACAACCCAAAGTAGGAAACTTCGCCAAATAAAACTGCTAGAAGCTGGACTGCTCACTGTTCTCTTTTGCAAACAAAGCTTCTAGGAAAAGAAAACAAACCCCTTTCAGTCCTAGAAGTGCCTGGAATCTAAAACTGGACTCAGCTCTGTACCCTGCCTGTCCCCAAGAATAAAAAAAAGGATCAGGCGGAGAGAGCAGGAGGACAGTGCAATATGCACGCACACACAGGCAGGCAAACAGGCGCTGCTGCTCCAGAGCCAGGAGACTGACGCAGCAGATGTAATTTTAGGCCCACTAGCCTCTGCAGAATGATAACGAAAGAAAAAGGGAATTGTAAAGAGCTCCAAAATGCAAAACACTTGAAGGAAGAGAGCTATTCCAGTAGCACCCGATAAATGTTGCAGTCCTTAAATGATTGATGTCTGCAGGCATCAAGCAACCAGTTTCCTGCCAAAAGCAGAGGTGACTGCTGAAATCATTGGAAGTTTTGCCTGTAGAGAGACCTGAGGACCAAGCTTAAAAGCTTCCATGAACTCCGTGATCCCTAAAGAAAGAAGAATAAAGGAAAATAAAAAGGCACAAAGAGAGACATGCAGAGCTGATCTGCACAGTGTTCTACTCCATTGGACAGGAAGCAAATCCAACCATGCATAAAATATGACAATGTGCATTTTGAACCAAATTCCTGCTTCATCAGAACTATTAAAATCAGCCATCAAGGGGACCTTGAACTTACTTGACATGGCGATTGAGTCTGCCAGGGAGCTTGGGGAAGCAGAACAGGCAGACACGATCATCCTCAAGGGAGTGGAAAATGGTGTGCACAAAACCTCTTCCATGATGCCAACACAGTCAGGGCTGCACGCCACGCCAAGTGTCTCAGTCAAAGCCCAAGCTGTTGCACCCTGCATAACAGACTCTGCTTCTCCAGCCCTGGATGCCTCCAAGGCCTTGGAACTCTGGCTGTGCTGGTAGAAGTGTACCCTTGGTGAAAATTAATCCTACTAAGAGTGCTTTCAAGCAGACTGGCTCCCTGAACACCTCACCACACAGTCACTAGCATTCTCCTTGTCCCCTCTCTTGTGCCAGCCTCCCCAGGATGCTAGAGGATGGAAACCCTCATTCCTTCGCCTTCCATCCCATGCCAAAGGGTTGCACCTGGGTCAGAACAGGGCAGAGCTAGCACAGTCACTCCTGTGCTGAATCCCTTCTGGTAAAGCAGCCCTGTGCTTCCAGAGAGCCATTAATCCATCAGCTTTCAGTTCTAAAATTCATACAAATTATTTCATTCATAATTAATTAAGGTCTCTAAATGTGGAAATTAAATTACCATTTACAGTGTAACAGGAGATAGCACAAAAAAACCTAGATAGCAGCAACAGTTCTCTGCATAAATCAGGAGGACATGGGGGGATGGGGCTACCTGGCAGCTTTAGGTTATAATACAGCTTTCAGCATCTTCAAAAGGCTGCTCAGGCCCAGTCACAAGAGACCTTTACCTTTCAGGTGCCAAATTAATCCCAAAACTCAGATGCTCCTCAGTTGTGCTCCAAATAACCCCCTGGACCATTGCATTGGGAGCACATTCGCAGAACACCTACAAACCCAGTGTTTCTTTTATCACTTGGCTCCTCTGCTGGAAGACAAGCTGTCTGAAGCACAAAAGAGCCACTTCTCATCATATGTATTTAGACTCACCTTTCCATTCAAATCAGGCTGCAGCAAAAGAGAACATACAAGGAAACAGATGGCTCTGCAGTGAACACAAGGCGTAATTCACTTGAGGGGCTGAAAGTCAGGGAGGGAGGTGGACTGAGCAAGCTGCAGATCAACACCACTATTGAATTCAGTCTTGTATTTACAGCAGAGCTCTGCTGTAAATACTGTAACACATACTACAACCACAAACATTTTCTCATTTAATTCAGAAAGGGAACATTCTGAAAAGGTTTTTTTGCGTCTTGTTCCAATGGCAAAGGAGCATCTGCATGAGTGATGGAGATGATGATGACAGTTTCAAAGGCAACTTCCTGCAATCGCCGATAGCTCACCGACGCAGCTAGTATTCAAATCCACTACGACAATAAAAGTATCTTTTTCCCTTATATTTGGCTACTGGTTTGCCCAGCTGCAAATGGCTATTTAGGCTGAGATGATGGTAGGAAGATGGTCTGTATCCAGTTACTCAAAGATATACAGACTTGTCTTTAGACATTAGCATACTCAGCTAGGCAGCCAGAGTATTCCAGAAACACAACAGCCATGTTGAAATTAAGCAAAGAAGAAAAGGTTACTATAAATGACCTTTCTGATTCTGTACAGCAAAAAATAACGATGCATAAACTACAGGAAAGTTTTAGAGCTAGATTTTCCCCCTCTCCAAGCACCCTCATGCCTTGTTGAAGTCAGCAGGGGCCAAGCTGATGCCTGAGTTAGAAGTCTGCACAACTTCTCCTTACAGAGGAAAATGGGAGGCTCCATGGATCCCACAGGATCCATTCGGGATGAGTTCTTCACTTGGCAAGACAAATGCCACTGAGCCAAGTTAACAGCACAGGCATGTTTGCTGTTGAAAATGCAGGCTCTGAAAAGATTGAGAATGTGGATAGCAGGAACAAGAAGAACTGCTCTGTCTGGTCTCTCTTCCCTGTGCACCCATCTAGGTGAACAGGCTGTCTTTGTGAATTCAACCAACTGGTAAGTCCCCTTCTGCCGCTGATGCACAAAGGATGCAAAACCTCAATTAAAGACCAAGGTCTTGAAGGCTGTCATAATTCATGGCTTTTTAGTTCTGTAAGCCCCCAGGTCAATTCCTGATGGGTAACTGCTTAATCAACAGTCTTTTATCTTTTTAGTCTAGATAAGAGGAGACTGTGGGGGTGGGGGGAGGGTGGGTGAATCTCATTAATATTTACAAATATCTAAATGATGGATGTCAGGAGGTTGGGGCATCTCTTTTTTTCTGTTGTATCCAGTGACAGGACAAGGGGTAATGGAAAGAAGCTGGAATACAAAATGTTTAATTCAAATATAAGGAAAAACTGTTTCCCTGTGAGGATGAGGGAGCCCTGGCACAGGCTGCCCAGGGAGGGTGTGAAGTCTCCTTCTCTGGAGGTCTTCAAAACCCACCTGGATGCATTCCTGTGTGATCTAATCTAGATGGACCTCCCTTGGCAGGGGGGGTGGACTAGATCACTTCTAAAGGTCACTTCTAACCCCTACCATCCTCTGATTCTATGAACACCATTCAGAGGCTAGTGCTTCCAAATCACCTCAGTGCAAATGTAACTGTATGTGTAATGCAAATGTATGCAATTGAGTGACAAAAGAAATGCAACTGTTGTGGAATAGTAATTTTTAAAACCCTGGTTTGTTTCTTGCAACATATCCATTAGAGAGAGGCTATTCCACATTGCATTTGATGGTATAAGTCCTGCAGAGGCCAAGGCGTGTGCCTGGCTTTACATAATCATGCATGGCTTATATTGACACATCATGAGCCTAAGAGTTAAGCAGATGCCCAAATCTCAGCAGGACTGCAGTGGTATTTCAGTGTCATATCCAAAGGAGCTTATCTCTCTATCTCCAATATGACGTGGCTCCAGAGAGCTTGATGACCCCAGTGGAGCTGAACGAAGCTTATGGTTTTCAGTTGAACTGCATCATTTTATACAAGAGGCAGTTCCAATCCATGCCAGCATCAAGACACTGCAAAATAAGAGGCTGAGATGAGTGTGAACAGCAAACAACAGGGATGTCCCTCAAAAAGCATATTGTGTATAAACATCACTGCAACAGTGAGGAAAGCAAAAACCCCTCTCAGGGCAGCTCTATTATTATTTGTAGATATCTTGCAGACCTCAAGAGTTGCAGCCACATCTCAGGTGCCCACATTATACAAACACAGATCTACAGCCTTTGTCTCCAGTCGCCATAAGCAAGTGCTGTCCCTGCCCCTTAGCCACAAAGGCAGATCCCCAGAGCATCAAGGCCTGTGCACGTCTCCCAAGAATTCCTCCTGTAAGGCCTGTCCTAGTTTCTTCCTTAGCCTCTTCCTCAGCCAAGGACACTAAACCAGCCTGCTTACTGGACCATTTGCCTGCTCAAGGTATTCCCCTGCCAAGAGGCAGGCAAGGAAGAAAGATGATTCCATACCCCCTTGCCAACATAGCTCTTTCTGCAAAATATTGGTTTTTGAAGCGTACTTTAAATCAGGTGCCATTCTTGTACATTCTCACTTTCCATTTCCAGTCTACAAATCTAACATCCTAATAACAGCCACACCTGGACATCCCTTTTTCCTATGGTATCTAGCAACAGGACAAGGCGTAATGGGATGAAGCTGGAACACAAAAAAAGTTTTATTTAAATATAAGAAAAAACTATTTCACTGTTCAGGTGAGGGAGCCCTGGCACAGGCTGCCCAGGGAGGGTGTGGAGTCTCCTTCCTTGGAGGTCTTTAAGACCCACCTGGACATGTTCCTATGCAACCTGATCTAGGTGAACCTGCTTCTGCAGGGGGGTTGAACTGGAAGATCTCTACAGGTCCCTTCCAACCCCTACCATTCTATGATTCTATGCCATACAGTCCTCAGACCTGCCACGGCACAGCATAAATCTTTGAGATGTACAAGCAGTAAGTAACACACAGAGCACCCAGATTTTATTTGCACATTTTTTGTTTCATTTAATACTACATAATCCCAACCACATGGGCTCCCATTTGCTCAGAAACCCAACAAGCTCCCTGTTTGGTCTGAATGCAACGATAGCGCTGTCATTGTAATTTCTGCTATGAGCTTTGAGTCAGGTCCTCCAGAGGGAAGGGGGCTGCAGCAAAGCCGTCCGCCTTCCAACTCAGAAAGCCAAAAGTTGAGACAGTCCACCATTTCTAAGCAGCACAAACTGCTCAAGCACAGTAGACAGGAAAAAAAAGTAATTTCCTTGTCAATGCCACTTTTGTCAGCAGCAGGACCTGAAACAGCAAAAACATCTTCTGCAAACTACCCTCACCAAAGCAAGTGCACATAACACATCATAAATATTAATCTTCAGCTGAGGATGAAGTTCTTTTCTTTCTAATGAGCCTTTCTAAACCAGAGCAGACAATGACCATAAAACAATTACAAAGAATAATATTGGAAATTGCCGATTATGTGCAGCATATTAAATAAGTATCAAAGAAAAGAGAGAACTTCAAAAGACACTACTTGTTTTTTACACAGCTACAGACACTACTTATTTAAGGGAAAACATTTTGATGGAAAACAAATTCGTTTTCATTACATAACTCCGACTTCACACAAAAACAAATCTAAGCTATGGAAAAAGCCATACCTAGGCTCTTAAAATGACAAGAGTCAAGTCAAAGAGAAGAACATGCTACAGTAATTAACGTTTCTTTGCAATCCAAAAGGTTTGCTACTTGGTTTTGCCCACAGGAAATAAATGCTGTTGCAAAGTGATATAAACACTGTTCCAGAGTACAATCTGCTTCTACCCTGTCGTCATTACTCCCTTGAAAAAAAATCAGTGTGTGCAAGTGAACAGAAAGAAGGAGGTAACCTCATAAATGCAAAGACTGGCCCTTCTCCCCTCACCAGGCCAAGTACCATCTCTCTCCAGGAGCACCCATGAGGCATTCTGGGACTGCTCCTT